>NC_090924.1:571712125-572912125 GCF_040938575.1 Ambystoma mexicanum | reverse complement strand
TAATTCTCCATTCCCCATTGAGCCCATTCAGGAATGCCCTATTCCCCATTGGGCTCAATGGGGAAAATTTGCGCTCTTACCAACGGTGGATTTCCCGCCGGTTGTAATAGCGCGAATTTTCGGCAGATTTCCCCCCAGCTAAGATCTGGGGCAAAATCCGCCGCAGTCCTGATTTGGCGGACCCTTAAATTCGGCAGTATTAGCGCTACCGCCGGATTTAAGGGTTACCGGCAGAGTTGTGATCAGGCCCTAAGTCTAGCAAGAAGAGGTTAAACAATGTGGATGCTAATATGCACCCTTGTTTCAATCCACTCTCCGTTGGAATTCTGGCAGATAATAGCCCATCAAGTGTCAACCTTACTTGTATAGAGGTATCAGAATGTAAAAGTTTAATCAAAGTGAAAAGGGATGCAGGACAACCATAACGTTGCAGTTTTGTAAAAAGTAATTGCTGTTCAACAGAATCGAATGCAATTTGAAAATCTACAAATGGCAGATATAGCTTTTGATTTTGGTCAAGGTATTTAGCTTTGAGTAGATTAAGTGTGAGCATATTTGGGGCTGTGCCAAATCAACTTACAAACCCAGATTGAAAAGGGTTAGCTCAGGACTCGTCCACTCTTTAAATTCTTGTGGTATAATACGACAATATACTTTGCCAGGAGGATCTAGCAGCGCAATTGGTCTGTAACGTTTTTAAACAATGGAACAATGATTGAGTGTTTCCATGTAGATGGAATTCATTGTGTGTAATGAATGTTTTGAAAAATTTGAAATAAAATTTCAGACCAAATTTCCGGATTTTGCTTAAAGATCTTATTGGATAAGCCATCCGGACCTGGAGCTTTCGATTGGCTTATTGTGTTGATAAAGTACAATATGTCCGCCTTCACTATATCAAGGTGAAAAGGAGTATTTACTTCTACTGTTTATTGGCATTGACTAGCCAAAGAATCAGCATATATCTTAGTAAAATGTGTGATCCAGATTGCTTCAGGGACACTATGTACTTGTGTCATCAATTGGGAAGTAATTGTTACCTGATTCAATGCTAGCCACATTTGTGCAGTATTTTTATTTTACATCAGATTCAACATTTGTTCACCATCTCTTTGATTTAACCTCCCACGATAAGAGCACAACCAATTTCTATATGTCGTGTTAGCTCTAATTATAGCTGTTACTCTTTGTTGACCAATCAGGTTTAGAGCCTTACGTTTTTGGGCACGATGTTCTGACTTTTTCTTTTTAATTTGACTGTCAAAGACATGAGCTTTACCATTAACTTGCATATTAGATTTTTTTGTACAGTATACTTCTGCATTAGATCATAATATGATATGTCAGAACAAGCACCACTATGTCAGGAGTGAACAAAAACCGAGTTTATATCATTTGCAAACGTTGAAAGGCTTTAATCCGTCCACCTAAGGTGGTTCATTTGTGCATTAAATGTCACAACACCCGAGTACTGCATTTGACAAGGAGATAGTGGAAATTGTGTCTCATTCTATTGTGTTGTGAGCATTTGATGATTACTAACCGGTACATTAAGTACTCAAAGAAATTGTATTCTGGTTAGTAAACTATAATCTACGTACATATAGTCGATAATCGCACGATTCCATTTGATGTTAGGTGGAATATCTCCCATACAAGAGCCGTTAAGCATACACAGAGCACGGGAAGATATCAGATGTTCCCACTGAGTTATTATCTTCCTTTTAATTGGGTTACCAAATTCAAAACAATGCATGTTGAGATCCCCAGCCAAGATAACATGCGCAATTTCTGAATTCAAAACAACATAATCCAGCATTTTGGAAACCTCATACAAAAAAATTAGAATCTTCAATACAATTAGGATTCCAATAAGAATTAATTAATGCCTACAGAGTTGAATGAACAGAAACAATGGTAAGTTGTTTGAGTACGTTGGGGGCATATGAGAAGACAATGCTAAGACCGGAACTCATTTTAATACAAGTGAGAAGACCAGACATAGGCCGACCCTTCGCGACCTGCAGAGCAGGAGTGAAATGGATTGTGTGATCATGCCACACAGGAGAATTAGTTAACCATGTCTCTTGAATTATGTCTATATCATACTGTTCCAATTAAGACTCTGCGTTGTTAAACAGATGTCGATGCCCACAAGTATTCCAAGATACCATTTTTATTGCTTGATTCATTCCCTGCGGTGATAGTTAACTATTGGCTTCACAAGAAGGTATACATTTAGTATCAGTTTGCTTCATACAATTTGAGGTGACAGTCTCAGATATCACTCTAGGTGAAATACCTGCACAAAAAGAACTAAATTGTTGTACTTTATTTGTTTGAGCTTGTCCTAAGAATAGTAGAAAGCCCAAATCAAATAGTTCTTCCTTTGCAGACCAGATGATGTTGCAAACTAACTGAGAGCGTAATCGCAAGCATACCAAACCCAAATTATTTTCGTTAACAAATTCCACCTGATCAATGTCAGATGTTCCTACATCCTCCAATTTGTAAATATCGGAGAAAAGTTCCAGTATACTCCGTCTATTCAACATATTGAGGGAAAGGAGCTTCCCGACAGCCAAGTATTAAATTAGTGACATGTTTATCAATTATTGGCAGTTTTGATTTTATAAGAGGAGCCTGTTTTGATTTTTTGATGTCTGCCCTAGGTGTTACTGTTTTTTTTTTTTGTTGTTCTTTGGGTAATAATGATTGCAACAGTCGAGCGATTCCTGCTCCAAGACCTCCATATTGGTCATCTTGTACGCCCAAAATACCAGGTGTACTTGTTGACTCACTCACCAAATTACTCTTCTTTAGTAAAGCTGCAGTTTCAATTGCTATTTGTTTGGATTTGGTTTCACTGACTTTAGTACAACCTGCAAATAGAGACGGTGCCTCTCCACGTTCTCCAAGAATAGTCAGCTACTTATGATCATGATTTAATGAAGATACTCTAGTTGGAATTACAGCGAGAGCACATTGTCCAATACAATTTACGTGTGGAACACCCACATTAGGTAAGTTGACAAATCGCGACATATACAAATCCACCTCTCTTCTAATCTCCTGGCATCTAGTTTCCTCTGTTACTTTGTTTTCTACTATAGTCTTGCATGAAGTTGCTTTCGGGGGAACAGTGACGGCAGGTAATGAGGTTGTTTGTATAGCATGTTTGTGAATCGCTGCTACAAGCTCATCCAAAGGGGAAGGTGTGCTAAATGCACTATCACTCTCATTGGTAGCTTAGAAACTCAGTTTACGTTTACGGTTTTGGTCCAGTAATGCAGATTTTTTCCCAACAGCAGCAGATGCCAATTGTTTGTTCTTTGGTGGGGCCTTAAGTGTTTTAATACATTGCTTTGTAGCACCTGACATTACATTTTTCTTGTTATTCATATTCTTTGTCTTTTTTCGAGGATCACATGCCATGGGCACTTTTCCTTTTTGTTGTTTTAAATGTGTACCACTGTTTGGCTGAGTTCCAGACGTGATCCCCTTTGGTTTATTTGTGAAAATTGTATAGGCTTTTTTGGCCATCTTTTCAGTTGTATTTTGAACTATCACAATGTCATTATTCTGTTCTACCCCAACCTCTGTTATTATGCCCGTTATGTGTGGAACAACTAATTGAACATCAGCAGTTGTACTGGTGGTGCAAGAAGGCATTTCGATATCACAAAATAACATTGGTGATGTAGCTTGGTCATTAAAATCAATAATTGCATAAAATGTGATTGCCAAGCAATTATGTTTGCAATCTGGGAACTCTGGATATTCATTTTTTCATTCAGGCTCTCATAAAGTTATACAATCGTAAGCATCATCGTATTAAAAGCCTCAAGGGCCAATCCTACTACAGTACTCATTCCGTAAGTGGCAAAGGGGTTCTTAATACCACGTGTTTGCCTAGGCGTTGGAGCAAGAAAAGAGGATGCCACATACAATCTCACCGGGCTTATTCCAGAAAACATCTCGGGCGAGAAGGACAATTTTTCTGGAATGGTCTGTGTAGTATAGTCTGTATGCATTGAGCCCAGATCAATAACCACTATATCACCAGAAGCAGCTGGTCTTTCACCCTCAGTATCCATTGAGTCATTTACCACAGTTTCACCCCTCAATACAGTGCTATCAGACAAAGAAATATTGCATACTGCGGAATGGATGGAAAGACTCGTCATTGTTTTCCTAACACTTCCAACAGCCGCCTCCTGCTTACCAGATTCTACCAAATTCGAGCCCAAAGTGGCTTTTATGGATGTGGCAGGAAAGAATCTGCGTATAACAGCAACCTGATTATTGTTTAATACAGGTTGGACTGACTTTGCAGTTGAATGTTGTATTTTGGGAGTCGAGCAGGATTCATCCGGAAAGAAACTTTTCCGGCTCTTTGACTGCTTTGTACTGAGAAGAGTTTCAGTTTTCTGTACTAAGGATAGTGGGGGCATGCCTGTACGTAAAGTGTACAAAGTGCGTTTCATTGGTTGTAAACGGCACACACAGTTATATCAACAAATCAACATGGAGTTCAATTAGATCAGACAACTCCGCACCCACCTTACTGTGAACTGAACAACTAGTTCCAAAATAAACTGTCCGGCGACTGGACGCGCACCAGCTTGCAACGCAGCACAAATGCACCGTCGCAATGGCGAAGCGGCAAAGCATTGCTTCAATGGTGCTTTGCTTGGTGCGCACGCGCTGGTGCGTGTGAGGTCGCCTTTCTGAAATGTCGGCAAATAGTGGGCGGAGTCTCACAGTATGATAGTCTAAAAACAATGACAAAATAAAGAAAATAAAGAAATTTCAGTTACAATGATAACCTTTAACGTTCCTTAAGTCCGGTATATTGCCCAATAAAAGTCAAACAGTAGTTATATTCAATTACCAAAGAAATGACAGGACAAACTTTGAAAGTCCAGCTTCAATAGAAGATAGCGAGCGGGCAAAGCGGTGCTTCAATGGTGCTTCGCTTGGTGCATGCACGCTGGTGCGCGCAATGTCGCCTTTTTGAAACGTCGTCGAATGCAGCTACGACTGTGACAAATTGGGTCTAGCTGGTCACATAACTGGAAATAGCGCTCTACGTGACTTCCCTCAGCACCGCCCACATGCCTGACCTCTTGGTTTGCTTACTCGAGACCAGCCAGCCCGTTTAATGGTCAAATGCACAAATGCATCTTAAGCCTCCTCTTGGAACTTTTCCATACCTGGACTTCGGTCCCTGGGAGTGTTCCTACCGCAACGCACTTTGAGGCCATACACATGGAAAAAGGAGCTATATACATGACTACTACAATGCAATTCACTCAATGTGCAATTTGGCAAGTTGCCAAAGTCTCACCTGAGCACACAAATAGACGGGTCCAGCAACCATCCTCCGTGTGTCTTCAAACGCATACAAAAGCCATCTTCATAAATAACTTCAGAAAGGACTAAGAGTGAGGCCATGTGTAGCAATGCTTGTGTGCCCAACAAGAATAGCATGGTTGCAAAATCAGTGGCATCTTGTGTGTGTTTGCAAATAAAGTATTTTATCACTAAAGACTTATCTTAATCAGTGTGTATACAGACGCTCATGGAGTCAATATGTTCTGAAGTAAATGAAGTCTAATAAGTGGCAGGGCCCAAATATTTTCTAGCACACCTGTGACCCATCGGTGCAGGCAGCTCGCCTCCGAATGTTGACACCACTCATGGCTGTTCTACACAGAGTTATCATATTTGGAGTTAAAGTTGCAGCTCCCACCGGTTCATTGGGGGTGGTGGATGCACTTTGCGCATTACAGATAACAATAGACATAATTATTGGTTGTGTTTTGAAAAATAAAACAAATGTTGAAGTGTTTCTTTCAAATACATCACTGTTAACATTTTGTTCCGTTCCTGTCTGTGAGGAATTGGGCAGCTGGGGTTCGGCATGGGGAGGGTTGCGGCCGGAGTCACAAGACATGTGTTAATGAGCCATTGAGATGTGGGGTGTTGGGACCCAGGACCGCTTGAACTACAACCCTCATGAGGACTTGTGGAGGGAGCGTGTGCATCACGCACGCAAGGTTGTGGGGGCTTTGAAAAGCACCTCCCCTGCCGGTGCCGCTTGCTGGCGATTTTTGGTGGATGCTGGCGCGGGCCAGAAGAGGCATGAGCATGTTGTGCAGAGGCAGACCTGTGACTGGGGGAGCAGCAGCAACAGAGACTTGGAGAATCGGCTCCCTTGTTTGCTGCCTTGCGCTCCACTAACCGCCCTTCAGAAGCAGAAAGCTAGATGTGGCCGCAGTGATACATCGCCTGCATAGCTTCACCTGGGGTGGTTCTGGAAGGACCCCCCAAACATCAGATAAATTAACTTTATTGGTCGGGTGGCATGTATGAGCAGTTGTGGGACACATTAGCCTGGAAGGGTTTCAAGGACGCGCGCATGGGATTGAAAGCGCACTAGGAAAGGAACATTGAATGTTATGCACATGTTTTCAGTGTTTGCACTTACTTTTGTCTGCTACATGTACGCCCTTCATGACAAACACTTATAGGGGCTGAAAGCTCCTTTTCAGTTATATGTATCTGTGTGTGCTATTAGGTTCTCAGGCAAGCCTGGTGACTGCATTGTAAATTTAACCATACGCAATATTTGTTTCATGTAGCTGATGTGCATTATGTTAAGTCATAGGCAGGAAACTACCTTCCACACTTTTAAATAAGAAAGGGTGTGCTTATGGGTGTGTGGTGTCCTGAACCAAGAAGGGGCATACTCAGGTCATTGTTTAGTATGTCAAGTCATTTCCTCCAGAATAAGGGAGTAATGGTGCAAGGACCTAAGCAGGATATGGTCCAAAAGGATGCATGTTTGTACATCTCTTTCCTCAACTCCCCACTACCTATTCAAAAGCAACTTCCCTAATCCTCCATCCAGTTTTCCTAACTCCCCTTCCCTATCCACAACTCTCTAACCCTCTTCCCCCCATTGGGTGCCTCGAGGTCAGCTGCAATCTACATCAGGAACTCGTACCACCCAAGGTGGGAGGACTGTCTTCCATTTGACTACCAAGGTCAGGAAGGAGTTGTGAGATACTCCTTGGGTGTGACAATGTGGATGGCAAGTGTAACATGTTCAAAGAACAAAAAAACTAAAATAATGTTCTCCTTTGGTAAATTGATGGTCAAATACAGGAAAAATCATTGCTCAACTGAACCTGCAAAAATGTCAAACACTGCAGCAGGACCTTTGATATGGTGGATAGGCTGGCACGCATGACAGGCCTTCCCTCTTTGATATTGGCCTTTTCTCATACCTTGCTCCTGTGTTGGGGATGCTGGCTGATCATTTTTCTGTTGTTCTCAATCCACCCCACTTGGTATTAGAGTAGAGAATTTTCAGGGATGCCATGCAGGCTGAGTGGAGCAGTGTGCAGCCACGTCCAGCATCAGTGGCCAGCATTGTCACCATCCAACTGATTGTTATTTATGAAAATGAATAAATTACCCTGCCCTGTCTACCTGGGACATCAGGTCCCTGAATAACATTGAGGCAGATAAGGATGCAAAATACTCTGGAAGTGAAGTAGAAGTGTTCTTTGTGTTCCCCGTAACAATGATACAGCTGGAAGATATTTACTTTCACTGGGAATTGTAAATATATTGCTCAGAGCCTGTCACTTTAAACTGTACAGACTTTAAAATGCTTGTGAGATTGCAAAGTGAAGTGAAGTAGAAGTTTTCTGTGTGTTCTGCTGAAGAAGGAAAATCCGATTATCCCTTCCCTCCTGATGGCGCCCCTAACCGGAAGAAGCACTCCCGACAGAACAACTATCGATCATCCGAAACTGCACCCTGTCCCACCGCTCCCAACGTAAGCTTACATCACGGCAGACATCCAGCCATCCGCCCCATCATCCCCACAATGGCAAGAGCCTTAGCCAACACAACCAACGACAACCAAGACCGAGCAGGGGATGACTAAATGGACCAACTCGATTGACGTCCCCGCAAGCCAGGCTGCAGGTCGTTAGAGACTTTATGACAACATAGCCACATTAGACAGGAAGCACACATGCAGTAGGCACAATCAGGACACTCAAACACCAAACCAGACAAAGAACATGTGCCTACAGTTCTATGAGCTAGAGGACAGTGACACACATCCTGTCTGCACGTTTGTTATTTTTCATGTAGGCCCACTATCTCACCGCAGAAACGCAAGATGCCAGAAGAGCTTGTGTATATGCATGCAAATGATACCCGCAATTTTACTCTATGGATGGACAGGAGTACTCAAGGGACCTGACCACTCCTTACATGCTTTTAAACTTGAGCAATCATATTGGAAGAATAACCAGAATTTAGGTAGGCCTCGGATCAATCCAGCACACTAAACTCCTTTTACAGAAATCTTGTTGCTGCAAGCTGCTGAACAAGCAGAACAGCCCCGGCAGGGACTGCCACCGCCAAGGCTGCTATGTTGCAAGTGACATTCTTCACTCAACGGTGCCACAGTGAGCCCGTTACAGGTCAGGATACCGCAAGATAAAATACAGATCAAATTGAAGTAATTCAACATCCCTAGCGGTCTCCTCACATGTGATCCGGCAGACCTGACATGATGCCAAGACCTGGAAGCTGGGAAGATGCAGCCGTCTCATGTTGGAGACTGAACCTTGCCACATAATTGCAACAATTCACCAACAATATGCGCTGGGACTGGACTGCTCTCATGGCATTAGCAAAGACCTCATTGTTGCACAGCTGCCACTTATTCACAGCTTGTTGATACATGTTAGGCAGGAACCTGTGCAGTTCCCTCTGGGACTACTGCAAAAGATTTAAGACTACAGGTGGTTGGCAGTAAACTCAATTGGTAGCAGTCTGTACCACCCAGATTTACCTGGTAGCTGTAGCTGAGCAGTCAGACTTCTCTCAAGAAGAGTTAGGCAGTATACAAAGTATTCACGATAGGTCAAAAGAACACAGTAGAACAAGCAAACACTGACGAGAGCTTGGTGTAAAAGAGATATCATTATTTATTTAAAAACACATCTAGTTAAACACACTGGCACTAATATCAAGCAGTTCAAAAACACGGTCACTAAAAAATATACACTCCCTTCAACGATTAGTTAGACAAGTCTTAAGTAAAGCAACACTTATTTTCAGACAGCGGTGAGCGCTTAACGAAGATGGCACTCTAATCAATCGGTTTAAAAGAGAGAGAAAGGCAGAGCAAAGATAGAAACAGATCCCAACACTTTCGGAAGAACACAGTAGGAGAAGAAGGCAGTTTAAAACCGTAAAGTCAAAGTTAACAAGGCCGGACCCACTTTAAGAGGCTCTGGTCGAAATGTGTCCAAGGTCACACGGTTCAAAGTGCCTAAAAGTCTCGCAATAAGTTCAGAAAGAGTTGGACCAAAAAGAAAGGGACCAGTTAGATGGTCAAGGCGGCCAGCCCAGTCCAGAAGGTTAAGGGGTTATTGTTACCTTGTAGCAATCTTTAGAAAGGGAGGCCTGGCGGACACGGTACTTAAAATGGTGAGAACGCTCCAGCAGGGGCAGTTGTTCCTGCCAGCGGGTGCAAGTCGGTGCTTCATCCGGAGGAAGAGAGGATCTCGTCGGGGAGGAAAGCAGGGGTCCGTTGCACTGCCAGGGAAGAAACCAGCCGCAGAGTTCTCAATTAAAAGGAGCAGACCTTTTATTTGCGGTCCAGTGGTAAGTGTCTATCCGGTTGCCAGGTGCTTGGCACGGGCAAGTCGAGCGCAAGATGTCCTGGGATGCGAGCAAAGAAGGTAAACTGGTTGTGCCCACCAGTCAGGGGAAGAAGACTCTCCAGCAGGGAGATCTCCTCTGTGGTTGGGAAGTGGTGAGTCGATTCAGCAGGGCTCCTCCGGTGGTGTCGTCGTAGCAGGTCGGCTCAGCTTCTCCCTCGTCGGATTTTAAGGTCCTGTGGCGACTTCTGAAGTTCCAGTCCCAAAAGCCCTGCTTTTATGCAGCACACCCCCATTCACACAGCCTAGCTGTCAATCAAACATGCTAAGTGGTGAGACGACCGGCTCACCACTTGGGCCAATCACACAAGAGTACGACTTGAATTACCAAGGTAACTCAGTCCAGGGTGCCTAAACGCCCTCCCACACCCCCTGTGGTACCCAGACAGAGTGGCACCACTTTTGAAGGCTTCTGTGGAGAAGCCCGCCAAAAAGTGGAACAAAGGGCTCGACCTTTGGTTTGGTGTTACAGAGGCGAACACAAACGCCATTTTAAAACCGAGTTCTGGCAGAAAATACCAACCGGTGAATTTATATTAAATAAATAAACCGGCGTTATGTTAGAGGCTATGTTAAAAAGTATTAGCCTCGAACAATGGGAAAATCCCATAGAGATATATTCGCGGTTGAATATAAAAAGTAGTATCCACTGCCACCAGCCAAAACTCGACGAGGGGGGATGGGACAATGCCCCCTTGCATAACAGACCCAGGGGCAATCGAATTGCCCCTACCAGTACGTCCACAATATGATGGTTTGTGCTGGGTCTGTTAGTAATTTGGGACTAGTAAAGCCAATGGTGACTTTACATGCCCTGGGAGACAGTAGTCAGTCCCAGGGCATGGAATCTATGGTGGGGGGTCACTATGACACCCCGGTGTTACTGCACGGAGGGTGCGGCGTAACACACATAGAAAAAACATATGAGACCCTATGGAGTAAAAGACCCCATGGCCCATGAAACACATTAGCATTCAAAGGAACACCACAAATCATGATGGGAGAAAAAAGAGTCTCACTCTTGGCAGGAGAAAAAAACAAACTCCAGAAATCCAGCAAAGCTGCTGGGGGACTCACTAGGTTAGGAAATTCAGCCTAAACAGAGAATTCTCCCTAACAATACACATTATACAAAAGCAGGTGTCCCGTGGGCTAGGAACAACGATGGTCCTAGGCTTGGGGGCCCACAGCCTGACCAATGAGGACTCTGAGGGACAGAGGCTGGCGGACGGAATCTCCAGCCAATCATCATGGGTTCCAATATAACATTTCTCAGGTAGCAATTTCTAGGGATGAACCAAGTATAGCACCTGACAGCGTGCCCACCAAAAACAAGGCACCCTATATGGCTCTGTACTGGACCTCCCACTCTGGGAGCGAACCCAGAGTGGCGTAAGGTTCGTGGAAGGTTTTTGGTAAGTGACAACGATTGTGACGTCACGAGTGTACCAAAAGGGCCTGCGAGCCTGAAATTGTCGAGATGTACTTGGATGGAACTTGATTCCTTGTATGTTGTTCCTGCTTGTTTGACATAATAAAATGGCAGTAACTCTTTGCTCCTTGTGTGGACCTCGACTTCTTTGGGACATTGGAAGGAGTTAGGTCCTTCTGTGAGATTGAGGTCCGCTGACCCTAGGTACCGCTCTGCCGACCCCAGAATTTACCCTAACACTGCAGTGGACAAGGGGCAGGGTATAGAAGTCTCTAAGGCTTTGCACAGAGTTTGCTTTCTAGGGCCTGCACATACCTGAGTCCTCTGACTCTCCCACAAATGCTGGAGCAGAAAAGTACTGCCTTCTCGATGGTGCCGACAGTAGAATCATCGCTGCATGTCCCCGGCGGAGCAAACGTCCTTAGTGGGGGAGAGGTTTAATTCAACTGATCCTACTACAAGCAAGGCAGAGTGTCTTGGAGTGTTTCCTGGATTCTCAGGGGCGAGGAGAGAGAACGTGAGGACTGCCTCCAACAGGGACGGCACAAAATTCAAGGGTAAGACTTAAACATAAATTGTAACATGTGGGTGTCCCAGCTAAATTTTCATCACGCACAGTCAAAGAGAAATTAGCATCTAGTGGGGAAAAGGGGAAATCATTTAAAATCTATTCCCCTTTCCCAGACACCTTGTCTTTACCCAAGAATGTCGTCAGATGCCACGCTACCTTTTCCACGTACAAGACAACAAGCACAATGTCAAAAGGATGGGAGGCTATTGCAGGCAAAGAAGCATGCTCCTCCTGCACCCCCTACTACAGTTACAGCTATAGCTACTGTCTCTGCAAGGAAGCACTCAAGTACTTCTAAAAGATGCTGAGAGCTGACGAGCAGACTCAGAGTAGGGTGACTATCTAAGACGATGAAAGCAAAGAAATCTCTGTTAGGCTCTGTAAAGACTGGAGGGGGGTATCTGTACTCCTGCTCTCTATATGGCAGAGTAGAGGGACAGAGCACACCAGCCAAGATTCTCTATTTGGTAAACGTGGATGAGCAGTCAAGGCTTAAGCTCTCAAGAGGTGATGCAGGCTGGTTATGAAGTACAGTGTAGTCCCAAGCACCCACAAAGGAATGTCCACACCCTATGTTAGTGAAAAAAAGTTTTGTTTATATAAATAGGCTCAAGTTATGTATACAATCACAACAACACACTTTGTGCTCAAGATAATCTAAAAATGGTAAATATATGCAGTTTCAATGTGGTACCGCAATTACTCTTTGATTCCATTAAAATGCATCAACTGTACTCAGTTCAAATCTCATACTAATCAGTTAACAATGTGAACCAACAATAGACATAGGAGAAAATCAGGTTGGTTACAACAATGGTCAGAATACTGGACCCTACCACTGGACACAGTTCTGTGTGAGGAAACCCCCACCTTGGCAAGCTGTAAATAAAGATATAATACATGCCTAGTGTTAATATGGATTTCTGAACTCTGACCTGGAGGGGCAGAGGTTCAGAAGGCCAGCCTAGTTTCTTGGAACAGGGTAAACTCTGACAAGCCAGACCAAACAGGGTAGCGATGGCGGTGGTCAAGACTAAGTCTCAAGAGGGGTGAGGGTGACTGAAAGACCTCAATGAGCATACAAAGCAAGGACACTTACAAATTACTCCAGACAGGTGCTATATTAAAAATATAGACACATTTATTACAAGGCCTTTGTAACATTGACCATAGCAAAGAATCACAGTAACACTAAAGTAAACCAACACATCACAATCAATATAATATATGTACAAGACCCAGGGGGTCTAAAGGGTAAATGCAGTATGTCGACAACCTAGAGGGGAAGAAAACACGCAGTGCAAATAGTCTTTAGGCCCAGTTCCGCATCAATGATACACATAACTAAAGAAGCAGTCCAAGCCCTACGAAGAGAGGAGCCTTGTGCTCAAAAGTACATGCTAGGCAGGTGCACACGCTTGTGCCAGTGGGCAGGATAGGGTCTCTTCCAGGGTCTCTAGCAGCTACGGAAGGTGGATGCGGCAATGCAGAACAAGTTCCCACTATTCAAGAAGGGCCTCCACTGGGGGCAGAGGCAGTTCGAGAGTGCAGGATGGGTTTGCTATTTCGGAATAGCGGTGGAAAGGATAGGGACCCGCAAGGGACACTCGTGTGTAAAAATGGGCTCTTGAGCTAGGGGCCACCGGTTGGGGTATGGAGTACTCACCGGTCCCCGACGCAAGCAGACCCAGACTTCGCCAGTGCGATTCACTTCTATGGCAGGTTCGAATGCGGCAAAAAGGACATCTCGGCAAGAGGGTCACAGGGGCAGCGAACTTGCACAGGTTGTTGCCACAGCAGGGCAAGACGGTAACCGTGAATACTCTGGTCCGGGCGCAATCATCTCACTTCAGACCTGGGAATGCCAAGTATACGAAATTTGGTGTCTGGGTGCCATGGACACAGAGTTTGCAGTATACCAAGTCTCGAGGGCCTCCTCGAAATGGCGACGGTGACAGAGCAAAGGTCCTGCGTAAGCTGGTCAGCCCACTGGTTGGACCAGGGACACTTCCGAAGAGGCTTACTTGCAGGGTTTGATGAAGGTGCTGAGAATAGTTGGTCCCACTATTCCAATGGGTCGAAGCATCTTTGCAGACCTTCTTGGACGATCAGATGCAGAGGGGTCTCACGGGATGACAGCAGGCTCAGGTTGCCAAACCTTCTAGCAGCGGTTCCTCGACTCAGCTTCTTGTTGCACGATACTTGGCTCCTTCCTTTGTTCACTGTGAACTCAGGACATCAACCTGGTAGTGGTGTTTTCAGCCTCCTCTTATCCAAAGTTCCCCTTGCGCCAAAACGGAGAGGACCCAATGGGAGATCTGCTCACAAACACTCACTCCATACGTGGACCAATCATGGACCAACGTGGTCCCAGGCATTCAGGACACTCCAGACTCTCTGGCACCCAGGATGTGTATTGGGAACTGGGAACAGACATCCCAGCCCACATCCTGCCTGACCAAATAAGGATTGCCCCGGGTCGACTCGACTCGACCTGGGGAAAGTGAAGGGGCAAGATGGCCAAAGGACAGTACAAAGAACCTTGTGGCGTGGCCATTTTGGAGCCAGGCCACCTATTTGTGCCAAACGTGGTTAACGCAGTTAACATGGCAAGAAAGGGTTACAAGAAAACGATAGCTGCCTCCAGCCGTTTCTATGACACATCTGCACAGTTCATAAAAAGTCCAGCGAGAGTTTCTAGGGCATTTGGAAATTACTAGAGACCTAAGTGTGCTGTATGGTAAGATACATTGCACACTTATTACATGTTGTACAAAAGCTGTACATGAGGAAAGGACTAAGGGATACAAAGTCTCCCAGTACTGACTGTTTTAAGGGCATTCATTTTCCCCATAAAACGTGAGCGAAAGCCCTGAGGAGTGCAGCTGAGGGCTGTGCTTCTCTGGCAAAGTCAGTCAATGGTGTTTAAACAGCAGCAAAAAGTTTGGGGGTTGACACATGGAGGGAAATATACATACAATTATGAAATCTTTCCTTAAACCCGCCCCTCCCAGACTAAGGACAGGGGGAACTAATCTACCCATGGATGAGTTAGTTCCCCGTTCAGCTTGGTTAAACATTCTGGACAACCTATCAGCATTGCTATGTTGGACACCTGGCCTATGCTCAATAGTGAAGTCAAAGCCTTGCTTGTTATGGTCCACCTAAGCAACTTTGAATTCTCTCCCTTCATGTTCATTAACCACTTTAAGGGCTTATGGTCAGTTTGCACAGTGAAGTGGGTCCCATAGAGGTAGGGCCTCAGCTTCCTTAGGGCCCACACAACAGAGAAACATTCTTTCTCTACTGTGGACCATCTGAGCTCTCTGTCCTTAAGCTGGCGACTAATGAAGCCAATAAGGTGTTCCTTACCCATCTCATCTACTTGTGATAGTACAGCTCCTATCCCAGTGTCAGAGGCATCTGTCTGCACAATAAAAGGTCTTTGGTTATCAGAGGCCCTGATAACAGGGGCCTGGCACAAGGAGTCTTTTAAGCCATTGAAGGCCTTTTCACACTCTTCAGTCCAAGTTGCCTTCTTAGGTTTCTTTGGAGTAGTGAGAGCAGTCAGAGGGGCAGCCATGGTACCACAGTCTGCCATGAAATTTCAGTAGTACCCAGTGAGTCCTAAGAAGGCTCCCACTTGGGTCTGTGTAGTGGGCATAGGCCAGTCTTGTACTGCTTGTAGTTTACTGGGTAGAGGCTGTACCCTCCCTCCACCTGCCTCCTGTCCAATGTAAACCACTGATCCTTGTCCAAGCTGGCACTTACTGGCCTTTATGGTCAAGTGGGCCTTCTGAAGAGCCTGTAACACAATCCCTAGGTGTTTCACATGGTCTTCCCAGGTGGCACCGAAAACTGCTATATCATCCAGATATGCAAGACAGAATTCATCCAACCCATTCAACACATGATTCACAAGCCTCTGGAAAGTGGCAGGTGCATTCTTCAACCCAAAAGGCATTACCCTGAACTGTTAAAGACCCTCTGGAGTTGAGAAAGCGGTCTTCTCCTTGGCATGTTCTGCAAGGACTATTTGTCAATAGTCTGCAGTGAGGTCAGATGTGTGGAGGTACTGGAGACACCCAAGGTATCCACCAGCTCATCTGTTCTAGGTAAGGGTTGTGCATCTGTCTTGGTGACAGCATTCAGAGCCCTGTAATCCACACAGAACCTCAATTCAGAAGTACCTGCCTTTGGAACCAAAACCACAGGGCTGGACCAAGGACTACTAGAGGGTTCAACCACCCCAAGATCCAACATTTTGTTGACCTCTGTCTTAATGTAAGACCTTACTTTGTCTGACATTACGTATCCCCTACTTTTGGTAGGTACACTGTCTCCTGTGCCTATGTTAGGTTTGCACCAAGGTGTCAAACCAGGGGACTGTGAAAACAGGGGGGGACATTGCCTAAGGAAACTTTTCACCTCAGCCTGCTGATCAGAAGTCAGGTGAGGGGCTCTCAGACACCCTCAATGGAGCTGTCTGAAGGACTGCTTTGGAACAGGTCAGGGAGAGGTTCAGACTCCTCTTCCTCGACATCTGAAGCCAATAGCAGTGCTGCAATTACAACTCTTGGGATGAAAGCCTTCAGCCTATTTACATGGGACACTTTTGGAGCCTGACCAGCCCTTCTAAGGTCCACTAAATAGTTGACCTCACCCAGTGACTCCATCACTGTGTAAGGGCGTGACCACTTGTCCTGTAAAGCTCTAGGCCTTATAGCATTCATGATCAGGACTTGCTGACCAGGTGTGAAGTTGATGAGGGAAGCCTTCTGGTCTTACCAATGTTTCACCAGAGCTTGCTCTGCCTTCAACTTTTCACTACCCATACCCATCAGGAGTACCATCCTTTTTCTGAGCCCTAGCACATAGTCCACTACGTTGGTAGGGATGGAGGGAGTGGGCATCCCCCATCCCTCCTTGACTATGGCCAAGGGTCCCCTTACAGGGTGACCAAACAGAAGTTCAAAGGGGCTGAAGCCAACACCCTCTTGTGGTTCCTCTCTGTAGGCAAACAGTAAGCATGGTAAGAGAAGATCTCATTTTCTTCTTTGAGGTTCTTCCAGAGCCCCAATCATACTTTTGAAGGTCCTGTTAAACTTTTCAACTAGACCATTGGTCTGTGGGTGATATGCGGATGTAAACTTATAGGTGACCCGACATTCCTTCCACATAAAGTTGCTGCCTCTGTCAGACACAACTTCTTTACGGAAGCCAACCCTACTAAAGATGCAAAGTAAAGCTTTTACAACTCACTTGGCAGTCACAGTTTTTAATGGGATGGCCTCAGGATACCTGGTGGCATGGACGACCAGCACCAGGATAAACTTATTGCCTGAGGATGTTTGGGGTCAAGGGGACCAACAATGTCGATCCCTACCCTCTCAAATGGTACCCCCACAAATGGGAGTTCTACCAATGGAGCTTGGATTGTTGAGCCACTCTTAACAGATACCTGGCAGGAGGCACAACTCCTGCAGTGACTTTCTACTTGCACCCCCATCTTGGGCCAGTAGAAGTGCATGGATAACCTTTGCTTGGTCCTCTTAATTCCAAGGTTATCATCATAGGGCACTTCATGTGCCAGCTGCAGGAGAAAGGGTTTTACAGCAAGGGGAACCACCAACCTCCTATGGTCTCCTTCGGTAGATTCTGTAATCTCACTATACAGGAGCCCACCTTCCCAATAAATCCTGTGCATCCCAGGACGTTCACCCTCAAGCTGGGAGAAGGCCTGTCTCCTTAGGCCTTCCAGAGATGGAAACTCACGTTGGTCCTTACTAAATTTTTCTCTATCAGGACCACCTTCCACTAATACATCATTTAGTTCAAGATGGTCATGTGGGTCAATTATTTCAGGTATCACCACCTCCTCGTCAGGTCCTGGTGATTGAACAACTACCTCCACCTCAGTGGTAGGTGAGTTGGGAGGAATATTTTTTCCCTCTTTTTGACTTTCTGACTCCTTTAGCCTTGGGTTTCCCCTTTCGCTGGGGCTTGGCATTGGTCTTGTCCAGTGCTGCCCTTGTTTGAGACCTTGTGCAGGGTCTGTCAGCTGCATCTCCCACAAGCCCTAAAGCTCTGAGATCATTTCCCAACAAGACCTTTCCTGGGACATTCCTCTGTATGCACATTGGAATTCTGACTGCTGTACCATTGAGACATGCGATGTAAAACAGATGGAATAAAAATTGAATTCATCAGACCATTGTTTGATAATAACAATAAATTAAAGAGACAAATTAGTCATACAAATAAATTAGAAACCATGCCATGGTTCGAATGGATGTTGGTTGGCATCACAGGTGTTGTAGTGACCATGAGAAGGAACATCAAATGGAATTGAGGGTGCAAAGTAAAAATGAATGCATTAAGCAAAAGATGCTTGGTACCAGACCCTTTTGTAATAGCATGCATTTGGGAACATCACATGGGCATAAAGCAGATAAGGGAAAATCTATGTTTAGATGAGGTAGACAAGCCAAGAAATGGAGAAACTGCACGTTTAAAGGTAAATGTGTGAAGGTAGACAAAAGGAGAATCTGGCATAAAGTGGGGTAACCAGTATTAACTGCCCTAATGGAAACAAATGATCACACCACGTGAGTCTATGAAGAACCCAAGAAACCGTAAGAACGGGCGAATTGTGAGGATGTGGTAAATGGCAGCTAAGTTATTAGTTGATCGTGAAATGGAGTAAGAACCATGTTTAAAACAATAGCACACGTTGGTCTGTATAAGCGGAATTTGCCGCTGATGGCATGTGAACCGGGTCAGAGCAAAAGTGTTAGCAACCTATATGGAAATAAACGGCAAATAAGATAGCTATTGGTAGCAATGAAAGGAACCAGAAAGTGTAACGCTTAAAAAGAAAACCAATTACTTACCCTGATGGTAATTATTCAAAATAATTTTAGTGCAGGTTACTGTCTGGTCATAAAGTATGTGAATCTAAAAGTTAAATAGTGAAGGTGATCATAAGAGGAGATGTAAACAGAGGCACAGAAAATGTACGGTCAGTGGTACGGTATTAAGTGGTCATACCTGTCATATAGCTTAAGAATGCTATTATGTGCGAGTCCTGGGGCCAAATCCCCAACAAGAAGTCATGTTCGTGCCGCCGATAGAATGCGCCAGACACAAGATGATAGCTACGGACGCAGTAGTGACGTTGAGCGCAGATAGTGCGTGTGACATCACGCATCAGTGATGCGCATGACGTCACACACACGTTGAAAAACAGTGACATTACGCGCACCACTGAGAGCCAAAAAAAAGTTGTGCAGAAGGCACAAGTGAAGGTTTTGATTTGACATGTACAGTTCAAATGAATGATTATTTAGGTGTAAACAATTAGTTTGAAAATAAATGAAGAACAATCTGAGATTATAATGTAACAAATGATCATCTGTTGATGTCCAAATGTGATGTTCCCATATAATCATGGTAAGTTCGCAGAAAATGAGTAATAACATATTTAATATTATTAGTAGTCTAAATCAAGAAATTTATTTGAATAAGTATTCATTATATGGGGATGGCAGGGAGAGGCTGTGGTAAGTATGTGTTCCCATAATGTGGATGTGAGTTAACAGCAAATAAGTAATAACAGATTTACTATTAATAGTTATCATATTACAGAAAGTATTAATAAACATTCATAGGGATGCATGGAAAGGCTATGGTAAATCTAAGTGAGTTGAGGCCATGACATAAGTCTAGACATTGTTGATAACGAGAAATATGTGCAGAATTGCTTATAAAAATACATGCATTTCATGGTCTGTATTGAGGCCTATATGAGTACTGCAAAAATTACAAATGAGCTTTGATTCTAATTGTCTGAGTTTAAGGCATGTATTGCCACCACGTTACCACATTTCACTCTGCTCAAACCTATAAAACAAATATCAGCTTTGTTATCCATTTGGTGTTTGGTTTGCCAGTGTATTGCCAGGGGCAAGTTGGTGTCCTGTTTAGTAAGACTTGAAAAATGTTCTCTGATGCGTATACATAATTATCTTATGGTGCTGCCTATGTATAATTTTTGACAAACACATATGATCATATATACAACTGATTTGGATTTACAATTCATGAAATCTTTGATTTGAATTTGTATCCCACTGATATCTGCAAACTCTTGACAGTTGTGAAGTGCAAATTGGCATTGGTTGCAATTACCACATTTGTAGTAGAAACCAACAGGCTGTTTCAACCATAGAGAAGAAATGTTGGTGTCTGTAGGATCAAAAAAAGAAGGACTGAGTTGATTCCTAAGTGTATTGGCTGTAGTAAAAGTAAACTTGGGCTTTTCCATGATATAGGGGCCAAGATCTTTGTCCAAATGTAGCAAATGCCAATGTTTAGAAGCGAGTTTATAGCGGGTGAACGAATCTCTTGTGAACTGCGTAATGATTGAAATTGGTCTCCTTTGATTAGATCCTGAAGTATTCTCAACAGTTTTAGGAGTTAGAAGTTCAGTACGGTTAATTTATAGCCTCTTTGTTTAAAGCGGTTACTCAATCTGATACATTCTGCTTCATAGTCCTCATTCTTAGAGTAGTTACGTTGTGCCCTATAGAGCTCACCACAGGAATGTTTAGAATAGTTGCTCTTTGGTGACAGCTCCTGGTGTGCAGACGGGCATTGACTGCTGTTGGTTTTCTAAAGGTTCTTGTTTGTGATAGGTTGTGTTCTACAAACATTTCCAAGTCTAGAAAGGTAGTGGTAGGACTGGAGTACCCAGACAGAGAAATGTCAAAGTTAGTGGAATTAGCAAATGTGACAAATTCATCAAAAGAGCTACTGGTGTCATTCCAAATAATCAAAATATCATCAATATACCTCTTCCAGCAAATAGGTTTTTTTGTGGTATGCTGTGTTGTTAAGAATACGAGTTTCTTCATAGTGTGACATAAAGAGGTTTGCTAAAGATGGTGAAAATTTAGAGGGATCAAGCATCAGTTTCGACTTCAGCTTCTGAACGATATCCAACCGTGAGAGGCCCCCAGATATACTGTTCTGTCTCTCATTCATTCTGCTGGGTCACTCAGGCAAACAATCACTCAGAGGGGCATTCAGGCAGTCAAGCAGCCAATCAGGCTCATTGTACATTCAGACCATTCTCCTCCCTGTCAGACACTCACAACAAGAAATGTATATTGGGACAAGTACCCAGCCATTCAGCATTCCACACTGTATTCATACCAGTTTCGGACAGGCTGTCTCAGTCTTTGATTCACATACCTTAAACCAGACACCCATAACAAGAAGTGCATATTGGTCACACACTCCATTCACCCAGGTCCCACCCACAGGGTGTACTCACAACATACAGTCACTGGGAAGGCTCCAGCCAGTCTGGCCTGGACTTCCCCACAATACCATATAAGGAACTTCCACCCAACAGCCAGTCAGCGGGAAGGGATAGAGTGAGGGCTTCTGAGGACTTTGGGGGAAAAAAGGTAACATGCAATAGAAAGCAAGAGGCCACTGTGGCCATATTGTCTCCTATTATGAATCAACTGATTCCAATGGCAGGGCTTGGGGATCCCAAAATGGAGGATACTCAGAGCACCTGTCATATTCAGCATGGAGCTGCCACCTGCTCATACCCTGCTCTGTGGGCCACACACAGGTACCCAAAGACATACACTAGGGGTACAGGGTTGTACCCCCACCCATGGATGCCATAAAGGTATCCCAAGGGTCTGTACACCAAACCAAAAAGAGGAAGAGCTGCACTGCCAGGATTCCCACATGGACTCCTCTGCAAAAAATAACACAGAGCATACCTGAAAAAGGACTACAGAACAGGGACAGGGAGGCCCTGCTCTTCCAATGCATTTCCAGCATCACAGACTCTGCTGGACAGTTAATTGTTCCCTGCTAAGTAAGTTTGGTGCCGTCCATATCTATCCATAATTTTGTGTACAAGCTTAGGAAATGCATCTGTAATGAATGATGTCCACGGATTGACTGACACAGACATTTTGGACACCGATTTATCACTGATCGCAACACAGAAATATTTTGTAGGAATCAATGTAAGTGCTCCACGGGCCACGGAGCAGTTAAAAATAAATGTTTTCACCCCCTCGGAACAGGGGGTCTAACCTAGTTCGAATGGAAAAATGTTAGGTTAGAATTGGACACTCTATTGATGCATGACCTGCTCCATTAAAAACAATTCTAAATGCCTCAGAAGGCTCCCTTGACCCTCGAGCGAAGGTTCCTCTAGATGACACCCACATTTCATCAGAAAGGATATTGTTTCCACAGAGTCCTTCAATTGAGGTTTTACAAGAAGAACGCTGCTCCCAAAATTCTGAATTGGCACTCTCTCCCTTAGCTTCACTGTTGGCAAGGGACATAGCTCTTGTTAATGAAATACTGAACCAAAATGCCAATTGTACCAAATCATAGCTTGTGTTTGACCCCTTGATCTCTGTCATGCTACAAAATAAAAAAGAGGCTATACAAGATTGGCATAAAAAGACCTTGTAAATCCCTTTGACTACTGAGGTTGGACTTAATATTAGCCATAAGGAAACCGAGTTAACTCCAAGTGCCCGCTTGCAGCTAATTTCCTGTTCATCAGAGACGGTTATTGAGCCTACCAAGACGCAAATAATTTCATCCTCACTATCATCTTCCTCTCTCGACAATTCTATTTTTTCTCCTATACCTAATCAAGGCCCAGCAAATCCTTTAAATTCCACTGCATTCCAAATGCATTGTTTCGTTATGTCAGCTCTAAACATCTTTCTGGTGCCTTTTCTAAAATGATTTGAAACTGTGAATGAAAACATTAAAGACCAAGCAACTTTATTAGCCATGATCCATTCAAAAATGGTATGTATAGAATCATGTATCACCTCATTGCAAGCAAGAGTAGACCATGATTTCTTCTCAACTGCAAACAAAACTGCAGGAAACTATGGAATTGGAATGCACGCATAATACGAGTATATTGGGATCATTGCTGGAGATTCTAAACAAGAAAAAATGGGACCATGATCAGCGATTTACTGGTTTTAACCCTCACTTTTCAGTACCCTATTTTATGAACTGATGAAGAATGGCGATCTACAAACAGAATGACTCCAATTCTCGAAGGAGTAAGCAGTAGTTCATCGAACATGGCAAGAGAAACAGAAACCTTTCAACGGCCTATTCGAGATGTCAAAGGATCTCCATCAATTAGCATTTGGCCTGAGAACATTTGTGAAGGCTTAACACCACCGGAAGTCTCTTTTCCCATTTTCCAAAAGAGAAAGAAAAGAAAATTGCTTGACAAAAAAATTAAAGAAGACTTACATAGGAAAACGTATAAAAATATCCAACAACAGATAGTAGGAAATCTAATGATGCGAGGAATTTTTTGCGCAACTTACCCATTCCTCTGGCTCCCTCGAGCTTCTCTTTAAATAATACAATTAATAAGCCTTCATCCAGTTTTTAATCTTGTGCACAATGACAAAATGAAGTCAACAGATTAGCCCTGGAGACTGATAAAGATGATGTGATTGATACTCTTAAGATGGCAAATGATTGTAACTTTTCCACATAGACGATCCACGACGATTGGGGGAATGGTGAAATTCTGGAAATAGCAACTCAAGACTTACAGGGTATTGAGATAACAACAGAGCGTAACAAAAATGCCTATATTCCCTTGGTTAGAAATTCACCTTTTCTAACTCTGGTGGAAAAAACAGATGGTTGACGACTTTGAATTGTGCTCGCGAATGGCAGCCATAAGACTCCTTCTATTATTGGGAATAAGTCAACTTTTACAAAGGCAGTAACTATTGACATTAAATTGAAATTCTTGCATTATAATGGGAAGAATCAAGGCACATGAATGGCCAGAAAGTCCAGAGGGCACATACCTTGTTTTTGGAACGCTTACTATTCGCTAAAGATGGTCTGATTTTAAACCGTTTAAATGTATTGCGATTGTTTCACACATTCCATTATTAAGGTTTGTCAATGCCAACAACATAAACATTGTGGAATTGATTATTGAAGTGCAGTTTGACAAAGTGATTATATATCTAAAGTCTAGTGTGATTAAATCATCTTTACTTGAACTAGTTAATTTGCTCATCCCCTTGGGCTTTGAATTGGGTGAACCCTTAATTAATAAAAGATTGGCTTCTTTTAAGCCGCACATTTTTAAGAAATCTGTTGACGAGAACATCATATTGAGGTCGATGATACATTTAGGCTCAAGCCAAGGGGGAGCAGCAGGTGGACAAATAACTATGGCGGACAAAGACCGTCAAGCTTCAGGTATAAATCCAAATAATTCCTTAAAGGTTACATTTTACTGTTTGAATAAACTGGATCGGAAGGTTAGAGAAGCCCCAGAAACCCAGCCCAATTTACTTCAACCAGTACAACCGTCACGGTTGGCTGTGTCTCCTCTTCAAGTTAACAAATAATAAGAGACATCTGAATGACGTGACTGGGCAATGGGTTCATGAAGTATGCAGGGCTTCAAATACTTGTTCGTTGATGTCGATGTGCACTTTCAACATATTATACTTGCAGGAAACGTTTCTTCAATCTAACCCTATATGTGATGGCTACAGTTCTCATCTCAAGCCGGCTTACAAGGGCTTTTAGGGGAAGAACCTCTTCGGGACTCCTTACCCTTGTGAGAAACAGGCTGAGGATAACTGTGATTGACAACTGGAACCCGAATCCCTTTGTATAGGTGTTTTTACTGAAATTTGACCAGGAGGTCCCAACGGAACCAAAATTGGGCTGACTTTTTAATGTATACTGGAATTATATTGCTATAACAACTAAGACATTTGTGGAACTTAATATTCCATTCACAGTCATATGTGGGGACCTGAATATTCCATGTATTGATAAAAAAAGTCGAGATTATTAGGGATTCCGATAGTTCCATCAGTAAAGGGCACAAGCGAGCTGTGATGTTCCTCAATGCAATGCAAATATGAGAATTGTACATGCTAAATGGTCAAACTAAAGGGACATACAGGGTAAACCTACTTGGTCAAATCACATGCAATTTAGAGGTCTGGATTATTTTATTTGTAACAGGAAACATGATTAATAACGTAACAACTTTGGAGGTTATGGAAAAGAAAAAGAGTGATCATTCTCTTTTGAAATTGACCTGGAGTTTTAGACCAAATGAAAGAAATAAAAATCTAGCCAGTACATTTGGAAATCTCGCAAGGCAGAAATCACTTGCAAATTGAACCTTCTGACATAGCTGTGCTACTGGTTAAATACAATGCAAAATTAGAACGGCAACAGTTAGACGTAAATTAGTTTCCATTATTGCTTGATTTCGCCAAAAGTGATTAAAAAGGAACAAAACCTTTTTTTACACCTAAACACATCTACGAAGAGAAGATTGCAGTGAAAAAAATATAGCTACGTGTAGAACTCTGGGCAATTAATCTAACATAGAATGTGCTGGGATTCGTACTCCTTAGAAAAATGACACAAAAATACAAACATTGGCTATCTTTACATAAAGCTCAAATCTTACAGAACGATGTTAAGGCGATGCTAAACCACAATAAAGAAAAAAGATTTGAGAGAAATCTTGCAAATTATTAATTACCAGACTTCGCCTCAATCAGCCTTTATGATAAACATGGTCACAGAGAAGGAATGAATTACATTTTACGAGAAATTGTTTGGTTCTGCTGGTAGGTCCAAGCATTTGTCATTCATGAAATCCAGAACAGCTTGGACCATCCCACTTTTGAAGTGGGGAAATGATACTCATAAACAAGATCCTCACCAAAAGGGTTTCGTAAAGGCAGTGGGAACTGCCCTGAACCTGTTTCTTTTGAACATCTTGAAAATTAAAACTCAAAAAGTAGTTAAAAATGTATTTGGCCTTCATTGAGCTGAAAAAGGCTTTTGATAACGTTGACAGGCAGATCCTATGGTCTAAGCTTGAGGCCTGGGTCTGCCCAATTGCCTTATTATTGGCAATCAAGGCTCTGTACACCTCGACAAAGGTACATATCAGACTAAATTCTTATGGACTTCTGACAATAGAAATCAATACTTATAGAGGACTTTACCAAGGATGCCCTTTGCTCCAATCCTTTTAAACTTATTGGTATTCAAATGGCATTAAACCTTGGATCTTGCTAGGGAATTTCCCCCTAAGATTGGTGGCCCAGAACCTAGCATGGATTCTGCACATGGCCAATCTTGCCCTGATTGAACAGACGCCTATAAGTCTGCAACAAAGGTTGTCCTGCTTACAGGAATGTGTAGTTAAAAACACGTTAGAGATAATCACTACTAAAACAAGCATCCTGATCCTATGCTCGATGAGGGGTAAACAAAAATATCCTTTCAGGTGGTACTTGGGTCATGATGAACTTACCCAAGTAAATTTAATGAGCAATTTGGGTTCTTGCATTCATTCCAATGCAAATCACAGCCCAGGCAACACTGATTCACAAAAAAGTTGGGACTTTTTCTCTCATCACAGTGCTGGCCTTCTATACATAAAAAGTGATCCCAATTCTAACCTAGAGTCAATAGGCCTTTTTATTCACTCCTTGGAGAATATGGCCATCACTAGAGGGCACTTTTTCGAGAAGCCTATTGCAACTACCAAGGGGAGTACCTGCTTCCATAATTAGACATTAATTAGGTCTAATTTCAATTTACGCAATAACGGTATGGAAGGCTCTCTCCTTATTCCAAGAATGTACCATGTCTGCGTCAGCCCTCCCTTACCAAATATTGAACATTGAGATTGCGAATCAAAGTCCTAACCTGTTTGAGCAGTGGAAATCAGGATGTTTGACTATTTTAGAACACCTAGGAACCAAACAAGAAACATTAGAGAAAAACCCAGAAGATGTAAAGAAAAAACTATGGCAACAAGATTGGGTATTGACTGTTGAGACTAAATACAAACAGCGGCTATACACTTATTTAAGAAACGAAACCAAGGCGTATAATTCTCTCTCAAAATATCTAATTCAATTTTTTTAGTCCTCTGTTCCAAAATCAATTCATGAGGTTTCGAATGAATATATACCTCACAATGCAATTTTTGCTGACCTATAAAAAGGTGACAGGTGATTCCACCAGAAGTAAATTCTGTGTTGCTGAGGGGTGCGGGAGCGTGGGTTGGAAACCTTAAAACACATTAAATTGTTTTGCACAGGCTTGACCGAATTACGAACTAGATACATTGAGAAGTTTCTCAAACGGTGATAATCTTATGATGCAGAGGAATGGTGGGCATTAATGTTGAGTGGAGAAACTTTTTCCATAAAATGTGCTTTCATAAAGAAGTCTTTTGCCAGACTAACATCTTGAATTGAGGTTTTGGGTTAACATAATGAAATAGACATTTTAGGGTTTTGGGATAGAATGATTTTATACTGCAATTATAGTTGTATTGTATTTTAGCATAAACTCGAAATGTATAGGTTTTTTAACTTTTGATACAACGTGAAAAATATATGTAGATGACGATGAAGATAATTGTTTTTATGAGTGATGTGTGATGTCTTTATCTGTGATGTATTGGTGGATTTTAGATGTGACGTATTGAAAAAAGTTTTTAACAAACCAAATTTCGTAATACTAAAAAATAAAAAAAAGACTCTGGCCAGTGCACACTGTTGTTGACTGTTATACTAGTAAGACTGACTGACACATAAAATAATAAAGTTTCCAGCACACCACAGTATAATTAATCTGGATCAGAAATAAGTGCCAGGGATCAGAAATAAGTGCCAAAGCTGAGCCCTGGGAAGTGCCATCCCCCCCACAAATTAAGCACTGGGCACACATGCCAATACTAGTGCAGTGCCTAGAAATAGCATGGTGGCAAATAGAATGCCATCTTCGGTGTGTCTGCAATATAACTGTTTCATCACCCAAGACGTAACTTACTCTGCGTGTTGACAAACACTCATGGGACCTGATTTACAAAGCATTTTTCAATGAGCTTTTCCCGTTGATGAATACTTTTGTAAATGAGGACAGCCAACATGCACCACAGCAGATAAAGTGCAAGAAAGGGAAATTAAAATACACTATGACATTTTGGCTACCTCCAGATGCAAGTCCTTTAATAGTGGTTTGCTGCTATGTTAGATTTATTTTATTTATAATATTCACTTATTTGTGTATAGAAACTCCAGAAGAGAGCAGACCACAGTAAAACATGCGGGCTGCTGGTGTGTCGAATCGCAGTGCATGAGAGCATAAAAGTGGTATTCATATGCAACTGAAAATAGTGGTAAATATTGAAAAACAGCTATGTCATCTAGACAAAAGATGCAATCTATACGAATATACAAAACACACCATCTTATACACTTCATTGGGCACAGTCGGACCAATGCCCTCGTAGAATACTAAAAGTAACCATTTGCCTTAATACAGTCCTGTGGTCAAGCAGGGGCAGACCATGCTCCCATAGTCTCATAAACAGTGACCTGACCTTAATGCCTAGTCTGTGGAACCCTGTGTGGTGTCACAATGTATACCCCTATAGGTGATTCATTTCAGTACTAGCAGCAATGTGTCCCACCCCATAGCTTCATTCAGTCCAAATTTGTTAGTATTCAGACAAAGTATTCAGCATTGTCCCATCATGAGCAATATCCCTATAATTTTGGACCCACCAGAGAGGAAGAATGATCTTTTCTGTATTTGTCCATTTGAATTTGTAGGGGCCCTGGTTGCTATGTAAATAATGATCCATCAGTGATGTGTCACTTTTTAATTCCTTATGCATGAACTGTGCCCAGCAATTAGAACTTTTAGTGGCTTGATAGTCATTCCGACATAGTGCAAGTCATGTCACATGGGCGACAATTACGTATATGTAAAATTGTCTGACTTGAAATTAGTGAAATACTACTGTTACCACACGGTATGTAGACCTAGGTCAATTTCCTTAAAATCTGTGGTAAAATGGCAGGCAGAGAAATTACCACAGGGATTAGACCCATTTGGCTTTCAGTGTTCCATATTATAGTTTGTGTTGAAATGGTCGAAATGTCCATAACGGCATGGACAAGCTCATCATGAATATGTCATGCCACAGATAATTGCATTACCCTAGCCAGGGCACTATTGCTAACTAAACTAGACTATTACAAATCATTATACATAGGCACCAGCCAACATAACATAACAAAGTTACAAATCCTTCAAAACAACACGCTTAGAGCATCAACCAACTTTCCTAGATCACTCCACATCTCAAAGTTGAGACGTAATGTTTGCTGGCTCTCGATTTACCGAAGAATTAGACTAAAAACCTTATCAATCACCTTCAAATGCCTAAAGCATCTAGAACCCATGTATCTTTGCAATAAATTCAAACCTAAATCCTCGGATTGACCGTCTAGAGCCCCACAAGCCAATTGCCTTATCATACCGAGGTTTAAGTTCCAAAAGGCTGGGGGTAAAAGCTTCCCTGCCCTAGCAGCCAAAATTTGGAACACCCTACCTCCCACCCTCAGAGCCGAACCCTCCTTCTACAAATTCAGAAATAACACAAAAACCTGGCTCACTCTAAATGGAGACCAATAACCAGCACCCTGTCTCAGTGTCCCCCCTTTGCAAATTACTCTTCCGATGCGTTTATATCCTATTATCTAGAAGGTTCCAATGATTATGTCTCCTTGTATAATGCTTATTCAATGTCATATGTAACAATTGGTATATATTTTATTATACATATATGTACTATGCAACTGTAAATATTCTATGTAAATGTAAGAAATGTGCCCAGATGCCCCAGGGATTGGTGCGCTATTTAAATAAAATAAATACAATGCCCAAGTAAAAGCTTTACATCGATGATCAATGTTGTTTGCACCTATATTCAAGATATGCTAATTCCTCTGAATAATTTTACTCACTTTATTGGCAAAGGGGGGATGTGACAGGACACACATTAGTCAGTTAACATTATGTGTTTTAGGACATGTTGGATGATCACTTTCCTCAGGATGTTACAAGGTTTTTGTGGGCACTTTGTTTAATCAGTTTACGCAATTGCCTCTCTACTTAAGTTGATTACTTAGTTTGTTAGGATGTCTGTCAAATTCTTTCAAAGTAGAACAATTGAAGTTGTCCACAGGATATGGTCTGACTTAGAGCTTAATGATGTTTGATAAAGTACCCTGCTTCGTGGGCCACCAGGCGAGTGACTCAGGGGCCCCGCATTTCCTCAGGCCTGGGGATAATGGTGCCAGTAGCAGAATGAGGGGATCCAAATGACACACTCTTTGGTTCCAACTACTTGCCAGGGGCCAGTCATATGGAACCCGCCATACCCTCTCCTAAGACTCAGGGCCCCAAAGGACCCCCATAAACCCTTTCATCTTTAGAGGGGGAACCCCACATGATACATGGGGACCACACATTCACTTTCTATAGCTCCTGTGTGACCAGCAGACTTATGTCAGTCCATGGATATATCCAGAGTACAAACAATAGAGGCCTGTGGACCTGCAGCCTGTAAACATGCACACTCACCAAATGCCTTCAAGCTTTATCAGGAGCAAAGGGATATCTGTGGAAATATGCCTTCCCCCTTCTATGCCTCCCAGGTGAGCAATAATGCACAAGCTGATGCCATAAACAGGCACCTCTCCCTGGCTCAACATACCCACATACAATAAAATATGGCCACCAATGTTGACATAGGTTTAAGCCGACCCCATTTCAGCCCTCGCGACCCCAGCACATGGTCCAATCACAGTGTAGACAAGTTCAAATGACACACGTGCATCTACTGAAGCAAAGACCTGCTCAGGGGCAGGAGTTACTGCTCTATATGAGCCAGGCAGTGTGAGATCATGGAGCAGGAGGAGCATGCTTGCTGAAGGCTGTAGACTGCAATCAGGTAGAAGATCAGCAGAATGCAGGAGTGAAGGATGTTGGAGGCAAGAGAGAAGACAGGGTCAGGAGAAGGCGGAGTGGATTTAGAGGAGATGGTTGTAGACGAGGAAGGTAGTGACAGTTGGGAGGAGACAGTAACATCGCAAGGAGGAAATGAGAGTTTGGTGGAGGTGGTTATCGTAGGAGGAGGTATAGACATCTTGGAGGCTTGGAGGAGCAACAGAAAGAGGAGAATAAGAGAGTTTGGTGGATGTGATTGTAGTAGGAGAGATGGTGACAGTAAGGAAGGCGTGGTAATGTTAGGAGGAAATGGTGACAGTTGGGAGGAGGTGGTTGTGATAGAAGGAGGTGTGGAAACAGAGAAATTGATATGAGGCCGGGAAGCCCAAAGGAAACACACCAACACAGGTTACAAAGAACATACAAAGTGCTTTATTCAAAAGCTACAACAATTACCAAAAGTCAATTGACAAACGGATAGCTATTCGGCTCTCAGAATAACAGAACAAACTTTCAACGGTAGTTCGCTGCATTAGTGTGAGAGACCGTACATTGGGATACTCAGGTTTTTATACTTTTTTATCCAGCTCTGGCCAACCCCCTCGCGGGTTAACCATTCTTAGGACCAGGCCTAGAGTTCGTTGCCAGGTCGATCCCATAATGTATGCATTTCTATCAGTTTCACTGATACAGTTGTTCATTTACACATAGGTCAGGAATAGGACAAGGTCTCATTTCGCGACCCCAACAAGTGGCCTGCAGGCATATTATTCATTCATGTATGCGGAGGTCACAACGGCCAAAATCCCACTCGAAATGTCATTCGGCCTCCATTTTGACTTTCAGGGTGACTTCCACATTACAAGAGAACCTAAAATGGCGGCTGAATCCAAGATGGCGATTTACACAGTACACTAAGGTCAAGACCTTGCCGCGGAATCTATTTACACAATGTTTTTAGACAACTTGGCGTAGGCCAACACACATTCAAACAATGCGATAGGAGGTATAATATTATTTCGATTCCGACAGACCCTCCTTTTGGCCTATGCCAAGTGCTAAACATTATTCCTAATACTTTTGAAAATATCTCCATGTGCTATCATCCATAGATTCCGCATCATTGTCTGTTATGTCTATAGCCATAAGGTTGTTCATAAAAACCTCTTGTGACATGAATTCTTTAGATGCTGTACTTGGGGCATATATTTTATGCCCTATTGCTCTAACTGCTTGGGCGCAACATCCCCCTAGCATTCCACATATACTTGGGAGGCATTGAAAACAGCAACAAAGGAAGGAATAACAGGATCCCCAAAATAACCAGAATAACGGAAAGCACCTTCCAACCCCAAGATCGTAAAGAATCCCAGAACCAAGTACTAAGGTTCCAGTCTCCTACAGGGATATGTACTTCAGAACTGAGAGTATGCAAGTTCTGTATTGCTTTAAAAATTGTTGGCGAGGAGTCTGGTACGAAAATACAACAAGCGGACCCCACTAATTTGCATACTCCACCTCGTTCTGCCAAAATGACATCTAATGCCATCCGATTTTGAAGTGCTACCAATCTTATTGCTTTTTGCTCTAAGGTCATATTGTAGAGCATATCCGTGGTCCGGTTGATCGTTCTCTCCAGTACCCTTGCTAATCCCCTAATGTTCTCTGAGTTTGTTATTTGTCCCCAAAAGGACACAACTGATTTCGCTATGTCTCCCAATACTTGCCCAGGGGTATCTCCGTTGTCGTCTCGCCGCGGGCGAGCCTTAGAAATCTCTAATGTACTTGCTACAAATACCCCGGGTAACAATATTCCTAAATAACAAGTTCCCTGCCAATCCTTGGGTAACCAGGGAAATGCTAAACTACCACAAACAAAATAAACAAGCCCCCCTACTTACAGAGGCCTGTTTTCCCCAGTCAAATTTACAACGTTTTTACAAGCTTCAAAATCTCCCATTGGCCTAGTGCCATTTCTCTGTACGCAGAAAGGAACTGAGTCAGGACTATGATTTATAGAATAAGAAGGAGGTACAGCATCCTTATTGCCTATCGGAGCCATTTTAAAGGCAATCAGAGTTTGAAAAGGGAGAGATAGTTTGTCAGACGGCCTAATAGAAGCGACGTTAGGTTTACTTCTATTTGCGAAAAGCGAGCATCCCAGGGGAGTCAATTCACGTTTCTCGAAATCATTCAGATTAGTTCCATCAAAGTTCCCTGAGATGCTATCATTCCATCAGCCAAAGAATAGTGCTCTAAGAGAAGCATAGCAAGCAGTCGTTAAAGGTAGAGGATGTATATACCATCCCAGTCCCTTGTTCCCATGTTGCAGTAAATGAGTGCAAATCCAACAATTACTCTTATTAAAAATGGCATGAGTAGCATTCATTACTATCATCAGAGTGTTATTATGATACTTCTGTCTATGTTGGGAGTCTCTGGGGGACAGAGTGTGAAGGTGTACAGAGGGAGTCAAAACAGTTGGTACAATCTCGGTCGGTAATAAAGGTTTCAAAGGATAGATTTCTTCAAAATACCAAAGTCCTACAGCAGCAGTTGCAAAAATAACAATTATCATTATCAACACACAACAGTACGTTTTCGGGGCCCAGGCACATTGTTCATTGTCCAATTTGGTCACCCCCTTATTCACAAGTCCAATACGGGGGGCAGCAGCGGAGGTGGCAGGCATCGTAGTTCCTCGATCGACGACCCCAATGTTCGTTGCTGGCGACGCTACGGTCGTGCGATTTCTTAGTCCTTCCCAACCCTAGCCAGCAGAATCACTTTTTATTCAACAAAACTTTCTCATAGCATGAGAATTTCCAATCACTTCCTTTTTCCAAATGCACGCAAAACTCGTGCCAAAGTTCTATTTCCTTGATCGAAGGTTGTACCTGGTGGTACCCAAAATTGTCTGGTCCGGAAGTAAAGTGCCGTCACTTCCTAAGGGAAGCGACGTGTCGGAGGCGACGGAAGTCGCAGAGCTGAAAACAGTGTTTTCCGGAAGTGATTTTTCAAGCGAGTGCGGAGACGAAATGGACTGTTCCCCACGCTCCTCGGGCTCAGAGAACTTCTCTGACGCACTCACAGCGCTGTTTGCTACTCCAAGATGAGAGACTGCAGCGTCAGCGAGAGGTTCTGCTTCTTCTGTAACGTGTGGCGTCGGGTGAGGAATTTTCTTGACGTGCGTCGCGTGAATCCAGTTCTTCTTTCCAGCCACCCGCACTGCTGTCCTGGTGACCAATAACACCTGATGGGATCCCCGCCAGCGAGGCGCGAGACAAGAATACCTCTCGTAGGCCTTCACTAGGACCCAACTTCCAGGCTGTATATTGTGTCCTGGGCCCGTGAACCATACAGGTAAAGCAGAGTGCACCTGGTGATAAATGAAATACAGGTTTTTAGTTAACTGGTTACAGTAGTCTACAAGCAATACATTTTCCACCTCCCTCAGGGCTTTAGGTTTCGGGAGACCCCAAATGTTAGCAGGTCTCGCCATCACTACTTCAAATGGAGAAAGCCCAGTTCTAGTCTGAGGTGTGGTACGCATAGCTAATAACACAATAGGCAAGGCATCTGGCCATTTTAGTTTGGTATCAGCACATGTTTTTGCAAGTTTATTCTTTAAAATACCGTTGTGTCTTTCCACCAACCCAGCGCTTTGAGGATGTCTAGCTGAGTGAAATCGTTTCTCAATACATAGAGCTGTACATATTTGCAAAATTACTGCTGCAATAAAGTGAGGACCATTATCCGACCAGATTATCCTCGGGAGCCCAAATGGAGGAAAGCATTCTTTTACCATAATCTTTGCAGTGGTCATGGCGGTAGCATCTTTGACGGGGAAAGCCTCAACCCATTTACTGAAGGCACAAATAATTACAAGAACATATTTTAGATCATTACATTGTTCCATTTCAATAAAATCAAAGTAAATGACCTCGAAGGGAACAGAAGGGGGCCCAAAGCTTCCCCTTGGAGTCACTGTCCCCTTCCCCACATTGTGCTGTAAGCAGATCATACAGTTCTGGAAGTGCCTCTTTGCAGTCTCCAGAATCTTGTCATTTACCCAAACTTGTTCTAGCATTTTTGTGATCTGCTGGGCACACACATGCGTAGGACCATTTTCCTTCAGATGTATCCACCCAACACCCTTCATCATCCAGTTTCCCCATTCCTTCAGCCCATTTTTTATATTCCTCTATCGTGGCATCAGTTTGAATATCTCGCACAGACCCAATACCTTCATCCATTATGCAAGCATCTCTCATTTCCCTCGAGGCATACATGTCCGTGCTGAGGTCTGTGGCCGTTTGTCTGGCTATCATATCCGCAAAAGCGTTCCCTTTGCCCACATCATCTATGACCTTCCGATGTGCTGCACATTTCATGACCGCTAACTGTTTAGGGAGTGAGAGTGTCGAGAGTAATTGCACTATCAAGGGGCCATGCTGAATCTTGGTCCCATGTGAGGTCAGGAACCCTCTTTCTGACCAGAGCTTTCCAAAGTTGTGAGCCACACCAAATGCGTACTGACTATCAGTATATATATTTACTCTACGCCCTTGGGAAAGTTCACAAGCTCGGGTCAACGCTATAATCTCTGCGACCTGCGCAGAGTTATGCGAAATTCTCTTAGTTTCGACAACTTTGCTCAATGTAGTAACTGCATAAGCAGCTGTAGATGTACCATCCGAAAGTTTGAAGCAGGAGCCATCGCAAAAAGCTCCCCTTCTGCATTCCCCAAAGGAGTATCTATGAGATCTATCCTGCCCTTCGTTTCTTGTTCAGTGGTATACAGGCAGTCATGTAATTCTTCGTCACCGCAAACAGTGTTTTGCTGGAAAGGTAAGAGTTCAGCCGGATTAAGAACACAACACCTCTTAATTTGGATATGAGGGGCAAACAGAATTAGTTCATACCTTGTTAACCGCGCAGAGGTGAGGTGTTGCGTTTGGGTTTTGTTCAATAGAATATCAACAGAGTGAGGTACCATCAAAATCAAATCATGGCCTAGGACCATTCCCTCACTCTGTTTTACAGACGCGGCAGCAGCAGCGACAGCGCGCAAACATCTTGGCAAAGCGCATGCGACAGGATCAAGGGCGGAGGAGTAGTAGCCGCACGGCCTATTCTTCCCTCCATGTTCCTGTGTTAACACAGCCAAAGCACATCCATCACATTCATGCACAAACAACACAAAGGCCTTGTCATAATTTGGAGTACCCAGAACCGATGCCGAACATAGCGCGGTTTTGAGAAGCTCAAATGATCGTTGATGTTCCGATTCCCATGGCAGTGGCAGAGAAATGCCCTTCTTCTTCAGAGCCAACATCGGTTTTATCACTAGTGAGAAGTTTGGGATCCACAACCTACAGTAAGAAGCCATACCTATCAGGGCTCTGACTTCCTTCTGTGTATTTGGAACAGACATGCCAGAAATGTGTTTAATTCTTTCAGGTGTCAATCTTCTCCCCTCCTTTGACAGGAGGTAGCCTAAATAGGCAACCTCCTGACAACAATATTGACATTTTTTAAGCAAAGCTTTGTGACCATTTTTAGCTAGGTGAACAAGCAACAGTACAGTGCCTTATTTACAAGCACTCTCAGAATCTGCAGCCAAAAGCAAATCGTCAACATATTGAAGCAGCGTACAAGTAGGTGGCAATTCAAGGGTGTCAAGCTGCTCTTTCAAAGCTCTACTATAAATGCTGGGACTTTCATTATACCCTTGAGGTGCCCTTGTAAATGTAAATGAGCGTCCCCCCAAGGTGAATGCAAACAGATATCTGCTTTCTTTATGTATAAGAATACTAAAGAAAGCGTTTTTTAAATCCACAACGCTGAAGTGCGTAGCTGTAGCAGGGATCATTGTCAATATCGTCGTCACATCAGGCACAATTGGAAATTGTCGGGCGACCACTCGGTTAATAGCACGAAGATCAATTATGAACCAGTATGGAATTGCATTGTCGCCTTTCTTATATACCGGCAAGATCGGACTGTTACACAAACTACCTGTAATCTCATCGATCACCCCACGATGTACAAAATCGGAGACAATGCATTTCAAAGCACGTTCTCCTTCGACTGATATTTTATACTGCGGAATGCGTGGCAGTTTCACCCCATGTTTCAGAACTATTTTAACGGGCTCGATCTGTAACACTCCGACATCATTGTCGTCCACCGCCCACAAACATTCCGGGACAATGCTGAACTTGGGAGGTAAAGGTTGAATCAAGAACTAAGAATTAGGAAGTTGCTGTGGTGAAACCGTTAGCCGTACTCCATCCGAAGAACAATGAATTACTGCGTTCAATTTCTTTAACAAATTCAACCCCAGCAAATTCTCTCCACAGTTCGAAGTGAGAAGAAAAGGACAATGGTCCTTAAAGGGACCCAAAGAAACGGATACCGGTGCAGAAACCGGACAGACAGTTGGTATACCAGAAAACCCTACGGAAACATTTGTTTGCCCTGACAGTGGGATGTTTGGAACCCGAGAATGATCAATGGAGCACTTCTGTGCTCCAGTGTCAATCAAAAACTGGTGTTTCCAATTCCCTACTAATAATTCAACGTAGGGGCCTTTCTGATTAACGGGAATAGGTGAAGGTTCCAAACCCTGCTTCGGGCAATCCTAATGAAATAGAGCCTCGTCAGAAGGAAGCTCTTCAGAAAGGTATGCAGCAGAAGGGTGATCAAATGTGTTCCTCGAGTCCATACTAGATTTTCCCGTGAAAAAAGTTACTGAGGATCTTGTAAAAGCTGACCTCTGTCAGGGCCCCCTGCTCCGGGGCGGCCCCTAGGTTGTCTACCCATACCCCCAAACGCACTGTTTGACCTCTGGCGAAGGACAGGGCACTGTGCTCGCCAATGACCTTCCTGGCGGCAATAAGCACATTGATTAATATTCACAGGACTCAAAGGAGTATTTCCTTTTGGGACGTACTGACCTCTAGTCTGTGTCGTGCCTCCTCTGGGCTTTCTAACTATTTGCTGTAATAATACTTTGGTTTTCAAATCTCCCTTTCTCTTTTTAATTTTTTTCCTTCTCATTATTAACACGGTTCTCATAATACTGAGCCATGTGCAAAACCTCAGATTGAGATTTTGCCTGCCAAGCGCTCTCAGAGGACATAATCTTGGACTGGATATCAGGTAACAATCCACATACAAATTTGTCCACAAACAACCTCTTCCCCGACTCTGTACCTAAATCCTGTCCACTGAAGTCAGAAAATACCTGCTCGGATCTATTAAAAAATTCGGTGGCGCCTTCATTTTTCTCTTGGACACAGGCCGTAAGCTTGTCCCAAATAATCCTTTTCTCTGGAATTATAGTTTTTAGTTTTGCAACAATTCTATCAGGCAAAGTAAGTATTACCTGTGGTGGTTTCTCACCAGCTGGTTTTTCTCCATCAATTCTAATCATATTAGCCCACATATCTCCCAACCCCGGCACGACGTCTATTGTCCGAACCTGTTTCCATACATCTACGGGTAGGAGTACAGAGAATAACAAGTCAATGTCACTCAAGGTGAACACAGAGGACTGTAAAACAGACTCTATTTCTTTGTAAAACCCCGTCGGGTTTTTCCTAATATCGGGGACTGATTGTCTAATTGTGTTCACTTCCTGTCGTGAGAACGGGACGTGAACAAATTGCGATACATAATTTGCAGGGATATCCACAGCGGGGGTACCAGTCCCAGGGTTGGCGGGGATCTCAACTTTTGGGACAAAGGTCAGAGGAACCTCTCTCATAGGCAACTGATATATAGGTACCTCCGGCCGCTTGCTAAGCAACAGGGCCAGGTCAAGCGCTAAGGCAGCTGTAGAAGTATCGGGCGAGAAAGCCCTTTTACAAATCCCCGATAATTCTATGGGGCAACTAACCCTTTTCCTTACACATTCCTCTTGCAAGTACTGTACCATCACCTGAATTACCTTTCTTTGCATTTCTACTGTATACTGACTATACATGTCATATACTTCATCTGGCGGTATCGATGAATCCGAGATCCATCAAACTGCATCTTTAGTACAAATTCGTACTTCCTCAGGTGCCGATCTACGGCACGGAAGGAACCGTGTCTGTACATATATTCTATCGTCTTCGTCGTCCTCATCTCGCAACTTTTCAAAGTCTTTCCTAAACTCAAACAATTTTTCAACATGCCCATATACTTTCTGCTCTGTGTCCCTCGAAAGTGCCAAAGCATTCAGATCTCTCACCCCTTATGGAAGATCTGAATTTTGTAATCTACCCCACATCACACACAAATGAGTCCCCAAACCTTCGATAAAAACATTTTTCTCGGGAAAACTATTCAAATTAGATAATGTGGAAAAAACATTAACTTGATCACCTTTCTCCATACAATGCTTAGCCCATGCAAACAATTCCTGTTTCTTATCTGCAGAAACAGTACTACGAGTCACAATCTTTGATCCTGCACCTGGATCGACTTCAGTCAATACGGGGCCACTCGGGAGCGGAGGTATAGGTAAATTTAATACAGGTGCAACTATTGGTGCAGAGGGAAGGGGCAGTGCGATAGGTGGAGGAACAACAACCAAAGGACTAGGAACAATAGGTTGTACAGAGGGAACAGGAATAACAACAGGAGCAACAACAGGAATGGGCAGAGCGCCCAAAATAGGAGCATACGGAGGTGGCGCTGAGGCATCAGGCCTGCGTTCATTTAATAACTTCTCGATAAATTCTTCAGAAACATGAAAATCTTTAGAGGGGTAAATTTTCTGGATCCCGAGTGAAAAGGCTCTATCCATATTTTTAACTGATTCTGACCGCTTTTCTTTATCATATAATAATGCTTTTTCGGTGTTTGTTTTAAGACGATGTGCATGTTTATCCCTACTTTTAAGCTGCTGTAATGCTTCTTTCTTCCAATTCTGTAAAACATCAAAGGCTGCTGGTCTGGCCTTTCTCTTTAACAAGATCGATTCTAAGTATTCAATACGGGGGATCTCAAAACTACCGTTGATTGGCCACTGAAATTCGGAGGCATGTCTGGTCTGTCTGTGCCAAATATCATTAAATACTATACTTCCAATGCCATACTTACAGTACATAGTACACGCCGGCGACCCCTCCTGTGGTGCCGGGCGGCTAAATTCCAAGGATTGTCGATCGCTGCGGAACAGAGCCCTAAAGCAGCTAGACAATTTCCCAGGCATTTCACAAAAAATTGGTGTTACCTGGTCAATAATTGTGTCTGCAGATACAATATGCCAAATTCAAATTGTCAGGGTTAAATTAAGAGCCGGGTCACGACTGCACCTTACCAAACCTAAGGAGGACCGTACGGTTTACCAAAGAACTTACCTAACAAATTTTACCTTGTGTTTGGTGGTTTCGGCAAATCTGCCCGCCTCAAAATTGGACCCTCGTCAAGATGCCGTGTCAGACCACACGACTATCGTCCAAGGATCGGATTGTGCAGCGCTGCCGAGGTATCGCGTCTCGATCGGTCGGGCCCGCAGAATCACACCGTCCGATCCTGGTTCGATAGTCTGCGTCAACCTTCAATGATCCGGCATCAATCTTGAGGGTCCCTATTCGGGCGCCAACTGTGGAAACAGAGAAATTGATATGAGGCCGGGAAGCCCAAAGGAAACACACCAATACAGGTTACAAAGAACATACAAAGTGCTTTATTCAAAAGCTACAACAATTACCAAAAGTCAATTGACAAACGGATAGCTATTCGGCTCTCAACATAACAAGTAAACTTTCAACGGTAGTTCGCTGCATTAGTGTGAGAGACCGTACATTGGGATACTCAGGTTTTTATACTTTTTTATCCAGCTCTGGCCAACCCCCTCGCGGGTTGACCATTCTTAGGACCAGGCCTAGAGTTCGTTGCCAGGTCGATCCCATAATGTATGCATTTCGGTCAGTTTCACTGATACAGTTGTTCATTTACACATAGGTCAGGGATAGGACAAGGTCTCAGTTTGCGACCCCAACAAGAGGCCTGCAGGCATATTATTCATTCATGTATGCGGAGGTCACAACGGCCAAAATCCCACTCGAAATGTCATTTGGCCTCCATTTTGACGTTCAGGGTGACTTCCACATTACAAGAGAACCTAAAATGGCGGCTGAATCCAAGATGGCGATTTACACAGTACACTAAGGTCAAGACCTTGCCGCGGAATCTATTTACACAATGTTTTTAGACAACTTGGCGTAGGCCAACACACATTCAAACAATGTGATAGGAGGTATAATATTATTTCGATTCCGACAGAGGGGCTAGCAGTCAAAAGGATGTGGTTACATCAGAAGATGATGAGAAATGTATGCAGGTGTTAATCATGTGAAGTGGTGGCAAAGTAAATAAAGGATGAAGGCTCCATTTGACCAGCTCAGTCCAAGGCAGGCTAAGAAGTTTGGTAGAAGCATGAGGTGCTGGCAGGGAGACCGGAGCAGGAGTAGAAAGAAAGGAAGAGAGGCAAAAAGAACTACTCAGAGGGAACCCTGAACATCAGGAAAATGATTGGGAAGTCAAGATTAATAGTGAGGACTCCTGACTCCAACTTCGACCCTTTCAGATCTATCCTTATATTTATGTTTGGTGTGGACAATGCACAGGTGTGTAACTGGGATGCTAGTTAAGAGACCTTTACCAGAAAACTCTTAATCCTGAAGAATTGACACTTGTATGGAATCTTTTGGTTGTATGAATCTTAAATAAAGGCTGTGAACTACTCATTCTTAATTCACTATTTTGTGTGTCAGCTTCATGGTTTCTGTGGCAGATAGTAACTGCCAGAGAGCAGCAATTACTTTTGACAATTTATTTGCAGTATACTGTTGTTGCCAAAATCACAGCTGCTGCTTGGATCAGATTATCCAAGAATAGTATAGAATGTCAACTGTAAATCAAGCAAAGTTTTTCCATTCTGAATATATCCCCTTGCTGATCATTAACATTTCATCGATATAATGTCCCATCTGAATATTTGATTTTTAAGTTAATTTGTTTCTGCTTTAATTATATTGTTTTTGAAGGAGTCCACATACACATTAACCAAGCATAGTTAAAGCATAAGTTCCATATCTGTTATCCCTCATAGGTGAAATTAATTCCATGTCAGAGCTATTGCATTTGGAATGCCCATGAGTATAGAGCATCTATTTAAGACCTATTGCATAACCAAAGGTGTCACTGTTTGCGGACTATTCATATATATATATATATGTATATTACACAGCCATGATATTGGCTGTGTAGTTATGGTTAAGTTGCTGTTTCCATAGGAAGAGCCCTTTTTGGGTGGCTTATAACTCTGCTACCCCTGGACATATCCTCACCAAACTTTGCAAAAAATATATATATAAAGTATATGGGTCACTCTGAATTATTTTGCAAAGTTTGGTGAGGTTTAGTCCAGGCGGGGAAAAAAACTTTGCTCACGCCTACAGGCCAAACCGGTGGATGTATTTTCACCAAATGTGGATCAGGAGCAGCGGCTTGGTACCGAAAGCGTGCTTTTGAAAATTTGGTGAAAATCCATCCAGTAGTTCTTTTTAAAATTACCAAAAAGTAGGTCACAAAAAATTAGTGATATCTATGTTCGGTCCGTGGACACAGTTCCCTGTTCACTCAGCGGACATTGTCCTGATTGGACGGTGAAAAGCATGAAGTGCGTCAGATTTTTAGAAGCGCCTGTCATCTTGGATTTGCGGCCGTCCGCGGACAGCGTGGTGAAACTTGGTGGAAAAATACTATTTAGTAAAGTGTTTTGGTGTGTAAGACTGTTTGGGGAGGGTGGGGGACTAAGAGAAGTGTTAAATGTTGTATTTATTTAGGTTGCAGGCACCCCTGTTGTGTTTGTTATGACCACAGACAATACAGGTGTCCTGAATGTTCGTAAATAAAGGAAATGGGGTGTTCTGAGGACACCAAGGCTTTCCGTATGGTTCGTAGGGAAGTTGAAACTGTTCTAAGAACAAATCAAGTGTAGTTGGATGTTCATAAATAAACACAATGGGGGTGTTCTGAGGACGCTAGAACTGTCCGAATTGTTCGCAGGCAAGCTGAAACTGTTCTAAGAACGCACGCAGTGTCCTGAAATGTTCGTAAATAAAGGAAATGGGTGTGTCCTGAGGATGCTCTGACTGTCCGTATTGTTCGCAGGCAAGTTGAAACTGTTCTAAGAATATAAATGATATCCTGAAATGTTCGTAAATAAATGAAATGGGGGTGTCCTGAGGACACTGTCCGTATTGTTTGTAGGCAAGTTGTAATTGTTCTAAGAATATGTGTCCTGGGATGTTCAGAAATAAACAAAAATTGGGGTGTCCTGAGTACGCTATACCTGTCCGTACTGTTCGTGGGCAAGTTGGAACTGTTCTAAGAACACATCAAGTGTCCTGGGATGTTCATAAATAAACGGAATAGGTGTGTCCTGAGGACGCTATGCCTCTCCATACTGTTCGCAGGCAAGTTGAAACTGTTCTAAGAATGCTTGTCATGTTTGCAGACAATAAAAGTGCCCATATGGCATAGTTAAAATGATTGAGTCTATGGGTTTGATATGCTGTAGTGGTTGTGGCCAGGGCATAGAGTCTTTGGAGCATGGACTTATGGCCATGCACTCAAGACTTTATGCCCTGGCCACAAACACTGCAGCATAGCACACCGATAGTGGCTTATCCAGTCTTGGGTGCATGGACGAGATCAAATTTATAAGCAGCGAAGTTATAAGCTATTATGGGTGTGGTATGCTGCGGTGGTTGTGGCCAGGGCCTAGAGTCTTGGGTGCATGTTCAAGACCACATTTATAAATAGTGAAGTTATAAGTCACTATGGGTGTGGTTTACTGCGATGGTTACACTTATTATAATATTCTTACTGTTTGGTTTAGTAACTGGAGTACATGTATTCCTTGTTAATTTCTGTGATAAAAGAAAATATCATGTTTGTATTGGTATTTTGTAACGACTTAAAACATGGAATAATCAACATTTCTTTTTACCCTCATATTTAGTAGATTAAAAACCAGTGTACTGTGCAGTTTGCTCAGTTTCTGTGTTTGTTGCTAGAATCATTGGGTCTGTGGGAAAAAAAATCCATGTTGGATTAAAAAAAAACATTTTTTGTTAAGATACAGTCTATTTGTTTGTTTGTTTTCTGTGTTCACTTGTTATTTCTAGCTAATGTTCTATATGTTGTCTTGTTGCAGATTTTTGGAGCAGTTAAATATCTGTTGACATATTGTAACTGTCTATTTTTTGTTATAATGAATTGGTATTGATTTATCTGTTTGGATATTGTAAAATCTTGGTGTAGTTAGATACCAGTTGGCATATTCTAACTGTCTATTTTCTGTTATAATGTAGTGGTATTGGTTTATCTGTTTGGTTATTGAAAATCTTGGGGTAGTTAGATACCAGTTGGCGTGTTGTAACTGTTTATTTTTTTATATAATTTAGTAGTATTCATGTATCTGTTTAGTTGTTGTATCTTGGGCCAGTTAGATACCTGTTGGCATATTCTGTCTATTTTTTTTAATAATGAAGTGGTATTGATTTATCTCTTTTTTATTTTAAAATCTTGGGGCAGTTAGATACCAGTTGGCGTATTATAACTGTCTATTTTATGATATAATTTAGTGGTATTAATTTATCTGTTTAGTTGTTGTAGAATCTTGGGGCAGTTAGATAGCTGTTAGCATATTCTAACAGTTTACAGTTTTTTAATAGAAGTTTTGTTACTGTTTAAGTACAGTTTAGTTAATACATTTTGGTTTTAAGAAGATTAAATAAGCGTTTGTAAGATGTGCAGGTAATCTCTGCTTTAGATTAATGGTACTATCATTACATTCGAACCATCCACATTTTTTTTATATATGCGGTATAGTGAGCTGCATTGGTTGTGTCTCCTGTGTGATAGATTATACCTATTGTTGTGAAGATTTTCTTACAGGGTGATACTTGACCATGTGTGAATCCAGTCAGCTTACAGTTGTTTTTGGTACCATCTGCATTGTAACGTAGAAGCATTAGTATTACGTATTTACTATGTGTTTGTATTAGTAAGGTGGAGCGATTATCCGAATTGCAGGTAGTACATAATCTACCATGGTTTGCATTTTGTACTAGTTGCTGAAATGGAACGGATTCACAATCAGTTATTGATACATACACAAATAGCTCATTGGGGATTTGTTCTTGTGTCACATTGTTGCAGAGAGTGCATGTATGTTTCCACATGTATGAAATCTGGAAGATTTCATTTATAGGTATGTTTTTGTTTTCCAGTACTTGTAATAAGTACATTAGAAATTCTTGTGGATCTTCCTGTGAGTTTATAGTGAATTTCACCATTCCAGCACAGTAGTCCAATTGTTGTCTTATTCCATAAACACTATACGTGTTGTCAGGATTGTTTGTTGCGTTTCTATGAAGTACTAACATTTGCAAACACAATTTGTCTGTACTGTGTAAGTAAATGTTGTCAACAATTGGTGGTAATTGAAATAGCATATTCATTGCTACATTTGCGTAGCAAATTACACCAATTACATTTGAAAGTTTAAATGGACCGGGTAGTTCTGTATCTGAGTGCTTTTTTTTGAGTTTGTCTTCATTTATTGAAGAAGTACCTGGTTTACGTTCCCTAATAGTTTCTTTTTGTTTGTGATACTTGACGAAGAATTTGTTTTCTTTATTCTCTTTGGAGGATTTGCAGGTACATCCTGTTGCATTTCTGTTTGATTTAGTTTTCTTTTAGAACATTTTACTTTTTGTGGAACAGGATATGTTTTTAGATGGGGGTGTATAATGAACGAAGTCTATTGTATTCTTAAATGCAAGGAATATCAGCGTTTACTTTACTTGCATCAAAGTTGGTTAGAAATAGACCGTCAAGTGTACGTAAGCGTGATAGTGCTACGTAGCTCATGCCTTCTTTAAAGACTGTGTTACCAATATCTATCATTGCTTTGTCTAGGGTAAGACCTTGTGATTTATGAATCATGACTGCGTATGCAAGAGTTAGAGAAAATTGTTCTATCCTTTTTACTTCTTAAAGTTTGTCAAAGAGTATATTGACAAACTGAATTTTGTTGTTGCATGGGTATGTTTGAAAGCCAACAGCTGTACCCAGTGCTCCATTAACTAGTCCTTGATCCACGTCAAAGTTATGTTTAAGCGTTACTCTGCAATTTAAGGATAATTTTAATATTTTTTCAAATCCAGCTGTGTTGGAGATTGAATTTTCTAAACTATTTAGTCTTGTTGTGGCTTGTTCACAAATGGGTAGTGTCATACCAAGTATGTCTAGTTTGTCTGTGTTGCTAATTTCAATTATTGGTTGCATTTCTTTTTTTAACATTGTTTCATTGAATTTGAAACAGCTTGCAAGAGTTGGCATTAAGGCCATACAATTGACATTTTTGTGGGCTAATTGTTCCATAACATCCGTAGCACATGCATTATCGCCATAAAGTGCATGAATGTGCCAGGTTTCCAATATTGCTTGTGCTTCTTCAGATAATATACCAACTCTAATACTTTTTAACATGTTGGCATAAGTGAGATCTGCAGATTGCTGCATGTTTTCTGTTAATTCTCAGTATTGGAAATGTTGCCAAAGGTTGACATTTCTTATGCTGCCAACAATTTTATGGCAGAGTTTGTGTCCTAAGGTTTTAAAAATAGGCTCACCTTTCACTGGTGTCAATTGAAGAAGATCTCCGAAAACAATAATGTGTTTTCCTGCAAAGAGCTCTTCGTAGTTTGTTTTAAGTACTTCTTGTAATCTGAAGTGAATCAAAGCTAACATTAGGTTGGAGACCATGCTCACTTCATCTATTAGTAGCATTTTCATTTGTTTTAATACTCTGCGTAGTTCCATTGCAGCTTCTGTAGAAAGTTTGTAATAGTCTAATTTGATTTGGTGTTCTACTGGCAGGAGTAGTAATCGGTGTAAAGTGACACTGCCTATGTTGTAGGCAGCTAAACATGTGGGGGCAGTGACAAAAGCGGACAGTTTGTTGTTTGTCAATTGTTGAAGGAATTTACTGATGATTTTGATTAAGAATGTTTTGCCAGAACCAGCTTCACCACTGACGTACATTGGTATAGGTTTGTAATTTTGGCAGGTGCATTCTTTGTTTTCATGTTGTACACCATATGCAATTTCTTTTGTTATTTCTTGGAAAATGCTATGTTGCTCATTGTTTAGTTTAGATTGTAGCATATTTAAGTCTTCTTTATCTTCATACTGACACATGGTGTTTTCTACTTCCGTCATAGCAAATTCTGCCTCATTTGTTATTAGTGGCTCTCCCAGTGATTCTTGGCTTTCTGTTACAGAAGGTTGACTACTGTCAGCAGTGTCCTTATCTAGTTGGGCCTGGAGTTCTTCTTCGTGTTCCTGTTCATTGTGCAACATTGTTTTGTACTGTGTAAAGTTTACATCGGTTATAGTGCTTTCATTTGCTTTGAAAGCATCTTCATAGGAGTCATAGTCATCTAGTATTTCTTCTTCTTTTCTCCATGCTTTAAAGAGTTGTAGCAGGGACATGTGATATAGTTCTTTATGTTGAGGAGTGTTTAATGACAATTTGATATGATTAATTAAATTTGGTTTGGTGAGTTTTACTAAGCTGCCTTCACAATTTGACACTCTGTATCTAACTTTTTTTTCATTGGGTTTTATATTATTTTTGTATGTGAAGTTTTGGGCTATGTGGTAAAGACACATGGTTTCCAAAGTGGTACTTCTGTTTGGGTAGTATGTGTCCAGCAAATTGTTTTTTAAAATGGCTTGGCTGTTGGGATCATGTTTGGCTATTGTTTCTATATTGTCATATGATTTCAGAACTCTTTTTCTAGATTTAGCAGGACCAAGACTTAGCCATACTATATTTTCAGATTTTCCATACAAAGCAGTACCGGTTAAACGATCTGCTGCTTCATAGGAGCCACATTCTCTATGGGAGAGCATTTTTATGCCCAAGCTGTATAATTTCTGAGACAGTGTTTTGTCTGATGACAGGTCATTCCAGAGGTCTTGGAGCTCTGTTTTGTCTTCTTTGGTTAAGTATGCTGTAACATATCGTGCAAGGCAGGATCTAGAAGCTCAAATTAACCAGCTTCTGGTGACTCTTGAATTATTTCAGTGGTTTCTTTCAAGTTTTCTTCAATATTCATTTCTTTGTAGTATTTATTATTGTCTTTTAGATATTGCAAGGCTTGTCTAACTTTATGTAAATCTACCAGTTGTTGCCAATTTGTTTTGTCTTTTGTAGGTACACCATTTACTAAGATAATTAAAGATTGCTCCATTGGACGTTGCACTTCTAGAGAGTGCACATTTTGTTTTAGATCTAATGGTAAATGCACTACTTTTCCACGAATGCCTTTCACTAATTCAGAGGGAGGTAATTTTGCTGTTTTTGGTTGAAGGCGTATTATTGCTTGAAAGGGGTGCACTGTTTGAATTATGATGCTCTCATATAAATTGAGTTGTTGTAGGGGTTTTGGTAGTGGAAATAATTCCAAATTATTTGTGATACCCCGTGAAGGAGTTTGTTTGTTGTCAAGTTTTGTAGTGCAGTAACTGCAAAGTATTAAGGGGTCAGTTGTTTCATATTTGTTTTCTGCTATAAGGTAGAGAACTCATTCAAACCATTGAGAATCTTCATTGTCTTCTATTTTGTATGTTAGGTCTACAGTTTTGTGTTACTTTTATAAAAAGTTCTGCGGCAACATACACACACATGGTTTGGTACTTCAGCAGATGTACTTTTAAATGTCAGTATTTATTTTTGTGTGTGTGTAGTAGAATGTTGCCATGCATAGTTTTGTTGCTAATTTGTTTTACAGCTATTTCATTCTGTAAGTGGCTTTCACTTCCAAAATATTTTTTCTGGATATAGTCAATTTCTTCAAGTAGGTCTTTTGCTGTACCCTGTAGAAGAATGTTATTTAAATTGGATAGTGCTAAAGCAGGACTTTTAACATAGTACAGTTTATAGACCACATTTCTTATAGTTGAATGATGTGTTGATATCATTTTGATATGATGGAAGGTGGTTTTGCAAGTAGGTCCTGAAATGCAGGCCAATGAATGTCCTTGTAGTCTTGTGTACTTGCGCACTGGACAGGTAACCATATTTTGCAGTAGTTTAATTTTGATTTTGTCTTTGCCTTTCACATACTGATGGAGGAATTGGCGTAAAGACTTGAAAGATTTTTTGGGAATGTTACACATTGACGTGCATGACCATATGTGTACTAGACGTTCTGATTCAGTTGAATGGAGAGGTAATTCTAAGTTTTCTGTGGATATTTTTGTAAGCAGTATTTCTTGTTCCATTATGGTATTATTAACTATTTCATAACCTCGTCCACTGCTATGTATGGCAATTGTATTTGTTTGCTTTTGTTTGTTTGCTTCTTCATTAAAAAATGGTTCTGTGCTTGTAGTGTGACTCCACTCACCTCCACAGATATTTAAGACGTTATTTCTGTTGACATTGCATTTATTAAGAAGTCTTTTTTGTAATTTAGTCATTAGTTTTGTTAGTGGTTTCATTTTGTTTAACACTAAAATAAATAACTTTCTTTTGAGAAGGATTGCACTGTCTATCAAAGCGGATAGGTTTTAAGGGTTGTGCCTGATTTCTCTACTGTTTTTATAAGATTTTGAAGGACTCTGTGACGGAACATTTTTGCTAAAATACTTTTTTTGGTATGCTTACTTGGCACTATATCAAGATTTATAGGAACAGTTTTATCAGTAGTGGTAGCTGAATTCTTGTTAATTGTTTTCTGTTTCGTTTTATATTTTGATAGAGGAGGCAAAGTTTCTGTACTTGAAGCTTGTTTTGTTTCGCTAAATGACTGTATTAGCTGTTTTGTTTGAACTTTTTTTTACAAATTCTGCTAGAGAGGATGCTTATTTTGGACACTTCTATTTTCATTTGCTCTACTTCTGCGTTGCTTTCTACAAACTTGATTTCTGGTAGGCATTCATTAGGGTCTGTTAAAAAAAAATGAAAAAGGTATGGGTTGGGGTGTTCTGCAATGTATGTGTGCTGTGTGCATGAGTGTCTGAGTATGATGATAAAGATGTATGTGATGGTGTGTGATTGTGCATTGGGCAACTACAACTAGTTGGGATGGGTATTCTTGAATTTATGTGCTACTAAACTGGGGTTCAGATGAAAGTAGAAAGTAAGCTAGTGGTGTGGAGAAGTACAAATAGTAAATTTAATGGTATACAATTAAAACAGTTGTTTGCTCTATAATATCAAAATTGTACCGGCTGAGTTGGGTCATTTGTGCGCTGAAAAATGGGAATTTGTGTGCCATTCTGCCTGTAAATCTCTGTTTAACAAATGGGGATTTGTGGAAAGAATGGTGCACAATCTATATTTTTAGGCGCAGAAATAGCATGAATTAACCTTACAGTGTGTTTGAGTAACAGTACAAATATTATGGTGGTGTTTAACTTACTTTTTTCTGGAATGAGCAGGTTTCTTCTTAGTTGTTGTTTGTACTTCAAATTCTGCTGCTTCTTTTCAGGAGAGTGGTCTTCACTGCAATTGTAAAGGAAACATATTAGTAATTTTGTTTGTATATAGCACTGATTTTAATTTAGACAATGATTTTTATGTTTTTGTACAAGTATTGTTGTTTGATATTTGAACATAGTGTGTGCATGCTATTTTGTTTGAGTATGTTAATTCTTTATATTGTACTTTAAATATGTTAGTTCAACATGCTTTGCAAATGTGTGTATGAAAAGAAATTAAATAGCAGATAGGTTTGGAAGTGACAGTTGATTATAGGAGATGGGAAAAATGACAGTAAGTTTAGTTTATAGGTTATGCAAGCTAAAAGTCAGTTAATTTTTATTCATATGAATGTATAAAAATTGTGCATGTACTATACAGAAAATATGCATACCTGTAGTTTGTGTTCATGCATATGGATATGCATGCAGCTGCAAGTAGAAATCTTGGAGACTTCTACAGTATTTCTTGTAGAAGGTGCTTTCCAATAATATGACACTTGTACTCAGAGAGATTAACAGTACATTTGAAGTGCTGATCTATGATGATGCAGTTAGCTGTAGAGGTCTTGGATGTGATTGGTGGATGGTTGTGTGACTGCTTAGCTATATCCAATGAGGAAATACCATAGAAAGTGAAATGGAAATGGTAGAAGAACTGTCCATGTTACGATATGTCCACAGACATGGCGGTAGCCCGCGGACATTGCGTGTTACAACCAGGGATTTTGGGGTGGGGAGGCATGCAAATGAGAATGAGCAGAGCAAGGGATTGGTCAGTACAGTTTAGTGGGTGTGTTCTGGCAGGAGAGAGTTTCTCAGATACTCTTTTTTGGATTGCCACATGTGGAAGTGCACTGGCATGGAGTACGTGGAATGAAGTGGTTGGACTTGCTACTTCTCTGTGCTACTTTGGAGACAGAGCAACATCCAGACATAATTGTTTTCATTGTGGAGGGAACAGTTTAGGACATGTGTCTGGAATTTCTTTGCAATTTGCAATGAAAAAAGGACTTGGGAAGGTCATGGACATGTTTCCAAATTCTCAAGTAATTTTTTCACGGATTGCGCAGAGACAAATATGGCTTTGTTCTTCTTCATTTGGCCCGCAAATGGAGAAAGCAAGGTACAATGTCAATAAGGCTGTTTGTGCCTTTCTAAGAGATTTTGGCATGTCCTCTTTTCACAATGAAAATATTATGTTTCGTAGCACATACATTTTTCGCATAGATGGAGTCCATTTTACTTATGCTGGCAATTCAATTTTTCTGAGAAATGTACAAAATGCATTGCAACCTTTTTTGGAATTACAGCATCCATTTTGTAGTAGGTGTTGAGCATTTCACATTTTTCAAACACAAACAAACACCACCAAAAGGCTCTTTTCAGAGCCACCACTTCCTCCCAGACAAAACTGCAATGGTTATGATAGGGCAGCACACCAAAATTTTAGATGTTCGCAGACTGTTCCAAGACCTCTACATCTAACTCCATCATCAGAGTTCCGCAATTCAAATGTACTGTTGATCACTCGGAGTACAAGACTCATATCATTGGAAAGCACCTACTACAAAAACCACTGTACAAGTCTTGAAGATTTCTCCTTACAGCTCCATGCATATCCACATATCCACATGCATGATTACAAACTACAGGCATGCATATTTTATTCAGAGTACATGTACAACTCTTATGAATCCATATAAAAAGAGTAATGCCACTAAACCTTCATAGCCTATACATACATGCCAACGCTCCCGATTTAAGCGCGAGACTCCCGCACAATTTTTTACTGTCTCCTGCCTAAATTAATGCAAATCCCAATGCAATCCTATGAGAAAAATAAATGTTCCCGATTGCTGTGCTGAAATCTCCCTCTCTGGGGCTCCCGATTGTTGGCATGTCTACCTATAAAATGAACTTATTGAAATGTTTCCCATCTACTATAATCAACTATCACTTCCAAACCTGTCTGCTATCTACAACACAGCTGAAAAAGAAACAAGTGAATTTCATGCACTTAAAATTCTACTCATTTTCAAAGCATGTTGAACTAACATATTGTAAATAAAATATAAATGCTGCACATAGTCAAATGAAATGCATGCATACACTATGTTCAGATATCAAACAAGAATACTACCACAAAAACAAAAATATTAACGTCTACATTAACATCATTGCTATAAAGACACAACATTACTAACTTCTTTCTTTTACAATAGCAGTGAAGACCACCCTCCTGAAAATCAGCAGCATCTAAACTACAAAGAAAATTTCCAAAGAAACCTGCTCATTCCACAAAAAAAGAGTAAGTACAATACTACCTTAATATTCTTACTGTTCCTCAAAGACACTGTGTGCTTCATTCATGTAATTTGTGCACCAAAAAAAGTGCGATTTCTGAACCATTCTGCCCACAAATCCCCATTTATTAAACAGAGATTAGCAGGCAGAATGGCACATAAATCCCCATTTTTTTGGAACACAAATAACATACTTAACCCTTCGAATATTAGTACTACAAAACAAAGAACTGTTTTATTTTTATACCATTATGTTTACTATTAATGTTTCTCCTCACCAATAGCTCACTTTCTACTCTCATCTGAACCACAGTTTAGTAACACACAATTAGAAGAATAGCCTTCCCAACACATTGTAACTGCCCAATCCACAATCACACACCACCACATACATCTTTCTCATCATACTCAGACACTCATGCACACAGCACACATCCATTACAAAAACGGCCCAACCCATACCTTCTTTTTTTTTTAACATACCCCAAAGAATGCCTACAAAAAACATGTCCATAGAAAGCAATGCAGAAATAGAGCAAATTAAAATAAAAGTGTCCAAAATAGGCATCCATCTCTACCAGAGTTTGTACAAAATGTTCAAACAAAACAGCTAATACAGTCATTTAGCGAAACAAAACAAGCTTCTAGTACAGAAACTTTGCCTCCCCTATCAAAATGTAAAATGATATAAAAAATGCTTAACAAGAATTCGGCTACCACTACTGCTAAAACTGCTCCTATAAATCTTGATATACTAGCAAGTAACCATAGCAAAAAAAAGTATTTTAGCAAAAATGTTCTGCCACAGAGTCCTTCAGAATCTTATAAAAACAGGAGAGAAATCATGCACAACCCTTAAAACCTACCATAGAAAAGTAATTCTAGAAGCTCGTAGACAGTGCAATCCTTCTCAAAAGGAAGTTATTTATTTTAGTTTTAAACAGGATGATACCACTAACAAAACTAACTACTAAACTACAAAAAAACTTCTCAATAAACGGAATGTCAACAAAAATAACTTCTTAAATATCTGTGATGGTGAATGGAGTCACACCACGACCACAGAACCACATTTTAATGAAGAAGCATACAAACAAAAACAAACAAAAATAATGGAACAAGAAATACTACTTACATAAATATCCCCAGAAAACTCAGAATCACCTCTCCATTCAACTGAACCAGAACATCCAGTATACAAATGGCCATGCACGTCAATGTGTAAGATTCCCAAAAAATCTTTCAGATCTTTATGCCATTTCCTCAATCAGTATGTGAAATGTAAAGACAAAATCAAAATGAAAGTGCTGCAAAATAGGGATATCTGTCCAGTACGCAAATAGACAGGACTACAAGGACATTCATTAGCCTGCATTTCAGGACCTATTTGCAAAAGCACCTTCCATGATATCAAAATGATATACACCCAAAGACCTAAAAGAAGAAATCGACTGTATACAGAGAAAATATTTTGGAAGTGAAAGCCACTTACAAAATGCAATAACTTTACAACAGACTAGCAACAATTCTGCACATGGCAACCTTCTACTAAACACATACAAAAAGAAATACTAAAATTTACATCCACTGAAGTACCAAACCATGTGGGTGTTGCCGCAGAACTTTTTACAAAAGTAACACAAACACTATAGATGTAACATACAAAAAATCAAGACAATGAAGATTCCAAATGGCTTGAATTAGCTCTCTACCTTGTAGCAGAAAACAAATACGAAATAAATGACCCATTAATACTTTGCAGTTACTGCACTACAAAACTTGACAACAACCAAACTCCTTCACGTGCTATCACAAATAACTTGGAATTATTCCCACCAAAACCCCTGCAACAACTCAATTTATATGAGAGCATCATAATTCAAACAGTGCACCCTTTTCAAGCAATAATACACCTTCAACCAAAAACAGCAAAATTACCTCCCACTGAATTGGTGAAAGGCATTTGTGGCAAAGTAGTTTATTTACCATTAGATCTGAAAGAAAATGTGCACACTCTAGGAGTGCAGCGTCCAATATAGCAATCTTTAATTGTCTTAGTAAATGGTGCACCAACAAAAGACAAAAAAATGTGGCAACAACTCGTGGACTTACATAAAGTTTGACAAGCGTTGCAATATCTAAAAGACAATAATGAATACTACAATGAAATAAATATTGAACAAAACTTAATGGAAACAACTCAAATAATTGACGAGTCACCAGAAACTGGTGAATTTGAACTTCTAGATCCTGCTACAGTTTCCAATATTTTAGACCATTATACAATTCATCCATTACACTCTAGTGACACCATAGACGATGCACTAGAAATGTACCAAATGCGACAAACCAAGGGATCACCAATGAGCTTGTGGGAAAAAAGTATAGAAGCACGTGCTTTTCTTCTACTATTTCCTACTGGCAAAGGAGGAAGGTACAATGATAGACCCACTTAGATAACAGCATCAGAATACCACTCATTACAAATGTATTATGAAGATCCCGGATTTAGAAAAAATGTGCAATACATATTCCACCTCTTCTTTGAAAGTGAACTACCAACGCTATGTTACGGAGTTTCACACATATTCAAATCAGGAACCCACTTTCAACATATGTCAGCTACGCAATTAATACACAAAGTGCGAGAAAAAGATGAGGTTTTACAATCAAGCATTACAAATCTGTTTGCAAACATGCGTGGTACGAAAGGGCACTGGTTCTGACATCACGGAGATGTATGTTGTATGATAAGAAACCATGGCCCACCCACTTTGTTTCTTACATTAAGTTGTGCAGAATATGCATGGGAATATTTACATGATTTCCTACGCATATCAAACAAAAACAAAACAAACATAGATATACTAACACCTGGAGAACTTTGTTCTCTAGATCCTGTTAATGTTTCAAGATATTTTCACCATCGTTTCATTGCTATGCTACACTTTATTTGTAATAAAACTGTTCCTCCCCTCAGAGAAGTGCAACGCTTCTTTTGGAGAAAAGAATACCAAGCTAAAGGAGCAGCACATATCCACATGCTTTTATGGATTAAAATATGTCACTTGTGAAATCCCTTGACAAATGAGACATTGGGCCTCATTACACGGAAGGCGGTAATGGTTAACAGCCACCGTTAATGGTAACGGTGACCGTTAACCATTACTGCCTTACTACGAGGTCCCTTAGAGGGTTGGTGCTTTAACGCCTGCTTTTTGCAGGCGTTAAAAACCAACCCGCTAAGGGACCTCGGAGCTAATTACGGCACCGCAAAATTGCGGTGCCGTAATTAGCGCCTTCCCCATTCCCATGGAGCCCTATGGGGCAGAAATGGGAATGGGGAAGGGCAATGGCAGAAGGGGTATTTACCGCCCCTCCAACCTTGGAATGGGGCGGTAAATCCCCTTTCCGCCAAGGTGGTGCCGGTATTTTACCGGCATGAGCCATGGCGCTAATAGCGCCATGGCTCACCGCCTTCCGTGTAATGAGGCCCATAGTGACCTTCATGCACAAATTGTACAATTTCAAAGACACAAATGCGGCAAATATTGTCGTTGCAAATACAAAAACAAAGGGAAATACTACACCAAATACTGCTAGATCAGTTACAGAAACCGGTGAAGTGAACAACTTCATGCCTTCAGTTAGACATAGTGTTAAAGGTAAATCACGTACACGTATTACATAAAAAGAACAGAAGAATCAAAATATATCAATGATTCCAATGCAATCATTGCCCTCTTGTGGAATACAAACATAGATGTGCAGTACTTTGCAGACAATTCCACTGCAGTTGCACGATATGTTACAGCCTACTTAACGAAAGCAGAAAAAACAGAGCTTCAAGACCTCTGGAATGACCTATCATCAGATAAAACACTATCTCAGAAATAGTACAGTTTAGGCATAAAAATGCTCTCTCATAGAGAATGTGGCTCTTATGAAGCGGCAAATTGTTTAACTTGTACTGCTTTGTATGGAAAATCTGAAAATATAGTATGGCTAAGTCTTGGTCCTGCTAAATCTAGAAAAAGAGTTCTCAAATCATATGAGGACATAGAAACAATTGCCAAAAATTATCCCAACAGCCAAGACATTTTAAAAAAACAATTTACTAGACACATACTACCCGAACAGGAATACCACTTTGGAAACCATGTGTCTATACCACATAGCCCAAAACTTTGTATACAAAAATAATATAAAACCCGATGAACAAAAAAATAGATATAGAGTGACAGATTGTGAAGGCAGCTTAGTGAAACTTACCAAACAAAGCTTAATTAATCATATCAAATTATCATTATAAACTCCTCAACAGAAAGAACTATATTACATGTCCCTGCTACAACTTTTTAAACCATGGAGAAAAAAAGAAGAGATACTAGATAACTATGACTCCTATGAAGACGCTCTCAAAGCAAATGAAATCACTATCACCGATGTAAACTTTATACAGTACAAAACAATGTTGCACAATGAACAGCAACACGAAGAAGAACTCCACACCCAAATAGATAAGGACACTCCCGACAGTAGTCAAACTTCTGTAACAGGAAACCAAGAACCACTGGGATAGCCACTAATAGCAAATGAGGCAGAATTAGCTATGACAGAAGTAGAAAACACCATGGGCCTCATTATGACTTCGGCGGTAGCCATGCCGCTGTTGGCAGCTTGGCTGCCACCGAAATCGGGTCTGGATCCTGGTCTGGGTCTGGGTTCCCACAATGGGGAATCAACGGGCCATTCCCGAGATCAGAGGGCCCGGTAATTCCTTCCTCTAGAAACCCGGGCCCGGACCTTCCCCATTCCCATCTGAGCCCCCATAGGGCTCAATGGGAATGGAGACGGTGAGAACCATGGGCCGATTACGAGCGGCCCATTGTTTGCTCCCTCTTCCCCTCGCGGGACCCGTTAAGGACGCCTGGTTTAACCAGGCGTTACTTACCGGGTCCCACGAGGGGAGCTTGTAATGAGGCGGAATGGGTTTAACATGTTCGCCTCCTTTAGCGGAGCCCGTTAACCCATTCCGCCTCAGTCGTAATGAGGCCCCATGTGTCACTATGAAGGAGATACAGAAGATTTAACTGTACTACAATCAAAACTAAACAAAGAGCAGCACACCATTTTTGAAGAAGTAACAAAAGAAATTGCACATGGTGTACAACATGAAAATAAAGAATGTATCTGCCAAAATTACAAACCTATACTACTATACGTCCGTGGTGAAGCTGGTTCAGGCAAAACATTCTTAATCAAAATCATCAGCAAGTTCCTTCAACAATTGACAAACAACAAACTGTCAGCTGTTGTAACTTCCCCCACAGGTTTAGCTGCCTACAACATAGGCAATGTCACTTTACACCAATTACTACTCCTTCCAGTAGAACGCCAAAACAAATTAGAATATTACAAACTTTCTACAGAAGCTGCAATGGAACTACACAAGAGTGTTAAAACAAATGAAAATGCTACTAATAGATGAAGTGAGCATGGTCTCCAACCTAATGTTAGCTTTGATTCACCTCAGATTGCAAGAAGTACTTCAAACAAACTAAAAAGAACTCTTTGGAGGAAAACACATTATTGTTTTCGGAGATCTTCTTCAATTGACACCAGTGATAGGTGAACCTATTTTTTAAACCTTAGGACACAAACTCTGCTGTTAAACTGTTGGCAGCATAGGAAATGTCAACCTTTGGCAACATTTCCAATACAGAGAATTAACAGAAAACATGTGCCAATCTGAAGACCTCACTTACGCCAACATTTTTAAAAGTATTAGAGTTGGTGTACTATCTCAAGAAGCACAAGCAATATTAAAAACCCGGCACATCCATGCACTTTATGGCAATAACTCATGTGCTACTGATGTTATGGAACAATTAGCGCACAAAAATGTCAATTATATGTCCTTAATGCCAACTCTTGCAAGGTGTTCCAAATTCAATAAAACAATGTTGAAAAAAGAAATGCAACCAATAATTGATATTTGCTCCAAAGACAAACTGGACGTAAATGGTATGACACTACCCATGTGTCAACAAGACACAACAAGACAAAATACCTTAGAAAATTCAATCTCCAACACAGCTGGTTTGGAGAAAATATTAAAATTATCCTTAAACTGTAGAGTAATGCTTAAACGTAACCTTGACGTGGAGCAAGGACTATTTCATGGAGCACTGGGTACAGTTGTTGGCTTTCAAACATACTCATGTGACAACAACATTCAGTTTGAAAATATTCTCTTTGACAAACTTTCGGAAGTAAAAAGTCTAGGGCGCTCAATAGCTTGATTCCTTCTCTTTAATGACATGTATGTACGCAGAGAACAACAATTTTCTCTAACTCTAGCATATGCAGTCACCATTCATAAATCACAAGGTCTTACCATGGACAAAGCATTGATAGATATTGTTAACACAGTCTTTAAAGATGTCATGAGCCACATAGCTTACGTACACTTGACAGTCTATTTCTTATCAACTTTCAATGCAAGTAAAGTAAAGGCTGATATTCCTTGCATTTTAGAATATAATAGACTATACACCCCCCATCTAATAACATATCCTGTTCGACAAAAAGGAAAATGTTGTAAAAGAAAACTAATTCAAACAGAAATGCAACAGGATTTGACTGCAAATCCTCCAAAGAGAGTAAAAGAAGCTAATACTTCATCAATTACCACAACCAAAGAAGAACCTATTACTCAAAGTAACTCAGGTACTTCTTCAAAGAAGCAACACACACTCCGAAAAAATGACTTGGACACAGAACTATCTGGTCCATTAAAATTTTCAAATGTAACTGGTGTAAGTTGTTACGCAAATGTAGCAATGAATATTCTATTTCAATTGCCACCAATTGTTGACAACATTTACTTGCACAGTAGAGACCAATTGTGTTTGCAAATGTTAGTCCTTCATAGAAACGCAACAAATAATCCTGACAACACGTATAGTGTTCATGGAATAAGACAAGAATTGGACTACTGTGCTGGAATGGTGAAATTCTCTATAAACTGACAGGAAGATCCACAAGAAAGTCTAATGTACTTACTACAAGTACTGGAAAACAAAAACATAAATATAAATGAAATCTTCCAGATTTCATACATGTGGAAACATACATGCACTCTCTGCAACAATTTGACACAGGAACAAATCCCTAATGAGCGCTTTGTGTATGTATCCATACCTAATTGTGAATCCATTCCATTTCAGCAACTTGTACAAAATGCAAACCATGGTAGATTATGTACTACCTGCAATTCAGATAATCGTTCCACCTTACTAATACAAACACATAGTAACTATGTAATACTAATGCTTCTACATTACAATGCAGATGGTACCAAAAACAACTGCAAACTGACTGGATTCACACACCGTCAAGTATCACTGGTAAGAAAACCTTCACAACAATAGGTATAATCTACCACGCAGGAGCCACAACCAATGCAGGTCACTACACAACATATGTAAAAAAGAAATGTGGATGGTTTGAATGCACCATTACTCTAAAGCAGAAATTACCAACAAATCTTACAAATGCTTATTTAATCTTCTTAAAACCAAAATTGTATAACTAATCTGTACTTAAACATTAACAAAAATTCAATTAAAAAACTATAAACTGTTAGAATACGCCAACAGGTATCTAACTGCCCCAAGATTCTATAACAACCAAACAGATAAATGAATACCACTAAATTATAACAAAAAATAGACAGTTAGAATACGCCAACAGGTATCTAACTGCTCCAAAAATCTGCAACAAGCCAACAGATAGAGCATTAGCCAGAAACAACAAGTGAACACTGAAAACAAACAAACAAATAGACTGTAGCATAACAAAAAAAGTTTTTTTTTATCCGACATGGATATTTTTATCCACAGGCCCAATGATTTGAAAAACAAACAAATTGCACAGAACATTGGTTTATAAACTAAATATGAGGGTAAAAAAAAGCGGAAATATCTATTATGCAATGTAATAAGTCTTTATAAAATACATACACTAACATGCTATTTTCTTTTATCACAGAAATTGAAAAAGAATATGTACTCCAGTTACCAAACTCACAAAAAAAAATATCCAATCTCAACAAATCAAACAGTAAATATATTCTAATAGAACACATAAATACTGCTGCATAACGGAACCATTGAAGCAAACATCTAACCATACACCACAATACAAAATGTTCACTTCCATGGATATGTTATACTACAGTGCTTGTTACCAAACTCTACAATCTTAATAACATGACGTAGCCAAAACTTCACATACAAACTATACAAATCAAACAGTACAGAAACGGTAGATTTCAAACATTTAATAGATATTCGATTCTATGGGTGTAATCTATGGGTGTGATATGCTGCGGTGATTGTGGCCAGGGCCAAGAGTCTTGGGTATATGGCCTACGGCCTGCTGCCATGCACCCAAGCTATGGCCACAACCACCGCAGCATATCACACCCACAACCACCGCAGCATATCTTACCCATGCTGACTTATAACGTCAGTGCTTATAACTTAGGTCTTGGGTGCATGGCCTTTGGCCATGCACCCAAGACTCTAGTCCCTGCCCACAACCACCGCAGCATATCACACCCATGGTGGCTTATAACTTCAGTGCATATAACTTCAGTCTTGGGAGCATGGCCTTTGCCCATGCACCCAAGGCTCTAGGCCCTGCCACAACCACCACAGCATATCACAACTACAACCACCACAGCATATCACACCCATGCTTATAACTTCAGTCTTGGGTCTAGGCCAACCACCTGATAGATATTCAATTCTATTGGTGTAATCTATGGGTGTGATATGCTGCGGTGGTTGTGGCTAGGGCCTAGAGTCTTGGGTGTATGGCCTATGGCCTACAGCCTTTGCCCATGCACCCAATACTCTAGGTCCTGCCACAACCACTGCAGCATATCACAACCACAACCACTGCACCATATCACACCATTGCTGCCTCATAACTTCAGTGCTTATAACTTTAGTCTTGGGTGCATGGCCTTCAGCCATGCTCCCAAGACACTAGGTCCTAGCCACAACCAACCCACCATATCACACCAATGCTGGCTTATAACTTCAGTGCTTATAACTTCGGTCTTGGGTGCATGGCCTTCGGCCATGCTCCCAAGACTCTAGATCCTGGCCACAACCACCGCAGCATATCACACCCATGCTGGCTTGCAACTTCAGTACTTATAACTTCAGTCTTGGGTGCATGGCCTTGCATGGCCTTCGGCCATGCACCCAAGACTCTAGGCCCTGCCCACAACCACCTGATAGATATTCAATTCTATGGGTGTAATCTATGGGTGTGATATGCTGCAGTAGTCGTGGCCAGTGCCTAGAGTCTTGGGTGTATGGCCTACGGCCTACGGCCTTTGCCCATGCACCCATGACTCTAGGTCCTGCCACAACCACTGCAGCATATCACAACCACAACCACTGCACCATATCACACCCATGCTGCCTTATAACTTCAGTGCTTATAACTTCGGTCTTGGGCGCATGGCCTTTGGGTGCATGGCCTTTGGCCATGCACCCAAGACTCTAGGCCCTGCCCACAACCACCTGATAGATATTCGATTCTATGGTTGTGATCTATGAGTGTGATATGCTGCGGTGGTTGTGGCCAGGGAATAGAGTCTTGGGTGTATGGCCTACGGCCTATGGCCTGCGGCCATGCTCCCAAGATTCTAGGCCCTGGCCACAACCACCGCAGCATATCACACCTATGGTGGCTTATAACTCAGTATCACAACCATAGAATCAAACATTTTAACTGTGGCATATAGTCAATTTTAATGTCTGCTGACACCACACGTGTCCTTAGAACAGTTTCAACTTGCCTGCGCACAGCACAGACGGGAATATTATCCTTAGGATGCCCCTCATTTGCACTAATTGCGAACATCCCAGACAGTGCGGGCATGGCGAATACATCAGTAGCACCTGCCACCTAAACAAATACACAGGGTAATTCATAGAATTTCGCAGAAAAGTGTCGCAAGCGGCTGGTGCAGAGTGTCCGCGTGCAATTGTCTGCGCCAGGCGCGTGCGCCAAAACCGATTTCCGCGCACAGCGTATTCATGGATTTTAGGCACCCAAACCAGCCGTGGCGCAGAGTATCGCAGCGACCCTGCAGCAGCGCCAGTAACGCCCCCAAGAACGCCCTCGTGCAAGGAAAAGCCATCAAAATTGCTAAATCATCGCAAAGGGCTGCGCTTACCCTGGACCAGTATACAGGGCTGCCAAAGAAGGAACGCAAAGCGGGTAATGTTCATATCAGGGGTACGCGGGAAGTTTTACATGCGATTAGCCAGGGTACGTGTATGACAGGGGTACGCGTGAAGTTTTACACGCGATTAGCCAGGGTACGTGTATTACAGGGGTACGCAGGAATTATCACATGCGATTTGGCTGGGTACGTGTATGACATGGGTACGCGTGAAGTTTTACATGCGATTAGCCAGGGTACGTGTATTACAGGGGTACGCGGGAATTGTCATACGCGATTTGGCTGGGTACGTGTATTACAGGGGTGCGCGGGAATAATCACACGCGATTTGGCTGGGTACGTGTATTACAGGGGTGCGCGGGAAGTTACACACGAGATTAGGCTGGGTGGGTCCTCACAGGTGTTCCCTGTACACCCTCCATGGCCACTGCAGGCAGCCCACAAAACAGGGGACTACCCTGCACACCTGCTCATGTCTCCCACCCCCCCCAGCAGTGTGGGGCACCCTCCACCAGGCCCCCACTCATGTCCCCACCCACCCCCACCCCCCAGCATCCAGGGGCACCCTCCACCAGGCTCCCACCCATGTCTACCACCACCCCCACCCCCAGCCACCATGGGCAGCCTCCACCAGGCCCCCACTCATGTCTCCCACCCACCCCCACCCCCCAGCAGTGCAGGGGCAGCCTCCACCAGGCCCCCACTCATGTCCCCCTGCACCCCCACCCCCCAGCATCCAGGGGCACCCTCCACCAGGCTCCCACCCATGTCTACCACCACCCCCACCCCCCAGCAGTGTGGGGCACCCTCCACCAGGCCCCCACCCATGTCTCCCACCACCCCCACCCCCCAGCCACCATGGGCAGCCTCCACCAGGCCCCCACTCATGTCCCCCTGCACCCCCACCCCCAGCATCCAGGGGCACCCTCCACCAGGCTCCCACCCATGTCTACCACCACCCCCACCCTCCAGCCACCATGGGCAGCCCCCACCAGGCCCCCACTCATGTCTACCACCACCCCCACCCCCCAGCGACCATGGGCAGCCCCCACCAGGCTCCCACCCATGTCTACCACCACCCCCACCCCCCAGCCACCATGGGTAGCCTCCACCAGGCCCCCACTCATGTCCCCCTGCATCCCCACCCCCCAGCATCCAGGGGCACCCTCCACCAGGCTCCCACCCATGTCTACCACCACCCCCACCCCCCAGCCACCATGCATGGGCAGCCCCCACCAGGCCCCCACGCATGTCTCCCACCAACCCCACCCCCCCAGCAGAGTGGGGCACCCTTCACCAGGCCCCCACCCATGTCTCCCACCACCCCCACCCCCAGCCACCATGGGCAGCCTCCACCAGGCCCCCACTCATGTCTCCCACCCACCCCCACCCCCCAGCCACCATGGGCAGCCCCCACCAGGCTCCCACCCATGTCTACCACCACCCCCACCCCCCAGCAGTGCAGGGGCAGCCTCCACCAGTCCCCCACTCATGTCCCCCACCCACCCCCACCCCCCCAGCCACCATGGGCAGCCCCCACCAGGCTCCCACCCATGTCTACCACCACCCCCACCCCCAGCCACCATGGGCAGCCCCCACCAGGCTCCCACTCATGTCTCCCACCCACCCCCCCAGCCACCATGGGCAGCCCCCACCAGGCTCCCACCCATGTCTACCACCACCCCCACCCCCCAGCCACCATGGGCAGCCCCCACCAGGCCCCCACTCATGTCTCCCACCCACCCCCACCCCCCAGCAGTGCAGGGGCAGCCTCCACCAGGCCCACACTCATGTCTCCCATCCACCCCCACCCCCCAGCCACCATGCGAAGCCCCCACCAGGCTCCCACCCATATCTACCACCACCCCCACCCCCCAGCCACCATGGGCAGCCCCCACCAGGCCCCCACTCATGTCTCCCACCCAACCCCCACCCCCCGGCCACCATGGGCAGACCCCACCAGGCTCCCACCCATGTCCCCCACCACCCCCACACTCCCAGCAGTGTGGGGCACCCTCCACCAGGCCCCCACCCATGTCTCCCACCACCCCCACCCCCCAGCCACCATGGGCAGCCTCCACCAGGCCCCCACTCATGTCTCCCACCACCCCCACCTCCCCAGCAGTGTGGGGCACCCTCCACCAGGCCCCCACTCATGTCCCCCTGCCCACAGGCCCTGACAATCCTCAAGCATGGGCCTCATGGCCAGCCACCACAGCCCAAAGACACAACCAAGTATTACATGCGCCCATGATACTACTCCAATGGAAACAATGTAAATCAACACATGTGTCTCACACACACACAATGGTTGCAAGTGAACCTGAAAACCCATATCATGACATGCATGAAAACAATGAGATGAAACCACACATTGAAGAATGAAAAAATCCAAATAATGTATTAAAAACAAAAGTAATGGCAATCAAAATTAAACAAAATACACAAGTAAAAAAATAACGAAATTAAGCTGGCTGTCCCTTTTCAAATTAAAATCAATAAATGATAATCCAAAAAAATGTCTTCCAAAGTTCAAGTCCATAAAAAGGAAATGAAGGAGAAAAAGAAATAGAAAACCATTGCTCCATGGGAAAAAATATTCATAGTAAAAAAAATATCCAAATCCAAAGTCCAACTATGTACAAAGTATTCAGGGTCCATCATCCCAACAGAAGAAATGAAACCTACCAAAAAACTTATCTAAAATGGAACTATATACAAAAGGTGGAGCAGTGTCCGTCGACTCCAAATAAAAATAAAGTATAAAGGAAACCTATCACTAAATAACTATATACAATGGTGGCGGGCCAGTCCAGCGGCTCACTTAGTGGTGTTCTGGGCCAGGGAGGCGGTCCTGTTCCATGGCCCCGAGGGTCCTCAGGGACACCGACATGTTCACCTCCAACTCCCTGCGGATTGCCTCGAGGCACTCGGCCCGCCTCAGGGCCCTCCGCATGGAGTTCTCCCCCTGACCATCGTGAACCACGCCTCTTCCGCCCGCCGCAGCTCCGCATCTATGGCGTGGCCCAACCGCTGCCACACGGAAGACACTTCCCATCCAGGGTCCTCCTGCCCTCCGGGCGATGCCTGCCCCTCCGATGTTGAAGGCCCCGAGCTATCGTGGCTCCCACCTACAGCCTCCTGCTGCTGCAGCTGCTGCTGTCCGTGTGCCCTGTCCGATGGTGCCTGCACATCCTCCTCCAGATGGGGTGCAGTCGTTGATGTGGCCACCCCTTCTGGACGTCCGACTCCCGACTGGCAGGGATCTGTTGTCCACCAGCCTGGCCGACGGTCGGAGGCAGCTCCACAGGGCACCCAGGTGACACATGGGTGGGAAGATGGCATGGAGGACGACTGGGCATAGGGGTTCCGTGGAGGAGGGGGTCAGAACAAGGTCCAGGAAACAGAGGAATCCAGCCCGGGTGAGCTGTCCCAGTGGGTCAACGCGGTCAACGAGCCATGCGAGAAGACGTGCAGACTCATCATGAAAAGACTGCAGGTCAGCTCGCATGGCCCGTTGACGCAACGCCACCCCACCATGGACAGGCTCAACCTGGTGCAGGATAGCCACATCCGCAGGGAGAGGAAGGCCAGGTGTTGTAAGCCAATCCCCTCCCTGAGAACGGGTCTGGAGGTAGGCATCCCCGCTGGTGCAAGATGATGCAGTGACAGGAGCAGGGACAGGATTGCACACAGGCACCTCCGCGGCGGCCTGTGCTGCCTCCTGTCCCTGATCCTGCACTGCACCACTAGCACCAGTGGAATCCCCACCTCCAGACCCCGCCTCTGTCGCTTGCACAGCCTCCTCCTCCAAACCCCCCACCAACCTGGATGACTCCGTGCCATCTTCCTCCGTTGGGCCCTGTGGGGTCCCAGCTGCCCCTTTTGCTGCCGAGGAGTCCAACTCCAACCTCCGCCTCTTGGACCTCCCCTCGGCAGCTGCGGCCTGGGACACGCGCTGGACTCCTCACTCCCAGACGAGATCAGAACCTGGGAGGGGATCCAGGCCTTGCGTCTCCGGCTGGTGGTGCGACCCCTGCCGCTGTGCTCCACAGCACCTTCTCCGCCCTCTTCATCAGTTGATGCTGCAGACAGGGAGAAAGAAAACACAGGCATCAGGGCACTGTACAATGGACTCATACACACATGACAGTCATACATGAGTGGCATTGGTAAACCTCAGCCATGGCATCACAATCCCCAACACACATGTCATTTCAATTTGCACACATGAGCCATACCACAGCCATATTGCAACAGCCAACACCATCCATTCACATACAACAGCATGAGCAGCCAAAGGTCATCCACACATCACATGCAACATGGGGAGTACACTACACATGCACACACACCACCAAACTTGCATGCATGTGTACACCTCCGCCAATTCCGATCGACATCCATGTCACACCTGACAATCATTCCTCCACATCCTGTGCCATGCAAGCCCACACACAGAAGCACCATCCATGTGTCACACATGAGACCCCTCACATGTGTCACCCTCACGGCCTGTACACCCCCCCCTACTTGCCCACATGAAAATACATGTTCAACCTGCACACTCCTGGCACACTACACGCACAGCTTACAATCAGTATGCATGTACACTTACCGCTCGACTCCAGACGGGTCTGCCTCTCAAGGACCTGGACGTGGAGCGCTGGGGATATGCGTTCTAGGACCCTCATCTGATCTTCCGACAAGTGGCCCTGGCGCCCCTTAGCATCCGCTGCCTTCAGGAGGCGCCGGGCCTTGTTGAGGGTCCTGGACCTGAAGTCCTCCCAGCGCTTCCTGACACGTTCGTAGTCGCGGACTGCCACCTCCTCCGCATTGATGGCAGTCACGATGTCCATCCAGATCCGAGTCCGTCCTTCCTTGTCGGTGCGCAACCTTCCGAAGAGGGCATCATACTGCCCCAGGACATGCTCCACCAGGACACCAACTTCGGTGGCAGTGAAGCTGGTGCCCCTCTGCCTCCTTGGCCGGGGGTTGCCACTGGTGCCAGATGTTGCAGTGCCAGACATGGCAACCCCAGAGGCAGGAGTGGGTGGGCAACTGGGTCCTGGGGCTGGGCTGTGGGGCGATGAAAAGCAGTCGGGAGTCTTCGGTTCTAGCAGGGGTGGTCACAGCAACAGCACCCCTGGCTGATGTGCAGGCAGCAAATGTCAGGGCACGTGGGCAGCAGGCAGTCAGGCAGCAGCAGATGGCAAGTGGGAGCGTGCTCAGGGCTCTGGGGGGCAGTAATTCAGCCTTCTGGGCAGGAGCGTGGTCTTCCGTGTGTGAACGCGTGGCCAGCTTGATACGGAGTGATTTTGCACGTGAAAATCCAGCAAGTCTGCTTGTAATTCGGGGAAAGGCCCTTAGCGCGTAAGCGCATCAGCACACGTCTGTACATTCATTGGCCCAAAGGCCACCAGCGTATGCGCGTCTATGAAGTCACGTGCACGTTGAATATGTCACACGTTTGAAATGTTGCGTGTTAAAAAAATGAAAGACACATCCGAGTGTCAAAGCGTGTAATTGGTGGAAATGGCCTTAGCGCGTACACACGGAAGTGACAAAGAGTGTAATTGGTGGAAATGGCCCTAGCGCGTACACGCAGAATTGACAAAGCGTGTAATTGGTGGAAATGGCCCTAGCGCGTACACGCAGAAGTGACGCTGGACTGTGGGCCTGCATAAAAGGTACGTGTAGAACACCATTTCCTTGTATGTGCTTTTCGTGGAGAGCGAGTGGGTGAAATCTGTACTTCTTGTCGTTTCACACGCAATTTACTTCACAGCGTTTCAAGTTCGTACTCCCTGTTACCTCTGACAGCTTTTTCTCTTTTTTCTCTTTTTATGGTTTTCCTGGGCCTGTTCCCTCAAACAGCGTTCCCTTCTACTGTTGTCCTGTCTCCTCAGACCGCGTACAATTCTTCTTTTGGCGGGGGTGTTGCCAACACGCACACGCGCTTCTTTTTCAGGTTCTTTTTCCTGGCAGACGGTGAGTCACGCACGTATCTAACATCTGTGCTTGCCCCGTGTGTAGCCTACCCCTTCAGAGGTCATTCTAGGCTGCGTTTGACACGCATAGGTTCATTCTTGTGTTACTGGGCGCCACAGCGTAGTGCAGGTTTTTTTTCCGCACACATGGTCTAGGAGGGGTTGCGTGCACGTCATCTCCCTTTTTTGGGCTTCCTGTGCGTTGCGTGACCCGTCATCTTTCCCCAGGGGTCACATTCAGCCTTGCTAGAGCACTAGGGTACAATTACCATCTGGTACCCAACCCCTTTGACCCCCAATTGCCCAGGACAATAGTTTACAGCCACTCCCATACGCACATTAACATCAGTGCCATGGTTGGGAGGCGAGGAATCCGTAAGGGTGGCAAAGGTGGACGAGCCACATGTGTGGAGGACCAGTCAAGGGCACCCATAATCCCCTCCTGCACCCCCTGGTTGAGGCTGATGTGGCTGACACCATCCATGCTCAGCCCTTGTTGGACCAGCCCATTGTGGCACCAGACCTGGCTGACTCCATGGCTGACTTCCAGGTCAGCAGGCCTATGACACGTGCGCTGGTGCACGTTGATGTCATCAGGCCACGTGGATCAGGGGCAGCAAGGCCATCTGCTGGCCCAAGTAGGCAGGGTGGAGAGGCTGCAGGGGCAGCTGCGGCTCCATCCACCCCAGCTCTCACACACCCAGCCAGGACAGTGTCGGTCCTAGTCCATCCTGCTGACATTCCCCCTGACACCATTACACTTGAGCCAATGCCTGCACCAACTCCCATGCTGAGTGTGCAATCCCACACTCCTGATACAGAGTCCACCAGGGCTCCTGCCCCTAGTGTCCAGAGCGGCGTAGGACACTCAGGATCACCACCACCTTCCAAGCGGAAGAGGAAGAGTGCTCGTTCGGCACAGGCTGATGCCCCAGACACGGCTACACAGTCCGGCCCGTCGAGGAAGCCCAGCTTCACGGATGCCGAACTGAATGCACTTGTCGAGTATGTGTCCGCACATGATAACGAAATGGTCATTGTTGCAGGATCCAAGACCACACCTGCACAACGCCAGGCACACTGGCAGACCGTTGCGGACATCGTAAGTGCTCTTGGAATCGGGAGGCGCACAGCCAATGATTGCTATAAGCGCTGGAATGACCTAAAGCGCAGGGCAAAGAATAAGCTGGCCTCAAGTCATGCCGCAACTCTAGTGACTGGAGGTGGGTCTCCAGTAGAAGACATGCAACTCACTCCACATGAGTCAGTCACTGGGACCTACGTCACGGAGGAACAGATCCAAGGCATGGGAGATCTGCCTGATTATGAGGCATTGTCCGGTGAGTGCACATGCATGTGTGTGTCATTCATGTGCATGGTGTGTGTGTGATGGCTTCTGTTTGTGTGCCAGGTGAGGGTGTGTGCGCCTGAGTCATTTGGGTCACCCATGTGCTTCATGCAATACATTCTGCGCAGCAGCATTTGGCCATAGCAGTATCCCTTCTGCCAACAGTAGACATCTAGCCCAACAGCACGCCAGTTGCCCTTGAAGTGTCACCTTGCCATAACATTGTTGCTTACTTTTCTCTGTTCATTCAGGCAGATTGTTTGCATTCCACCACTTTTATTAGGCATTTCTCAGTCCAGTGCAGGTGTCCGACCCACCTGCACCAGGGTCTGAACCCTCAATGGGGATGTCAGTGTTGGCAGCTACGCCTTTAGTGGTTACGGATGCAGGGTCACACTCCGCGACTCTGATCCTGTTCCTGGGCCAGCAGATCAGAGGGGGAATGCAGTCCTGCAGCCTCAGGCAGTGCCGGCACAGCAAGGTGCAGTTCGCCTTGCCCCAGACAGGTGTGGTGCCCGCCGACGTGGTGGCCGTACGCCACCTGGCAATACCGCTTGGGAGCAATCCATTTACGGTATGGCAACCCAACAGGCAGCATCATCAGAGATGATGGCTCAGGCCATGGATAGGGTGGCCACTTCCATTGTCCCCCCCGAAAGGCTGATGGAGCGTCAGCAGCAGGCAACCGACTCCATCTGCCAGTCACACAGGGAGGACATGTTGGCGTCCAACAGGGACAGGCGGGCGGCACTGGCGACTCTGCAGGAAGCCATCTCCATAGAGTCCCAGGGCCACAGGGAAGCCCTGAGGCTGGAACTCCTTCAGCTCAGCACGACTCTTGTTGAGCTTGAGAACAAACCGAAGGACAGAACAGCAGCTGGAGCATCTCAACTGTACACTCTCAGCTGAGATGCAGGCAACTAGGGCAGAGGTCCGGGCATCCCGTGAGTTGTTGCATGGGGACCTCCGCACACTCATCCTCCAGAATGAGACCTACCACACCCGCATGCTGGCAGCCATAGAGGAACAGACTAGGGCCTTGCGTGGGCTGCCTCCCATAGTGCCACCACCTCCGGATGCAGCTGCACAGGGTGAGAATAGCGACAGCAGTGATACTCCCACAATAGGGTAGCCGTGTGGGCCATGAGCCCATGGAGGTGTTTTTTTTTCGCAAGATCCACACAGGTGGGTTTTGGTGTGCACCCTGTCCTCGGACCTCCTGGGTGGCCTCCCCAACCCCCCCGGGCCCATTAATGGCCATTTTTGATTTTTTTTTTCTTTTTTTTTGGGACAGTGTGTTGCCTTGTGTGGCTCCCATGGGCATACGCTGCATTGTGGCTGGGCACATGCAGGCTTGTCATGTATTTGGTTCAGATGCTGGGGTTTTTGTCACACACACCCCTCCTGCTTCCCGTTTCCATGGGCTTGCAAAGTGTGTGCCCAAGTGACATTGACGCACATGGTGACATTGGACTCCCACTACATGTGTGGGTAGTCTAGTAAATACTGTGTATACATTCCTAGTGCATATTGCTGTTGTGTTGTACACTGCATGTTGCATTGATGTGTAACTCATCATCCATGTCTACCTCCTAATTTGCAGGTCCTTTCCTCATGTCTACACAAGGCCCTCTACTTTGGAGATGGAGTAAATGTTGGCAGCAGTGCACCTACAACTCTACATGGCGGCAACACTGTACAGTTGGAAGTGGTGGGAGTGCAGGCATTTCCAGGTGGTGAGACTACTAATTCCTTACATTCGTAATGTCATGTTAATGGTAGTTTTGAGGGTCAGTAGCTGATAAGTGTTATTGCTAAATACCTGCTCAAGTGTGGTGTTGGTCCTGCATTACTGTGAGCATTTCAGGTGTCGCGAGTTTCAATTAGGGACACTGTACTTTGTGACACTTGTGTCATGTTGTGGGGATTACTTTGTTTACCCGCACATAGCATGACATGGCATGGTGTGTCGTGTGGCGGTGCTGGGGATGGGTTAGGTGACATGGCACTGTCCTCATGTTGCATTTTGCAAGTGGGTATTAATTTTAGCTGCGTGAATGTGTTTTTTCACGAAACTGCATTGGTGGTGTCTGTGTAGGTAGGGATGCACACATTGTAACACTTCCAGGTGAACAATATCAGGCTGATATGGTTTTGACGGTTGATTCTCCAGACATTCAGGATCAGTGTCAGGTTGACTCATCATTGATTGTCAGATGGTATGTGCCAGGGCAGTGTGCACTCCACAGGGGTGTGATTTCTATGTGAAGTAATTAGCCACTAGCTGTGTACGGGTTGCCTCCCCCGTGCCCTTTCCACTCCCATGCGCAGCGGGCGTGCATGTGGTTGCGGATGTGGGGGCACCACCATGTCCACGGCCAGGCCCCGGCGTGTTGCAACGTTGTGCAGGACACATGCTGCCACTATGATCCTGCACACTACTGGGGGAGCGTATAACAGCTGCCCGCCAGAACGGTCAAGGGAGCGAAAGCGTGACTTAGGCACTCCGAATGTGCGCTCCACTATGCCCCGGGTTGCAATGTGGGCTGTGTTATATCTTACCTCGGGTGGCGTGGTGGGGTTCCGAATTGGCGTCATCATGTGGGGGCTGAGAGGTAGGCACTGTCCCCTGTGGAGGTGGTGATGGGTATCATTGGTCGGGTTGTGACCTTGCTCAGTATCTGACATGCATGCATGTGCAGTGGCATTCATACTCACCAAGCAGCCATGTATCGCCATGCCGCCCAGCTTCTAGATCCCGGCTTAGGGTGGACATTCGGTACATGAAGCTGTCGTGGGTGGACCCGGGATAGTTGGCATATACTGAGGTGATGATTCCCTTGGCATTACAAACTACCTGCACGTTGATGGAATGCCAGTGCTTGCGGTTCCTATAGATGTGCTCAGATGCCCTGGGGGGACGTAGAGCTACATGGGTGCAGTCGATGGCACCTAGCACTTTGGGGGATCGTGCCACACCGTAAAAATCCAGGGCGGCAGCATGCCTTTCTGCAGGTGTTCTGGGCAGGTATATGTGCCTGCGGACTGATGGGCATGCAGTGATTATTTTCAAGACCTGGTGTAGGCAGCGTGACTGCGTGGCCTGTGACACCCCACCCACTATGGCACTTGACCGCTGAAATGATCCAGTGGCTAAGAAGTGCAGTACGTTGAGGACCTTCTCCAGGGGGCTGAGTGCTTGGGAGCACAGGGTGGGTGATGTGAGGTCATCCTCCCACTCACTCACCAGGTCCAGTATTATGTGTGGTGGAAACCTGTACCTCCCATACACTTGGTCATCAGGCATCCCGAAAAGGCTGGTTCTGGTTGTGAAAATTCTGGCCCTGACTATCCTCCTCCTCCTCCTTTGGTAGCCCACGGCCACTGCTGCTAGGAATGGTATATTCATCCTGGCGTCTGAGCTTGTTAGTTTTTTGCGCGCAAATTTATGCATCGTGGGTCGACGTATGCCTGCTTCCTACTGGCATACGTGTTTCTTTGCGCGTGTTGTAGGCGAGCGTGTGAAACTTCCCGCGCACCCCTGAAATCCAGTACCGAGGCCAATAGCGTGTGAAAATTCCTGCGCACCCCGGAATACACGTGCGCTGATGTACTCGCGTGTGTAAGTGCCCGCGCACCCCTGAAATACACGTACATAGGCCAATCTCGTGTACGCGCACTTTTGTCCAATTACACGCGATGACACTCTGACGTGCAGTCTTTCCACGTGTGCTCCGTCATCACGTGCTATGAGGGAAATACCCGTGCGGGTCACGTCACAGATGCGCTTACGCACTGAGGGCCTTTGGTCCAATAGAATCGCGTATGCGTGCTGACGCGATTATGCGCTAAGGGCCTTTCCTCGAATTTCACGCTGACGTGCAGGAGTTTCACGTGCCAAATCACTCCGTAACAAGCTGGCCACGCGAAAACACACGGAAGACCACGCTCCTGCCCAGAAGGCCGAATGACTGCCCCCCAGTGCCCCGAGCAGCTTCCCATGTGCCATCTGCTGCTGCCTGCCTGCCTGCTTGCTGCCACCGTGCCCTGCCATTTGGTGCCTGCACATCAGCCATCTGCAGGGGTCCAGTTGCTGTGTCCACCCCTGCTGGAACAGAAGACTCCCGACTGGGATAACATCGCTCCACAGCCCAGCCCCAGGACCCAGTTGCCCACCCACTCCTGCCTCTGGGGTTGCCATGTCGGGCACTTCGACATCTGGCACCAGTGGCAACCCCAGGCCAGAGGGGCAGAGGGGCACCAGCTTCACTGCCACCAAAGTTGGTGTCCTGGTGGAGCATGTCCTGGGGCAGTATGATGCCCTTTTTGGATCGTCCCGCGCCAGCAAGGAAGGACGGGAGAGGATCTGGGCCAACTGTGTGGTTGCCATCAACGCTGAGGGGGTGGCAACCCGCGACGTCCAGAAGATCTAGAAGTGCTAGGAGGACTTGAGGTCCAGGACCCTCGTGAAGGCCCGGCGCCTCGTGGAGGGGGGTCGGGGCCTCATGAGTTCCATCCAGATGAGGGTCCTGGAACGCGTATGCCCAGTACTCCACGCCCAGATCCTTGAGAGGGAGACCCGTCTGGAGTTGAGCGGTAAGTGGCCAAGCATTGCTGTGTGAGACAGGGCATGTTGCGGTGTGCTGGTTGTCTGATACTTGCCTGTATGTGTGACATAGGCCATGTACGCATGTATGTGTGCAGGGACATCATGGTAATGCATGTGCGACCAGTGATGTGTGAACCACATGGTCGTTGCATGTGTTTAAATGCGACATGGGGAGCCCTATGCAGATTTTACACGAGAGCATGCCAGTCTCTGTTCCTGGACATGGGTGGGGGTGAGGGATGGGTGCTGATGCCAGGTACATATATGGTAGCCATGTCTGTGTGCCTGACCTGCGTGTCTGTGACTTGTGAATGCCATGGATGCATGACATATGTGTGTGACAATGCACAGATTCACTGATGCAGCCTAGTTATCCTTGTATCCGCTGTGTTTGGGGTGTATGAGGCCAGATGGATGTGACTGAGGTGAAGTGTGTGCATGTGATAGGCATGACCCATGATGCATGTGAGTTCCATATCATTGTATGTTTCAAGAGTCCATTAGACATGTATGGAAATGTCCATGGCATGCACCATGCCTGTTACTGTGTGTGTTTTGCCTGGACTGACCCATGTGTTGTGGAGGGACATGATGGAAGTGTACTTTGACAGTGGTACTCATCTGCTATTGCTTCCTGTCTACGGGACCATTGTACAGTACCCTGATGCTTGTGTTCTATGTCTCCCTCTACGCAGCGTCTAGTGAAGAAGAGGGCAGAGACGGCGCTGTGGAGCAAGGTGGCGGGGATGCCCCCACGGTTGCAACGGAAGGGGTGGGTGAGCCCCCACAGGGGCCTGCTACGGCAGAAGACAGTGAGGAGCCATCCAGGTTGGTGGTTTCCACAGAGGAGGAGGAGGCCGCCACTGAGGCACACATGGGGCCTGGTGGTGGCATCCCTGCTGGTGCAAGTGGTGCAGTCCAGGGGCAGGGGCAGGAGGCAGCACAGGTCACTGTGGAGGGGCCTGTGCATGTCGCTGTCCCTGACCCTGGGAGTGCACCACCATGCACCAGCAGGGATGCCCCGTCCCAGGCCCGTCCGCAGGTAGAGGGGATGTCCATGTCACCTGACTCCCCTCCACCTGTGGACGAGGGGACCCGTGGCCGTATGGAGAAGGTCCTGATTGGGGTCGCAATGCGTGCGGGTGCAATTCGTGATGACGTGCCTGCTTCCTGGGAGGAGCACGCACGTCATCACGAAGAGCACCGTGCCGACGTGGCCCAATTGGGATCTTCCATGTTCAGGGGTTTCCTGCATGTGTCAGCCAATCTGGTGGCCCTCTCCTCCTCTGTGGAGGCTATACGCCGGTCGTTCTCCTTGCCGTCTTCCGCCCAGATGCCACCAGGGCCCCTGTGGACCTGTCCTGACCAATGCAGCCAGCTCGGTGGGGATCCCATCGCTGCCACAGTCGTGAGTCGGAGGTCCAGCAGGGGTGGACACCATAGCAACTGTACCCCAGCAGATGGAGGATGTGCCGGCATCATCAGGCAGGGCACGTGCACGACGGCGTCGGTGGATTCCATCAGCCTGGATGCCGTCGTGCTGGCAGAGGCAGTTGCATCAGAGGCAGCAACAGAGTCAATGTGGGAGGCATCATGGCACGGGGCCATCAACATCGGAGGTGCAGGCATCGGCCGGAGGGCAGGAGGACCCAGGACGGGAAGTGTCTTCCGTGTGGCTGCGGTTGGGCCAGCAGATAGGTGCGGAGCGGCGGCGGGCGGAAGAGGCACGGCTCACGATGGTCAGGGTGGAGAACTCCATGCGGAGGGCCCTGAGGCGGGCCGAGTGCCTCGAGGCAATCCGCAGGGGGTAGGAGGAACAGATGGCATCGTCCCTGCGGACCCTCGGGGCCATGGAACAGGACCGCTTCTGGGACATCGAAGAGGAGTTTGATGATGCCCTGGCCCGGAACACCACAGAGTGAGCCGCTGGACTTGCCCGCCGCCTTTGTATATAGTTCTTTAGTTTTAGGTTTCCTTTGTTTCTTCTTATGATTTGGAGTCGACGGACACTGCTCCACTTTTTGTATATAGTTGCATTTTAGTTAGGGTTTTATGTAGGTTTCCTTTGTTCAGTTGGGCTCATGGACCCTTGAATGTTTTGTACATAGTTCTTCATTGGATTGTTTTATTTTTTTTGTTTTTATTTATTCACCATGGAGCAATGGTCTTTGCATTTATTTTTCTCTCTCGGATTGATTTTATTTTTAATGTGACTTTGGACAACATTTTTTGGGATTTGGATTTGTAGTTTTAATCTTTTTTGATGGACATGCATCTTATCTTTTTTCATTGCCATTGTAGTTTGTTTCATTTCATTTGCATTCAATTTTTTTTAATACAATTTTGTTTTCATACTTCACTGTGTGGTATCATCTCATTGGTTTCATGCATGTCATGTTGGGTGTTTTCCCATTCAATTGCAACCATTGTGTGTGACGGACATGGGTTCATTTGCTTTATGAACATTGGGGGTGTAACATGTAATTTCCATTTCCATGTGGGTGAATGGGTTACTTGGTAGGGCCTTTTGGCTGTGGAGGCTGACCATAACGCACATGATTGGGCATTGTGAGGACCTGGGTGCAGGGGGACATGAGTGGGGGCCTGGTGGAGGGTGCCCCTGGATGCTGGGGGGTGGGGGTGATGGGAGACATGAGTAGGGGCCTGGTGGAGGGTGCCCTGCAATGCTGCGGGTGGGGTTGCAGGGGGGCATGAGTTGGACATGAGTGGGGGCCTGGTGGAGGGTGCCCCTGGATGCTGGGGGGTGGGGGTGCAGGGGGCCATGAGTGGGGGCCTGGTGGAGGGTGCCCCTGGATGCTGGGGGGTGGGGGTGCAGGGGGACATGAGTGGGGGCCTGGTGGAGGGTGACCCTGGATGCTGGGGGGTGGGGGTGATGGGAGACATGAGTGGGGGCCTGGTGGAGGGTGCCCCTGGATGCTGGGGGGTGGGGGTGATGGGAGACATGAGTTGGACATGAGTGGGGGCCTGGTGGAGGGTGCCCCTGCACTGCTGGGGAGTGGGGGTGGTGGGAGACATGAGTTGGACATGAGTGGGGGCCTGGTGGAGGGTGCCCTGCAATGCTGGGGGGTGGGGGTAATGGGAGACAAGAGTGGGGGCCTGGTGGAGGGTGCCCCTGCACTGCTGGGGGATGGGGGTGATGGGAGACATGAGTGGGGGCCTGGTGGTGCTGCCCCTGCACAGCTGGGGGGTGGGGGTGATGGGAGACATGAGTGGGGGCCTGGTGGAGGGTGCCCCTGCACTGCTGGGTGGTGGGGGTGATGGGAGACATGAATGGGGGCCTGGTGGTGCTGCCCCTGCACTGCTGGGGGGTGGGGGTGATAGGGGCCATGAGTGGGGGCCTGGTGGAGGGTGCCCCTGGATGCTGGGGGGTGGGGGTGCAGGGGGACATGTGTGGGGGCCTGGTGGAGCGTGCCCTGCACTGCTGGGGGGTGGGGGTGGTGGGAGACATGAGTGGGGGCCTGGTGGAGGGTGCCCCTGGATGCTGGGGGGTGGGGGTGCAGGGGGACATGAGTTGGACATGAGTGAGGGCCTGGTGGAGGGTGCCCTGCACTGCTGGGGGGTGGGGGTGATGGGAGACATGAGTGGGGGCCTGGTGGAGGGTGCCCTGCAATGCTGGGGGGTGGGGGTAATGGGAGACATGAGTGGGGGCCTGGTGGAGGGTGCCCCTGGATGCTGGGGGTTGGGGGTGATGGGAGACATGAGTTGGACATGAGTGGGGGCCTGGTGGAGGGTGCCCTGCACTGCTGGGGGTGATGGGAGACATGAGTGGGGGCCTGGTGGAGGGTGCCCCTGGATGCTGGGGGTGGGGGTGCAGGGGGCCATGAGTGGGGGCCTGGTGGAGGGTGCCCCTGGATGCTGGGGGGTGGGGGTGCAGGGGGACATGAGTTGGACATGAGTGGGGGCCTAGTGGAGGGTGCCCTGCACTGCTGGGGGGTGGGGGTGATGGGAGACATGAGTGGGGGCCTGGTGGAGGGTGCCCTGCAATGCTGGGGCGTGGGGGTGCAGGGGGCCATGAGTGGGGGCCTGGTGAAGGCTGCCCCCGGTGGCTGGGGGGTGGGGGTGGTGGGAAACATGAGTGGGGGCCTGGTGGAGGCTGCCCCTGCACTGCTGGGGGGTGGGAGTGATAGGGGACATGAGTGGGGGCCTGGTGGTGCTGCCCCGGCACTGCTAGGGGGTGGGGGTGGTGGTAGACATGAGTGGGGGCCTGGTGGAGGCTGCCCCTGCACTGCTGGGGGGTGGGGGTGATAGGGGACATGAGTGGGGGCCTGGTGGAGGGTGCCCCACAGTGCTGGGGGGTGGGGGTGCTGGGTGACATGAGCAGGTGTGCAGGGTAGTCCCCTGTGGTGTCGGCTGCCTGCAGGGGCCGTGGAGGGTGTACAGGGAATACCTGGGAGCACACAGCCAAATTGCGTGTAGAAATTCCCGCATGCCCCTGAAATACACGTACCCAGCCAAATCGCGTGTGGAAATTCCTGCGCACGTACCCGGCCAAATCGCGAGTGGGACTTCCCGCGCACCCCTGAAATCCACGTACCCTGCCAAATCGCGTGTGAGACTTCCTGCGCACCCCTGAGATCCACGTACCCAGCCAAATCGTGTGTGGAAATTCCTGCGCACGTACCTGGCCAAATCGCGTGTGGAACTTCCCGCGCACCCCTGAAATCCACGTACCCTGCCAAATCGCGTGTGAAACTTCCCGCGCACCCCGGAATACACGCACACGTTATTTTTTTAGTCAGCGGGTGTCGTGTTTGTGGGTACCCCTTTGCACGTCATTTTTCCTGGAGGGCCACAGTATAGGACATTCATCATAGCTGCATACAGGTGCTATTTGTTGGCGCACCTTTTGGCGCACATTTATTGCAGGCGCAGAGACGCTACCACCTGCTTTCTTGTGGCGGTCGTGTTTGTGCCTGTGCGCTGGTTTGACCGTGCGCTTTTTTGCCCTATTCGATTCCATAAATACGTGTTGTAGGCGAGCGTGTGGGTGTTCCGCGCACTTGCACCCTGTACTTCCCCCGTGACGCCCACATTTTGGCAAGTTGTTCCCCATTCCGAGTGTTACGCCCTGTGTTCCGCCTACTTTTGTTGTGTGCGCCGCGCTATGTGCGATTTTCGCTGTGGCCTGTGCGATTTTCGCTGTGACCTGGCGCACGCAGTTAGATGGCCTGTGCGCCAACGTGCGCCGCGCACTTTTTTAGCGCACCTCCGATGGTTTTCTCGCGCACGGCCTTCCATGAATTGATGTGCGCTGCTTTTTGTGCGATTTTCGCACTTGCACTGCGATTTTCGCTATTCCACTGCGAATCGCACGTTTTTGGCCACTTGCGCCGCGCTAATTATTCCATGAATCGGCCTGACAGTATTTTACCCATCTATTACTCCCCAAACCTCCCCAACCACTCTTGCACACCAAAACACTCCCCAAAACTGTATTTTGCCTCTGTTCGCCGCCACGCTGTCGGCGGATCCAAGATGGCGGGCGCATCGGAACAATCTGACGCATATCACGCCTCAATCCAGCCGTTCGGTGGACATGTTGCAGAGCGGACATAGATATCACTGATTTTTTCAGACCTACTTTTCAATCGTTTTAAAGAAAATTACCGGACGGATTTTCACCAAATTTACAAAAGCATGCTTTCGGGGGCAAGCCACTGCTCCTGCCGCAAATTTGGTGAAAATCCGTCCAGCAGTTTGTGCTTTAGGCGTGCGCAAAGTTTTTCCCCCATTCAGTCTATGGGAAAAATACATTTGGGACCCCCGCTATAACGTTTCCCCCACTGGACCAAACCTCACCAAACTTTGCAAAGAAGACCAGAGTGGGCCATATACTTGTTTTGCAAAGTTTGGTGTGGATTCGTCCAGGGAGAGCAAAGTTATAAGCCACCCAAAAAGTGCTCTTCCTATGGGATTAACAACTTAACCATAACTACACAGCCACTAACGTGGCTGCATTTATATATATATTCAGTGAAAACACTTTGTTAAAGGGACGTTATGGTTAATTTGCGCTGATAAATACCTATGAAATTCACTGAAAAAACTTTGTCAAAGGGACGTTATGTTTCCAAGTAAAACCGAAAAACCCTTGAAATTCGCCAGTTGTGGTAAGCTAAGCAACCATAACTCGCGCCCCCACCGTGCACTGCTAAGACTAACATGCAGGACATCAAAGATGACATCACAAATGTCATTGATGACATCACTGATGACATCACATGTGTATGTACTTTTCATGAAATATGTGTACAAGGGATTCTTATTAAAATCTTGCGAAACAAGTGTCAAGGATCATTGCAATAAATATCATACCCTAATTAGTGCATTGAACGATGCATTGATATAAATAGCATTCTATTATGGGGTTCTATCTAGTATACTAAGCAACTCATACAGAAACATAACATTGTGTGCAATGTACAAGATGAAGGTATAATATTCGTTATGTTAATATGTTGAATAATGATATGATAATTGTTTTCTTAATAGATTTTTGTGTACTGTGAAATATGTAATAAGTAGCTAATAAAACACATGTATTACATAATTGCATTACTATAGACAAAACACAAAGACACAAGAACACATACCAATATGGGTATATACAGGGAAAGTGAAGTTAGCAAAAAAGCACAAGTAGTAGCAGAAACAATTCATAATGTAACTGATTATTTTCATGCAAATAAATGATTGCTCTGTTTCAAAGCAGCTGCTTACCCTAGGTATATGTATCACTTGATGTGATTGGCCCATAAGGAAAGTAGTGTGAGTACAATGTATACAAATATGACCATATACAGGGAAAGTACAGCCATAAAAAAAACAGAACTATCAGAAAGTGCTCATAAGTCTATTAATTATGTTTATGCACAAAAGGGATTGCTGTCTTACAAGCTTGTGTCTTCCCGTATGTATATGTTTCATATGATGTGACTGAACTCTAAGGGAATTACTGTAAGAACCTACTTGAAGGATACGTCTACAAATAAAATAAAATGTTTAGTTTCTGACTGTTACTGAAGAAAACCATGTGGCCTAGATATGTCAGCAAAAGAAAAAAGAGTGAGCCAGACATGTGATGTCATCAGTGATGTCATCAATGACATTTGTGATGTCATCTTTGATGTCCTGGGTGTTAGTCTTAGCAGTGCACGGTGGTGGTGCGAGTCATGGTTGCTTAGCTTACCATAACTGGCGAATGTCAAGGGTTTTTCGGTTTTACTTGGAACCATAACATCCCTTTGACAAAGTTTTTTCACTGAATTTCATAGATTGTTATCAGCACAACTTAACCATAATGTCCCTTTAACACAGTTTTTTCACTGAATTTGAAAGGTTTTTAGCAGCGCAACTTAACCATAACGTCCCTTTAACAAAGTATTTTCACTTAATTTCATTGGTTTTTAGCAGCGCAACTTAACCACAACATCCCTTTAACAAAGTTTTTTCACTGAATTTCATAGGTTTTTAACAGCGCAACTTAACCATAACGTCCCTTTAACAAAGTTTTTTCACTGAATTTCTTAGGTTTTTAGTAGTGCAACTTAACCATAACATCCATTTAACAAAGTGTTTTCACTGAATTGCATAGGTTTTTAGTAGTGCAACTTAACAATAATGACTTTGACTTCATATACATGTTATATGGAACTGACTGAATCTCTTCTACTGGTCTTGATGTCCGCAAACTCATTTAATGTTCGCGGACATGTTCGAAGAACAGTACCACTACCTAAAAACTCTGGGGTGGTATGTTTGATTGTTATATCATAACATAGGAACATTTAACAAATTCAAAAAGAAGCACACAAACACATTATATGTACTAATACATAAGAAATGTAACCCATATACACAACACACTAACCATTCATTTAAATGCACTATGTTCTAAAATGGAATATACCACAAGAAAATAAATTGGCTTCCAACATAATTACCTCACAAACACGACAGAACTGAGAACACGAGCAGACTCACTGAGTACATAGAAAATATCTTACCTGAAATAGTAAGTTTGCTTAATTTTATTCATATATTTATAAACTTTCTGTATTAGATAAAAAAATATATTATTTTCTTTTTTTCTCTCACACAAATGTCTAGTACTCTGGAATGGCTAGAGGAGCATTTCCCACATGAAGAAATGTCACAAGATAGTGAAACTAATGGTAAACACTTTATAATCGAAACCATTTAATTATTATTATTTTGTATGCATTTAACATGTACATATTTTTTTTTGTAGAGAGCATACCAAAATAGAAAATACTTCAGAAAAACCTGTTATGGATAACACTTTTCACAGTATAGAAACCTGATACCATTGCCCCACATGTACTTGTCCCTCCTCACCATATCCCAGTCAATTATCCCCAAGCCCTCTCCATAACCCAAAACGTTTTGATGAGACTTCCATCCCTTCTTCAATTAAGTAAATAAATAAATAAAAACAAAAAAATATGAAATTGTATAAGTATTTTTTTAAGATTTAAACATAGATTGTGCTTGCATGCAATTTTGTTTGAATATATGTAGTCTATATATTTCATTTAAAAAATGTTAGTTTAACATGATTTGAGTGTGTGTGTATAAAGAAAGTAAATAGTATAAATTTAGTATAAAGGTTTATAAGTGATAGTTGATTTTAGGAAATTGAAAAAAATACAGTAAATTCATTTTACAGATAACCCCTAATTCTCCTGTTTTTGTTTCTGTTCCTGCCTCACCTTCTCTGTCATTGATTATTAATATATGTTAAATAAAGGTGAATTTTTATATTGTGTTGTAAATAGGTTTTTTCTTTTTTAAACAATGTAGGTGTCCGCGGACAGTGCAGGTGTTCTGAAATGTTCGTAAATAAACGAAAACGGAGGTGTCCTGAGGAACACTATACCTGTTCGTACTGTTCGCTAGCAAGATGAAACTATTCTAAGAACACACTCGGTGTCCTGAATTGTTCGTAATTAAACGAAAATGGAGGTGATATGATATGGCATTTGTAACGTGCCTATACACAGGTATACACAGGTGTCTTAAAGAACACTATACCTGTCCGTACTGTTCGCTAGCAAGTTGAAAATGTTCTAAGAACACAATTGGTGTCCTGAAATGTTCGTACATAAACGAAATTGGATGTGTCCTGAAGAACACTATATCTGTCCATACTGTTCGCTAGCAAGTTTAAACTGTTCTAAGAACACACGCAGTGTCCTGAAATGTTCGTTTCACGTGTGACGCAATTTTAATTAGTTCAGGACCCGAACAGTGTCCATAGAACATCAACGCGCATGCGCTAGCCAATCTCCGTGCATTTGGTTTCCTGCGGACATGCGCTTCCTTCGCGGACTTGTTCGCAAACGGATCATATGACCGCGCCCACGCTGATCACGTGTTCTGAATGCGGACACTGTTCGTGTCCCCGAACAAATTAAAAGTACATTTTCAATTAATCCATAATATTTTTCAATAAAATCTCACCATGGCACAAGTCCCACATAGTAATCCTGAGTTTCTACATACCTTTTGAAACTTTTCAAACTTTTTTTAGTGTTCGATCTGTCCGCGGACAGCGCACATGTCTGCGGACCACGCACAAGCACCCCTATAAAAGACCATGCCCTAGAGCTTATTCTCATTGTGTTTCTGGCTATTCTTCAGAACACAGCGATTTTTGCTGCCACCTGCAGATTACACCATCATCGAGATGGCATCCCTGGCTGCTGAACTGCCACCTGGTGCTGCACCTGCTTCAGCACCACCCCCAACACCTCCACCACCACCACCTCCCCAAGGGCCTGAAGAGGGGAACAGGAGTGAGGATGCAGAGGAGGAAGAAGAGGATGATGAGAATGAGGTATAAGAAAACCCTACTACCCGCACTAGGCAAGAGTCTTGGGTGTGGCGGTTATTTACCATTCATGGGAATGTTCCTAAGGCTTGTGCGAACCATATTACCTGCAATGAGTGCAAAATGATACTCAGTCGTGGGAAGCACGGTAAGTAGAGCTTTGGGACCACTACTATGTTGCGATACTTGAGGTCATTTCACTCTGGGGCTATTCGCGGGGTTGTACCTTGCGAAGAACGTAGAAGGTTGATTTCCTCTACTTCATCCTCTGTATCTGTTCCTGTCACCACAAGGACCACCTCTGTGGGACAGCGTCTTCCTCAAGCTGCCTCACAGGCCATACAGAATGCTGATGACCCTTACCTTTTGAGGGTCACAGTTGTATGTATGTACTGTGACACAGTACTCTGCAGGGGGGAGCGACTTCGTAGTGCTTTTGAGACTATCGTCTTAGAGCACGAGAAGAACTGCTCACTACTCAAATAAAACCCACTCTACATCTTCCTCTCTCAGCTCGCCCTTTCCTATCCCTGTGGTTGGTGTCCCCCCTTTACCTTCCTTTCCCCTCCTCTGCTAGTGTGTATTGTATTAAAAAAATACAAAATATCAAAAATCAAAAAAAAATAAGGCTCTTTTCAGAGCCGCCTTTCACAGTTAAAAAATAGAAGTGAAAATAAATGAAGCAGGGCCCTTTGTATTTTTTAGAAGTCCGCAGACAGTTCTTGAACATTTAAAAAATTGGGTTGCTACCCTATCACAAACATTGCAAATTTCTCTGGGAGGAAGTGGTGGCTCTGAAAAGAGCCTTTGGGAGGTGTTTGTATGTCGAAAATTATAAATGCTTAACACCTACTTCAAAATGGATGTTGTAATTCCAAAAAAGGTTGCAATGCATTTTGTACATTTCTCTGAAAAATCTGATTGCCACCATGAGTAAGATGGACTCCATCTTTACGAAAAATGTTTGTACTACGAAACAGAATATTTTCATTGTGAAAAGAAGACATGCCAAAATCTTTTAGAAAGGCACAAACAGCTTTATTAACATTGTGCCTTGCATTTTCCATTTGTGGACCAAATGAAGAAGAACGAAGCCACATTTGTCTCTGCGCAATCTGTGAAAATATCACTTGAGAATTAGGAAACATGTCCATAACCTTCCCAAGTCCTTCTTTCATAGCAAATTGCAAAGAAATTCCAGTCACATGTCCTAAACTGTTCCCTACACAATGAATTACAATTATGTCTGGATGTTGCTCTGTCTCCAAAGTAGCACAGAGAGGTAGCAAGTCCAACCACTTCATTCCACGTACTCCATGCCAGTGTACTTCCAGATGTGGGAATCCAAGATCTACGGCTACTCCACAGCTTTCTGCATGCACCTTCAACCAATATATCCATGAATCTCCCAAAATCCATACAATCTTTTTCCTAAAATACACAGACATAGCTATCTGTTGTTCTCTCAGCAAAAACAGTATATAAGAAACTCTCTTCTGTCACAACACACCCACTAAACTTTCCTGAGTTTAGTACTCATTCTCATTTGCATGACTTCTGAACCCGGAAATCCCCGGATGTAACTCCCAATCTCTGCGAACTACCGCCATGTCCGCAGACATATCGTAACATGAACAGCCCTTCTACTATTTCCACTTCACTCTCTCTGCCATTCCCTCATTGGATGTAGCTAAGAAATCACATGAACATGCACCAACCACATTAAAGACTTCTACATCTAACTGCATCATCATAGATCAGCACTGCAAATGCACTGTGAATTTCTCTGAGTACAAGTGTCATATCATTGGCAAGCACCATCTACCAGAAATACTGTACAAGTCTCCAAGATTTCTACTTGCAGCTCCATGCATATCCATATGCATGAACACAAACTTCAGGTATGCATATTTTCTGTACAGTAGATGAACACATTTTCAAACAGACTTTTAGCTTGTGTAATCTGTAAAATGAATTTACTGTATTTTTTTCAATTTCCTAAAATCAACTATCACTTATAAACCTTTATACTATTTACTTTCTTTATACACACACACTCAAATCATGTTAAACTAACATTTTTTAAATGAAATATATAGACTACATATATTCAAACAAAATTGCATGCAAGCACAATCTATGTTTAAATCTTAAAAAAATACTTATACAATTTCATAGTTTTTTGTTTTTATTTATTTATTTACTTAATTACTTTAATTTAGACATGACATTGAGGCGCTATTACCTAGAACAGCTTAGTTACAGAAATAGAGGTATTCACTGGTATATTATAAATTTCACAAGACATAGTAAAGATATTTTTTTTGCTACAGTTAGTCTTTCAATACAATGTGTTCATTAAGAACATATCATATGTACTGAACTGATGCAATGTATCTTATGTAAATAAATTAGTTTAATGGTTTTAAAGAAGGCACTGAGGATTTCAATTAAAAAAATCTATATCTAAATTAAAAACAGCGCTATATACAAACACAGTTACTAATTTGAAGCTTTTACAATTGCAGTGAAGACCAGTCTCCTGAAAAGAAGCAGCCGAATTCGAAGACAAAGAAGAGCTAAGAAGTTACCTGTTAATTTAAGAAAGAAAGTAAGTAGAATATCACCATAATATTTGCATTATTACTCAAACATACTATAACTTTAATACAAGCTATTTCGGTGCCTAGAAATAGAGATTGTGTACCATTTTGTCCAAAATCTCCATGTCTTAAACAGCGATTTACAGCCAGAATGGCCCACAAATTCCTTTTTTTGAACCCCAGTTTAGTAACACATACATTCAAGAATACCTATCCCTACTAGTTGTAGTTCCCAATGCACAATCACACACCATTACATACATCTTTATCATCTTACTCAAGCACTCATGCACACAGCAAACATACATTGCAGAACTCCCCAACCCATACCTTCTTTATTTTTTTCAACAGACCCTAAAGAATGCCTACCAAATGTCAAGTCCATAGAAAGCAACGCAAAAGTAGAGCAAATGAAAATAAAAGTGTCCAACATAAGCATACATCTCTAGCGGAATTTGTAAAAAAAAGTTGAAACAAAACAGCTAATACAGTCATTTAGTGAAACACAAGAAGTTTCAAGTACAAAAACTTTGCCTCCTCTATCAAAATGTAAAACAAACCAGAAAACAATTAACAGAAAATCAGCTATCACTGCAGATAAAACTATTTCTTCAAATTTTAATATAGTGCAAAGTAAGCATACCAAGAAAAGTATTTTAGCCAAAATGTACCGTCACAAAGTCCTTCAAAATCTTATAAAAACAGGAGAAAAATCAGGTTCAATGCTTAAAACCTATCGTAGGAAATTAATATTAGAAGCGTTGATGGACAGTGCAATTCTTCTCAAAAGAAAGTTATTTATTTTACTGTTAAACAAAATGAAACCACTAACAAAACTAATAACTAAATTACAAAAAAGACTTCTCAGTAAGCGAAATGTCAACAGGAAGAACTTCTTAAGTATCTGCGGAGTTGAATGGAATCACACTACATGCACAGAACCATATTTTAATGACGAAGCGTACAAACAAAAGCAAACTAATACAATTGCCATTCATAGCAGTGGTCGAGGTTATGAAAAAGTGAATAATACCATAATGGAACAAGAAGTACTCCTTACAAAAATATGCCCTGAAAACTTAGAATTACCCCTCCATTCAACTGAATCAGAACGTCTATTGTACAAATGGCCATGCACGTCAATGTGTAACATTCCCAAACAATGTTTCAAATCTTTACACCAATTCCTCAATAAATATGTAAAAAGCAAAGACAAAATCAAAATTAAATTACTGCAAAATATGGATACCTGTCCAGTGCGCAAGTACACAGGACTACAAGGACATTCATTGGCCTGCATTACAGGACCTACTTGTAAAACCACTTTCCATGATATCAAAAGGATATCAACACATCATTCAACTATAAGAAATCTAGTCTATAAACTGTACTATGCTAAAAGTCCTGCTTTAGCACTAGCAAAGTTAAATAACATCCTTCTACAAGGTACAGCAAAAGACCTACTTGAAGAAATTCACTATATCCAGAAAAAATATTTTGGAAGTGAAAGCCATTTACAGAATGAAATAGCTTTAAAGCTATTAAGCAACAATGCTACACATGGCAACCTTTTGCTAAACACATACAAAAAAGAAATACTAAAATTTAAAAGTACATCAGCTGAAGTACCAAACCATGTATGTGTATTTTGCCGTAGAACTTCTTATAAAAGTAACACAGAAACTGTTGACCTATCATACAAAATAGAAGACAATGAAGATTCTAAATGGTTTGGATTAGCTCTCTACCTTGTAGGAGAAAACAAATACGAAATAACTGAACCCTTAATACTTTGCAGTTACTGCACTACAAAACCTGAAAACAACCAAACTCCTTCACGTGCTATCACAAATAATTTAGAATTATACCCAGTACCAAAACCCCTACAACAACTTAATTTATATGAGAGCATCATAATTCAAACAGTACACCCATTTCAAACAATAATACGCCTTCAACTAAAAACAGCAAAATTACCTCCCTCTGAATTGGTAAAAGGCATTCGTGGAAAAGTAGTTTATTTACATTAGATCTAAAAGAAAATGTGCATACTCTAGGAGTGCAACGTCCAATGCAGCAATCTTTAATTATCTTAGTAAATGGAGTACTTACAAAAGACAAAAAAATATGTCAACAGCTGGTAGATTTATATGAAGTTAGACAAGCCTTCCAATATCTTAAAGAGAATAATGAATATTACAAAGAATTTAATATTGATGAAAACTTGAAAGATACAGCTGAAATAATTCAAGAAACACAAGAAGCTGGTCAATTTGAGCTACTAGTTCCTGCTACAATATCAAATACTTTAGACCATTATACAATTCATCCTTTGCACTGTAATGACACCGTAGAAGATGTACTGGAAATGTACCAAATGTGTCAAACAAAAGGATCGCCAATCAGCATATGGGAAAAAAGTATAGAAGCACATGCTTTTCTACTACTCTTTCCTACTGGCAAAGGAGAAAGGTATGATGATAGACCAATTCAAATATCAGCTTTAGAATACCGCTCATTACGGATGTATTCTGAAGATCCCAGATTTAGACAAAATGTGGAATACATTTTCCACCTACTCTTTGAAACTGAACTAGCAACTTTATGTTATGGAGTTGCACACATATTAAAATCAGAATCACGCTTTCAAAATATGACAGCTACACAATTATTAGAAAAAGTGCAACAAAAGGATGAGGTTCTACAATTAAATATTACAAATCTATTAGCAATATGCGTGGTACTAAAGAGTTCTGGTTTCAACGTCATGGAGATGTACGTTGTATGATCAGAAACCTTGGCCCACCCACTTGGTTTGTTACATTAACTTGTGCAGAATATGCATGGGAAGATTTCCATGATTTCCTACGCATATCAAATAAAAACAAAACAAACATAGATATACTAACATCTGGAGAACTTTGTTCATTGGATCCTGTTAATGTTTCAAGATATTTTCACCATCGCTTCATTGCTATGTTACATTTTATTTGTAATAAAACTGTTCCTCCCCTTGGAGAAGTGCAATACTTCTTTTGGAGAAAAGAATACCAAGCCAGAGGAGCACCACATTTCCACATACTTTTATGGATTAAAGATGCTCCTAAATTTGGTCAAGACAGTGATGCCACTGATTTACAGTTTATTGAAAAATATGTCACTTGTGAAATTCCATCAGAAGCCACAAATAGTGATCTTCATGCACACATTTTACATTTTCAAAGACACAAATGTGGAAAATATTGTCGTCGCAAATACAAAAACAAAGGGAAATACTACACCAAATGCCGATTTGGTTTCCCTAGACCAGTTACAAATACAGGTCAAGTGAGCAACCTCATGTCTTCAGTTAGACATAGTGTTAAAGGTAAGTCACCTAAAAATACATATTACATAAAAAGAAAAGAAGAAGACAAATATACCAATGATTATAATGCAATCATTGCCCACTTATGGAATGCAAACAAAGATGTGCAGTACATTGCAGACAATTCTACTGCAGTTGCAGGTTATGTCACAGCATACTTAACTAAAGCAGAAAAGACAGAGCTCCAAGACCTCTGGAATGACCTGTCATCAGATAAAACAGTGTCTCAGAAATTATACAGCTTGGGTATAAAAACGCTCACCCATAGAGAATGTGGATCAGATGAAGCAGCTGATCGTTTAACTGGTACTGCATTGTATGGTAAATCTGAAAATATAGTATGGCTAAGTCTTGGTCCAGCTAAATCTAGAAAAGAGTTCTAAAATCATATGAAGATATAGAAACAATAGCCAAACATGATCCCAACAGCCAAGACATTTTAAAAACAATGTATTGGACACATGCTACCCAAACAGAAGTAATACTTTGGAAAACATGTGTCTATACCACATAGCCCAAAACTACACATACAAAGATAATATGAAACCTGATGAAAAAAAGGTAAATATACAGTGACAAACTGTGAAGGCAGCTTAGTTAAACTCACTAAACCAAATTTAATTATTCATATCAAATTGCATTAAAGACTCCTCAACATAAAGAAGTATATTACATGTCCCTGCTACAACTCTTCAAACCATGGAGAAAAGAAGAATAAATACTAGATAACTATGACTCATATGAGGATGATTGCAAAGCAAATGAAAGCACTGTAACTGATGTAAATTTTACACAGTACAAAACAATGTTGCACAATGAACAGCAACATGAAGAAGAACTCCAAGCCCAACTAGATAAGGACACTCCTGACAGTAGTCAACCTTCTGTAACAGGAAGCCAAGAACCACTGGGAGAACCACTAATAATAAATGAGGCAGAATTAGCTATGATACAAGTAGAAAACTGCATGTGTCAGTATGAAGATAAAGAAGACTTAACTATATTACAATCAAAACTAAATAATGAGCAAAGTAGCATTTTTCAAGAAGTAACAAAGCAAATTGCACATGGTGTAAAACATGAACATAAAGAATGTTCCTGCCATAATTAGAAACCTATACTACTGTACGTCAATGGTGAAGCTGGTCCTGGCAAAACATTCCTAATCAAAATCATTAGTAAGTTCCTTCAACAATTGACAAACAACAAACTGTCAGCTGTTGTCACTGCCCCCACAGGTTTAGCTGTCTACAACATAGGTGGTGTTACATTACACCGATTACTACTATTACCAGTAGAACACCAGAACAAATTAGACTATTACACACTTTCTGCAGAAGCTGCAATGGAATTACACAGAGTATTGAAACAAATGAAAATGCTACTAAGAGATGAAGTGAGCATGGTCTCCAACCTGATGTTAGCTTTGATTCACCTCAGATTACAAGAAGTACTCAAAACAGACTATGAAGAGCTCTTTGCAGGAAAACACATTATTGTTTTAGGAAATCTGCTTCAATTAACACCAATAAAAGGTGAGCCTATTTTTAAAACATTAGGACACAAACTCTGCCGTAAAACTGTTGGCAGCATTGGAAAAGTCAACCTTTGGCAACATTTCCAATACAGAGAATTAACAGAAAACATGCAGCAAATTGCAGATCTCACTTATGCCAACATTTTAAAAAGTATCAGAGTTGGTATACTTTCTAAAGAAGCAGAAGCAATATTGAAAACCCAGAAAATTAATGCACTTTATGGCGATAATGCATGTGCTACAGATGGTATGGAACAATTGGCCCACAAAAATGTCAATTGTATGGCCTTAATGCCAACTCTTGCAAGCTGTTTCAAATTCAATGAAATCATGCTAAGTAAAGAAATGCAACCAATCATGGAAATTAGCGCCACAGACAAACTAGATGTACATGGTATGACACTACCCATGTGTGACCAAGCCATAACAAGACTAAATAGTTTAGAAAAATTAATCTCAAACACAGCAGGCTTAGAAAAGATATTAAAATTATCTTTAAATTGCAGAGTAATGCTTAAACGTAACCTTGACGTGGACCAAGGACTAGTTAATGGAGCACTGGGTACAGTTGTTGGCTTTCAAACATACCCACGCGACAACAAAATTCAGTTTGTCAATATACTCTTTGACAAACTTTCAGAAGTAAAAAGGATAGGACGCTCAACAGCTAGATTCCTTCTCTTCAAATATATGTATATACGCAGAGAACAATTTTCTCTAACTCTTGCATACGCAGTCATGATTCATAAATCACAAGGTCTTACCCTAGACAAAGCAATGATAGATATTGGTAACACAGTCTTTAAAAGAAGGCATGAGCTACGTAGCACTATCACGCTTACGTACACTTGACGGTCTATTTCTAATCAACTTTGATGCAAGTAAAATAAACGCTGATATTCCTTGCATTTTAGAATACAATAGACTTCGCTCACAATACACCCCCCACCTAAACACATATTCTGTTCGACAAAAAAGTTAAACGTTATAAAAGAAAAATAAATCAAATAGAAATGCAACAGGATGTCACTGCAAATCCTCCAAAGAGAGTAAAAGAAATTAATACTTCATCAAGTACCACAAGCAAAAAAGAATCAATTAGGGAAAGTAAACCATGTACTTCTTTAAAGAAGGAAGACAAACTCCAAAAAAGCAGTTAGATACAGAACTACATGGACCATTTAAATTCTCAAATATAGTTGGTGTAAGTTGCTACGCAAATGTAGCAATGAATATTCTATTTCAATTACCACCAATTGTTGACAACATTTACTTACACAGTACAGACCCATTGTGTTTGCAAATGTTAGTACTTCACAGAAATGCAGCAAACAATCCTGACAACACTAATAGTGTTTATGGAATAAGGCAACAATTGGACTACTGTGCTGGAATAGTGAAATGCACTATAAACTCACAGGAAGATCCACAAGAATTTCTAATGTACTTACTACAAGTACTGGAAAACAAAAACATACCTATAAATGAAATCTTTCAGATTTCATACATGTGGAAACATACATGCACTCTCTACAACAATGTGACACAAGAAAAAATCCCCAATGAACGCTTCATATATATATCAATACCACATTGTGAATCCATTCCATTTCAGCGACTTGTACAAAATGCAAACCATGGTAGATTATGCTCTACCTGCAATTCAGATAATCGCTCCACGTTAGTAATACAAACACATAGTAAATACATAATACTAATGCTTCTACGTTACAATGCACATGGTACCAAAAACAATTGCAAGCTGACTGGATTCACACATGGTCAAATATCACTTGGTAAGAAAACCTTCACAACAATAGGTATAATCTACCACGCAGGAGCCACAACCAATTCAGGGCACTACACTGCATATATAAAAAAGAAATGTGGATGGTTTGAATGTAATGATAGTACCATTACTCTAAAGCAGAGATTACCAGGAAATCTTAAAAACGCTTATTTGATGTTCTTAAAACCAAAATTTGACAACTAAACTGTATTTAATCCCTAAGTAAACTTGTGTTAAAAAAATATAAACTGCTAGAATACTCCAAAAGCTATCTAACTGCTCAAATATTCTACAACAACTAATCAGACAAATGAACACCACTAAATTAGACCAAAAAATACACAGTTAGAATACGCCAATTGGTATCTAACTGTCCCAAAATTTAGCAATATCCAAATAGATGAATCAATACCACTAAAATATATAAAAAAAATAGACAGTTAGAATACGCCAATTGGTATCTAACTGCTCCAAAATTTTATAATATCCAAACAAATAAATAATATGTAACTGCTCCAAAAAAATGCAACAAGCCAAAGTATAAAGCATTAGCCAGAAACAACAAGTGAACACTGAAAACAAACAAACAAATAAACTGTAGCATAACAGAAAAAGTTTTTTTTTTAATCCAACTTGGATTTTTTTTTCTCCGACAGACCCAATGATTTTAGCAACAAATACAGAAACTGAGCAAATTGCACAGTACTCTGATTTGTAATCTACTAAATATGAGGGTCCAAAAAAAAGTATGTTGATTATACAATGTAATAAGTCATTACAAAATACTAATACTAACATGCTATTTTCTTTTATCACAGAAATTAACAAGAAATACATGTACTCCGGTTACTAGACCAAACAGTAAGTATACAATAATAAGGGGAACCATAGCAGCATATCACATCCATAGTATCTAATACCTTTGTTCCTTATACATTTGTTTTTCACCCAAAGTTATAAGCAAATATGAATGTGATATGCTGCAGTGGTTGTTGCCAGGGCATAGAGTCTTGGGTGCATGGCCAAATGGCCATGCACCCAAGACTCTATACCGTGGCAACAACCACCGCAGCATATCACATCCATAGAGTCAAACATTTCAACTATGGTCTATGGAAACTTTTAATGTCCGCGGACATTATGAGTGTTCTTAGAACACTTTCAACTTGCCAGCGAACAATACGGACAGCGTTTTCAGGAAACCCCCTACGAACATTTCAGAACAACGCAGTAGTTCTTAGAACACTTTCAACTTGACAACGAACAATACGGACAGTGTCCTCAGAACACCCCCATTTCGTTTATTTGCAAACATTTCAGGACACCATGAGTGTTCTAAGAACACATTCAACTTGCCATCGAACAATACGAACAGCATCTTCAGGACACCCTCTACGAACATTTCAGAACAACGCAAGGGTTCTTAGAACACATTCAACTTGACAAAGAGCAATACGGACAGCGTCCTCAGGACACCCCCATTTTGGTTATTTGCGAACATTTCAGGACACACGCGATTGTTCTTAGAACACATTCAACTTGCCAGCCACAACCCCCCATTCAAATTTGCGAAAATTTCAGGACACAGCGAGTGTTCGACAACGTCTTCAGAACACCCCCATTTTGTATATTTGCGAACATTTCAGGACACCGCGATGGTTCTTAGAACACATTCAACTTGACAATGAACAATACGGACAGCGTCCTCAGGATACCCCCTACGAACATTCCCTGGACACCGAGAGTGTTCTTAGAAGCGTCTTCAGAACCCCACCATCTTGTTTATTTGCGAACATTTCAGGACACCGCAAATGTTCTTAGAAAACATTCAACTTGACAGAGAACAATACGGACAGCATCCTCAGGACCCCCCATTTTGTTTATTTGCGAACATTTCAGGACACCGCAAGTGTTCTTAGAACACATTCAACTTGCCAGCCACAACCCCCCATTCATATTTGCGAACATTTCAGGACACAGCGAGTGTTCGACAGCGTCTTCAGAACACCCCCATTTTGTATATTTGCGAACATTCCAGGACACCACGAGTGTTCTTAGAACACATTCAACTTGACAATGAACAATACGGACAGCGTCCTCAGGACACCCCCATTTTGTTTATTTGCGAACATTTCAGGACACTGCGAGTGTTCTTAGAACAGTTTCAGTTTGCTTGCGAACAAAACGGACACATATTGAGTACTCAGAACACCGCTCATTCAGTTTATTTAGAACATTTCAGAACACCTGTGATGTCCGCAGACAAATCGAACACAAAAAGAACGTCTAACACATAAAAAAACACAACTTTCATCCTATCTCATACACTCCCACCCTCCCCAAACACGCCTACACACCAACACACTCTACTAAATTCAAATTTTGAACAAAGTTTCACCACGCTGTCCGCGGACGACCGCGAATCCATGATGGCGGGTACTACCGAAAATCAGACGCGCTTCACACTCCACGCCGTCCAATCAGCGAACACGTTGCATGTCTGCGGACATCACGCAAGCCGATTGGCCAATCAGGACACTGTCCGCGGAGTGAACAGGGAAATGTGTCCGCGGACCGAACACAGATATCACTAATTTTTTTTACCTACTTTTTGGTCATTTTAAAAAAAACTACTGGACGGATTTTCACCAAATTTGCAAAATCACGCTTTCGGGGCCAAGCCGCTGCTCCTGGTCCAAATTTGGTGAAAATCCATCCAGCAGTTTGGGCTGCTGACACGAGGAACATTTTTTTCCCATTCAGGCCACTACTGTGGCCATGTAATTCAGTAAAAACACTTTAATAAAGGGACGTTATGGTTAAGTTGCGCTACTAAAAACCTATCAATTTCAGTAAAAAATCTTTGTTAACCTTATGCTTCAAAGTAAAACCGAAAACCACCTGAAATTTGCTAGTTATGGTAAGCTAAGCAACCATAACTTGCGCCACCAACGTGCATTGCTAAGACTAACACCCAGGACATCAAAGATGACATCACAAATGTCATTGATGACATCACTGATGACATCACATGTCTGGCTCCCTCTTTTTTTCCTTTAGTGACATCTTAGCAAGCAATACTTAGGAAGTAAGAAATCAAAAAGTACTATATTTGTAGACTTATACTTCAAATATGTTCTTACAGTAATTCACTCACAGCATATGAAACATATACATAGGGAGAATACACACTTGAAAGATACCAATGCTTCCTGTGTATGAAGACAATAAGTAAGGTTATCAACACTTTCTTATTGTTCTACTGTTTTTTTATTACTGTACTTTCTCTGGATATGCTCATATTTGTATTCACATTACTCGCTTTAGGGTGCAGGCACATCATGTGATAGGTATACATAGGGAAGTAGTAGGTTTGAAGCAATCATTTCTGTGCATAAATATAATCAGGTAGGTTATGAACAATTTGTGGTTCTACTGCTCCTTTTGCGTACTTCACTTTCCATGTATAAACCCATATTTGTATTTGTTGTGTCTTTGTGTTTTGTATATAATAATGAAATTATATAGGAAGCGGGTTTCATTAGCTACTTATTACATGTTGCACAGTACACAAAACTCTAATAAGAAAGCATGTATCATTTCACTATTCAACATGGGAAGGTTATGAATGTTGCATCTCCATCATGTATGCTGCACACAATGCTTATGTTTATACATGAGTAGCTTACTATACTCTAAAGAACTTCATAATAAAATGCTATTTATATCAATGCATTGCTTAGTGCACTACGTAGCTCATGCTATTTATTCCAATGATCCTTGACACTGTCAACATTATAATAAGAATCCCTTGTACAGACATTTCATGAAAAGTACATGCACATGTGATGTCATCAGTGATGTCATCAATGACATTTGTGATGTCATCTTTCATGTCCTGGGTGTTAGTCCTAGCAATGCACGTTGGTGGCACAAGTTATAGTTGCTTAGCTAACCATAACTAGCAAATTTCAGCATTATGAATATTCATATTCATAGTGTGAATTTGATACATGTTTACTAGGATTCCCTTACTTTATATACATGTAACATAGAACATACTGAACCCCCAGCTAGTGATTTTGATGTTCGCGGACTGTGCGTATGTCCGCGGACGGACACGGACAACATCAACACTACCCAAAAACTCAGAGGGCATCTTAAATTGTTCTATCATTCCATATAAACACTGAACAAGTTAAAAAAGCAGCACATAAACACATTATATGTAATAATAAATAAGAAGTGGAACCTATATATGTAACACATCAACTGTCCATTTAAATAGCATATTTACTAAAAAATCGAATATACCAAAACAAAAAAGATATGTCTCCAACATAATTACCTCACAGAAACTGCACAGCAAGAAGCAACAGCAGACCTACACAACAGTAACAACAAAACTTACCAAAAACTAGTAAGTAAACTTCATTTTTCTTATATATTTCTAAACTTTCTGTATTAGGTACATTAAAAGTAATATATGTTTTTTACACAGAAATGTCCAGTACTTTGGAATGGCTTGAAACAAATTTCCCAAATGATGAAATTACTGAAGACAGTGATGCTAATGGTAGACACTTCGCTATATAAGAAAATGAATTATCATTACTTAATATTATTAATTATGTGTACTTAACATATTTATATATATATTTTAACAGACCATACAAACATTGAAAATAATATAGCAAAAGAGACATTACCTAAAACAAAAAATGGATATGCTTATGGAAAATGTCAATCTTTTAAAACATTTTGTGGAGGACCACATAAAAGAAAAAAATAAATATCATTGTCCCACATGCACCCATTCACCCTCTCCATGTCCCAGTCAACTATCGCCAAACCCTCACCACCAAGAAAAACGTTATGATGAGACTTCCATCCCTTCATCCCCTCCCATCCATCCTGACCAAACCCCTGAATCCCCTTATTTGTGTCAGTTTCTGCTTCCCCCTCTCTTTCATAAATGTTATATCTGTATATAATAGGAAGATGGAAATGTCCTTAGAACACACTTGGTGTCCTGAATGTTCGCAATTAACCAAAATAGGGGTGTCCTAAGGCCACTATACCTGTCCGTACTGTCCGCAAGCATGATGCAACTGTCCTTAGAACACACTCGGTGTCTGGAATGTCTGCAAATAACCAAAATGGAGGTGTCCTAAGGACACTATTCCTCTCCGTACTGACCACAAGCAAGTTGGAACTCTTTTTAGAACACACTCGGTGTCTGGAATGTCCGCAATGACCCAAATGGGGGTGTCTTAAGGACACTATACCTGTCCATACTGTCAGCAAGCAAGATGGAACTGTCCTTAGAACACACTCGGGGTCCGGAATGTCCGCAATTCACCAAAATGGAGGTGTCCTAAGGACACTATACCTGTCCGCACTGTCCGCAAGCAAGATGGAACTGTTCTTAGAACACATTTGGTATCTGGAATGTACGCAATTAAGCAAAATGGGGTGTCCTAAGGACAATATACCTGTCCGTACTGTCTGCAAGCAAGTGGAACTGTCCTTAGAACACATCCGGTGTCCGGAATGTCTGCAATTAACCAAAATGGAGGTGTTATAAGGACACTATACATGTCTGTACAGTCCTATGTACATCGCGCCTGTCCGTAACTGACCGTCTCATGTGTGTTGCACTTTTAATTATTTTGAGGACCCGAACGTGTATCCTGATTTGCGGATACTGTCCAGACCCTAAACATTTTAAAAGTACTTTTTTGGACAATCCAAACTATTTTACAGTAAACATTCACCATTGTACAAGTCCCAGACAATGTGCCTGGCATTCTACATCTTTTTTGAACTTTTTGAGCCTTTTTGGGGTGTTTGATCTGTCCGCGGACAGCGCGGCTGTTCGCAGAGCGCGTACCAGCACCCCTATAAAAGGCCACACCCCAGAGCTCATCCTCATTGTGCTTCTGGCTACCTGAAAGAGCATTGTCTTTTTCAGCTTTTGCTGCTCTTGCTGCTTTTGCTGCTTTCTATCATCAAACCTGATGACATCTATGGTTGCTGCTGCTCCAGCTGGTGCTACTTCTGCCTCAGCACCGCCCCCAACCCCTCCGCCACCACCACCTCCCTAAGGGCCTGCAGAGGGGAACAGGCGTGAGGATGTAGAGGAGTCGGATGAAGAGGATGAGGAAGTGGAAGTCCCTACTATAAGCACTATTGCCGTGAGTCTTTGGTGTGGTGGTTGTTTACCATTTATGGTGGAGTGCAAAAAGTACGTGCAAACAAGGTCACCTGCAACCAGTGCAAATTGGCGCTGAGTCGTGGGAGGCCTGGTTCGTACTGCTTTGGTACGACATCCATGAAGCGACACCTAAGGTCGTTCCATGGTGGGGCTATTTGCATGGTTGTACCTTGTGATAAACGTATTAGGTTGAGTTCCTCTACAACATCCTCTGTTTCCGCTCCTGTCACCACAAGAGATACTCCTGTGGGACAGCACATTCCTCCTGCTGCCTCACAGGCCATCCATGATGCTGTTGACCCTTAGCTTTCAAGGGTTACAATATTGTGTATGTACTGCAATGCAGAGTGCTTTCGAGACTGCGGTCACGGAGAATGAGAAGGTCTGCTACCTACCTAAATAAGGCCCACCCTACATCTTCCTCTCTCCACCTGCCCTTTCTTATCCCCGTGGTTGGTGCCCCTTCCTTACCCTCCTAGCCCCTCCTTTCCTAGTGTGCCTTGTGTAAAAAAACAAAAAAAATATAAAACAACAAAACCCCCCCAAAAAGGCTCTTTTCAGAGCCGCCTTTCACAGTTTAAAAATAGAAGTGACAAATAAATAGTGCAGGGCCCTGTGCACTTTTTACAAGTCCGCAGACAGTTCGCAGACATCTAAAATTTTGGGGTGCTGCCCTATCATAACCACTGCACTTTTCTGTTGGAGGAAGTGGTGGCTCTGAATAGAGCCTTTTGGTGGTGTTTTTTTGTGTTTGAAAAGCTTCAAATAGTCAAAACCTACTGCAAAATGGATGGCTGTAATTCCAAAAAAGGTCGCAATGCATTTTGTACATTACTCAGAAAAATCTGATTGCCAGCATAAGTAAGATGGACTCCATCTCTGCAAAAAATGTATTTGCTATGAAATATAATATTTTCATTGTGAAAAGATGACATGCCAACATCTTTTAAAAAGGCACAAACAGCCTTATTGACATTGCGCCTCGCTTTTTCCATTTGTGGACCAAATGAAGAAGAACGCAGCCACATTTGTCTCTGCGCAAAACGAGAAAAAATTACTTGGGAATTTGAAAGTCCTTCTTTCATTGCAAATTGCAAAGAAATTCCAGACACATGTCCTAAACTGTTCCATCCACAATGAATTATAATTATGTCTGGATGATGCTGTGTCTCCAAAGTAGCACAGAGAGGTACCAAGTCCAGCCACTTCATTCCACGCACTCCTTGCCAGTGCACTTCCACACGAGGGAATCCAAGATCTGCAGCTACTCCACAGCGTTCTCCATGCACCTCCAACCAATGTAACCATGAGTCTCCCAAAATCCAGATAATCTGTTTTCTAAAACACACAGCCATAGCTATCTGTTCTTCTCTCAGGAAAAAGACTTCCTGACAAAGTCTGTCCTTACACAACACACCCAGTAAACTTTATTGACCAATCCTTTGCTCTACTCTTTCTCATTTGCATGCCTCTCCACCTCAAAATCCCCATATGTAATACGTGGTGTCCACGGACTACCACCATGTCTACCACCATGTCTGACAACTGCTGAGCCTTGCCAGGCCTGTTTGGAGCCCCTCTCCTTGCAGCCGCCATTGCATCCGGTGCTGCAGGTGAGATGGGGCTCGAGAAGACCCTCCTGGGCTTCTAAAGGCACCATTTTGGCACGTGGTTGGGGCACCCTGCCCCGGCCAGCAGCCCTGTTTCCTGGGTTCCCCTTCCCTCGCTCAGCCCGCCTCCCAGGCCAGCCCCTTGCCTCTGATTGGGCAGACAACTGCCGAGCCTCGCCATGCCTGTTTGGAGCCCCGCTCCCTGCAGCCACCATTCCATCTGGCGCTGCAGGTGAGTTGCGGCTCGAGAAGACCCTCCTGGGCTTCTAAAGGCACCATTTTGGCACGTGGTTGGGGCCCCCTGCCCTGGCCTGCAGCCCCGTTTCCTGGGTTCCCCTTCCCTCCCTCAGCCCGCCCCCCCAGGCCAACCCTTGCCCACCCGCTTCCTGGTTTCCCTCTGCCCGCCTCCCAACACGCCCACCCAATCCAGATTGGCCCACATACCCCAAATCAAGGACACCCTAGGGCAGCCCTCTGCCCGGCAGCCCTGCGTCGAAGGACCCCGAGGCAAAGGACGGCCCCAAGATGTGTCTGCAGGTGTCCGCAGGGGACGCCAAGGAAGCCAGCAGCCAACAGACACCAACAAAAACCCCAAGATTTGTCTGCAGGTGTCCGCAGGGGACGCCAAGGAAGCCAGCAGCCAACAGACACCAACAAAAACCGTGAGTGTGACATGGGTGGGGAGTAGAGCAATCACTCTACTCCAGAAAACCCCTGCCACTCTATCTTACTTCCCAATAACACAGAGTGCCATAATATTAGCATGTCCACACTTAGATAGAATTGTGAACATTAGCCTGTGTAGCATCTAGATGGAATTGTGAATGTTAGCATCTCTACACTTAGATAGAACTGTGAATACTAGCATGTCCACACTTAGATAGAATTGTGAACATTAGCCTGCGTCGCGTCTAGATGGAATTGTGAATGTTAGCATCTCCACACTTAGATGGAATTGTGAATACTAGCCTGCGTCGTGTCTAGATGGAATTGTGAATGTTAGCATCTCCACACTTAGATAGAACTGTGAATACTAGCATGTCCACACTTAGATAGAATTGTGAACATTAGCCTGCGTCGCGTCTAGATGGAATTGTGAATGTTAGCATGTCCACGCTTAGATATAACTGTGAATACTCGCATGTCCACACTTAGATAGAACTGTGAACATAAGCCTACGCCGCGTCTGGATAGATTTGTGAATATTAGCATCTTCACACTTAGATAGAACTGGGAACATTAGCCTGCGTCGCATCTAGATGGAATTGTGAATGTTAGCATGTCCACACTTAGATAGAACTGGGAACATTAGCCTGCGTCGCATCTGGATGGAATTGTGAATGTTAGCATGTCCACACTTAGATAGAACTGTGAATACTAGCATGTCCACACTTAAATGGAATTGTGAACACTGGCCCGCGTCGCATCTGGATGGAATTGTGAATTGGCAGATGCACTGGCCACTAAGGTCTAAATGGAGGATAAGGGGAGCTATCAGAGAGCATGTTAGAGGTGGGGACTAGAGGAGTATGGAACCTGTATGCCTGTCAGACCCAGATCAGGACAGACCCGCAACAGGGGAGACTACGTTTCAATTCAGGATAGAGACGCAAACTAACCAACCCTATTAACAATTTCCCTTTCTGCATACACCTCTCAAACTCCAAACCAAACACAACCGAAACCTACAGCACAACAAACCACACAGACTTCACTACATTGCAACAATGAAACAAAAACACACATAGCCTTGCACAACAGTACACGATGACTACCGTCCGCAAACACCCCAGGCCCAGCCAACGGACCCACCGGGGTGAGGCCGCCAACAGCACATCACTGCTCTCTTGCACGTTTCCTGCTTCCTCCCACTAACTCAACCTCCCCTCCTCTTTCAGAACCGCCAGAGCGCCAAGGGACCACTATGGTGGTGATAGTGCACGGTACAAATGTCCTTTAACATTAACATTAACATGTCTGCGGTCATGTTGAAAATCTGAGGGTGAATTTAAATTTAAATAGTGTGCCCCATTTCTCCTTTGAGGTTGGCTCTGAAAACAGCCATTATTTTTTTTTTTGCAGATGCTTGACAGACACCTGTTGTTTTGTATTTTTTTTTTCTTACTTTACTCCTAAAATCTTCATATAACCTTCTCCAAAGCAACCCTTACATTCCAAAACAGCATGTCATTTCCCATAAAAGATAAAGAAATGACATCTTCTTTAAAAATAAACAGCATTACTGGAATCAATATTCTCATTATTACAGAAGAACATACCAGTTCTAAGCATGAAAGCACACATGCCTTGGTTGATTGCACACCTAGCAATGGTTAGCTGAGGACAAAACACATAACTATTGTCCCATATTGCCCTAGGTACCAATCCAGAAAAAATAACTTTGGCATTTGGAAGAATGTTCATTACTGCTTGAACCAAGTGTTCCAAATCTGCCACCAAAGTAGGGGCACTGACATGGCACAAATGGAAATCACCACAGTGCAAAACTACCACATGGGGACTGTTCATCCTGCCCATATCTTCACAAACTTGTACAATTCCCTGTACATTGCAATCAGGCACAGTGCTCCACACCACCTCCACTCCTTTAACATTAAAATTGTTTGCCACATACCTGCATTGAGCATACTGCTGTAAACCATGCACAAACATATCTCCAACCACCCAACACCCTGACTTTCGCGACCTCTGTCATCTTCACTACACACAGCCTCTTTCAGCACAAATCCACATCCTCAACACCTGATTGGCTAATCCCTACAGTCCCCTTTCCATGCTGGATTTCCTGGAAAACCCCAGATGTGGCCCACCCTGTCCACAGACAGCTGCGATGTCTGCGAAGCGTGTAACTCTTACACAGTCCTTCTACCCTTTCCACTTAACTCTCTGTGCCATTCCCTCATTGGATACAGCTAAGCAGTCACACAACAATCCACCAATCACATCCAAGACCTCTACATGTAACTCCATCATCAGAGTTCAGTACTTCAAATGTACTGTTGATCACTCTGAGTACAAGTCTCATGTCATTGGAAAGCACCTACTACAAAAACTACTGGACAAGTCTCCAAAATTCTACTTCCATCTCATGCATATCCTTATGCATGAATACAAGCTACAGGTATGCATATTTTCTGCACAGTACATGTACAGTTCTTATAAATGCATATAAACAGAGTAACTGCCACTTATACTGTTTAACCTATAAAATGAACTTATTATTATTTTTCCCATCTGCTATAATCAACTGTCACTTCCAAACCTGTCTGCTATCTAAATTCTTTTTTTACACCCACACCTATCACTGCCTATACATTACATCCTTCTGCTTTATTACCCACACCTTCACAAATGCATACATTCTATGCTTTTCTATACAGGTTCTGCATTTACCTTTACAAATTGCAAAATAAGTATATCATTATTTCTTCTATCTCCTAACATGCAATAACAAGAAACCAAGAAACAAGAAACCAAGTGAGTTTCATACACTTAGTATTCTACTCATTTGCAAAGCATGTTGAACTAACATATTGTAAGTAAAATATAAAGGCTGCACATAGTCAAAGGAAACTGCATGCACACACTATGTTCAGTTATCAAACAACAATACTACTACAAAAACATACAAATCAAAGTCTAAATTAACATCAGTGCTATAAACACACAAAATTACTAACTTATTTCTTTTACAATTGCAGTGAAAACCATTCGCCTGAAAAGCAGCGGCATCTGAAGTACAAACAACAACTCGAAGAAACCTGCTCATTCCAAACAAAAAAAGTAAGTACATATACTACCATAATATTCTTGCTGTTACTCAAACACACTGCAGGGTTGATTCGTGGAATTTCTGCACCGAAAAACGTTGATTTGTGATTCATTCTGCTCACAAATCCCCATTTGTTTAACAAGGATTTGCAGACAGAATGGCGCACACATCCCCATTTTTCGGTGCACAAATTACATAACTCAGCCCCTAGAATGTTAGTATTGCAGAACAAAGAACTGTTTTAATTCAATACCATTAGATATAGTATTAGTGCTTCTCCGCACCACTAGCTTACTTTCTACTGTCATCTGACTCCAGTATAGTAACACACAAATACAAGAATAGCCTTCCCAACTAGTTGTAGCTGCCCAATGCACAATCACACACCACCACATACATCCTTACCATCATAATCAGACACTCATGCATACAGCACACATACATTGCAGAACAGCCCAACCCATACCTTTTTTTTCAACAGACCCCAAAGAATGCCTACCAAAAAGCAAGTCCATAGAAAGCAACGCAAAAGTAGAGCAAATGAAAATAAAAGTGTCCCAAATAAGCATCCATCTCTAGCAGAATTTGTACAAAAAGTTCAAACATAAGATCTAATAGAGTCATTAAGCGAAACAAAACAAGCTTCCAGTACAAAAACATTGCCTCCTCCTTCAAAATATAAAACAGAACAGAAAGTGATTAACAAGAATTCAGCTACCACTACTGCTAACACTGCTTCTATAAATCTTGATGTAGTGGCAAGTAACCATACCAAAAAAAGTATTTTACAAAACATGTTCTGCCACAAAGTCCTTCAGAATCTTATAAAAACTGGAGGAAAATCATGCACAACCCTTAAAACCTACAGTAGAAAATGAATCTTAGAAGCTCTCGTAGACAGTGCAAAACTTCTCAAAAGGATGTTATTTATTTTAGTGTTAAACAGAATGAAACCACTAATAAAACTAACTACTAAATTACAAAAAAGACTTCTCAATAAACAGAATGTGAACAAAAATAACTTCTCAAATATCTGTGGAGGTGAATGGAGTCACACAACAAGCACATAACCATATTTCAATGAAGAAGCATACAAACAAAAGCAAACAAACACAATTGCCATACATAGCAGTGGACGAGGGAATGACAAACTTAATAATACCATTATTGAAGAAGAAACCTTGCTCACAAAAATATCCCCAGAAAACTCAGTATCTCTGAGTTATAGACTGAACCATAACATCCAGTGTACAAATGGACGTGCACATCAAGGTGTAACCGTGACAGAAAATATTTCAAATCTTTACGCCAGTTCCTCAATCAATATGTAAAAGGCAAAGACAAATTCAAAATGAAACTAGAACAAAATATGGATACCTGTCCAGTGCGCAAACACACAGGACTACAAGGACATTCATTAGCCTGCATTTCAGGACCTAATTGCAAAAGCACCTTCCATCATATCAAAATGATATCAACACATCATTCAACGATAAGAAATCTAGTCCATAAACTGTACTATGCTAAAAGTCCAGCTTTAGCATTAGACAATTTAAATAACAATCTTCTACATGGTACAGCCAAAGAACTACTCTAAGAAATAGAGCATACCCAGAGAAAATATTTTGGAAGTGAAAGCCACTTACTAAATGCAATAGCTTTATAATAGACTAGGAACAATTCGACAAATGGCAACGTTCTACTACACACATACAAAAAAGAAATACTAACATTTAAAAGTACATCCGCTGAAGTACCAAACCATGTGTGTATGTGTTGCTGCAGAACTTTTTATAAAAGTAGCACAAAAACTGTAGGCATAACATACAAAATGCAGTATGGTTTTAGAGGCTGGTAGTCCTTCCTCTATTTTTACAGCTCTAGCTGTCGTCCCAGTTCCCTCAGCGCAGAGCCCGCCGGGAGTATTTATTCCTCCTCCTCCCGGTGGACACTGCGTTGCAACCCCTCTGGATAGTGTTCCCAGCTTCCGGGTTTACGCTTGCTGCTGACTCTCCGTCTGGATCGTCAGTGCTTTTAGTTCTGCTACTGACTTCGTCCTCTGTACGAAGTTTTCCTTCTCTTCACTACTTTGCCTCTTACCGGTTTCATCCGGTCCCTTCGCCCGGTTTGCATCTCCCTCCTTCGAGACCCGGTGCCTGTTCTCTTTCTGCTTTCTCCTCTCTGTTCCCCTGGTCCCCTCTCCAGTCGGATTACCGGTCTGTTTCCTATTTTGTCTTTCCCTTCTCTTACCTGCGTCCTGTGTCCTGCCTGGTTGCACTGGATACCAGCCACGCCTTCTGGCTCCACGTTTGCTATGGGTCCTCGCTGTTTGGGTCCGCGCCGCTTCCTGTTACAGTGTTCCTTTACGCCTGCAACACCACTTCGGAGGTTCTTGCTTGGTGTCGGACAGAGTGCATTGCGGTGCCTGACAAGGGTTTTTTCTGCCGCTTGGCTTTTTCCCTTGTGTTTCGGCTTGTTCCTGGAAAGGAAGCCACAGGTTTGCGGTTCCATCAGCATTCACTGTGGCTTCCCTCTGTGACAGGCAATTACCATCAAAGAAGGAGAAAGACTACCTCGCCAGATGAAACCTGTCCTCCAAAAGCTTCGACTCAAGCAGCTCAGGTGAGGAGAGTGTGGAGGCAAGGGGTGAAGTGGGGACCACAGAAAGGACATTAGCTCTCTACCTTATGGCAGAAAACAAATACAAAAAAAATGACCCCTTAAAACTTGGCAGTTACTGCACTGCAAAACTTGACAACAACCAAACTCCTTCATGTGCTATCACAAATAACTTAGAATTATTCCCACTACCAAAACCCTTGCAACAACTCAATTTATTTGAGAGCATCATAATTCAAACAGTGCATCTATTTCAAGCAATAATGCGCCTTCAACCAAAAACAGCAAAATTACCTCCCTCAGAATTAGTGAAAGGCATTTGTGGCAAAGTAGTTTATTTAACATTAGACCTGAAAGAAAATGTACACACTCTAGGAGTGCAAGGTCCAATAGAGCCATCTTTAATTGTCTTAGTAAATGGTGTACCTACAAAAGACAAACAAAATAAATTGGCAACTATTCTTAGACTTACATAAAGTTAGACAAGCCTTGCAATATATAAAACACAACAATGAATACTACAAAGAAATGAATATTAAGAAAACCTGAGGGAAAAGACTGAAATAATTCAAGAGTCACCAGAAACTGGTCAATTTGAACTTCTAGATCCTGCTACAGTATCCAATATTTTAGACCATTATACAATTCATCTATTATACTCTAAAGACACCATAAATGATACACTAGAAACATACCAAATGCGACAAACCAAAGGATCACCAATCAGCATATGGGAAAAAAGTATAGAAGCACATGATTTTCCTCTACTCTTTCCTACTGGGCAAGGAGGAAGGTACGATGATAGACCCACTCAGATAACAGCATCAGATTACCGCTCATTACGAATGTATTCTGAAGATCCCAGGTTTAGACAAAATGTGGACAACATATTCCACCTACTCTTTGAAAGTGAACTAGCAACTCTATGCTACGGTGTTGCACACACATTGAAATCAGGTACCCATTTTCAAAATATGTCAGCTATGCAATTACTACAAAAAGTGCAAGAAAAAGATGAGGTTTTACAATCAAGCATTACAAATCGGTTAGCAAACATGTGTGGGACTAAAGAGTACTGGTTCAGACATCACAGAGATGTACTTTGTATGATAGGAAACATTGGCCCACCCACTTGGTTTGTTACGTTAAGTTGTGCAGAATATGCATTGGAAGATTTACATGATTTCAGACGCATATCAAACAAAAACAAAACAAACATAGATATACTAACACCTGGACAAATTTGCTCTCTAGATCCTGTTAATGTTTCAAGATATTTCCATCATCGCTTCATTGCTATGCTACACTTTATTTGTAATAAAACTGTTCCTCTCCTCTGAGAAGTCCAACACTTATTTTGGAGAAAAGAATACCAAGCCAGAGGAGCACCACATATCGACATGCATTTATGGATTAAAGATGCTCCTAAATTTGGTCAAGGCAGTGATGCCTCTGGTTTACAGTTTATCGAAAAATATGTCACTTGTGAAATTCCATCAGAAGCAACAAATAGTGATCTTCATGCACACATTTTACATTTTCAAAGACACAATTGTGGGAAATATTGTTGTCGCAAATACAAAAACAAAGGGAAATACTACACCAAATGCCCCGTTGGTTCCCCTAGACCAGTTACAGCAACAGGTCAAGTAAACAACTTTACCTCTTCGGTTAGATGTAGTGTTAAAGGAAAATCATCTAAGAACACATATTACATAAACAGATCAGAAGAAGCAAAATATATCAATGATTAGAATGCAATCATTGCACTCTTATGGAATGCAAACATAGATGTGCAGTACATTGCAGACAATTCCACTGCAGTTGCATGATATGTTACAGCCTACTTAACCAAAGCAGAAAAAAACAGAGCTTCAAGACCTCTGGAATGACCTATCATCGGACAAAACACTGGGCCTCATTATAAGTCAGGCAGTAAGGGGTTAACGGCACAGGTAAAGGTGCCGGTGCCGTCAACCCCGTACCGCCTGATTAAGAAGTCCCCTCGCGGGACCCGCTCTGCAGGTCTGGTTTTACCAGACATGCAGAGCGGGTCCCGCGAGGTTAAGAGGGAGCAAACAACGGGCCGCTCATAATTGGCCCGTTGTTTGCTCTCTCTCCCATTCCCATTCAGCCCTATGGGGCTGAAATGGGAATGCAGAAGGTCCTGGCCTGGGTTACTAAAGGGAGGAATTACCGGGGCCTCCGAACTCGGAATGGCCGGTAATTCCCCATGCTGGGAACCCAGACCCGGACCCAATGGCGGCATGGCTACCGTCAACGTCATAATGACGGCCACTGTCTCAGAAATTGTACAGTTTCGGCATAAAAATGTTCCCTCATAGAGAATGTGGCTGCTATGAAGCAGCAGATTGTTTAATCGGTACTGCTTTGTATGGAAAATCTCAAAATATAGTATGGCTAAGTCTTGGTCCTGCTAAATCTAGAAAAAGAGTTCTCAAATCATATGACGACATAGAAACAATAACGAAAAATTATCCCAACAGCCAAGACATTTTGAAAAACAATTTACTAGACACATACTACCCAAACAGGAGTGCCAATTTGGAAACCAAGCGTCTATACCACATAGCCCAAAACTTCACATCCAAAGATAATATAAAACCAGATGAAAATAAAGGTAGATACAGAGTGACAAATTGTGAAGCAAGCTTAGTGAAACTTACCAAGCAAAGCTTAATTAATCATATCGAATTGTCATTAAAAACTCCTCAACATAAAGAACTATATTACATGTCCCTGCTACAACTTTTTAAACGATGGAGAAAAGAAGAAGAGTTACTAGATATCTATCACTCCTATGAAGACGCTTTCAAAGAAACTGAAAGCACTATAACCGATTTAATCTTTACAAAGTACCAAACAATGTTGCACAATGAACAGCAACACGAAGAAGAACTCCAGGCCCTACTAGATAAGGACACTCCCAACAGTAGTTAACCTTCTATAACAGGAAGCCAAGAACCACTGGGACAGCCATGAATAGCAAATGAGGCAGAATTAGCTATGACAGAAGTAGAAAACACGATGTGTCACTATGAAGAAGATACAGAAACCTTAACTGTACTGCAATCAAAATGGAACAATGAGCAGCGTAGCATTTTTCAAGAAGTAACAAAAGAAATTGCCCATGGTGTACAACATGAAAATAAAGAATGTGCCTGCCAAAATTACAAACCTTTACTACTATACGTCAGTGGTCAAGCTGGTTCAGGCACAACATGCTTAATCAAAATCATCAGCAAGTTCCTTCAACAATTGACAAACAACAAACTTTCAGCTGTTGTAACTGCCCCCACAGGTTTAGCTGCCTACAAAATAGGTGGTGTCATTTTACACTGATTACTACTCCTTCCAGTAGAACACCAAAACAAATTAGAATATTAAAAACTTTCTACAGAATCCTCAATTGAACTACACAGAGTGTTAAAACAAATGAAAATGCTACTAATAGATGAAGTGAGCATGGTCTCCAACCTAATGTTGGCTTTGATTCACCTCAGATTACAAGAAGTACTCAAAACAAACTATGAAGAGCTCTTTGGAGGAAAACACATTGTTATTTTCGGAGATCTTCTTCAATTTACACCAGTGAAAGGTGAACCTATTTTTTAAACCTTAGAACAGAAACTCTGCCGTAAAACTGTTGGTAGCATAGGAAATGTCAACCTTTGGCAACATTTCCAATACAGATAATTAACAGAAAATATGTGCCAGTATGCAGACATCACATACTCCAACATTTTAAAAAGTATTAGAGTTGGTGTACTACCTAAAGAAGCACAATCAATATTAATAACCCAGCACATCCATGCACTGTATGGCCATAACTCACGTGCTAATGATGCCATGGAAAAATTAGCACACAAAAATGTCAATTGTATGTCCTTGATGCCAACTCTTGCAAGCTGTTTAAAATTTAATGAAACAACATTGAAAAAAGAAATGCAACCAATAATTGCTCCACAGACAAACTGGACATACATTGTATGAAACTACCCATGTGTCAACAAGCCACAACAAGACTAAAAACCTTAGAACACTCTATCTCAAACACAGCTGGTTTGGAGAAAATATCAAAATTATCTTTAAACTGTAGAGTAATGCTGAAACGTAACCTTGACATGGACCAAGGACTAGTTAATGGAGCACTTGGTAAAGTTATTGGCTTTCAAACATACCCACGAGATAACAACATTCAGTTTATCAATATTCTCTTTGACAAACTATTAGAAGTAAAAAGGATAGGATGCTCAACAGCTCGATTCCTTCTTTTCAAAGACAAGTATGTACGCAGATAGAAATTTTCTCTAACTCTAGCATACGCAGTCACCATTTACAAATCACAAGATCTTACCCTAGATAAAGCATTGATAGATATTGGGAACACAGTCTTTAAGGGAGGCATGAGCTACATAGCACTATCAGGATTACGTACACTTGACGGTCTATTTCTAATCAACTTTGATGCAAGTAAAGTCAATGCAGGTATTCATTGAATTTTAGAATACAATAGACAATGTTCAATGTACACCCCCTATCTAAAAACCTATCCTGTTCCACAAAAAGGAAAATGTTGTAAAAGAAAACTACTTCAAACAGAAATGCAACAGGATCTCACTGCAAATCCTCCAAAGAGAGTAAAATAAGCTAATACTTCATAAATTACTACAACCAAAGAAGAATCTTCTACTCAAAGTAACTGAGGTACTTCTTCAAAGAAGCAACACACACTCCGAAGAAATTACTTGGACACAGAACTACCTGTTCCATTCAAATTTTGAAATATAACTGGTGTAAATTGCTACGTAAATGTAGCAATAAATATTGTATTCCAATTGCCACCAATTGTTTACAACATTTACCTACACAATACAGACCAATTGTGTTTGCAAATGTTAGTCCTTCATAGAAATGCAAGCAACAATCCTGACAACACATATGGCCTCATTACGAGTATGGAGGTAGCCATGGTGCTTTTAGGAACCCAATACCGGGTTCCTTCAATGGGGAATTACCGGATCATTCCAACATTGGAGGACCCAGTAATTCCCCCTTAAGGAACCATTCTTCATTCCAATTTGGGCCCCCATAGGGCTCTGTAGGAATGGGGAGGGAGGTAATAATGGGCACATTACAACTGGCCCGTTATTAGCTCCCTCTTCCCCTCATGGGACCCAGAAAAGATGTCTGGTTTTACCAGACGTCTGTTCCGGGTCCCGCAAAGGGAACCTCGTAATAGGCGCTCCCGTAATGAAGGGTGCCAGTCGCGTACCGGCACCCTGCATTACGGGACCGCCAGGGTCGTAATGAGGCCTATATAGTGTTCATGGAATAAGTCAAGAAATGGACTACTGTGCTGGAATGGTGAAATTCACTATAAACTCACAAGAAGATCCACAAGAATTTCTAATGTACTTACTACAAGTACTGGAAAACAAAAACATACCTATGAATGAAATCTTCCAGATTTCATACATGTGGAAACATACATGCACTCTCTGCAACAATGTGGCACAGGAACAAATCCAAAATGAACGCTTTTTGTATGTATCCATACCTAACTGTGAATCCGTTCCATCTCAGCAACTTGTACAAAATGCAAACCATGGCAGATTATGTACTACCTGCAATTCAAATAATCGCTCCCCCTTACAAATACAAACACATAGTAAATATGTAATACTAATGCTTTTATGTTACAATGCAGATGGTACCAAAAACAACTGCAAGCTGACTGGATTCACACATGGTCAAGTATCATTTGGTAATAAAACTGTCATAATCTGTCATGATGCCTACTCCCGGGAAGCCAGTTCAGGCCAGGCGTCCCCGAAAGCAGACATCATGTCCCCAGGGAGGGACCCAGCAACCCCTTATAGGGGCTCTTTGGACATTGTCCTGGCGCCTTTGGCGCCAGGCTCATAGAAGGCATCAGTCCTGGCACCATAGGCGCCAGGCTCATTATGGGAGTGCTTGGATGGACTTACCTGATGCAGACCATGCTGCCAGATCCAGACCTCCATGAGGTCTGAATGGGACTACTTTACCACTCGGGCGTAGCTGAGGAAGAATACTTACCTGGAACTACTTTGGGGGCTATTTAAACCACGCCCAGACAGCAGCTCACGCTTCGCGTTGTTCTGCATCTAGCAGCTGGACGCTCACTGTGTGTGCTCCTGCATCCTGGCTCCAGCCACGCCCGCCTGCAACCTGGAACACCTGAAAAGGAAGGAAAGGAGAGAAAGGTGAATAATTGAACTTTACCTACCTCCATCCGGAGTCCGGAACCACCACTCCGACGATCCTGAGAAAAGACATTATTTTTAGAAGCGCATCGCATCGCTCGCTGCAGCGCCGTGTTCCACTCACCTTCACGAAGCGCCCTCGGGCTCTTCAGCGACCATTGGCACCATCAGTCGCCTTTCAGCGCCTAAGGAAAAAAGAAACAAAACAAAGGTGAGCGAAGGAACAGATTGAGAAAGGCCTGATTCTTCCACCTTAAGACTTACCTGATTATTGTTGGGACAATCTTTCCTCACCTTGGGTCGGCGCCGCTTCTTTGGCACTTCCGTACCCTGGCCCCTAAGGGGAAAAAGAGACAAAACAAAGGTGAGCGAAGGAACAGATCGAGGAAGGCCTTATTCTTCCACCTTAAGACTTACCTGATTATTGTTGGGACAATCTTTCCTCACCTCGGGTCGGCGCCGCTTCTTTGGCACTTCCGTAGCCCGGCCCCTAAGGGGAAAAAGACACACGCATTAGTGGGTGAAAGGAAGATCACTAAGGGAACCATCCATCAAAAAGACTCACCAGAGTTTACCTTCGGCGAATCCATTCCTCTACGCGGATTCTTCATCCTACATCTGAAATAGAGAAAAGGACAACCGACAATTAAGGCTTGACTTTTGCAACTGAATACTTACGGCCTCATATCAGAAAAGTCAAGCGGAGTTGAATACTCACCAAACCCGAGATCCAGTGAAGTAACTGGAAATCAACGCGCCCCTGCATCGGAAGCAGGATGGAGAGCTTGTCCTTTCAGACTCTAAGGTGAGACTCTACGGGGAATCGCGGAGGGGGTTCGAGGAGTGTGAGAGGGGGAAGGGGGGGAATCTGACACATTAGCCAGCAGACAGTTAATCCCCTTTTCCACCTACAGAAGGATTCTTCTACGGGCCAGACAGGCGAGGTTTGGGGGTCCGGTCCAGTCCGTCTTCCGAGTCCTGCGCATCACCTTAGAAGAGGTCATAGCAGTCCAGAACAGGTCGGTGCCTCCGTGGGAATCAGGTGAGCGTTACATAATCTTGCTGGGGCCTGATTATGGCTATGTGTTGCTATGGGAGTGAAGTGATGTTATTGACATTCTTTGTGGAGTGTTGGTGTGGTGATGTCACAGACATTCTATGTGGAGTGTTGATGGATGTTTGGAGTGCTGGGTTCTACTGGTGTCAGTTGGACCTAATGTGCTGGGCTGGATGGATGTCCCAGTGCTTTCTCTATTTGATAACTAGAGAATAAACCTACATGTAAACTACTTACCTTCTGGTTCTTGTCATTATGAAGAAGGAGGCTTAGTTTACCATAAAAACTTCATAACAATAGGTATAATCTACCACGCAGGAGCCACAACCAATGCTTGTCACCACACTGCATATATAAAAAAAAATTGTGGATGGTTTGAATGTAATGATAGTACCATTACTCTAAAGCAGAGATTACCAGAAAATCTTATAAACGCCTATTTAATATTTTTAAAACCAAAATGTAATAACTAATCAGTGCATAAACATTAATAAAACTTCATTTAGAAAACTATAAACAGTTAGAATACTAACTGGCCCAAGATTCTGCAACAACCAAACAGAAAAATCAATACCACTAAATTATAAGAAGAAATAAACAGTTGGAATACACCAACAGGTATCTAACTGTCCCAAGATTTTGCAACCACCAAACAGATAAATCAATACCACTAAAATATAAGAAATAAACAATTAGAATATGCCAACAGTTATCTAACTGCCCCAAAAATCTGCAACAACCCAACAGATAGGTGACCAACCTGAAAATATAAATAAAAAGCTATAACCAGTTAGAATTCGCCAACAGGTATCTAACAATCTGCAACAAGCCAACAGATAGAACATTAGCCAGAAACAACAAATAAACACTGAAAACAAAGAAAGAAATGTACTGTGCCATAACAAAAAACTTTTTTTTTAAATCCAACATGAATTATTTTCCCCACAGACCCAATGATTTAAGAAACAAACACGGACACTGAGCAAATTGCACAGTACACTGGTTTGTAAACTACTAAATGTGAGGGTTGAATTAATGCAGAAATATCTACCATGCAATGCAATAACTCTTTATAAACTCCCTACAATAACATGATCTTTTCTTTTATCACAGAAATTGAAAAAGAATATCTGCTCCAGTTACCCAAGTCATGAAAAAAAAAATCTCCAATCAAAAAAAATCAATCAGTAAGTATATTATAATTCAACTCACAAATAAACAAAAATTGAAGCAAACATCTAACCATACACCACAATCCAAAATGTTTACTTCCATGGATACGTCATACTGCAGTGCTTGTTACCAAACTCTACAATCTTAATTACATGACATAGCCAAAACTTCACATACAAACTATACAAATCAAACAGTACACAAACTGTAGATTTGCCGATATTTGATAGATGTTTGATTCTATGGATGTGATCTATGGGTGTGATATGCTGCGGTGGTTGTGGCCAGGGCCTAGAGTCTTGGGTGCATGGTCGGAGGCCGTAGGCCGTAGGCCATGCACCCAAGACTCTAGGCCATGGCCACAACCACCGCAGCATATCACACCCATAGATCACACCTATAGAATCAAACATTTAACTCTGCTATATGTGCTACTGCATTTTTTATGTCCGCAGACAGCCGTGGTGACCGCGGACATGACAAACACATCCGGGGCACCTGCCACCTAAACAAATACAGCATTTGACCCATCTCTTACTCCCCCGCCTTCCCCAATCACTCTTACACACCAACACACTCCCCAAAGTTGTATTTCTCTACGTTCGTCAACGCGCTCTCCACGGATGTCCGTGGATCCAGGCTGGCGGGCACCTCAAAACAATATGACGCACCTCATGCTTCATTCCAGCCAATCAGTGAACATGTCACAAGTCCGCAGACATGATGCAAGCCGATTAGCCAATCGGTGTCCTGTCCGCGAGCAAACAGGGAAGTGTGCCGCGAAGTGGATATAGATATCTCTAATTTTTTGTGACCTACTTTTTGGTCATTTTAAAAAAAACAACGAGACAGATTTTCACCAAATTTACAAAAGCACGCTTTTGGGACCAATCCGGTGCTCCTGCTGCAAATTTGGTGAAAATCCATCCAGCGGTTTGGGCTGTAGTTGTGAGCAAAGTTTTTTCCCCATTCTGTCTATGGGAAAAAAAGACATTTTGGGCCCCCCCCCTCTATAACTTTGCCCCACCAAACTTAGCAAAAATTCAGACTGGGCCATATACTTTTTTTGCAAAGTTTGGTGAGGATTCATCCAGGGAGAGCGAAGCTATAAGCCACCCAAAAAGTTCTCTTCCTATGGGATTAGCAACTTAACCATAACTACACGGCCACTACCGTGGGCTGTGTAATATATATATATATATAGAGCTTCAACATTGAGATCCCTAAAAGACAGTCAAGGGGTTAAAGGCCATGTGTGGTTTAAAATGTAACACTTCCCCAGTATCCTTAATATAGGATCATATCTGCATATCCAATTTCTATAGGAAATAATCAACGGACAAAGAAAGTGGTTCAAGGAGGGATTTAATGCTTGACGCTATTGTTCAGGTTGCAGAGCCAACATAGTTGTAAATAGGCTGCCTTTTTTGTCTAAATACATTCTTCATCTACTGCCTCTTCTGCAATCGATCCAAAGTTGCTATTAACTCAGTTGTAAGATCTTTCCCTACGGTTGGTAACTATCACAATCACTGAGTGGATGTCTGAGCAACATATTGGTATCTTGATTTTCCATAATGACTATGTGTCTGCAGATGTGTCAATAATACCTGTAGCTGCTACCAGTTTCTCATTAAGTGTTATTAATTGTTTGCCTGAGATATTATAAACAGTGTTTGGATCCCCATTGCTGTAAACGTTGAAGGTCTCTCCAGAGTGCCTTCTCAGAGTTGACTGACTACAGAGTAATGGACTGCAAAAAAGGTTCAAAGCACGAGAACAAGAAAGCCCCATTGTTGTATCTTCTTTTTGGAAGTGTTTATCTAAAAAATGTTGTTTATGGTGGTTTTCAACTAATAGGTGGGTAAATTCAGTCCTTGGGCCTCATTCCGAGTATGGCGGTAAGGGATAGCGGCCACCGCTAACGAGAGCGGTGGCGGTAATCCCTTACCGCCATACTCCGAGTTCCCTTTGCGCCATGGTGGTTTTAACACCTGCTTTTAGCAGGTGTTAAAAACCATGGCGCTAAGGGACCTTGATGTTAATTACGCCACCGTAATTTACGGTGGCGTAATTAACGCCTTCCCCACTCCCATTATGCCCTATGGGGCAAGAATGGGAATGGGGAAGGGTAAATGGGGATTGGGGAATTACCGCCCCGCCAACCTTGGAATGGGGCGGTAATTCCGCCATCCACCAAGGCGCTGCCGGTCCGGGTACGGCGTCAACCAAGGCGTTAATAGCGCCATTGGTTAGTGCCGTACTCGGAATGAGACCCCTTGTCTGGAAGCCTTTATGTCTGTTCATGAGTGCAAACCTCAATTGAACACCTTGTTGTCAGTTTTGCCTGGGCCTGTCGTTTCCTCAACCTAAGAAAAGCAGAAGGGCCTAATTATCCACCTTAAAATACTCATCATTGCCTCTGCCTATCCGTGATGTATTTTGCATGGCTGTACATGTTGAGAGTATCTCATCATCCTGACTACCAGTTGATCAGTTTAGTGCACGTGTTATTCCTGTGGCATTATTATCCACCTGCCTGTAATACATGCTGGGTTGTGCTCTTGTGATAATATTTGTCTATGAGGTAAGGATATACATTTATGATCCTGTTTGAATAGATGGATATATTTCTTGAGCTTACTGAGTTTCCAATTCAGACTAAACTAACAACATTTCTTTACAGAGGACTTTAACTCCTCAATTCTCTTTTCAAATGCCTTTGTTTTGCTTTGTCATTAAGAGGTTTTCCAGAAACACGTTTTTCAGTGTTAATACTAAGGCTTAGCCAGCCTCGAACACATTTCTTAGAAATATAGCTACAGTCTTTTCTAAATTGAATTTGTTCAAAACATGTCTGTGGATTTATATTTTATATTTTCATGGTCACCTCGGCGCATAGATGTTCTATCATTAAGGCCCCATGTAACTCAGTATTCATGTGTTACCTAGGCAACACCTCTATTTCGCGCCACTCATCTGATGCATTCAAAGCCAGGGTTCCAAATGTATCTTCCAAAAGTATTGGTGTAGTAGTCAAAATACCTTCCAGATGTTTATCTGGAAGGATGTGTCACATTAATTAGTTGTTACCCTCCGAACCCCCTAATTAACCATTACAGGCAATCAATTGAATTCAATTCATGAACTTAATTTCAGAAAAATAATTACATCAAAGTTCACTAATAAAATGCACAATATGAATAAGAAATTAAATATCATAATATAGAAAACTATAATTGAAAAGTAATAAACCATAGAAGTAAACTTTAAAAAGGCCTGCACCCTTCCCTGCTGTCAGAAATGTGTAAAGTCATCAATATAAAGCGTGTAAGATAAAACGTGTATGCACAAAGACTGGTCTACTTTGGTAGAAACCTCTCTCTCTCTCTCTCTCTATCTCTCTCTCTCTCTCTCTCTCTCTCTCTCTTAACAGAGGACACATACAACGTTTGTACTTCTCATATAAGAGACACAACAATAATAATTGCAATACAGATCTTGGCCCCCTGAAACTTGGAACTGATACATTCCCAGCCCTCTTTTATGCAGATTATGCACTGTTGTTATTTACAACCCCCGTGGGTTTAAGACATAATCTGAACATCTTTATTAAAAAATGTAGAGAATTGTCAACCATACTTTTTAATGGTGCATTTTATGCATGGCAGGTATTTTAATGCGTCCAAACCAAGGTAATGGTGTTTGGCCGCAGCATAATAAATAAATCAGCTTGCAGCTTGTAAAGGATGACTTTGTATTAGAGCAGGTCGATTTTTATGATTATCTTGTGGTACGATTCTCACAAGACTTAACATGGACCGGGCATTGCACAAAAGCTGAGACTATTCTCTAAAAACATAGTGGCGGAATTCGTCACTTCTTTCGTACACATGGGAGAGTGGCTATTTCTCCCACATTAAAATTGTATAACCTCGAGGATGGTCGTCAATCCTTTATGCGACTGAGTTATGGGGTCACTGTATATGCCCTCAGATTAAGGTGGTTTATGACGAGTTCCTCGGGTCTTTGCTTTTACAGCCTAAGGAAGTCCCAATGGCGTGTTTATCTTAGGAGTGTGATTTAATGCCCATTTGCAAAGTTGTAGGTATCAAACCCCTATTGTTTTAGACCAGACTGTTGTGTACTCCCGAACTAGCAAAATATAAGGAAACTATTATCCACTTACAGAATGTACCTGGAAAGGGAGCTTTACCGTGGTTAAGGGATATCCGCTCAGGATTTGTGGATTTAGAGATGCTAAACCTCTGGATGAACCCTGAAGGTCTTACTTTAGGCTCAAAACAAGTGGCGAAAATAAGCTGTTATGTTTCAATAACAAGGGATATGAAAAGAGCTTGTGCTGCCCTAAAGACGGGTGTCCCAACTTATTGCTGTAGCAAATCGAGGGTTTTGAACCCTATTTAGATTAAGTGATGCCAGGGTATGCGATAGCACTGTATTTTCAGCTCCGGACTAATACACTTCAGGTAGCTGCTGTCACTACAAGATGGAATAACTCCATGGACACTGGATATAAGGTTTGTGGTTGCCTTGAGGAAACATTAGAACATTTCTTACTCCTTTGCCCAGGAGATCATAGATTTTGGAGGTGTTATTTGGTCCCTCTTTTTAGATTGAAAAGCATTCTGCAAATAGAAGCTTGCTTACTCTGTTGTAAAAGTATCGCCAATGTGAATGAAGTCAACTACATTACAACATTTCTTAGCAGGGCTTAGTTAAAAAGAATGAAATGTATTTTATGAGGTTATGCAATTGCATTGTATATAATTTTTTCTGCTTTTTAATGGTGCATTTTATGCATGGCAGGTATTTTAATGCGTCTTAAATGTTTTAATAGTTTGGATTTTTCCATGCTTTTGTAAACAAATAAAGCTTGTTTGAACAATACAGATCCTATTTTATCAGAGTTGCACAGAGATTGCACTTCTGAAACTTTCTTTCCTGCCCATCTTCCAACAACAGTAAGAAGAGGAAGTGTTTGAAACCTTGGGTCGGGTCAGTTAACAGGACACAGTGGTGTTTTACTTCACCATCTCCAAATTGTATGCCCCTCTCCCCCCCGAATATGGTCCAGCGGAGAGATTTTGCAATATCAACTTCTTATCAAGTGCTTTTTACTCTAGCTCCACTCATCAGGAAATAACTCAATATTGCTTTACCAGTGCTTGTTATATTTCTCAGATCATTAAACAACAGTGTCACAGTTCATCCTCCACAAAGATCCAAGGTTTTAGAGTAGCCATGGAATTTTCCTGACGAAACCACTTGCCCATAAATCATAAATCATTCACTATTGCTTGTGTCAGTGCAGCCCTTGCTTTCTTCCATAATGGAACACAGAGCAGTATTGTTTGACACGCAATAGTGTCCGAAGGAAAAAGTAATCCTGGCTCAGCATGTTTGTTATGCACATAGGTTGAACATGGTAAGCCGGGGACTTAATTTAGAATATGATGTTTACCAACTTGCTAATTCTCAGGCCCAGCAAAGTTACAAATGCATGCCCCTTATGCAGTTCTTACCAGTTGTTCTACAATTTATATCCTAAGGCACCTTTTATAAAAACCTAAAGCACAGATAATCATAGCACGGACCAACCTCTAATTTCTACCCCTTTGTGGAGAATCTTTCCACGTATTTCTCCTCTTAGAAAACATTGCTAATTTTGATTTCTTGGCATGGACCGTAAAAGCCTGAATACCTGTGTATTCTGTAAAAGCTGATGATCTGGCACTGCAAGTTATTCAGCATATGGGTGATCAAAACTGTATCGTCTGCATACATTAAAATAGGTATTTGCCTACCAGATAATCTCGGAACATTAGTGGTTGTTCTTTCTAATATATTGGATATAAGGAAATAGTGTACCAATTAACAAGATATTATGATATGATATGATATGATATGATATGGCATTTATAATGCGCCTATACACAAGTGTTTCAAAGCATGACGAGGCAAGGGAGGGGGAACAGAGGGAAGACAGACAACGATCCAACTAGGCCAGGTGTCATTCTGATCGCGCAAGTGCATTGGAAGGGGGAAGGAGGAAAGTGTGTGGGGAAAGGGAAGGGGACAATGCAGTACATGGGAAATTGAATAATAACAATAAGTACATGTCCGGCCAACAGGTGGCAAGTGCAAGGGTAAATGCAGAAATTGGGTGTCAAGGGCTGGTAGTGGGACGGTAGGAAAACAGAAAACAGTCCCCAAGTGAGGGGCTTGTCAGGAAGGCAGTGCAGGTGTGCGACTGGTGGGGTAGGGGACTTGGGCCCGAGATGAGAGGGTGGCCAGATAACCAGTGCAGTTTCAGTTTCTGCCAGGAAGTCAGCAGGGGAGAGGAGGAGAAAAAGCTGAAGCAAAGAGAAAGGTTTTGAGGTGCTTCGGGACACAGAGATGATTCTCCTCAAGTTTCAGGGAGGCAGAGAGGCTGTTCCAGAGGGAGGCCCCAGCCGAGGAAAGAGATCTACCACCACCCCTGGCTGAGCCCAATGGATACCATTTCTGCCATTTCCTACTCTTGCCTTTGCATAAAAATTCATAGCAATCACTATTGCAACCACATATTTAACGCAATGTTGTCCATAGTCTTTACCTCACCAAATGAGCAAATGTCTATGTCAGATTCATGTATGCCAAGTTGACAGCGAGCCCCAGACCTGACACATAGTAAGCCGAGGGGCGATACAAACTGAGCACCTGCCATTCCATTCCCATGTCTTCCCTGGATCTATATTGGGGGTCAATGGGTATATTTTGCTGATTCATACAGTCCTCAATCTAAAATGTGTAACTTTGCCCTAATGTTTGGCTGCCACATTCAAGAATCAAATAGGACCATAAGATGTGGGGTCCTTCTTATTACCTCTCTTATAGTTGGCACAGTTGTTATGGAGTTGAAATCCAACATAGCAATATCGATTTAAGTAAGTAGATTTGCCCACATGGAAGGAAAATATGTATATATATCTGGCGTACATTGGCCCTCATTACGACCCTGGCGGAAATCGAAAAACGATGGCGGAAATGCAATACCGCCATCGAATAGCGCTCGGTGCGACTATGACCCGTCACCGCAAAGTACGAAGCCTTTAGCGACACCGTAGTGAACGCCAACGCTAACTGCACCAAGCACGCGCGCGCGCGCCATGCCAAACCGCAAACACCACCATGGTGCAACGGTACGCCAATTCCGACCCTAGCGGACATGTACCTAACGCCATCAGGCATGGCGTAATGTACCATTCCGCCATGGCGAGAAGTACGGCATCGCGAATCAACCGTAAACGGCCCCACTGAGTGCCTGTACACCGCTCCCTGCCCACAAAGTACAACTCCCCGTAGGTGCAATGAAGCCACAATGCAACCATTGAAATGTACAAGTCACCCATGCATGCCAACGAACAAAAGAAACACAAGAGGGGCCAATGGGAGCTGCAGGGCACAGATGGCACGAATACAGAAGCCATCCCAATGGACATGACCACAGTCCCCCACCAAGAAACGCACGCAAACACAGGCACCTGTGACCAGCAATATTCCGAAAATCACATCATTCCACCAGTCCACCTGGCTGACCGGCATCTGTTACACAAAACCCAATCCCCCGCCCCTGAGCATGACAACATTCAAACTGTCATATTGGCAGCCCCCATCCCTGACCTCACTGGGCTTCGTAGGCAAACGCGCCCAGCACAGTACCACGCAACTAAACCCCGAAGCTGGAACCCAATGCAGATCTCCTCACAATACATCGCCCCCCAAATAGGCATATGCCACATCACTTGCAAAGAAAAACGCTACACGGGCCAAATCAGAATAGAAATTTTATGCACATCAAAATCACCAAGCCCATACAGCCATCAGGCCATGAACTCCAAAACACTAATCACCATTGTGGGCTGCTTCCGCAAGAAATGACCAGCCACTACCTGTGTGTCGCCCTGTTCCCCCATGGTACACAGAGCCACATTCACGTACGAAAAGGCAACATGGAAGCGCACAGAACCGCAGGGCCGTCCCAATGGGGAGGCACTAGTCCAGCTGAAAGGCCGAAATGTTGCTCCGAGCCACCAGTACTGCGTAAGGGCATGTGGGCCATTGGCGATCGTCCCATAAGATCGTAATGCTGCTCCACTGATTAACACGAAGCAGCAGGTGTCGGGAGTAAAATCCATCTGCAGGAGTGGCATACAGATGGCAGTGGCAAAAGGGGAGGAGATACCTGTCAACCAAAAGAAAAGAAAAAGAACAGAATGGCCATCAGAACTACATTCCAACAACTCACTTCAATGATCACACGAAATCCACAGCCATATGCATGCTAGCCCACTCAAAAGGATCATCACCACCCCAAAACCACTTGCGACTCATAACCATCTATTTCGAGGTGCAAACACCATCACAAACGAGTGTACCTGTGCATGCATCTGTCAAAACAGATTCCATCAGATGGGAATGTTAACGTGCATGGACACAAGTGTCTGAGGGCGCCTCGAGACAGGGAGGGCTCAACAAGGCCAGATGGACGATGGTCCCACTATGGCAGCCCTGCATCACATAGCGTAGGGGAGGCGGATAGATCCCAAGAAGCCCTGTACATGGCAAACTCTGTATCAAATCACCTGCCCATGCATCCATCCATCATTCCCTCATCCCGGGATCAAAATGCCTGAATAATTACTCACATAACATTAGAAACATCCATTGAGTCTGTGCGTTATGCAGCCTGCTAAATCCACAGTGCCCCAGCCCGTAATTCCAGTGTTGTGAAGTAACATGTATTTGGGAACGGACGGCCTCATCGCCCACGTAGGCTATTGCGCATCCCAAACTATTCATATCAATCATTGCTCCCTCGCCATGGGCCCTGTCTCAAGGACATAGAACAATAGAACGTTACATTTGCAGTCAGACCTGTGGGCATCTCCTCGCCGGTAGCTGGAAACCGAAAGCGCCGCCCTTCGAATTCCTCATTTGCAACATCACGTCGAAAAGGCATCTGTGGCCGTTTGAAATCACTAATTATTCCATCGAGTGCGGCTGTGTGTGAAAATGGCAACTGCCTTCACCCACGAATGGGACGCCCCGCCCGTCGTTGCAACTCGGTACAGTGATGCATGAGGGCCCACCGATACTCGAGTACTACGTTCCACTGACCCCTCACAAGTCTGTTCGCGACTGCACAGATAGTATGTGAAACAATGGGACCACAGCAGAATGAACATATCAACCAATCTTACACGGCCATCGGGTACAAATACATGATTGCAATAGCAAGATACAATTCCCCGAATTGCAGCGTTGTGCGCGGGACGTGCTCGGCCAAAGGGGAGAGCAGTTTGCACAGGTGGAATCAATCACCACAGGTGGAGGCCATACAGCCTGAAAACACATAAATTGCACAGCCAGTCTCCTCCCACAACCACACCGAAATGCTACCGGCAGGACTCGCGATGTTGGCCCTGGGGGACCTGATAGCACTACAAGTGCTCCGACTCCAAGAAGAAGACGAACACCAACTACAACCAGCCGCACGGAGGAGACGCAGGAGGAGGAGGAGGCCAAGGCAGGGCCAGCAAGGCCCACCAGCACAGCCACTACCACCACGCAGGCAGCCCGCAATCCCACGCCTCCAAGCACATCCGTTCAACCTCACTGATGAGCAGATCCACACCCTCTACCGTCTGGACCGGGACACCATAGCCGCCATTGTGGACATGACACAGGCTGACCTTGTCAGCATGATAGATAGCCCAACCGCCATCCCACCCCTACTGAAGGTGGTGTCTGTACTACACTTCCTGGCCACAGGCACCTACCAGCACACAGTCGGACAGTTGCATGGCATTTCACAGCCACTGTTCTCACGGACACTATTGCAAGTGCTCGATGCCCTCCTGAAGCACGCAGACGACTACATCTCTCTACCACGCTCGGAGCAGGAAATAACCAACACAAAAGTGGGATTCCATGCACTTGCCGGCATACCGGGTTGCATTGGTGCCATCGACTGCACCCATGTTGAATTGGTCGTCCCACATGCCATGGAGGCCCAGTACCGCAACCGAAAACAATTTCATTCCCTGAATGTACAGATGGTGTGTGACTCCAACAGGATCATTACACATTGTTGTGCCCGATTCCCTGGATCAACCCATGATTCTATGGTCTTGAGGAACTCTACAATACCACGCTACATGGAGCGACACGCAGGGAACAGATCCTGGCTACTCGGTGAGTCTCATTACATGCATGATGATGTGGGGTATGTGAATTGGCAATGACCTGCCAGGAAGGGGGGGGGTGTGCGTACGTATCAATGGCATTCCACATCATACGTTTCTCGTCCACATACAGGTGATGCTGGATATCCACTGAAGAGATGGCTCCTCACACCAGTCCGGAACCCACGGGACCAGCATGAGGAGGACTACAACCATGCCCACTCACGTACCCGTGTAGTCATTGAACAGGCATTCGGCCTACTGAAGGGTCGTTTCCGCTGCCTCAGCAGGTCTGGCGGGGCACTCCTGTACCGCCATGAGAAGGTTGCAAAGATGGTGATGGCATGTGTCATGCTCCACAACATGTGCGTACGTAGAAATGTGCCCATGCCCCCTGACGCAGAACTGCAAGCACCTGATGATGGTCATGATGAGGGTGGGGATGTGGCAGCACCTCATGGAGTCTGCGAGGCACCGGAGGCCCGTGACATTCGTCAGCATCTCATTGATGTATGCTTCTAGCACTCACGCCTGGTGGCTGATACATGGACACGGGACTCGTGGCACTGCGTGTGTCTGGGACATGCACAATATGGACTGTACGCCTATGATGGCCTAGTACACAAAGATCAATGTCCACACTTCTCATTGGTTGATCGTGCACTTTTTATGGCATATGTGATATCATGTTGAACACCCTATCGATCCGCCACCCAAGTGAGCCCAACACACCCCCTCCACCCTCCTACCTCCCCCCCGAACACCAGTGTCCAAAGATGCTCATTGTCAGTGGGCTGTCGCTATTGCATGCCCCCTCTGCGGGTATCAGGGGCACCCCTGCCTGTGGAGCGCAGGTTCCTTCCAGATCTACGTTGGGGGCTGCCCTGGACGGAACTTGCAACGGATGATGTGTCTGCCTGCTCACGTCCATGCATGTCCCTAAGGGTTTGCGAGAGCTCAGTGAGCACACGGCGCACTGCGGCAAGTTCGGCACATACGTCTTTGGACGTCGCATGCAGTTCCCCCCTCAGGCTCTCGGTGCTTCTCTCCATTTGGACTCTCAGGCTCTCGGTGCTACTCTCCATTTGTACTCTCAGGCACTCGGTGCTACTCTCCATTTGTGCCCTTAGTGTCTCTGTACTTCTCTCCATTTCTGCCCTAAGTGTCTCAGTTGATGTTTCTATGTCTGCCTTAGTGCCCCCACATTCATCGGCATGGTCCTTGAGGAGTGTGGCCAGTTGCTGCTGTTGTTCGATCAACTGGTCGAGGGACTGTTGCCTCTGCTGGGCCATGGCCATTTGCGGGGGTGTCACAGAGGGGCTGTTGTCCTCATGTTGCCTTGCCACAGGGCTTGTGGGGGATGGCCAGTCGTCGTCTTGTGGGTGCCCCTGCGTGGTATCCTCATGTTGTAAGGGATGGGACAGACAGGGGGATTGGGACAGGTCATGGATGGATCTGACTTCGGCATCCCCGTTTTCTGTGTCCGAGCATGCTGCCATCAATGGGGTGTCACCTATGGTGCTGCTGCCACCAGAGGCAGTGCCTTCTGTGGCATCCATTGGGGGGACCTGTGGTGGTGGTGTTGTGGGCATGCTGGCTGCTGGGGTGCCTGTTGATGTTCCCTCCTCTGTGCTGCCACCTGATTTGTGCTGCTGCCGTGTCTTGATGCGTGCAGCTGAGGTGGAGGGTCTCTGGCCGTTGGTCTTGGCCCTCTTTGCAGGTGTGCTGGTAGGGGTGTCCTGTAGCTCGTCGTTTGGATCGGACCCTGTGGTGGAGTAAAGGAGGGCGAGGGTTATTGATGGGTCTGTGGGAATTGGAATGGCATTGTATCACATGCTTTGGGGTGGTACCTGAGGGTGATTTGGGTCGGGGCCTTGGAGGTGCTTTGATTTGTGTGTGGAGTGAGGGTGCAGTTGTTTGGCAGCCTGCAGTTAGGGTGTGCCTGCTGCACGTGTAGTGCGTGTATTAGGGGTTTTTAATTATTTATGTATTTATTGTGGGTTTTAACGTGCGCTTTCAGGCCGATGTGTGTGGACGTTCTCCTGGACATGTGTTTCTGTTGCACTATGTGGACGCATGGTACTTCACATGGATGGACTGTGTGGATTTGGCATTGTTTTATCTGGCCCACCTACCTGAATCTTCGGATGTCTGCACTCCTTTCTCCATCCCTCCGACTCCCTCTATGCTCTCCATTCCGATGGTGGAGGCACAGATTTCTTCCCAGGGGGTCAACTTGATGGGTGATTCAGGACCTCCCCCGGTGGCTGTGGCAATGTTGCGGTTGGCAGAGAGTATGCTGCGGACGCGTATCCGCAGGTCGTCCCATCGCTTGCGGCATTGCTGTGGGGTGCGGGGTGCGGTCCCCACCGCACTTACCCGCTGTGCCACCAGAGCCCATATGGCCTTCTTGTTTGCAAGTGCCGTCCTGGTCATTTGCGTGGAGAAGACGACGGCGGCATTCTCCTGGAGGGTCTCTGTTAGCACGGTGAGTTCCTCACGGGAGAAGTGGACCTGCCGCTTGCGGTCGCACGCTTTCTTCGCTACTTTTCCCATTTTTCTTGGTTTCGCTAGGGTGGTTGACGGGTTGGGGTGTGTTTCAGGGTAGTGATTTTAGTGGTTGTGTGGTTTTAGTGTTTTTATAGGTGTACGCCGGGATGTTTCCCGTTCCGGGCCCATGTTTTAACTTCCGTTTCCGTATATTTCCGGGCACCGTACTTTCCGGTAGGCGCACACTGCGGTGACCGCTAAGAGGGGTGGCGGTATTGCACCTAGGGCGCCGTACGGCGGCGGTGTGGGCCGTTTTGGGGTCATTTCCGCCATCGCGGACTTTGCACTTCCGCCGTGGCGTGGTGCTCGTGCCCGATGGGTCGGAATGGGCCGCACTTTGCTCCTTCGTGCAATGGCGGAAACGCTATTTACGCTGTGGCGCTCCGGTCAGTCGCTTTCCGCCAGGGTCGTAATGAGGGCCATTGTCTGGACCTGGATTTCTTCTTCTTAACTGAGTTGATAAGGCCATCTCAAGAGCTTTTAAAGTGAAATCAGAATTCTTAAAATCACACATAGTTACACTATACATATGTCTGATAAATCTAGATATATGTTCTGCAATTGCCCTCAAGCACAACGTCGCATGACTTCTAATATCCCAAAGTGTGCAAAATTGCTTTACGCAAGCTTTAGGTGGTATATGCACAGGGATCCCATTGCTCTGTTTCACAATTTGTGTATGTTCTGCAAATAATGTGCAAAAAGAAACCATAGCTCTAGCCTCTGCTGTTTCCTCAAATACATCACAATTGTCAATTTTGCACATTTAGTCTATCTTTTCCTGCTGTCTCTTACCCTTGCATTGCCTATGGGAGCCACCATTAAAACCTGTAAGAGGGCTGTATTAGGTATCTTGCAATTTTATCTTGCAACCCACAATAGTTTGCTTGTATACCTGATTGAGGATTTTTTTTTATTTTGCTATTTATGTAGCGCACCTAACCCATAGGCATCTGGGCCCTTATTATTATTCACAAAAGAAAAATATATAGACTTCATTATTTCCCTAAATATAGACATGCTGTCATGACGTGTGGTAGAAACACCTGCCCGCTACCTTCAATCCCTTGTCTACGCCCTTGGTGGTTACCATGGAGACTTCACTGATGCCATAAGTGTATATGACGTACGCCAGCTACTGTGTTCACACGCCAGATGGCATCCTGTGTTGTCACTACCGATCCTGCAGATGCATAAAGAACAGCATTTCCATGGCACCTGCGCTTCTAAATGAAGCAAGTTCCCCAACGTTACGATACTTGTTGTTACTGCTGTTTGATTCCTCATACCCTGTTTTCTGGCTCTTGGACCTTGTCTCGGATTGCATTTTGATACCGTCTTTTGTGAATACTCTGGTAAACAAATTTGCTTCTGCCACACAGATTGCCTCTTGGATCACCCCTTAATCCTTGCTCTTTCTGATACCCGCTACCTTGTGTTACCCACTGTGGGATTCTGGAGATGTGGGTCACTGCTTTGTTCTTTGGACCATCTCTGTGCACTAGGACTTTGGACGGTTTGCTGGTTTGAACATCAGTGCACTGAAACTGTGGTTAGTGCCTACTCGTTCTGTCAGGGATTAGGTCCCATTTAAGCATACTCACATCCTCCCCTTCCACATCTAGTTCCTTATCCTCCTGTTTTATACAAAGATCCCTCCACGCCAGGACTCCTACTCTCACACGTTAGGTAAGCTTGCATTCAGACAGAACATGTTGGCTTGTCCTTCGGTACATGTTCCACATCTTTATTTGTTCTTTAATCACAGAGTGAAACACATAGTTTTTTGTCACCAGACAACATCTTCAAGGGATTCAGATTAGGGTCCTGTGTTTCACAGGTCAGTGTTGTCCTAACTGATGCATACCCAATTTGCTAGATTATTAGCACTAAAACCTATCTTTATTCTTGGAGTCTGGCATTTACCTGGTGGCATTTTTTCTCTATCATCTGAATCACACCTCGGCCAGTATAGTCGAGTCCAAACAGGCAGAGGAGTGCTTCATAGGAAAGGTATCCCTCATTAAGGAGACCCCATATTTATTGGGGTTGTCTTGGAGAAGAAGCAATCTGATAAACCTACACGTCTATTCGGGAGTACTAACAGAGGCTCTCTTCACCTACTTTATCCTCCCCCAGGCCCTCTGGCATAGTAATTCTATTTTTGCTCACAATCTTAGTGTGCCATACTGTTCTCTTTCCACAGTCCATTCAATATTGGTCTTTTTATTCTTCAGAGGGTCTGGGTCCTGTTTTTACCCCTATTTATTCTCACTATAAGCCACATTGTATAGTCTTGATCAAGAATGGGGTGGAATCAGAAAATAACCAATCATGCTTTGTGCTTGGATTTTTCTGTTACCTCACTCTTGAAATTGCCCAGTAGCCAGTTGTACCCAATGTTTTATTAGGAGGCCTGATCCATGACAATCATCACGATTCAGATAATGTAGCTAATTGACCATCAAGAGCCTCATATTCGCTGAGTCTCCATTATCCCCTCCCACCATATTCCAATCTTAAATTGAAATCACCAGCATCTACTAGGATCTCATAGTAGAAACGACTATGGTCAACAGACCATTAGTTGGGTGCACCTGTGCTTCTTTGGCTCCTTCCCATATTTGGAGTTATAGACATAAATCAGCTGCACAGTGTTTGTTCATGTTCATAAATGTGATTAGTTTTATATTGTTCGATAAAACCTCATACCCTATGTTTGTGACCCCATTTGTGACTCCCACCATGAATTACATCCTTGAATAGACGCAGCCTTTCTTTCACCTTACTACACTGATCTGCAAAGAGGAAAAACCCTGCATCCCGATTTTACGCAAGGTCTAGGTTGCCTGTAGTAAAATGGTTTCAAACTGCTTTACGTATTCCAACCAATCCTAACTATTTCGTCTGTAATTAAGCAATGCAATATTCCATGGCAAGAATGCCAAATCATTTTTCATTGTCTTATTTTCCTTCACTCTAGAAAAAAACATAATTCATGGCTTCAACTAAAATTGTTGCATGCGTTTTTGGAGATATAAAAATACTTGCATTATCTGCTACATCAGGTGACTGATTCTTTTCCATCCTATTCCCACATGAAGAGACCCTCGATTTTACCTTTTACTGCAGGCCTCTCCTCCTAGTAGGAAGCTGCGTATTTCCCTCAAATCTCAGGGGCGTCTCCCATCTAGATATTTCCTGTCAATCTGTGTCCTTTGGGGAAGTTAGAGCTTCCTATATGGCGTGCAGTTCAATATTAGGCTGATAATATCTACTCACAACCCTTGAAAACCCAGGAAAGGAGACATCATTCCCAACTCTATTGTATTGACAAATTAAGTGTTTTAGTTTCCTGTAGACATTCGTTTGGGATGGGAACTTTTTGTCAGATCCTTTGAGCTCCTCAATATCAAGTGATCAAATAAAGTTTGGGGATACAACTTAATTTCAGTGTCTCTTCTGCTATGGAGACTTGCAGATCTCAATATATCTTGCGCAATATTCAGGCACCTACAGGCCATGACAACACAGTCTGCATCTAAAAACCTTTGACCAGGGCCAACCCACTCCACTCTCCTTGCCATTGGAGGTGTCTGTCTAGTTGTTGTTTGAAGTTGCAACACGTGTGTGTCAGATTAATTACTTTCCATATCAATAATGGCTTGTCCTAAACTTTCCCTCGTTTGAGGGGGGAACCTGTGTCACTGAAATCACGAGTCGCTCTTTTTGTTGTGGGGTATGGGGGGGTTGTCTATCCTTTTGTTGTCACTGCAAAACCACTAGTGTCCCGTGCTTCTTCGGTGTTCTTTCATCAGTCCCACCTTTTTCATTGTATTATATATTTTTTAACATTCGGTCTTCTGTTCAAATGTAAGCCAAACTTGTTATTTGTCCCAGACTATCACATCTGTGGATGTTGATTTCACCACAAGTTTTGTAAAGGTGTGTCCTTGCTCTGTGTTGTCATCATCACTTGAGCTTGTGTTCATGATATTTACCTGCTTTTCCTCCATTTTCAACATTGTTGCTAGTGGATCCAGTGTGAGTTCCATTCTGTTGTTTTTAATCAACAGTACGGCCAAACCCTGTAGGTGTGACAACATCTTCTATAGTGAGTATTCCAGGTAAAATTCAGTGAGATTGGATGGATTTTGCTTTGGATCATTTGGGTCAAAACTTCAAATCACCTTCGTTTCACGAGCAGACATTGTATCTTTATACGTATGTTCTGCTGGGCATCACCTTATCTACTTCGATTCCCTTATTTGAGCCTTTCATGCCCCAGGGTAACTTTTTTAACTCCAGCACAATTGCTCATTGTTAACCAATTACTTAGTTTTTGGGAATCTTCTGTTAGTTTTCCTTAAGGAATACTCTTTAAACCTTCGTAGCCATGTTATCCTTTCCATGTGTTCCACTATCTAAAATCCTATTAAATGAACAGAGGCCCGGAGTGGAGGGCAGTGAAAATGCATCTTCACTAGTACTATGCTCTAAAACAATAGCTTTTAACTTCAATTTGTGTTAGGCAGAATCACTTGTAGTACCCTTTGGGAACACTAAAGGGAATTAAGACTACAAGTGTAAGCACAATTTCACCTTTGGTACAAGCCTGTACTACACAGTAAAGTGGTAGTGATGGCTGAGCAGCCAGACTAATCTCAAGGGTTTAAGTGAGCAGTAGAGCAAGTTACACAAAGGACCAACCAATACAGTGATTCACATATACACATACTCAAGGTTTCTTGGTAAAAGAATATATATTTATTTACTCAGTCAGTTATAAAACATTACACTAGCATAAGCAGCTCCATATCACACAATAATAAACCACAAAAATACAACCAGTAAGTAAATGAACAATTTTAGCTCCCTTGAATTAGGAGCAAAATGGCACTTATTAAAGGAGTAAAAAGACAAGGTTATAAGAACAGACAGCACAAATACATTCATAAGCAGGGCAAAGGGTTTCAGTTATCAACAACCAGCAATTCTTCTCATAGACCTGGGCCAAAGTCAATGGTTCAGAGTCTTTGTATAGGATAGCACAGTTCTGGTAGTAACAGTTAAGTCTTTTCCACAGAGTTTAGAAGAATTTTGCTAGGTGAAAAGGTTGACATATGTTTAGGGAAGGACAAGCCTTCGAAGTTGAGGAACGTTTCATGCACTTTCACGATGGCCGAAAAGATTTCCGGACCGCAGTTGCACAGTAGCTTTTTAACGAAGAAAGCTGTAGCTGAGGCAGTTGTTCCTGGCAGTTTGAGCAGATCTCGCTGTTCCTGAGCTTCAGTTGTGGGGACACGAAGGAGAACGTCGGGAGGTTCCTGCACTGCCCAGGGAAGAGGTCAAAAGCTGTAGCAAGACATTGGTTTAAGGTGTGAGCGCCTTAAAGTCCACAAGCTGGTTTCCTTCCCTCTGGCAATCCGGTTTTCAACAGCACTCTGTTGGAAATTCGACCAGATGGGGACGGTATCCAGGTGGCTTGCGAGTTGGTTGTTCCCACCAAACTCAAGGGAAGTAGTTACCCTTGAAGGGCTTCTCTGTTGATGGAGTTTCAGGCAATTCGAACCTGCAGCAGGGCTTCACCAGTTGTCCAGGAGTTGCAGCAGTCCTCTTCAGAATGTCTTCGTTTCTTTCGTTCCAGTGGTCGACTCTGCTTTCCAAGTACCAGAGACCTGTTTTTAAACAGTTTTCCCCCATTCATTCCAGCCTGGCTGTCACTCACATGGCAGGGTGGCTGTCCAGCCGGACAACCAGCTGGCCAATCACACCAGAGTGCATTTAGGACTCCTAGGAGACTAAGCACAGAGAGTTTCGGGCACCTCGCTCACATCCTGTCCACCCCAGACACCCTGGTGCCAGAGGAGGTCTTCAGTACTGAAGCCTGCCAAAGGCCAACAAACAAAGGGACCAAACCTGGTTTGGCGCACAGAGACAAACACAAGAAGGACTTTTCCTAAAAGAAATGGTGAAAAAATATGACCAGAGTCCTTTTTTACTGATGGTCTGGGGCGGCATGCTGAAAAACATGGCTGACTCGATTTGGGAAAAATCACGGTACTTTATCTAAACCACTGCCACCAGCCATTTAAAGTAGGAAAATGTAACTTTTTACTGTTACATGAGTGTTTTGCCTTAGGGGAAGCTAAGTAACCCCTCCAGCACTCTATTGGAAGATAGTGTGTGCTGGGTCAGTAATTTTAACGAGACTAGTGAAGTCTATTTAACTTTACATGCTCTGTGAGACAGTAGTCAGTCCCAGAGAAGGTATTTAAACCTTGGGAAATCTGAAAGACATCTCTGTGCCACTGCAGTCAAGGTGCTTGGAAGCAAGACAACACAGAGCACCACAGGTTTGATCCCTTGGTCCGCACTTAGAAACCTCTGGGTATTAAGTGCATCATAAATAACCTATTATATAATATCATATCATAAGTGGCACATCACGCACAGGTTTCAGAATAGAATACAAGGTACAATAGCACACAGCAATTTGGGACACTGTTATCTGAAGGGATACTCCATCAACTACTTAGAAATAAGCATGAGCATATTCCTCTTAAAATCCTTACAGTATCCCTCAAACTCAAGATTAAATAAAAGCAGCTGTGTCCCGACAGGACTTTGCTGTGAAATACAATTTACATCAACTCACACATAGAGGATTACTAGCAGCTTTTACAGGTGGTAATATTCATGGGCGTTATAATGTATGTGGGCCCAGAGTTCATTGTTCAGACAAAATCAGTTTCCACAGTTTCCCCTCACATTTCCCCATAATGCCCACATTACTCACATTACTCACGAATTCGGAAATGTCTGCCTACCAAAATACTACCAGTATCCAAGCTGTCTCATCATGGTCAGTCCTTTCTCCAAACTGCACGGAACGAAACCGGGTCTCTTTACTGCAGAAATGTTTCTATGGTATAGTATTGCTCAGCACGATTTCAGAATAAAAAAGTAAAACAGGGCTAAGGAGTGTGTCCACCATGCACTGAGAGGTAGGAGTGATAAAACAACTGTTCGCAGACAGTGTAGAGGGAGAGGGAAGGGGAACGGAGAAGAGGTAACTGAAAAATGACATTCAAAATAGTGCCCCCAATCTACCCAGAACGGCCTCACTGGCACTGCAACAGGTGCTGCTGCCCTGTAGAGTGGTTTAAGAGTGAGGGGGGATAGCTCAGGGGCAACGTGTTTGTCTTGGAATGAAGAACACACAGCGCAAAACGGGCTCGACACACAAACCTACACTTAGAAAACAATCTATCGCATTAAGCACTTTATAAAAGAACAATTACAATTATAAAAATCGTAATTAAAGAGCATAAGCCAGCCCTGGAGCATGAGCTTCCAGTAATGCCCACAAGGTCCAAAAAGTAGCCTGTTTAACTTCAATAAGTGTCTGCCAGGAACGATCTTGCCACTACTGCCGAGCTCATAATGATTCCATTAGCGTCCAAACACTTCCTGTTTCTCCTGAATGAGTGTCTGCCTTGAACTACCTTGCCCCTACTCGCGATCATGCTGACAGGCTGCTGAGCACCTTATGACTCTAAGGCAGACTTGAATGCAAAGCTGCCGATGATGCCTTTATGGTCCAAAACACTTCCTATTTCTCCTCAATGATTCTCTTCCAGAAACTACCTTGCCACTACTGGTGAGCATGCTGGCAGGCTACAGAGCAGCTTAAGATTATAAAACAGACTTTCAATATACAGCTTCCTATGAGGGAATGGGCAGGGGCGGCTCACAGGATTGGACTGCAGCTTAAAGCTGGCTTCGGCACCAATGAAAAAGTGGCCTAAAGTTGCATATGGCAATTCATTCCTTCAGTGACAGACTGTTTGAATAGTACTCAAGGGTGGGAGTGTTGTTAAAATGTAAGCAAACTGTGATATTTTAGGAATATTTATTCAGCAACAATGGTCAAAGCTACTAGCTGCATAGTGAAGTAACTCATCACACTGTCCCAAATTGGCAAACAAAATGTCCCATTTAGACCAAAAAAAGTGGCACACACTAGTATTTTGCATTTTTGGTTCGGGCATTGCCCTATTGCCCTATATGCGAGTCCGAGCCTGGCGGCTGATCCATAATGGCCGAGGAGGCGTCAACCCAGTGGCCTCCTCACCCATTATGGAGGAGTCGAGGAGCCAGCCCAGTGAAACACTGACCATTCCCTCAGCTGCTTTTTCTAGCTGAGGGAGTGTTCCTTCCCTGGCTGAACTGTCAAAGGTAAACACTGTTTCCCTTTGACAGTTCAGGTCCCCAGCTGCACATGCTCACTGAGACATGCAAGGCTGGGAGCGTTTTGCTTTGCAAACCTTGCATAGCTCATTGGAAAGGCTGCTGGGGAACTGCATGTATGTATGTTCGAGGAGGCGCTCTGGCGCCTCCTCGCACATATGGACAGAGCAGCCTGGAGCGGGTCGTTCCAGCACCGACAGGCAGTCCCCTGCCAGCATGTCCAGGAACCAGGAAACTCTTGCTCTGGGATTCCTGTTCATGATGCAGGAGCTAGAGTGCTGTGGTGGGAACGTCAGGACCGGGGCAGAAGGTAAGTTCATTTTAATTTATTTTTTATGTAACTGTGTTATAAGTGAGTGTATGATAATGGGTGCGTGTTTCAATGATAAAGTGCTTGCTGTGTTAATGCTGTGCGAATTTGTCTGTGTTTGTATCGGTCTGTGGAGCTGATTTTGGCGAGTGGGGGGAAGAAGGTTTGTACAACAAAGGCATTTTAAAAATGCTTTTGTTGCACAATCCCCCTACCCACCTGCCAAAATCAGCTTTACTTCTGAGGCACTGTAGAGCCCAGAGACAGGGATGATATTTTTCTACTGGACATCTATCATAGATGTCCAGTAAAAAAATACCATGCTTTCCCCCTGAGGCCCCCCGCGCCTTGCATACACAGATAATCATGTTGATTGTGTTAGGCACTGTGGGGCCCAGGGTACAGGGATGGTATCTTTTTACTGGACATCTATAATAGATGTCCAGTAAAAAGTATCATGCCTGCCCCCTGGATCTCTCAGTGCCAATTGCAAACTGTTTGGCTTTTTACCGATTTATGTTTAAAAGAATGCTCTAAAATGCAACATTTTAACCCATTTTTAAGAAAATAATTCCCTGTCTATTGTTTTGAGCTCCCTTGCTGCGCTCGGTCATTATGGCATATCTGGAGGAAACATGTATGCCCGTCCACTTAATTAATTCACCAGCCGCCACTGGAACTGTGCTGGGAGCAGGGTGGGGAGCCCAAGGACTGTGGTGGGAGCAGGATGGACGGGAGCCATGGGATAGTTGTGGGAGTAGGGTGGGGAGAGCCTTGGGTCTGTGTTGGGGTGGTGAGAGCCCAGGGACTGGGTAGGAGTGGGATGAAGGATCCCAGAGACTAGGATCGAGAAGGCGGGGGAGGCAATGGGCTATACTGGGAGGAGGGTGCAGTGACGGTGCACGATAGCTCATAGCCATTTGGACTTACTGTTCATTTGGCATTTTTGTGGGGCCCCGGCCTGCCCACATTTTGCTTGGGGGGGCCCAAGCCTAACATTTTTGAAGACCACTAGTTTAGGGTGTAAACACTTCCTGTTTCTCCTCAATGAGGGTGTGCCTGGAAATACCTCACCACTACTACCGAACATGCTGAAAGGCTGCAAGGCAGCTTAAGAATGCAAGACAGACTTGCAATGTAAAGTTTCTTTGTTGGCTTTAGCATTAAAAACACTTCCTGTTTCTCCTCAATGACTGTCTACCAGGAACTACCTTGCCACTACTGGCGAGCATGATGACAGGCTGAAGAGCAGCTTAAGATTGTAAGACAGACTTTCAATTCCTTTGATGCCTTTAGGGTCCAAAACACGTCCTGTGTCTCTTCAATGTGGGTGTGCCTGGTACTACCTCAACACTTCTGCCGAGCATGCTGACAGGCTGCAGAGCAGCTAAGGAGTCTAAGAAAGACTGCAATGTAAATCTTCCTATGATGTCTTAAGGGTCCAAAACCCTTCCTGTTTCTTCTCAGTGAGTGTCTGCCTGGAACAACCTTGCCTCTACTGGTGAGCATGCTGAAAGGCTCCAGAACAGCCTAAGAGTGTAAGGCAGAATTGCATGTAGAGCTTCCAATGATACAATTAGCGTCCAAAGCACTTCCTGTTTCTTCTCAATGAGTGTCTGCCTGGAACTACCTCACCACTACTGGCAAGCATGCTAACAGGCTGCAGAGCAGCTTAAGAGTGTAAAGCAGACTTACAATGTAAAGCTTCCTATGATGTGTTTTGGGGTCCAAAACACTTCCTGTTTCTACTCAATGAGTGTCTCACTGCAACTACCTTGCCAGTAATGGTGAGCGTGCTGACAGGCTGCAGACCAGCTTAAAAATGTAAGGCAGACTTGCAATGTAAAGCTTTGTCTGATGCCTTTATGTTCCTAAACACTTCCTGTTTCTCCTCAATGAGTGAACTACCTCACCACTACTGGTGAGTGTGCTGACAGGCTGCAGAGCAGCTGAAGAGTGTGAGGCGGACTTGCAATGTAAAGCTTCCTATGATGTCTTTAGCTTTCAAAACACTTCCTGTTCAATCTCAATGAGTGTCCTCCGGAAACTACCTAAACACTACTGGCAGGCATGCTGACAGGCTGCAGAGCAGCTTAAGAGTGTGAGGCAGACTTGCAATGTAGAGCTTCCTATGATGTCGATAGGGGCCAAAATACTTCCTGCTTCTCCTCAATGAGTGTCTGCCTGGAACTACCGTGCCAGAAATGGTGAGCGTGCTGAGAGGCTGCAGAGCAGTTTAAAAATGTATGGCAGACTTACAATGTAAAGCTTCCTATAATATGATATGATATGATGTGGCATTTATAACACGACTGTACACAAATGTTTCTATGCGCAACAAGAGAAGGTGGTAGAAACAAAGGGAGGACAAAATAACGATTTACTAGGCCTTGTGTCATTCAGATCATGCAAGTGTAGGGAAGAGAGAAGGTGAGAAGTGCCAGGAGGAAGAGGGAAGTGCAGTTAACTCACAAGTGCATCCAGCAGGTGGCTCATAAGTGCAGAGAGAAGGGATTGTAGGGTTGCAGATACAGACCCGTAAGGGCTGGGGAGCCTGGAGGCAGGGCGGGGTAACTGGACATGCAGGAGCCTGGACCTGAGTTCAGAAGGTGACCAGTTTACCAGTGCGTGGAGCAGTCAGGTGCATCAACAGGGGAGCAGAAGAGAGAAAGCTGAAGCAAAACGGAAGGCCTTGAGTTGCTTCTGGAATCAGAGGTGGTTCCGCTGAAGTTTGAGAGAGGCAGGAAGCTATTCCAGAGGGAGGCCCCAGCTGAGGAGATAGATCTACCCCCAACACTCTGCTTGGAGAAGCGTTTGACCATCAGAGAGTTGGAGGCGGAGTGCTCTATAAGGAAGATGTTTTGGAAGAGAAAGTTGAAGGTAGAGTGGTCCCAAGCCCCAGAAAGCCTTGTGGATGATGCAGAGGGCCTTGAACTTGATCACTGCAGCCACGGGGAGCAAGTGAGGAAATTTCAGAGCTGGAGAGATGCGAGGCCAAGAACAACTGTTGCAGTCCTGTTCTGTATAAATTGCAAAGGTCGAAGAGCTGAGACAGAAAGATTTAGAAAGAGTATGTTGCAATAGTCCAGCCTAGAGAGGACCAGAGCTCTGTAGACAGCGAGAGAAAGCTATAAAAGGAGGAATACCTCTCAGGAGATACAGCTGATAGTTTGTCTTCTTAGAGACATCAGAGATGTGAGGGGAGAAGGAGAGTGTGCAGTCGAAGATGACAACAAAGTTTGTTCCCTCACAGGAACAAGCAGGAAGCGGGCCCAGATTGGGCGGCCAGAGAGAGAGAGAGAGAGAGGAAAGGAGGGAGATTGTATGCCAGTGAGAAGGATCTCAGTCTTACTGGCATTAAGGCAGAGACCATTGGCGGCACACCATTCCTGATATGCGTCCAGTCTGGTATGAGAGACGATACAGAGGTGGCTGAGGGGAGCCCGAAAGGGAGCGGAGTGTCATCCGCATAACATTGAAAATTGGAGCAGAAAGCAGTGATGCAGTAAGCAAGAGGTACCAGATAGTGGTTGAAGAGTCAGGGAGGGAGGTTAGAACCCTGGGGAACCCCACAAGTATAGAGATAGATAGAAGAGAGGAAGGTCCCCAGTTGGACCTCAGAGGGCCGGTCAGTGAGAAAGGAGGGCAACCTGGCCAAGGCCTGATCAGTAATACCAATGATGCCTTTGCAAATTGGACCTTTAGGGTCCAATACACTTCCTGTTTCTCCTCCGTGAGGGTATGCCTCTAACTACCGCACCACTATTGTCAAGCATGCTGACAGGCTGCTCAGCAACTTAAGAGTCCAAGGCAGACTTCTAATGTAAAGCTTCTCATGATGCATTTAGGGTCCAAAACACTTCCTATTTCTCCTCAATGAGTGTCTCACTGGAAATACCTGGCCAGTAATGATGAGCGTGCTGACAGGCTGCAGAGGAGCTTAAAAATGTATGGCAGACTTGCAATGTAAACATTCATATGATGCATTTAGGGTGTAAAGCACTTTCTGTTTCTCCTCAATGAGGGTGTGCCTGGAATTACCTCACCACTACTGCCGAGCATGCTGACAGGCTGCATGCCAGCTTAAGAATGTGAGGCGGGCTTTCAATGTAAAGCGTCCTATGATGCCTTTAGCGTCCAAAAGACTTCCCCTTTCTCCTCAATGACTGTCTTCCAGGACCTACCTCGCCACTACTGGCAATAATGCTGACAGATTCTAAGACAGACTTGCAATGTAAAGCTTCCTTTGAAGCCTTTAGGGTCCAAAACACTTCCTGTTTCTCCTTAATGACTGACTTCCAGGAAATACCTCACCACTGCTGCCGAGCATGCTGACAGGCTTCAGAGCAGCTAACGAGTCTTAAGGTAGACTTGCAATGTAAAGCCTCCTATGATGCCCATAGGGTGCAAAACATTTCCTGTTTCTCCCCAAGACTGTCTCAAAGGAACTGCCTCACCACTACTGCAATCAATTTAACCTAATGCTAAAGTCACTGTTAAACTACTGTTATCAGGAGCCATAGCTTAGTTCATAACTCCCCTCACATGACTACACCTGCCTGTGTGATGCACCCTTTTCATCTCGAGTTGGTCCTCGCTCGGATATGATCATATGTGGAGGCCAGCTGCTCGACTTATTTGTATCAGATGAGCATTGTACTCTCTCCTATAGTGTACATTGTTCAAATACCAACATCCTAGTTGCCCAGGATAACTAGGGGCTTGATGTTTTTTTCCACACATGCATTTTAGTTTAAGACATCCCCCTTTGCAAACAATATAAGGGACTACTTAAGCAGAGCAGGATTGAGTCAAGCTATTCTGATCCCCACTATGTATACATCATTTTAGAGGCAGTATCAGCCTCAAATAAGCATATATTGTGTGTTTTTTTTATGTCTGATGGTGAACACAATCCTCTAAACTTAATGGTTATACAAAGGAAAACTAGTAGCTCTAAGATGCTCCTCACCCATTTTTCCAAGTAACTAATATGACATTTTCCTGTTTTTATTTTGTAATGGGTTGTACATTGAAGTCCATATCAGCTATGTGCCAATTTTTCCGTCTACAGATTTGAAAGACTGCGACTAAGACACATCTAAGAATAAGACTCACAGCTGGATCTTGTTAAACTAAGTGACCTTTTAGTTAATATTGTGCTACTGATCCTCTGGGCAAGTTGTGACTTTATTTCATTGGGTGGTGGAAGGTTGCAAGATGTTACATACCACACCATCCATACCTACTGATTCATTTAAGCATGCATCTGGTGTCCTGATGAATGCTGGAATTAATTAAACAGTTTGAACTGGTAGGCATCTAATGTACGCTAGCTTCATCACCAACATAGTGTGATATTTACGTTTCATTTTTAGTCACATAACATGAACCAGGTCCACTATGCCTTGTTTTTGCTTTAACTCTTGGACGTTGATTGCTTGACTGCTGTCACTACAAGATGGAATAACTCCATGGACACTGGATATAAGGTTTGTGGTTGCCATGAGGAAACATTAGAACATTTCTTACTCCTTTGCCCAGGATATCATAGATTTTGGAGGTGTTATTTGGTCCCTCTTTTTAGATTGAAAAGCATTCTGCAAATAGAAGCGTGCTTACTCTGTTGTAAAAGTATCGCCAATGTGAATGAAGTCAACTACATTACAGCATTTCTTAGCAGGGCTTAGTTAAAAAGAATGAAATGTATTTTATGAGGTTATGCAATTGCATTGTATATAATTTTTTCTACTTTTTAATGGTGCATTTAATGCATGGCAGGTATTTTAATGCGTCTTAAATGTTTTAATTGTTTTGATTTTTTCATGCTTTTGTAAACAAATAAAGCTTGTTTGAACAATACAGATCCTATTTTATCAGAGTTGCACAGAGATTGCACTTCTGAAACTTTCCTGCCCATCTTCCAACAACAGTAAGGAGAGGAAGTGTTTGAAACCTTGGGTCGGGTCAGTTAACAGGACACAGTGGTGTTTTACTTCACCATCTCCAAATTGTATGCCCCACCCCCCCGAATATGGTCCAGTGGAGAGATTTTGCAATATCAACTTCTTATCAAGTGCTTTTTACTCTAGCTCCACTCATCAGGAAGTAACTCAATATTGCTTTACCAGTGCTTGTTATATTTCTCAGATCATTAAACGACAATGTCAAAGTTCATCCTCCACAAAGATCCAAGGTTTTAGAGTAGCCATGGAATGTTCCTGACGAAACCACTTGCCCATAAATCATAAATCATTCACTATTGCTTGTGTCAGTGGAGCCCTTGCTTTCTTCCATAATGGAACACAGAGCAGTATTGTTTGACACGCAATAGTGTCCGAAGGAAAAAGTAATCCTGGCTCAGCATGTTTGTTATGCACATAGGTTGAACATGGTAAGCCGGGGACTTAATTTAGAATATGATGTTTACCAACTTGCTAATTCTCAGGCCCAGCAAAGTTACAAATGCATGCCCCTTATGCAGTTCTTACCAGTTGTTCTACAAATTATATCCTAAGGCACCTTTTATAAAAACCTTAAGCAGAGATAATCATAGCACGGACCAACCTCTAATTTCTACCCCTTTGTGGAGAATCTTTCCATGTATTTCTCCTCTTAGAAAACATTGCTAATTTTGATTTCTTGGCATGGACCGTAAAAGCCTGAATACCTGTGTATTCTGTAAAAGCTGATGATCTGGCACTGCAAGTTATTCAGCATATGGGTGATCAAAACTGTATCGTCTGCATACATTAAAATAGGTATTTGCCTACCAGATAATCTCGGAACATTAGTGGTTGTTCTTTCTAATATATTGGAAAAGGAATTAGTGTACCAATTAACAAGATATTATGGTATGGCATTTATAATGCGCCTATACACAAGTGTTTCAAAGCATGACGAGGCAAGGGAGGGGGAACAGAGGGAAGACAGACAATGATCCTACTAGGCCAGGTGTCATTCTGATCGCGCAAGTGCATTGGAAGGGGGAAGGAGGAAAGTGTGGGGGGAAAGGGAAGGGGACAATGCAGTACATGGGAAAATTGAATAATAACAATAAGTACATGTCCGGCCAACAGGTGGCAAGCGCAAGGGTAAATGCAGACATTGGGTGTCAAGGGCTGGTAGTGGGACGGTAGGAAAACAGAAAACAGTCCCCAAGTGAGGGGCTTGCCAGGAAGGCAGTGCAGGTGTGCGACTGGTGGGGTAGGGGACTTGGGCCCGAGATGAGAGGGTGGCCAGATAACCAGTGCAGTTTCAGTTTCTGCCAGGAAGTCAGCAGGGGAGAGGAGGAGAAAAAGCTGAAGCAAAGAGAAAGGTTTTGAGGTGCTTCGGGACACAGAGATGATTCTCCTCAAGTTTCAGGGAGGCAGAGAGGCTGTTCCAGAGGGAGGCCCCAGCCGAGGAAAGAGATCTACCACCATCCCTGGCTGAGCCCAATGGATACCATTTCTGCCATTTCCTACTCTTGCCTTTGCATAAAAATTCATAGCAATCACTATTGCAACCACATATTTAAATCAATGTTGTCCATAGTCTTTACCTCACCAAATGAGCAAATGTCTATGTCAGATTCATGTATGCCAAGTTGACAGCGAGCCCCAGACCTGACACATAGTAAACCGAGGGGCGATACAAACTGAGCACCTGCCATTCCATTCCCATGTCTTCCCTGGATCTATATTGGGGGTCAATGGGTATATTTTGCTGATTCATACAGTCCTCAATCTAAAATGTGTAACTTTGCCCTAAAGTTTGGCTGCCACATTCAAGAATCAAATAGGACCATAAGATGTGGGGTCCTTCTTATTACCTTTCTTATAGTTGGCACAGTTGTTATGGAGTTGAAATCCAACATAGCAATATCGATTTAAGTAAGTAGATTTGCACACATGGAAGGAAAATATGTATATATATCTGGCGTACATTGTCTGGACCTGGATTTCTTCTTCTTAACTGAGTTGATAAGGCCATCTCAAGAGCTTTTAAAGTGAAATCAGAATTCTTAAAATCACACATAGTTACACTATACATATGTCTGATAAATCTAGATATATGTTCTGCAATTGCCCTCAAGCACAACGTCGCATGACTTCTAATATCCCAAAGTGTGCAAAATTGCTTTACGCAAGCTTTAGGTGGTATATGCACAGGGATCCCATTGCTCTGTTTCACAATTTGTGTATGTTCTGCAAATAATGTGCAAAAAGAAACCATAGCTCTAGCCTCTGCTGTTTCCTCAAATACATCACAATTGTCAATTTTGCACATTTAGTCTATCTTTTCCTGCTGTCTCTTACCCTTGCATTGCCTATGGGAGCCACCATTAAAACCTGTAAGAGGGCTGTATTAGGTATCTTGCAATTTTATCTTGCAACCCACAATAGTTTGCTTGTATACCTGATTGAGGATTTTTTTTTTATTTTGCTATTTATGTAGCGCACCTAACCCATAGGCATCTGGGCCCTTATTATTATTCACAAAAGAAAAATATATAGACTTCATTATTTCCCTAAATATAGACATGCTGTCATGACGTGTGGTAGAAACACCTGCCCGCTACCTTCAATCCCTTGTCTACGCCCTTGGTGGTTACCATGGAGACTTCACTGATGCCATAAGTGTATATGACGTACGCCAGCTACTGTGTTCACACGCCAGATGGCATCCTGTGTTGTCACTACCGATCCTGCAGATGCATAAAGAACAGCATTTCCATGGCACCTGCGCTTCTAAATGAAGCAAGTTCCCCAACGTTACGATACTTGTTGTTACTGCTGTTTGATTCCTCATACCCTGTTTTCTGGCTCTTGGACCTTGTCTCGGATTGCATTTTGATACCGTCTTTTGTGAATACTCTGGTAAACAAATTTGCTTCTGCCACACAGATTGCCTCTTGGATCACCCCTTAATCCTTGCTCTTTCTGATACCCGCTACCTTGTGTTACCCACTGTGGGATTCTGGAGATGTGGGTCACTGCTTTGTTCTTTGGACCATCTCTGTGCACTAGGACTTTGGACGGTTTGCTGGTTTGAACATCAGTGCACTGAAACTGTGGTTAGTGCCTACTCGTTCTGTCAGGGATTAGGTCCCATTTAAGCATACTCACATCCTCCCCTTCCACATCTAGTTCCTTATCCTCCTGTTTTATACAAAGATCCCTCCACGCCAGGACTCCTACTCTCACACGTTAGGTAAGCTTGCATTCAGACAGAACATGTTGGCTTGTCCTTCGGTACATGTTCCACATCTTTATTTGTTCTTTAATCACAGAGTGAAACACATAGTTTTTTGTCACCAGACAACATCTTCAAGGGATTCAGATTAGGGTCCTGTGTTTCACAGGTCAGTGTTGTCCTAACTGATGCATACCCAATTTGCTAGATTATTAGCACTAAAACCTATCTTTATTCTTGGAGTCTGGCATTTACCTGGTGGCATTTTTTCTCTATCATCTGAATCACACCTCGGCCAGTATAGTCGAGTCCAAACAGGCAGAGGAGTGCTTCATAGGAAAGGTATCCCTCATTAAGGAGACCCCATATTTATTGGGGTTGTCTTGGAGAAGAAGCAATCTGATAAACCTACACGTCTATTCGGGAGTACTAACAGAGGCTCTCTTCACCTACTTTATCCTCCCCCAGGCCCTCTGGCATAGTAATTCTATTTTTGCTCACAATCTTAGTGTGCCATACTGTTCTCTTTCCACAGTCCATTCAATATTGGTCTTTTTATTCTTCAGAGGGTCTGGGTCCTGTTTTTACCCCTATTTATTCTCACTATAAGCCACATTGTATAGTCTTGATCAAGAATGGGGTGGAATCAGAAAATAACCAATCATGCTTTGTGCTTGGATTTTTCTGTTACCTCACTCTTGAAATTGCCCAGTAGCCAGTTGTACCCAATGTTTTATTAGGAGGCCTGATCCATGACAATCATCACGATTCAGATAATGTAGCTAATTGACCATCAAGAGCCTCATATTCGCTGAGTCTCCATTATCCCCTCCCACCATATTCCAATCTTAAATTGAAATCACCAGCATCTACTAGGATCTCATAGTAGAAACGACTATGGTCAACAGACCATTAGTTGGGTGCACCTGTGCTTCTTTGGCTCCTTCCCATATTTGGAGTTATAGACATAAATCAGCTGCACAGTGTTTGTTCATGTTCATAAATGTGATTAGTTTTATATTGTTCGATAAAACCTCATACCCTATGTTTGTGACCCCATTTGTGACTCCCACCATGAATTACATCCTTGAATAGACGCAGCCTTTCTTTCACCTTACTACACTGATCTGCAAAGAGGAAAAACCCTGCATCCCGATTTTACGCAAGGTCTAGGTTGCCTGTAGTAAAATGGTTTCAAACTGCTTTACGTATTCCAACCAATCCTAACTATTTCGTCTGTAATTAAGCAATGCAATATTCCATGGCAAGAATGCCAAATCATTTTTCATTGTCTTATTTTCCTTCACTCTAGAAAAAAACATAATTCATGGCTTCAACTAAAATTGTTGCATGCGTTTTTGGAGATATAAAAATACTTGCATTATCTGCTACATCAGGTGACTGATTCTTTTCCATCCTATTCCCACATGAAGAGACCCTCGATTTTACCTTTTACTGCAGGCCTCTCCTCCTAGTAGGAAGCTGCGTATTTCCCTCAAATCTCAGGGGCGTCTCCCATCTAGATATTTCCTGTCAATCTGTGTCCTTTGGGGAAGTTAGAGCTTCCTATATGGCGTGCAGTTCAATATTAGGCTGATAATATCTACTCACAACCCTTGAAAACCCAGGAAAGGAGACATCATTCCCAACTCTATTGTATTGACAAATTAAGTGTTTTAGTTTCCTGTAGACATTCGTTTGGGATGGGAACTTTTTGTCAGATCCTTTGAGCTCCTCAATATCAAGTGATCAAATAAAGTTTGGGGATACAACTTAATTTCAGTGTCTCTTCTGCTATGGAGACTTGCAGATCTCAATATATCTTGCGCAATATTCAGGCACCTACAGGCCATGACAACACAGTCTGCATCTAAAAACCTTTGACCAGGGCCAACCCACTCCACTCTCCTTGCCATTGGAGGTGTCTGTCTAGTTGTTGTTTGAAGTTGCAATACGTGTGTGTCAGATTAATTACTTTCCATATCAATAATGGCTTGTCCTAAACTTTCCCTCGTTTGAGGGGGGAACCTGTGTCACTGAAATCACGAGTCGCTCTTTTTGTTGTGGGGTATGGGGGGGTTGTCTATCCTTTTGTTGTCACTGCAAAACCACTAGTGTCCCGTGCTTCTTCGGTGTTCTTTCATCAGTCCCACCTTTTTCATTGTATTATATATTTTTTAACATTCGGTCTTCTGTTCAAATGTAAGCCAAACTTGTTATTTGTCCCAGACTATCACATCTGTGGATGTTGATTTCACCACAAGTTTTGTAAAGGTGTGTCCTTGCTCTGTGTTGTCATCATCACTTGAGCTTGTGTTCATGATATTTACCTGCTTTTCCTCCATTTTCAACATTGTTGCTAGTGGATCCAGTGTGAGTTCCATTCTGTTGTTTTTAATCAACAGTACGGCCAAACCCTGTAGGTGTGACAACATCTTCTATAGTGAGTATTCCAGGTAAAATTCAGTGAGATTGGATGGATTTTGCTTTGGATCATTTGGGTCAAAACTTCAAATCACCTTCGTTTCACGAGCAGACATTGTATCTTTATACGTATGTTCTGCTGGGCATCACCTTATCTACTTCGATTCCCTTATTTGAGCCTTTCATGCCCCAGGGTAACTTTTTTTAACTCCAGCACAATTGCTCATTGTTAACCAATTACTTAGTTTTTGGGAATCTTCTGTTAGTTTTCCTTAAGGAATACTCTTTAAACCTTCGTAGCCATGTTATCCTTTCCATGTGTTCCACTATCTAAAATCCTATTAAATGAACAGAGGCCCGGAGTGGAGGGCAGTGAAAATGCATCTTCACTAGTACTATGCTCTAAAACAATAGCTTTTAACTTCAATTTGTGTTAGGCAGAATCACTTGTAGTACCCTTTGGGAACACTAAAGGGAATTAAGACTACAAGTGTAAGCACAATTTCACCTTTGGTACAAGCCTGTACTACACAGTAAAGTGGTAGTGATGGCTGAGCAGCCAGACTAATCTCAAGGGTTTAAGTGAGCAGTAGAGCAAGTTACACAAAGGACCAACCAATACAGTGATTCACATATACACATACTCAAGGTTTCTTGGTAAAAGAATATATATTTATTTACTCAGTCAGTTATAAAACATTACACTAGCATAAGCAGCTCCATATCACACAATAATAAACCACAAAAATACAACCAGTAAGTAAATGAACAATTTTAGCTCCCTTGAATTAGGAGCAAAATGGCACTTATTAAAGGAGTAAAAAGACAAGGTTATAAGAACAGACAGCACAAATACATTCATAAGCAGGGCAAAGGGTTTCAGTTATCAACAACCAGCAATTCTTCTCATAGACCTGGGCCAAAGTCAATGGTTCAGAGTCTTTGTATAGGATAGCACAGTTCTGGTAGTAACAGTTAAGTCTTTTCCACAGAGTTTAGAAGAATTTTGCTAGGTGAAAAGGTTGACATATGTTTAGGGAAGGACAAGCCTTCGAAGTTGAGGAACGTTTCATGCACTTTCACGATGGCCGAAAAGATTTCCGGACCGCAGTTGCACAGTAGCTTTTTAACGAAGAAAGCTGTAGCTGAGGCAGTTGTTCCTGGCAGTTTGAGCAGATCTCGCTGTTCCTGAGCTTCAGTTGTGGGGACACGAAGGAGAACGTCGGGAGGTTCCTGCACTGCCCAGGGAAGAGGTCAAAAGCTGTAGCAAGACATTGGTTTAAGGTGTGAGCGCCTTAAAGTCCACAAGCTGGTTTCCTTCCCTCTGGCAATCCGGTTTTCAACAGCACTCTGATGGAAATTCGACCAGATGGGGACGGTATCCAGGTGGCTTGCGAGTTGGTTGTTCCCACCAAACTCAAGGGAAGTAGTTACCCTTGAAGGGCTTCTCTGTTGATGGAGTTTCAGGCAATTCGAACCTGCAGCAGGGCTTCACCAGTTGTCCAGGAGTTGCAGCAGTCCTCTTCAGAATGTCTTCGTTTCTTTCGTTCCAGTGGTCGACTCTGCTTTCCAAGTACCAGAGACCTGTTTTTAAACAGTTTTCCCCCATTCATTCCAGCCTGGCTGTCACTCACATGGCAGGGTGGCTGTCCAGCCGGACAACCAGCTGGCCAATCACACCAGAGTGCATTTAGGACTCCTAGGAGACTAAGCACAGAGAGTTTCGGGCACCTCGCTCACATCCTGTCCACCCCAGACACCCTGGTGCCAGAGGAGGTCTTCAGTACTGAAGCCTGCCAAAGGCCAACAAACAAAGGGACCAAACCTGGTTTGGCGCACAGAGACAAACACAAGAAGGACTTTTCCTAAAAGAAATGGTGAAAAAATATGACCAGAGTCCTTTTTTACTGATGGTCTGGGGCGGCATGCTGAAAAACATGGCTGACTCGATTTGGGAAAAATCACGGTACTTTATCTAAACCACTGCCACCAGCCATTTAAAGTAGGAAAATGTAACTTTTTACTGTTACATGAGTGTTTTGCCTTAGGGGAAGCTAAGTAACCCCTCCAGCACTCTATTGGAAGATAGTGTGTGCTGGGTCAGTAATTTTAACGAGACTAGTGAAGTCTATTTAACTTTACATGCTCTGTGAGACAGTAGTCAGTCCCAGAGAAGGTATTTAAACCTTGGGAAATCTGAAAGACATCTCTGTGCCACTGCAGTCAAGGTGCTTGGAAGCAAGACAACACAGAGCACCACAGGTTTGATCCCTTGGTCCGCACTTAGAAACCTCTGGGTATTAAGTGCATCATAAATAACCTATTATATAATATCATATCATAAGTGGCACATCACGCACAGGTTTCAGAATAGAATACAAGGTACAATAGCACACAGCAATTTGGGACACTGTTATCTGAAGGGATACTCCATCAACTACTTAGAAATAAGCATGAGCATATTCCTCTTAAAATCCTTACAGTATCCCTCAAACTCAAGATTAAATAAAAGCAGCTGTGTCCCGACAGGACTTTGCTGTGAAATACAATTTACATCAACTCACACATAGAGGATTACTAGCAGCTTTTACAGGTGGTAATATTCATGGGCGTTATAATGTATGTGGGCCCAGAGTTCATTGTTCAGACAAAATCAGTTTCCACAGTTTCCCCTCACATTTCCCCATAATGCCCACATTACTCACATTACTCACGAATTCGGAAATGTCTGCCTACCAAAATACTACCAGTATCCAAGCTGTCTCATCATGGTCAGTCCTTTCTCCAAACTGCACGGAACGAAACCGGGTCTCTTTACTGCAGAAATGTTTCTATGGTATAGTATTGCTCAGCACGATTTCAGAATAAAAAAGTAAAACAGGGCTAAGGAGTGTGTCCACCATGCACTGAGAGGTAGGAGTGATAAAACAACTGTTCGCAGACAGTGTAGAGGGAGAGGGAAGGGGAACGGAGAAGAGGTAACTGAAAAATGACATTCAAAATAGTGCCCCCAATCTACCCAGAACGGCCTCACTGGCACTGCAACAGGTGCTGCTGCCCTGTAGAGTGGTTTAAGAGTGAGGGGGGATAGCTCAGGGGCAACGTGTTTGTCTTGGAATGAAGAACACACAGCGCAAAACGGGCTCGACACACAAACCTACACTTAGAAAACAATCTATCGCATTAAGCACTTTATAAAAGAACAATTACAATTATAAAAATCGTAATTAAAGAGCATAAGCCAGCCCTGGAGCATGAGCTTCCAGTAATGCCCACAAGGTCCAAAAAGTAGCCTGTTTAACTTCAATAAGTGTCTGCCAGGAACGATCTTGCCACTACTGCCGAGCTCATAATGATTCCATTAGCGTCCAAACACTTCCTGTTTCTCCTGAATGAGTGTCTGCCTTGAACTACCTTGCCCCTACTCGCGATCATGCTGACAGGCTGCTGAGCACCTTATGACTCTAAGGCAGACTTGAATGCAAAGCTGCCGATGATGCCTTTATGGTCCAAAACACTTCCTATTTCTCCTCAATGATTCTCTTCCAGAAACTACCTTGCCACTACTGGTGAGCATGCTGGCAGGCTACAGAGCAGCTTAAGATTATAAAACAGACTTTCAATATACAGCTTCCTATGAGGGAATGGGCAGGGGCGGCTCACAGGATTGGACTGCAGCTTAAAGCTGGCTTCGGCACCAATGAAAAAGTGGCCTAAAGTTGCATATGGCAATTCATTCCTTCAGTGACAGACTGTTTGAATAGTACTCAAGGGTGGGAGTGTTGTTAAAATGTAAGCAAACTGTGATATTTTAGGAATATTTATTCAGCAACAATGGTCAAAGCTACTAGCTGCATAGTGAAGTAACTCATCACACTGTCCCAAATTGGCAAACAAAATGTCCCATTTAGACCAAAAAAAGTGGCACACACTAGTATTTTGCATTTTTGTTTCGGGCATTGCCCTATTGCCCTATATGCGAGTCCGAGCCTGGCGGCTGATCCATAATGGCCGAGGAGGCGTCAACCCAGTGGCCTCCTCACCCATTATGGAGGAGTCGAGGAGCCAGCCCAGTGAAACACTGACCATTCCCTCAGCTGCTTTTTCTAGCTGAGGGAGTGTTCCTTCCCTGGCTGAACTGTCAAAGGTAAACACTGTTTCCCTTTGACAGTTCAGGTCCCCAGCTGCACATGCTCACTGAGACATGCAAGGCTGGGAGCGTTTTGCTTTGCAAACCTTGCATAGCTCATTGGAAAGGCTGCTGGGGAACTGCATGTATGTATGTTCGAGGAGGCGCTCTGGCGCCTCCTCGCACATATGGACAGAGCAGCCTGGAGCGGGTCGTTCCAGCACCGACAGGCAGTCCCCTGCCAGCATGTCCAGGAACCAGGAAACTCTTGCTCTGGGATTCCTGTTCATGATGCAGGAGCTAGAGTGCTGTGGTGGGAACGTCAGGACCGGGGCAGAAGGTAAGTTCATTTTAATTTATTTTTTATGTAACTGTGTTATAAGTGAGTGTATGATAATGGGTGCGTGTTTCAATGATAAAGTGCTTGCTGTGTTAATGCTGTGCGAATTTGTCTGTGTTTGTATCGGTCTGTGGAGCTGATTTTGGCGAGTGGGGGGAAGAAGGTTTGTACAACAAAGGCATTTTAAAAATGCTTTTGTTGCACAATCCCCCTACCCACCTGCCAAAATCAGCTTTACTTCTGAGGCACTGTAGAGCCCAGAGACAGGGATGATATTTTTCTACTGGACATCTATCATAGATGTCCAGTAAAAAAATACCATGCTTTCCCCCTGAGGCCCCCCGCGCCTTGCATACACAGATAATCATGTTGATTGTGTTAGGCACTGTGGGGCCCAGGGTACAGGGATGGTATCTTTTTACTGGACATCTATAATAGATGTCCAGTAAAAAGTATCATGCCTGCCCCCTGGATCTCTCAGTGCCAATTGCAAACTGTTTGGCTTTTTACCGATTTATGTTTAAAAGAATGCTCTAAAATGCAACATTTTAACCCATTTTTAAGAAAATAATTCCCTGTCTATTGTTTTGAGCTCCCTTGCTGCGCTCGGTCATTATGGCATATCTGGAGGAAACATGTATGCCCGTCCACTTAATTAATTCACCAGCCGCCACTGGAACTGTGCTGGGAGCAGGGTGGGGAGCCCAAGGACTGTGGTGGGAGCAGGATGGACGGGAGCCATGGGATAGTTGTGGGAGTAGGGTGGGGAGAGCCTTGGGTCTGTGTTGGGGTGGTGAGAGCCCAGGGACTGGGTAGGAGTGGGATGAAGGAGCCCAGAGACTAGGATCGAGAAGGCGGGGGAGGCAATGGGCTATACTGGGAGGAGGGTGCAGTGACGGTGCACGATAGCTCATAGCCATTTGGACTTACTGTTCATTTGGCATTTTTGTGGGGCCCCGGCCTGCCCACATTTTGCTTGGGGGGGCCCAAGCCTAACATTTTTGAAGACCACTAGTTTAGGGTGTAAACACTTCCTGTTTCTCCTCAATGAGGGTGTGCCTGGAAATACCTCACCACTACTACCGAACATGCTGAAAGGCTGCAAGGCAGCTTAAGAATGCAAGACAGACTTGCAATGTAAAGTTTCTTTGTTGGCTTTAGCATTAAAAACACTTCCTGTTTCTCCTCAATGACTGTCTACCAGGAACTACCTTGCCACTACTGGCGAGCATGATGACAGGCTGAAGAGCAGCTTAAGATTGTAAGACAGACTTTCAATTCCTTTGATGCCTTTAGGGTCCAAAACACGTCCTGTGTCTCTTCAATGTGGGTGTGCCTGGTACTACCTCAACACTTCTGCCGAGCATGCTGACAGGCTGCAGAGCAGCTAAGGAGTCTAAGAAAGACTGCAATGTAAATCTTCCTATGATGTCTTAAGGGTCCAAAACCCTTCCTGTTTCTTCTCAGTGAGTGTCTGCCTGGAACAACCTTGCCTCTACTGGTGAGCATGCTGAAAGGCTCCAGAACAGCCTAAGAGTGTAAGGCAGAATTGCATGTAGAGCTTCCAATGATACAATTAGCGTCCAAAGCACTTCCTGTTTCTTCTCAATGAGTGTCTGCCTGGAACTACCTCACCACTACTGGCAAGCATGCTAACAGGCTGCAGAGCAGCTTAAGAGTGTAAAGCAGACTTACAATGTAAAGCTTCCTATGATGTGTTTTGGGGTCCAAAACACTTCCTGTTTCTACTCAATGAGTGTCTCACTGCAACTACCTTGCCAGTAATGGTGAGCGTGCTGACAGGCTGCAGACCAGCTTAAAAATGTAAGGCAGACTTGCAATGTAAAGCTTTGTCTGATGCCTTTATGTTCCTAAACACTTCCTGTTTCTCCTCAATGAGTGAACTACCTCACCACTACTGGTGAGTGTGCTGACAGGCTGCAGAGCAGCTGAAGAGTGTGAGGCGGACTTGCAATGTAAAGCTTCCTATGATGTCTTTAGCTTTCAAAACACTTCCTGTTCAATCTCAATGAGTGTCCTCCGGAAACTACCTAAACACTACTGGCAGGCATGCTGACAGGCTGCAGAGCAGCTTAAGAGTGTGAGGCAGACTTGCAATGTAGAGCTTCCTATGATGTCGATAGGGGCCAAAATACTTCCTGCTTCTCCTCAATGAGTGTCTGCCTGGAACTACCGTGCCAGAAATGGTGAGCGTGCTGAGAGGCTGCAGAGCAGTTTAAAAATGTATGGCAGACTTACAATGTAAAGCTTCCTATAATATGATATGATATGATGTGGCATTTATAACACGACTGTACACAAATGTTTCTATGCGCAACAAGAGAAGGTGGTAGAAACAAAGGGAGGACAAAATAACGATTTACTAGGCCTTGTGTCATTCAGATCATGCAAGTGTAGGGAAGAGAGAAGGTGAGAAGTGCCAGGAGGAAGAGGGAAGTGCAGTTAACTCACAAGTGCATCCAGCAGGTGGCTCATAAGTGCAGAGAGAAGGGATTGTAGGGTTGCAGATACAGACCCGTAAGGGCTGGGGAGCCTGGAGGCAGGGCGGGGTAACTGGACATGCAGGAGCCTGGACCTGAGTTCAGAAGGTGACCAGTTTACCAGTGCGTGGAGCAGTCAGGTGCATCAACAGGGGAGCAGAAGAGAGAAAGCTGAAGCAAAACGGAAGGCCTTGAGTTGCTTCTGGAATCAGAGGTGGTTCCGCTGAAGTTTGAGAGAGGCAGGAAGCTATTCCAGAGGGAGGCCCCAGCTGAGGAGATAGATCTACCCCCAACACTCTGCTTGGAGAAGCGTTTGACCATCAGAGAGTTGGAGGCGGAGTGCTCTATAAGGAAGATGTTTTGGAAGAGAAAGTTGAAGGTAGAGTGGTCCCAAGCCCCAGAAAGCCTTGTGGATGATGCAGAGGGCCTTGAACTTGATCACTGCAGCCACGGGGAGCAAGTGAGGAAATTTCAGAGCTGGAGAGATGCGAGGCCAAGAACAACTGTTGCAGTCCTGTTCTGTATAAATTGCAAAGGTCGAAGAGCTGAGACAGAAAGATTTAGAAAGAGTATGTTGCAATAGTCCAGCCTAGAGAGGACCAGAGCTCTGTAGACAGCGAGAGAAAGCTATAAAAGGAGGAATACCTCTCAGGAGATACAGCTGATAGTTTATCTTCTTAGAGACATCAGAGATGTGAGGGGAGAAGGAGAGTGTGCAGTCGAAGATGACAACAAAGTTTGTTCCCTCACAGGAACAAGCAGGAAGCGGGCCCAGATTGGGCGGCCGAGAGAGAGAGAGAGAGAGGAAAGGAGGGAGATTGTATGCCAGTGAGAAGGATCTCAGTCTTACTGGCATTAAGGCAGAGACCATTGGCGGCACACCATTCCTGATATGCGTCCAGTCTGGTATGAGAGACGATACAGAGGTGGCTGAGGGGAGCCCGAAAGGGAGCGGAGTGTCATCCGCATAACATTGAAAATTGGAGCAGAAAGCAGTGATGCAGTAAGCAAGAGGTACCAGATAGTGGTTGAAGAGTCAGGGAGGGAGGTTAGAACCCTGGGGAACCCCACAAGTATAGAGATAGATAGAAGAGAGGAAGGTCCCCAGTTGGACCTCAGAGGGCCGGTCAGTGAGAAAGGAGGGCAACCTGGCCAAGGCCTGATCAGTAATACCAATGATGCCTTTGCAAATTGGACCTTTAGGGTCCAATACACTTCCTGTTTCTCCTCCGTGAGGGTATGCCTCTAACTACCGCACCACTATTGTCAAGCATGCTGACAGGCTGCTCAGCAACTTAAGAGTCCAAGGCAGACTTCTAATGTAAAGCTTCTCATGATGCATTTAGGGTCCAAAACACTTCCTATTTCTCCTCAATGAGTGTCTCACTGGAAATACCTGGCCAGTAATGATGAGCGTGCTGACAGGCTGCAGAGGAGCTTAAAAATGTATGGCAGACTTGCAATGTAAACATTCATATGATGCATTTAGGGTGTAAAGCACTTTCTGTTTCTCCTCAATGAGGGTGTGCCTGGAATTACCTCACCACTACTGCCGAGCATGCTGACAGGCTGCATGCCAGCTTAAGAATGTGAGGCGGGCTTTCAATGTAAAGCGTCCTATGATGCCTTTAGCGTCCAAAAGACTTCCCCTTTCTCCTCAATGACTGTCTTCCAGGACCTACCTCGCCACTACTGGCAATAATGCTGACAGATTCTAAGACAGACTTGCAATGTAAAGCTTCCTTTGAAGCCTTTAGGGTCCAAAACACTTCCTGTTTCTCCTTAATGACTGACTTCCAGGAAATACCTCACCACTGCTGCCGAGCATGCTGACAGGCTTCAGAGCAGCTAACGAGTCTTAAGGTAGACTTGCAATGTAAAGCCTCCTATGATGCCCATAGGGTGCAAAACATTTCCTGTTTCTCCCCAAGACTGTCTCAAAGGAACTGCCTCACCACTACTGCAATCAATTTAACCTAATGCTAAAGTCACTGTTAAACTACTGTTATCAGGAGCCATAGCTTAGTTCATAACTCCCCTCACATGACTACACCTGCCTGTGTGATGCACCCTTTTCATCTCGAGTTGGTCCTCGCTCGGATATGATCATATGTGGAGGCCAGCTGCTCGACTTATTTGTATCAGATGAGCATTGTACTCTCTCCTATAGTGTACATTGTTCAAATACCAACATCCTAGTTGCCCAGGATAACTAGGGGCTTGATGTTTTTTTCCACACATGCATTTTAGTTTAAGACATCCCCCTTTGCAAACAATATAAGGGACTACTTAAGCAGAGCAGGATTGAGTCAAGCTATTCTGATCCCCACTATGTATACATCATTTTAGAGGCAGTATCAGCCTCAAATAAGCATATATTGTGTGTTTTTTTTATGTCTGATGGTGAACACAATCCTCTAAACTTAATGGTTATACAAAGGAAAACTAGTAGCTCTAAGATGCTCCTCCCCCATTTTTCCAAGTAACTAATATGACATTTTCCTGTTTTTATTTTGTAATGGGTTGTACATTGAAGTCCATATCAGCTATGTGCCAATTTTTCCGTCTACAGATTTGAAAGACTGCGACTAAGACACATCTAAGAATAAGACTCACAGCTGGATCTTGTTAAACTAAGTGACCTTTTAGTTAATATTGTGCTACTGATCCTCTGGGCAAGTTGTGACTTTATTTCATTGGGTGGTGGAAGGTTGCAAGATGTTACATACCACACCATCCATACCTACTGATTCATTTAAGCATGCATCTGGTGTCCTGATGAATGCTGGAATTAATTAAACAGTTTGAACTGGTAGGCATCTAATGTACGCTAGCTTCATCACCAACATAGTGTGATATTTACGTTTCATTTTTAGTCACATAACATGAACCAGGTCCACTATGCCTTGTTTTTGCTTTAACTCTTGGACGTTGATTGCTTGACTGCTGTCACTACAAGATGGAATAACTCCATGGACACTGGATATAAGGTTTGTGGTTGCCATGAGGAAACATTAGAACATTTCTTACTCCTTTGCCCAGGATATCATAGATTTTGGAGGTGTTATTTGGTCCCTCTTTTTAGATTGAAAAGCATTCTGCAAATAGAAGCGTGCTTACTCTGTTGTAAAAGTATCGCCAATGTGAATGAAGTCAACTACATTACAGCATTTCTTAGCAGGGCTTAGTTAAAAAGAATGAAATGTATTTTATGAGGTTATGCAATTGCATTGTATATAATTTTTTCTACTTTTTAATGGTGCATTTAATGCATGGCAGGTATTTTAATGCGTCTTAAATGTTTTAATTGTTTTGATTTTTTCATGCTTTTGTAAACAAATAAAGCTTGTTTGAACAATACAGATCCTATTTTATCAGAGTTGCACAGAGATTGCACTTCTGAAACTTTCCTGCCCATCTTCCAACAACAGTAAGGAGAGGAAGTGTTTGAAACCTTGGGTCGGGTCAGTTAACAGGACACAGTGGTGTTTTACTTCACCATCTCCAAATTGTATGCCCCACCCCCCCGAATATGGTCCAGTGGAGAGATTTTGCAATATCAACTTCTTATCAAGTGCTTTTTACTCTAGCTCCACTCATCAGGAAGTAACTCAATATTGCTTTACCAGTGCTTGTTATATTTCTCAGATCATTAAACGACAATGTCAAAGTTCATCCTCCACAAAGATCCAAGGTTTTAGAGTAGCCATGGAATGTTCCTGACGAAACCACTTGCCCATAAATCATAAATCATTCACTATTGCTTGTGTCAGTGCAGCCCTTGCTTTCTTCCATAATGGAACACAGAGCAGTATTGTTTGACACGCAATAGTGTCCGAAGGAAAAAGTAATCCTGGCTCAGCATGTTTGTTATGCACATAGGTTGAACATGGTAAGCCGGGGACTTAATTTAGAATATGATGTTTACCAACTTGCTAATTCTCAGGCCCAGCAAAGTTACAAATGCATGCCCCTTATGCAGTTCTTACCAGTTGTTCTACAATTTATATCCTAAGGCACCTTTTATAAAAACCTTAAGCAGAGATAATCATAGCACGGACCAACCTCTAATTTCTACCCCTTTGTGGAGAATCTTTCCATGTATTTCTCCTCTTAGAAAACATTGCTAATGTTGATTTCTTGGCATGGACCGTAAAAGCCTGAATACCTGTGTATTCTGTAAAAGCTGATGATCTGGCACTGCAAGTTATTCAGCATATGGGTGATCAAAACTGTATCGTCTGCATACATTAAAATAGGTATTTGCCTACCAGATAATCTCGGAACATTAGTGGTTGTTCTTTCTAATATATTGGAAAAGGAATTAGTGTACCAATTAACAAGATATTATGATATGGCATTTATAATGCGCCTATACACAAGTGTTTCAAAGCATGACGAGGCAAGGGAGGGGGAACAGAGGGAAGACAGACAATGATCCTACTAGGCCAGGTGTCATTCTGATCGCGCAAGTGCATTGGAAGGGGGAAGGAGGAAAGTGTGGGGGGAAAGGGAAGGGGACAATGCAGTACATGGGAAAATTGAATAATAACAATAAGTACATGTCCGGCCAACAGGTGGCAAGCGCAAGGGTAAATGCAGACATTGGGTGTCAAGGGCTGGTAGTGGGACGGTAGGAAAACAGAAAACAGTCCCCAAGTGAGGGGCTTGCCAGGAAGGCAGTGCAGGTGTGCGACTGGTGGGGTAGGGGACTTGGGCCCGAGATGAGAGGGTGGCCAGATAACCAGTGCAGTTTCAGTTTCTGCCAGGAAGTCAGCAGGGGAGAGGAGGAGAAAAAGCTGAAGCAAAGAGAAAGGTTTTGAGGTGCTTCGGGACACAGAGATGATTCTCCTCAAGTTTCAGGGAGGCAGAGAGGCTGTTCCAGAGGGAGGCCCCAGCCGAGGAAAGAGATCTACCACCATCCCTGGCTGAGCCCAATGGATACCATTTCTGCCATTTCCTACTCTTGCCTTTGCATAAAAATTCATAGCAATCACTATTGCAACCACATATTTAAATCAATGTTGTCCATAGTCTTTACCTCACCAAATGAGCAAATGTCTATGTCAGATTCATGTATGCCAAGTTGACAGCGAGCCCCAGACCTGACACATAGTAAGCCGAGGGGCGATACAAACTGAGCACCTGCCATTCCATTCCCATGTCTTCCCTGGATCTATATTGGGGGTCAATGGGTATATTTTGCTGATTCATACAGTCCTCAATCTAAAATGTGTAACTTTGCCCTAAAGTTTGGCTGCCACATTCAAGAATCAAATAGGACCATAAGATGTGGGGTCCTTCTTATTACCTTTCTTATAGTTGGCACAGTTGTTATGGAGTTGAAATCCAACATAGCAATATCGATTTAAGTAAGTAGATTTGCCCACATGGAAGGAAAATATGTATATATATCTGGCGTACATTGTCTGGACCTGGATTTCTTCTTCTTAACTGAGTTGATAAGGCCATCTCAAGAGCTTTTAAAGTGAAATCAGAATTCTTAAAATCACACATAGTTACACTATACATATGTCTGATAAATCTAGATATATGTTCTGCAATTGCCCTCAAGCACAACGTCGCATGACTTCTAATATCCCAAAGTGTGCAAAATTGCTTTACGCAAGCTTTAGGTGGTATATGCACAGGGATCCCATTGCTCTGTTTCACAATTTGTGTATGTTCTGCAAATAATGTGCAAAAAGAAACCATAGCTCTAGCCTCTGCTGTTTCCTCAAATGCATCACAATTGTCAATTTTGCACATTTAGTTTCCACTGCTGCAGCATATTCTTCTATCTTTTCCTGCTGTCTCTTACCCTTGCATTGCCTATGGGAGCCACCATTAAAACCTGTAAGAGGGCTGTATTAGGTATCTTGCAATTTTATCTTGCAACCCACAATAGTTTGCTTGTATACCTGATTGAGGATTTTTTTTTTTTTGCTATTTATGTAGCACACCTAACCCATAGGCATCTGGGCCCTTATTATTATTCGCAAAAGAAAAATATATAGACTTCATTATTTCCCTAAATATAGACATGCTGTCATGACGTGCGGTAGAAACACCTGCCCGCTACCTTCAATCCCTTGTCTACGCCCTTGGTGGTTACCATGGAGACTTCACTGATGCCATAAGTGTATATGACGTACGCCAGCTACTGTGTTCACACGCCAGATGGCATCCTGTGTTGTCACTGCCGATCCTGCAGATGCATAAAGAACAGCATTTCCATGGCACCTGCGCTTCTAAATGAAGCAAGTTCCCCAACTTTACGATACTTGTTGTTACTGCTGTTTGATTCCTCATACCCTGTTTTCTGGCTCTTGGACCTTGTCTCGGATTGCATTTTGATACCGTCTTTTGTGAATACTCTGGTAAACAAATTTGCCTCTGCCACACAGATTGCCTCTTGGATCACCCCTTAATCCTTGCTCTTGCTGATACCCGCTACCTTGTGTTACCCACTGTGGGATTCTGGAGATGTGGGTCACTGCTTTGTTCTCTGTGCACTAGGACTTTGGACGGTTTGCTGGTTTGAACATCAGTGCACTGTAACTGTGTTTAGTGCCTACTCGTTCTGTCAGGGGTTAGGTCCCATTTAAGCATACTCACATCCTCCCCTTCCACATCTAGTTCCTTATCCTCCTGTTTTATACAAAGATCCCTCCACGCCAGGACTCCTACTCTCGCACGTTAGGTAAGCTTGCACTCAGACAGAACATGTTGGCTTGTCCTTCGGTACATGTTCCACATCTTTATTTGTTCTTTAATCACAGAGTGAAACACATAGTTTTTTGTCACCAGACAACCTCTTCAAGGGATTCAGATTAGGGTCCTGTGTTTCACAGGTCAGTGTTGTCCTAACTGATGCATACCCAATTTGCTAGATTATTAGCACTAAAACCTATCTTTATTCTTGGAGTCTGGCATTTACCTAGTGGCATTTTTTCTCTATCATCTGAATCACACCTCGGCCAGTATAGTCGAGTCCAAACAGGCAGAGGAGTGCTTCATAGGAAAGGTATCCCTCATTAAGGAGACCCCATATTTATTGGGGTTGTCTTGGAGAAGAAGCAATCTGATAAACCTACACGCCTATTCGGGAGTACTAACAGAGGCTCTCTTCACCTACTTTATCCTCCCCCAGGCCCTCTGGCATAGTAATTCTATTTTTGCTCACAATCTTAGTGTGCCATACTGTTCTCTTTCCACAGTCCATTCCATATTGGTCTTTTTATTCTTCAGAGGGTCTGGGTCCTGTTTTTACCCCTATTTATTCTCACTATTGCCACATTGTATAGTCTTGATCAAGAATGGGGTGGAATCAGAAAATAACCAATCATGCTTTGTGCTTGGATTTTTTTGTTACCTCACTCTTGAAATTGCCCAGTAGCCAGTTGTACCCAATGTTTTATTAGGAGGCCTGATCCATGACAATCATCACGATTCAGATAATGTAGCTAATTGACCATCAAGAGCCTCATATTCGCTGAGTCCCCATTATCCCCTCCCACCATATTCCAATCTTAAATTGAAATCACCAGCATCTACTAGGATCTCATAGTAGAAACGACTATGGTCAACAGACCATTAGTTGGGTGCACCTGTGCTTCTTTGGCTCCTTCCCATATTTGGAGTTATAGACATAAATCAGCTGCACAGTGTTTGTTCATGTTCATAAATGTGATTAGTTTTATATTGTTCGATAACACCTCATACCCTATTTTTTGTGACCCCATTTGTGATTCCCACCATGAATTACATCCTTGAATAGACGCAGCCTTTCTTTCACCTTACTACACTGATCTGCAAAGAGGAAAATCCCTGCATCCCGATTTTACGCAAGGTCTAGGTTGCCTGTAGTAAAATGGTTTCAAACTGCTTTACGTATTCCAACCAATCCTAACTATTTAGTCTGTAATTAAGCAATGCAATATTCCATGGCAAGAATGCCAAATCATTTTTCATGGTCTTATTTTCCTTCACTCTAGAAAAAAACATAATTCATGGCTTCAACTAAAATTGTTGCATGCGTTTTTGGAAATATAAAAATACTTGCATTATCTGCTACATCAGGTGACTGATTCTTTTCCATCCTATTCCCACATGAAGAAACCCTCGATTTTACCTTTTACTGCAGGCCTCTCCTCCTAGTAGGAAGCTGCGTATTTCCCTCAAATCTCAGGGACGTCTCCCATCTAGATATATCCTGTCAATCTGTGTCCTTTGGGGAAGTTAGAACTTCCTATATGGCGTGCAGTTCAATATTAGGCTGATAATATCTACTCACAACCCTTGAAAACCCAGGAAAGGAGACATCATTCCCAACTCTATTGTATTGACAAATTAAGTGTTTTAGTTTCCTGTAGACATTCGTTTGGGATGGGAACTTTTTGTCAGATCCTTTGAGCTCCTCAATATCAAGTGATCAAATAAAGTTTGGGGATACAACTTAATTTCAGTGTCTCTTCTGCTATGGAGACTTGCAGATCTCAATATATCTTGCGCAATATTCAGGCACCTACAGGCCATGACAACACAGTCTGCATCTAAAAACCTTTGACCAGGGCCAACCCACTCCACTCTGCTTGCCATTGGAGGTGTCTGTCTAGTTGTTGTTTGAAGTTGCAACACGTGTGTATCAGATTAATTACTTTCCATATCAATAATGGCTTGTCCTAAACTTTCCCTCGTTTGAGGGGGGAACCTGTGTCACTGAAATCACGAGTCGCTCTTTTTGTTGTAGGGTATGGGGGGGTTGTCTATCCTTTTGTTGTCACTGCAAAACCACTAGTGTCCCGTGCTTCTTCGGTGTTCTTTCATCAGTCCCACCTTTTCCATTGTATTATATATTTTTTAACATTCGGTCTTCTGTTCAAATGTAAGCCAAACTTGTTATTTGTCCCAGACTATCACCTCTGTGGATGTTGATTTCACCACAAGTTTTGTAAAGGTGTGTCCTTGCTCTGTGTTGTCATCATCACTTGAGCTTGTGTTCATGATATTTACCTGCTTTTCCTGCATTTTCAACATTGTTGCTAGTGGATCCAGTGTGAGTTCCATTCTGTTGTTTTTCATCAACAGTACGGCCAAACCCTGTAGGTGTGACAACATCTTCTATAGTGAGTATTCCAGGTAAAATTCAGTGAGATTGGATGGATTTTGCTTTGGATCATTTGGGTCAAAACTTCAAATCACCTTCGTTTCACAAGCAGACGTATCTTTATACGTATGTTCTGCTGGGCATCATCTTATCTACTTCGATTTCCTTATTTGAGCCTTTCATGCCCCAGGGTAACTTTTTTAACTCCAGCACAATTGCTCATTGTTAAGCAATTACTTCGTTTTTGGGAATCTTCTGTTAGTTTTCCTTAAGGAATACTCTTTAAACCTTCGTAGCCATGTTATCCTTTCCATGTGTTCCACTATCTAAAATCCTATTAAATGAACAGAGGCCCGGAGTGGAGGGCAGTGAAAATGCATCTTCACTAGTACTATGCTCTAAAACAATAGCTTTTAACTACAATTTGTGTTAGGCAGAATCACCTGTAGTACCCTTTGGGAACACTAAAGGAAATTAAGACTACAAGTGTAAGCACAATTTCACCTTTGGTACAAGCCTGTACTACACAGTAAAGTGGTAGTGATGGCTGAGCAGCCAGACTTATCTCAAGGGTTTAAGTGAGCAGTAGAGCAAGTTACACAAAGGACCAACCAATACAGTGATTCACATATACACATACTCAATGTTTCTTGGTAAAAGAATATATATTTATTTACTCAGTCAGTTATAAAACATTACACTAGCATAAGCAACTCCATATCACACAATAATAAACCACAAAAATACAACCAGTAAGTAAATGAACAATTTTAGCTCCCTTGAATTAGGAGCAAAATGGCACTTATTAAAGGAGTAAAAAGACAAGGTTATAAGAACAGACAGCACAAATACATTCATAAGCAGGGCAAAGGGTTTCAGTTATCAACAACCAGCAATTCTTCTCATAGGCTTGGGCCAAAGTCAATGGTTCAGAGTCTTTGTATAGGATGGCACAGTTCTGGTAGTAACAGATAAGTCTTTTCCACAGAGTTTAGAAGAATTTTGCTAGGTGAAAAGGTTGACATATGTTTAGGGAAGGACAAGCCTTCGAAGTTGAGGAACATTTCATGCACTTTCACGATGGCCGAAAAGATTTCCGGACCGCAGTTGCACAGTAGCTTTTTAACGAAGAAAGCTGTAGCTGAGGCAGTTGTTCCTGGCAGTTTGAGCAGATCTCGCTGTTCCTGAGCTTCAGTTGTGGGGACACGAAGGAGAACGTCGGGAGGTTCCTGCACTGCCCAGGGAAGAGGTCAAAAGCTGTAGCAAGACATTGGTTTAAGGTGTGAGCGCCTTAAAGTCCACAAGCTGGTTTCCTTCCCTCTGGCAATCCGGTTTTCAACAGCACTCTGATGGAAATTCGACCAGATGGGGACGGTATCCAGGTGGCTTGCGAGTTGGTTGTTCCCACCAAACTCAAGGGAAGTAGTTACCCTTGAAGGGCTTCTCTGTTGATGGAGTTTCAGGCAATTCGAACCTGCAGCAGGGCTTCACCAGTTGTCCAGGAGTTGCAGCAGTCCTCTTCAGAATGTCTTCGTTTCTTTCGTTCCAGTGGTCGACTCTGCTTTCCAAGTACCAGAGACCTGTTTTTAAACAGTTTTCCCCCATTCATTCCAGCCTGGCTGTCACTCACATGGCAGGGTGGCTGTCCAGCCGGACAACCAGCTGGCCAATCACACCAGAGTGCATTTAGGACTCCTAGGAGACTAAGCACAGAGAGTTTCGGGCACCTCGCTCACATCCTGTCCACCCCAGACACCCTGGTGCCAGAGGAGGTCTTCAGTACTGAAGCCTGCCAAAGGCCAACAAACAAAGGGACCAAACCTGGTTTAGCGCACAGAGACAAACACAAGAAGGACTTTTCCTAAAAGAAATGGTGAAAAAATATGACCAGAGTCCTTTTTTACTGATGGTCTGGGGCGGCATGCTGAAAAACATGGCTGACTCGATTTGGGAAAAATCACGGTACTTTATCTAAACCACTGCCACCAGCCATTTAAAGTAGGAAAATGTAACTTTTTACTGTTACATGAGTGTTTTGCCTTAGGGGAAGCTAAGTAACCCCTCCAGCACTCTATTGGAAGATAGTGTGTGCTGGGTCAGTAATTTTAACGAGACTAGTGAAGTCTATTTAACTTTACATGCTCTGTGAGACAGTAGTCAGTCCCAGAGAAGGTATTTAAACCTTGGGAAATCTGAAAGACATCTCTGTGCCACTGCAGTCAAGGTGCTTGGAAGCAAGACAACACAGAGCACCACAGGTTCGATCCCTTGGTCTGCACTTAGAAACCTCTGGGTATTAAGTGCATCATAAATAACCTATTATATAATATCATATCATAAGTGGCACATCACGCACAGGTTTCAGAATAGAATACAAGGTACAATAGCACACAGCAATTTGGGACACTGTTATCTGAAGGGATACTCCATCAACTACTTAGAAATAAGCATGAGCATATTCCTCTTAAAATCCTTACAGTATCCCTCAAACTCAAGATTAAATAAAAGCAGCTGTGTCCCGACAGGACTTTGCTGTGAAATACAATTTACATCACCTCACAGATAGAGGATTACTAGCAGCTTTTACAGGTGGTAATATTGATGGGCGTTATAATGTATGTGGGCCCAGAGTTCATTGTTCAGACAAAATCAGTTTCCACAGTTTCCCCTCACATTTCCCCATAATGCCCACATTACTCACATTACTCACGAATTCGGAAATGTTTGTCTACCAAAATAGTACCAGTATCCAAGCTGGCTCATCATGGTCAGTCCTTTCTCCAAACTGCACGGAACGGAACCGGGTCTCTTTACTGCAGAAATGTTTCTATGGTATAGTATTGCTCAGCACGATTTCAGAATAAAAAAGTAAAACAGGGCTAAGGAGTGTGTCCACCATGCACTGAGAGGTAGGAGTGAAAAAACAACTGTTCGCAGACAGTGTAGAGGGAGAGGGAAGGGGAACGGAGAAGAGGTAACTGAAAAATGACATTCAAAATAGTGCCCCCAATCTACCCAGAACGGCCTCACTGGCACTGCAACAGGTGCTGCTGCCCTGTAGAGTGGTTTAAGAGTGAGGGGGATAGCTCAGGGGCAACGTGTTTGTCTTGAAATCAAGAACACACAGCGCAAAACGGGCTCGACACACAAACAATCTATCGCATTAAGCACTTTATAAAAGAACAATTACAATTATAAAAATCGTAATTAAAGAGCATAAGCCAGCCCTGGAGCATGAGCTTCCAGTAATGCCCACAAGGTCTAAAAAGTAGCCTGTTTAACTTCAATAAGTGTCTGCCAGGAACTATCTCGCCACTACTGCCGAGCTCATAATGATTCCATTAGCGTCCAAACACTTCCTGTTTCTCCTGAATGAGTGTCTGCCTTGAACTACCTTGCCCCTACTCGCGATCATGCTGACAGGCTGCTGAGCACCTTATGACTCTAAGGCAGACTTGAATGCAAAGCTGCCGATGATGCCTTTATGGTCCAAAACACTTCTTATTTCTCCTCAATGATTCTCTTCCAGAAACTACCTTGCCACTACTGGTGAGCATGCTGGCAGGCTACAGAGCAGCTTAAGATTATAAAACAGACTTTCAATATACAGCTTCCTATGAGGGAATGGGCAGGGGCGGCTCACAGGATTGGACTGCAGCTTAAAGCTGGCTTCGGCACCAATGAAAAAGTGGCCTAAAGTTGCAAATGGCAATTCATTCCTTCAGTGACAGACTGTTTGAATAGTACTCAAGGGTGGGAGTGTTGTTAAAATATAAGCAAACTGTGATATTTTAGGAATATTTATTCAGCAACAATGGTCAAAGCTACTAGCTGCATAGTGAAGTAACTCATCACACTGTCCCAAATTGGCAAACAAAATGTCCCATTTAGACCAAAAAAAGTGGCACACGCTAGTATTTTGCCTATTTGGTTCGGGCATTGCCCTATTGCCCTATATGCGAGTCCGAGCCTGGCGGCTGATCCATAATGGCCGAGGAGGCGTCAACCCAGTGGCCTCCTCACCCATTATGGAGGAGTCGAGGAGCCAGCCCAGTGAAACACTGACCATTCCCTCAGCTGCATTATCTAGCTGAGGGAGTGTTCCTGGCCTGGCTGAACTGTCAAAGGTAAACACTGTTTCCCTTTGACAGTTCAGTTCCCCAGCTGCACATGCTCACTGAGCCATGCAAGGCTGGGGGCGTTTTGCTTTGCAAACCTTGCATAGCTCATTGGAAAGGCTGCTGGGGAACTGCATGTATGTATGTTCGAGGAGGCGCTCTGGCGCCTCCTCGCACATATGGACAGAGCAGCCTGGAGCGGGTCGTTCCAGCACCGACAGGCAGTCCCCTGCCCGCATGTCCAGGAACCAGGAAACTCTTGCTCCGGGATTCCTGTTCATGATGCAGGAGCTAGAGTGCTGGGGAGGGAACGTCAGGACCGGGGCAGAAGGTAATTTCATTTTAATTTATTTTTTATGTAACTGTGTTATAAGTGAGTGTATGATAATGGGTGTGTGTGTCAATGATAAAGTGCTTGCTGTGTTAATGCTGTGCGAATTTGTCTGTGTTTGTATCGGTCTGTGGAGCTGATTTTGGCGAGTGGGGGGAAGAAGGTTTGTACAACAAAGGCATTTTAAAAATGCTTTTGTTGCACAATCCCCCTACCCAGCTGCCAAAATCAGCTTTACTTCTGAGGCACTGTAGAGCCCAGAGACAGGGATGATATTTTTCTACTGGACATCTATCATAGATGTCCAGTAAAAAAATACCATGCTTTCACCCTGAGGCCCCCCGCGCCTTGCATACACAGATAATCATGTTGATTGTGTTAGGCACTGTGGGGCCCAGGGTACAGGGATGGAATCTTTTTACTGGACATCTATAGTAGATGTCCAGTAAAAAGTATCATGCCTGCCCCCTGGATCTCTCAGTGCCAATTGCAAACTGTTTGGATTTTTACCGATTTATTTTTAAAAGAATGCTCTAAAATGCAACATTTTAACCCATTTTTAAGAAAATAATTCCCTGTCTATTGTTTTGAGCTCCCTTGCTGCGCTCGGTCATTATGGCATATCTGGAGGAAACATGTATGCCCGTCCACTTAATTAATTCACCAGCCGCCACTGGAACTGTGCTGGGCAGGATGGACGGGAGCCATGGGATAGTTGTGGGAGTAGGGTGGGGAGAGCCTTGGGTCTGTGTTGGGGTGGTCAGAGCCCAGGGACTGGGTAGGAGTGGGATGAAGGAGCCCAGAGACTAGGATGGAGAAGGCGGGGGAGGCAAATGGCTATACTGGGAGGAGGGTGCAGTGACGGTGCACGATAGCTCATAGCCATTTGGACTTACTGTTCATTTGGCATTTTTGTGGGGCCCCGGCCTGCCCACATTTTGCTTGGGGGGGCCCAAGCCTAACATTTTTGAAGACCACTAGTTTAGGGTGTAAACACTTCCTGTTTCTCCTCAATGAGGGTGTGCCTGGAAATACCTCACCACTACTACCGAACATGCTGAAAGGCTGCAAGGCAGCTTAAGAATGCAAGACAGACTTGCAATGTAAAGTTTATTTGTTGGCTTTAGCATTAAAAACACTTCCTGTTTCTCCTCAATGACTGTCTACCAGGAACTACCTTGCCACTACTGGCGAGCATGATGACAGGCTGAAGAGCAGCTTAAGATTGTAAGACAGACTTTCAATTCCTTTGATGCCTTGTAAGAGGATTCAATTCAACACTACAGCTAAGTCAACGCCTAGTCTGTAATACTGAATGAAAACCCTTATTGATATATCTTTATGTCCAGTTCATGCGTTCTGGATGACTACCCCTATATAACACCCCTCTCTTGGAATCCCCCTGACCCCACTGAGCCAAGAAGTAGTTCTGTTTTGCAAGTTTAAAAGGTTTATTTGATAATTTAAAATATATATATATCACACTTTATAATAAATTAATAATTGAATAGCACACTTAATCTGATATGATAAAGATCAACAACGGAGAATCTGGCACTAGCACACTTCTTATAATCACTAATGAGTTGACATGAAATGGATAAGGTAGCACACTGGTAAATAGGAACAAAAGTATAATGTGGTAGAGGATGCTTTATGTAAGCTCAGGTGGATGCAATATTCAATGAATGCAGTACAGAAAATACTCAATATGATTCCAACCAAACAATGTAATCACTTTTCTCTGGCAATCCCCTCCCCCCCTTGATGCAAGGCAAGGAAATGGAAGGAAAACACACAGTTCTCAGAAATGCAATCAATGTAAATCAGTTCACCCCAGCAAGCTTACACTACAGAAATTTGAAAACACAGGCAAAATGCTTTGATATGTGCTAGCAATGGATGAGAAATATGCTGGAAATGCTTTTAATTCCCTTTCAGAGGTTCAGGGTGAGTGGTATCTAGTTAATATTAGTCCAGGCTCACACTAGCAATGATGCAGGGATAGTTAGCAGGTTAAACGAATTTCTGGCAAATGGAAGGCAAGCAGCAGCTGATTTTACATGTGGAGAAATTTGCAAATCGTGGTAAAATTCGCGGATGCGTGTTCCGTGATTGCGGTAAAACTATAAGGGGTAGGAATGCGGTTCTAGGTTCGTAGGAAAGCCACGATTCTAAGCTTCTAAACAAACGGTTACAGAGTTATGACCGATTTAATAGAGGTCGTTTTTGGTTTTGCAAATTTTAAAAGCTCAAAATGACAAGTGACAAATTTTACAAATGACAGGTGACAGTTAGGAGACAGTTCTACTTAGATTAAAATAGGATTGAATTATATTATTTTAACTAAGAGATTGGTTCTGCACAGTTTGCTATGTACTCACACTATATTCTTGAGTGAAATGGGCCTCGCCATGGATCTGGTCAGGTTTTAAACTCGCCTCTGGTCTCTGCACTTCACAGTGATCTGGGTCAGCTCTCTCTGGTTCTCTGGTCTGGGTCTCTAGTTCTGGATAGATTGAAGTCTCTAGTTTGGCTCTCTGGAGGTTTGATGGAGGTAAAGTATGGATTTTTCCGGCAGAGCTTCCAGCGGCAGATGGATTTGAAGGTCCCTATCTGTCCTGTCTGTCTGCTTTTATGTGTTTAGAATGTGGGTGTGTTCTAGCATCACTGACCCTACCTCTCTCTCAGCTTCTAATTGGTCAAACTTCCATTTATCATTTGATTGGGGAATGAACTGTGAGTCAGAGGGATGTCATTTTATGGCTTGCAGATAGGACACTCCTCTGTCAGATTGCACACATTCTATATTTGATAATAAAAGACATATTTCACAGTTACACAGTTGCTTGAAATTACATATACATGGTGTGGCTGAATTTAGCCATGTCTCTGTCCAAATCTGCTGTTTCTAAGAGCTTGCATTCAGAAATGGCACATAATTGACTTTTTAACTGATTTTTCAATTTCTGACATTGACCCAACTTTACATACATGTGCGCAGGGAGTATGGACATTAACTGATGAAGTTTCAGATTTTTAACATGCATACATTTAGAGTAATATCCACTTTTCCGCTAAAACCCCCCTGAACATGCCACCGGGTCGAAAAACCTCTTAAAATGTGGGCAGAAAAATCACAAGAATTATGGTGTCATTTATAAAATTTTCACATGTCCGCTCTATGAATGATCCATCTTTTTAAAGTTATGTTCTGGCTCCAAAGGGGTGTGGTTTCCTCTCAGCACAAGGTAGAAATACTGGTTTATCCAGTTCTGCCAAGCCAGCTTGCTCTCACAGGCAGTGCTCCTCCCAGCTTCTGCCAAGAGGAAGCTACATTTTACGACTGCTGTAATAAAACCTTTGCCTGAGTCAGGAGAGGCTCATTGTTCAGAGCTCCTGTAGAGCACAGGTAATTCAATTATCAGATAGATGGCATATCCTTAGTGTGAGCAGCAAAAGGGCAGCTAGGCCTGGGAACACAGCTGTGACTCAAGTTTCACTCCTGATGGGGGTAGTTGCCAGGCAGAATCAAGTTCCTTAAGCCAGACTTTCAGCTAACTGTCATGTTTTTTGTTGCTTTTTAAATTAACTTGCAATTTTACACATGCAGCTAGAATGCTGATTCTAAGTGCAAAACTATGACATTTCAACAGTTACAAAGGCATGTGACACCAAACATAGGTCACTCATTTAATCTAAACATTTTCGATTTTAGTGTCTTTAAATCCAGTGCAACTTAAACTGCTGACTCCATAGCAGTTTTGTTATAAGCATTGTTTTGGGCTCTTCATTTCCCAGATTTTGTAGGCACACAACACTCCATTCTACCAAATGTCTGCTGGTGTCCAGTGAGTTTTTAGATGTGTTGCAATGTTTAAAATAGACAGTTTGAGCCTGCCTTCAGAGAAACACAGGGTGGTTTTAAACTGCCGGCTTTTGGATAGTGGTGAGTACTGGTACTGCACCCATTTTTGGGATTTAAGAAAATGAATTCCCAACAGTTATGGGTTTGCTTTTGGCAATCAGCATTGCCATTCCCAATGGTTTCAGACTACTGTGTGGGTAGTCCAATGGTGGTTTTAGGCAGTTTCCTTCTGTGCCCATAACATCGGCAAAAATGAGTGGCAGCCTATTCTTCATGCATTTCCCTGTGCATTTTCTGGGAAGCTCTGGCCATCATGATGTTTTCCATGTCAGTACTGCACAGTTTTGAGGTATGGCTCGGATGCATGGGTAAATACATCCCACAAGCCCCCCTCTTGCGATGGCCATTCTATTTCACGAAGGGGACTCGCAAGACCTGGGATGTTTCCTCATCTTCTTCCAATAGATGGCACAGTTCAGCATCTTTTCCTCCATCCGGTACTGATCGATCGGTTCTCCTCGCCGGTCCTGATGGGAAGATTGGGCGGTACCCCGGGCCCATTGGATCTTCGTTCCCGGTCTCCGGATCGTCCTCCTTGGCCAGTCTCAAGGTCTTCTTTCTCCTAGGACGACAAAGGAAGAGCGGCAATACCTACTCATAGACGTTTTTCCACCACTGTTGAGATAGTGGGGCAGCATATGCATTTCATCATAACGAAACATTACATTCTTATTTTGAAAAAAAACAGTATAACTAAGAGACAGTTTCATGCAAATCACAGTATTTTAGAGACTAGATGTGGTATGTTTTATGATTGGAACTGAATTAGTCTGAGACAGTACCCGCTAGGATTCCAGAGGATTCCTCCAGTTGTTGCAGAGTGTGCCTGGGATGGCAACACTTCAACTGGTTTATGTGGACCCACTTGTCTTCCCCCGCTGCCAAAGGACCTTTGGGGATGTGGATTTTGTAGGTCACAGGAGAGATCTTGTCGGTGATCTCAAAGGGTCCCTTCCATGTAGGCAAAAATTTGCGCTGCTTGGCCTGGTTCCTTTGGAAGTTGTATAGATAGACCCGGTCCCCCACCTGATATTCCTTCCTGGAAGTTTTCAGGTCATAGTGGGTCTTCATGCTATCAGCCGATCTTTCTAGATTCCGCTGAGCGTAAGCAAAAGCATGTTGGAGGTGTTTCCTTAAATTCTCTACATACTCATGAGTAGTGGAGGCATTTATCAGTGTCTGCTCTTGGGTCCTGTAGAGCAAATGCTGAGGAAGCACCATCTTGCACCCAGTCATCAACTCAAATGGTGACATTTTGGTTGCAGATGAAGGGGTAGATCTGATGGCCATTAGGACCAGAGGTAATCGGATATCCCAACTTGGCCCAGAATCTGCCACAAACTTCTTTAATATGCTCACAATTGTCCGATTATATCTCTCTACTGCCCCAGAAGAAGCTGGTCTATAAGCAATATGCAGCTTTCTCTTGACCCCCAGTATCTCCCACATCTTTGTCATTACTTCACTGGTGAAGTGGCTACCTCTGTCTGACTCAATCCTTTGAGGTAGACCAAAACGGGAAAAGATGTGGTTAATCATCAAGGCAGCGGCAGTTTCTGCCTTGCAATTTGGGGCTGGGAGACATTCCACCCACTTGGTAAACAAGCATGTCACAGTCAACATGTACTTATTCCCCCTAGCCGAGCGAATCACAGGGCCTACAAAGTCGATTTGTAAATCTGACCATGGCAGTGTCATCCCCCTCTTTTGGAGAGGCGCGCGGTGCGTGAGGGATGATGGCTGAAATTGTGCACACACAAGACACCCCTTCAAGTATTGGTCGAGGTCCTGCCCCATGTGTGGCCAGTATGCAACCTCTCTTAAGATTTCCAATGTTGTGTGAAACCCCCTATGACCGGCAGTGGCCGCATCATGGGCGTGACTTAACATCAGGCTTCGGAATGAGGTAGGAACCACCCACTGATCGTGGCCAGCTTTGGATTTCCTTACCAACAAACCGTCTTGGATCCGGAACATTTTTGGACATTTCATCAACACTCTTAGGTCCTCTTTCCCAATGTAATCGGTATCCGTCAGGGGAAAGTTCTCAGGGTCCTCAAGGTGCAGGTAAAATTTACCAATAATTGGATCCCCCTTCTGAGCGGTAATCAAATCAGCATCAGGGGTCTCCTTACTCCATTGTGCAATTGAAAGGTCGTTGTGAGCATTTGTCTGGGACCTAGTGATGGCAGTGACCTGGATTTCCCCCAACAGGGACTCAATCTCAATTAGATCCCCTTGGAAGGCTCCGGTTTTGGCCAGCTGATCAGCTAAGTCATTTCCAGTTTTGTCTGGTCCCTCTACTTTGGAATGACCCTTAATCTTCTTCCAATAGATGGTCATCCCATTCGATGTGACCAGATCATCAATGTTTTGGATCAACTTCCCATGTTTCAAGGGTTTGTTGTTAGCACATAACATGCCTCTGGTTTTCCAATTAACCAGGTGCTCCACGAACCCGTTCCGTACATAATCCGAATCTGTGATTATGACCAGTTCGTGGAGTTGATGCTGGACAGCAGTGAGGATGGCCTGATGCACAGCCATCAATTCTGCCACCTGACTACTTCGGGGACCAATTTTGTATCCAGCGGAGGGTTCTGGGGACTCATTCACCCATGCATTCCCTACGCCAGCCACCAGTTCTTTCTCCCCGTCGTTGTCAACATGGTAAGAGCATCCATCCACATAGACAGTGGGCATTCCCTCACACTTGTCTTCTTCAAAGACTTTGTGTGGGGAATTAAGGTATGCCTCCATGTTGTCCTTTATTTTTAGACTTTCGTCCTCGAGACAGTTTTCTCTGGCACAATCATGCAAGTCAGCCAGACCTTGCGCGAGGGGACTCTTCTTGTTTTGGCCATATCTGACCTCCACAGGAAAGCCTTGCATTGACAGAATCCAGGAAGTAATTCGGGAATTACTCACATTTCCGGCCCGGATTCTGTCACTTTGGAGATATTGCAGAGGCTGGTGTGGAGTCTCCACTATGATGTGTTCCCCCTGGATAAACGGGCGGTAATTCTTCAATGCCCACACCGTTGCCAGGAGTGCCTTCTCACAATCGTTGAATTTTTCCTCCACAGAGGATAAAGTTTTGCTCGCATAGGAGATTACTTTATTGACCTTGTCATGCTTTTGATATAATACTGCCGTCAAGCACGTATTAGAGAACCCTGTCTCCAGGAAGAACTCCTTGTTTCTGACTGGGTAAGCTAGGCAAGGCGCTTGTGAGAGGCTTCTTTTGAGTTGTTTTACTGCCTCGGCTTGTTCTGGACCCCATTCCCACTTGACCCCCCCCTTCAGGAGATGAATCAGGGGTCTGGTGATCTCTGCGTAGCCCTCAATGAACTTTCTGCTGTAATTAGTCAGTCCAAGGAGGCTCCTTAGTTCCCACAGAGTTGTGGGGTCTTTCAGTTTCTGAAGTGCTTCCACTTTCTTTTCCTGGGGACAAAGACCCTGAGGAGTAATCTCATGCCCCAAGAAGTTAACACGGGTTTTACACCACTGTGCTTTCTGAAAGGAAAGTTTTGCTCCGGCGGCCCTCAACTGTGTCAGAACATAACGGATCTCCGCTATGTGTTCCTCAACAGTTGAGCTTTTGATGAGGACATCATCTACATAAGCCAGGTTACCCCTTGCACCCAAGTCGGGCATGGCCTTGTGTAGAAAAATGTTGAATTCATTGCCGGAGTTGAGGTATCCGAAGGGAGTCCGGGTCCATGTCTACTGCTGGCCCCCAAAGGTAAAAGCCAGCTTGTATTGGTCCTCCCTACTGACAGGCACGGTCCAGTATCCATTGGTCAGGTCTATTGCAGTGAATACCTGTGACCCCTGAATCTGGGCCAGACCTTGGTCAATGTAGGGCAGAGGCCATCGGGAAGTATGGACCCGTTTGTTGAGCTCCCTAAGGTCGGCGCAGAGTCTCCACTGGCCGTTTGGCTTCAATATTCCCAGCACCGGATTATTGAAGGTGCTGTGGACTGGACGGATTATTCCCCGGGACTCAAGGTTCTTAATTATTTCAGTAAGGGACTCCATTGATGCGAGAGGCAAGCGATATTGCTTCACAAACACAGGAGTCATGCCAGGGTCCGTGGGGATTGTTGTTGTGTGGATGTCAGTGCGACCACAGTCATATGAGTCTACCGCAAAGAGATCTTGGAAATCCAAGAAAACTTGTTTCAACTTTTGCTTTTGTTCCAGAGTCACACAGGCATCAGCTAGGTTGACTCTCTCTTCCACCATCTGCCTGAAGCCTGGAAAGACTTCTGGTTTGGCTATCTCCGCGGCCTCCTCCAGCTGGGTGGAGAAGTCCCTGGTCAGAGTGCTGATTTGGACCGGAGGCTTCAGGTGGGCAAGGCAGCCTTCATGAACCTGGAAAATCACCTCATCCCTCCTGAATTCACAAGTCACATCTTCCTTACCATAAGGGCAGGAAGTGTACACCAGGAAGTTCCCCCCATGCCGGGTAAAAATCCTGTCTGGTGTTGTATTGTCCTCACTGTCACTGTCAAAACAGTCCTTGGGGATTGGTCCTAACAGTTCATTTCTAAGATCAATGGAGAAATGTCGGTCATCAACCGCCATTCCAATAATGGTGCCTGCGGCTAGAGTAATACTCTTTAAGTCGCTGTTATCCACCTCTATTGGAATGGTGTCATGTTCTATGTTGACTAATGGTGTTGGGTTTACCCCCAACCCTTGCTGTTGGAGAGAAGCATTTAGATGTATGTAAGCATCAGGGTTTTTCAACTCTTGTCCCCTTTTAACTTTCACTTCCAGGGAGAATTGTCGGGTCCTTTCTGGGATGGTGACTTCCTCTTTAACCTGAATTTCAACTGCATAAGGTAGCAATTGAGCTGACCTAAATGCTTTTTCTGGATCATCAAAGCCCATGGGATTATCCGCTAATCGGGACCAAGCTTTGAAGTTTATTAGGTCCAAACTAATGGCAAAGCGATTGAGAATGTCACTGCCTAAGTAAAAGGCGGCAGGGACGTCTCGCACGACCCAACAATTGTGGACTATGCTCTTGTTGCCAATGGAGATTTTGAGCATACACCTGCTTGGCAGGAGATGTTTGGAATTAGGTGCTTCCAGGTCCATTTCCCATTTGTCTATCAGTTTGAAGGTGGGAATGGCTGGATCTTTTGGGAGTTGGCGAAACATGGCTTCGCTGATGAAGCTCTTACCGTTGTTCACACACACTCGAGCGAGAACAGAGTCCTTCCCATCATTTAACTGAACAGGGATGAACAACTGCTCTCCAATTTGTTGAATATCAGCCAGGCTCTGAGCTGATTTCACATCTTTCTGGACTATAGGAGTGGGAGTTTCTGATTGTGGATTAGTATAGAATCTCAGAGTGTTTCCTTCCAGCGTGGAGTACCACTTTAGACTGGAAGGAAGGTTGATTTTCAGAAATAGAGAGGACCCCCCATCACCAGTCTGTTGTCCTACTGCTATTACTGTCACGTCTGGAATTTGGCTATTCTGGAAGTGAAATTCTACTTGGTCAGATTTTTGTTCAACCATGTGGCAGGTGCCGTTTAAACTAACATGGTTGACACTCTGTTTTAATTTTATTGGTCGGCTAGTCTGGGTCCAGAGGACCTCGTTTACACAATCTATTAGGGGTGACAACCTTCTCAGGAGGTCATTCCCTAGTAAACAAGGGGTGCCCTCTGGGGTCACAACTATGACCGGGTGTTTCAACTTGTGTCGCCCGATCTTAATGTCCAAGTCTGCAGTCCCCTCAACGGGAATTTCCTTCCCGTCAAAGTTCTGCAGTTGTCCAGGAAGAGAGGTGAGAGGAATTTGGTAATCCTCTCCCCTTCCTGCATTCAGTTCATCAAAGGCCCTTCTGGACAGAAGGGTAGCTTGAGATCCAGTGTCCACCAGTGCCGAGATTGTACCCTGCCCCTGTACTTCTACCGGGGCATAATATCTTCCCTCCTTCTCCTCAAGGGGGCACAGATAATGTACATTTTTGGACAACTGGTGGGCTAATTTTCTGGTTTTGGACATCGCGAGAGAAGAATTTTGGGCAGAATTCTGTGGAGAGCCTTGGGAATCTGAAAGAAAAATTTGGCAACTGGAGATCAGAGCCATTGTGGGTTCCCCTGGCTCCGGTTCTGGGCCGCCCCCCCCTTTTTGGAGGCAGTCACCAGGATGGGTTCGAACCAGGGGATTTTCTTGATGTTGGTTCTGGGATGAGATGGTGGGCGGCGGTAGCTCAGTCTCCACATCTCCCCAGTCTGGATTTGCATCCCTAGGGACCCATTTTTCTTTGGGAGGAGTTCCCCCCTCTCTGAAGGAGAAGATCCTTTTCCCAGGATCCTCTGAGGATCCCTCTCCCTCAAATTGGAAGATCTGTACCTCCTCCTCAAATTGAGTCTGTTTGGGTCTTTTGTTTCTCCTACACCCCCTCTGCTCCTTAGGAGGCAGACTTTCAGGGGCAAGAGATTTTGTTTCCGGTTCCTGGGTTTCCAGGGGCTGTTTACAAGTGAGGAAGGAAGCTTCCTCCAAGGCTTTACACCCCCCTTCCCCTTGTGCCTCCTCCCTGGGAACCGGTGAGTTATCGGGGTGCTGCCCCCTTCATTGTTCTGGAGCACCAGGTCCAGAGTTGGGTGCGTTCTGCGCCGGCATGCCGATCTGAGGGTTCTGCTGAGCCCTCAGTATGTGACCCAGATCCCGCGCCATGTTTTGAACCTGGCGCTCTAACTGGGAAACCCGCTCAGGCTGATACGGGGCCCTGTTTTCTCCCCTGGGCTGATCCCGGGAAGGGTAGCTATCCCTTCTTTGGTAGTACCCCTGGTTGGGAAGATTTGGGTACCCCTCCACCCTTGGCCTCCCCTCTCCCGGATTCAGTGGTCTGGGCTCAGGGAATTGGGGAAAGAAGGATGGATGGTTTTGGGGCTGAAAGTCGGGTGGATATCTGGGGAAAAAGTTCTGCCCAGGGTTTGGTAAATTTCTGCCCTCCTGAGGGAAGTTTGGAGGGAAGTTCCCTGGGTTAGGTACTTGGCTGGATCCCCCCCCCTTGGGCTGGAGGAGTCCACACATAACCCAGGATGGGTCGATTTCCCTTGTAACGGGGACTTACATAATCAGGAGAGCGAGGGACCCCATTTGTGGGGCTGCCTCCTTGGCTCCCTGTCTGTGACTGACCCGAGGACCTTCTGGGCCTAGCATTATTAGGTGCAGGTAGGTTTTTAGGCCCCCCCATCTCCAAATCCAAAACGAGGGTGACCTTTACCTCTGCCACCTTGGCAGCAGCAGGGGTGCTGTTGGCTTTGGGGTTTTTCTGGGCATTACTTTTGCTATCTACCGGTTTCTGCACCTCATAGATCCGGGTAGCCTGTTCAATGACCCAGTCTAAAGATCTTTTCTCGTGAAAATCCCTCACGAGCTGGGTCATGATATATTTGGGCAAGGCATGGAAAAACGTATTAATAAATTCCCTGCTATCCGTGCGCACCCTTCTTGTGGTCTGTGCAAAAGCACGCTTCAACTCCTGCACAAATTCTTGTGGGGCCTGATCCTCCCCACATTGCAAATTGTAGGCTGCCTTGCGAGCCTCTTGAGGATTTCTGTGAACAGAAAAATGTTTCAAGATGGCCGCCTTATAGGTGGACCATCTTAAATGATTTTGGTCCTCCAGCCCCGCAAAGAAACTGGAGTATTCCGGGGAGAAGGTCCACTTTACATATTGAATACAGCTTTGGCTGTCCTTCAAATGGAAAGTCTCCATCATTTGTTCAAACAACTCTAAGTGCTCCCAAACAGAATACTTAGCGTTCTTATGGTAAGGCGTGATGACGCTCCTGATCGCCTTAATCTGCTTTAAGGGGTCCTTAAGCAAGGCCCTTTTTGCCTTTTTGGCCTTTTTGGTTCGGGTAACCCTTGTCCATTCATCCTCGGACTCAGAGGCACTGCTCCCAGAGGTTCCCGTCTGTTCTTCCAGGTTTTCCCGGATTCTGCGAGCCTGGGAATGGCTGGCAGAATGTGGGGACCTGGTCTCCTGTGTCCTGCGCAGTTCAGAGGAGTCTTCAGATTCCTCCTTGCTGCCAGGATTTGCTGGGTAGCCCCCCCACTGACCTAACTGGGCAGAGGTTTTCAGGATGCCCTTAATGGGCCTATTCTCCCGGGGTTCCCCACTGAATTGCACCATGCTTGGGTGCCCATACCCGGATGCCCGCCCCTCCATTCCTGGATGGTACTGGCCTATGAGCCCCATGCTTCTGGCTGGATAGTAATCTGCCATCCCTGCGGCCCTGTGCTCATGTGCGCCAGGGGACATGGGGGTGGTAGAGTCCAGGGACTGGGGGAGATGAAGGCCCCTGGTGTTAGGGCTCCTGCGGTTATGGTCAGGAGTCTCTCTTTCCCAGCGGACCTCATCTCTATCCGCCCCTGCTCCCTGTTGCAATGCAAGAGCCTGCATTTGTGCTTTCAGTTCCTCTGTTAAGGCCTTACTCGACTCTATCAGTCTCTCCTGCATCGCTACCTGTTGTTGGAGCCTATCATTGTGTTGACAGAGGGCCTCATTTTCCCTCTGTGCTTCCTGGTTGGTCCTGGAGAACTGGGCCAGTCTTTGCTGCAGGAGGGTTACCTCCTGAGCTGTGTCCCTATTGGCCTGCTCCTTTCTTGCTAGAGCATCCTCCACCCTCCTGGTGTGCTCTAGCAAGTTCTGGTGTTCTTTTTGGAGGTCACCCAGTCCCTGGTGGGTCAGGTGATTTTCTTCCATTTTTCTTTTAAAATGGCAGACTTCCTGGCCTAAGGTATCCCTTTCCTGACTGAGAGCCTGCATCTGTGCTGCCAGGTCGTCCCTTTGCCTTTGGAAGGCACCAGCATTCTGGCGCTCCTGATCAAACTCTGCCTGGGTATCCAGGTCTTTCAGAATTAGTTTGTTGCTCTCTGCCTTCACTCTATCTAGGTGGCCTTGCAGGGTGACTACCTGCTCAGCACATACCCTGTTGAAGTCCAGTTGTTGCTCCAGCTTTTTCTGGCTTTGCAGTAGGGAGTCCAAACCTTCTTGGTGTTCCTTCTGCAAGGCCAGAAATCTGGTATCCTGTTCTGACTTTTCCTTTTGCAGCACATCCATATCCTCCTTTATTTTAGTGATGTAAGGTCTGGTCTCATTTTCTGACTCCTGGCTTCTGTGCAGCCTTTGCTCAGAAGAGTCCAGATCAGATTGGGCCTTCTCTAACGCCATCTGTTGCCTATTTGCCAGATTTTGGCTTTCAGCACATCTATCCTGCATGTCTCCCATATATAGGTACAGGTATGCTGCTATCCTGGCAATCTTATTGTGTTCCTCTTTGGCTTTAGGAGCCATATATAGTTCACTCAGGGCCACATGTAATGGACCCTGATCTCTCCATAAGTCTGACCCTGTTTCAGTGACCTGTCGCGTGATGGCCTGCAACCAGGCATCCTGGCCCTGCTCAGCCCATTCACCTCTCACAAATAATTTATGTAAGAAGTGCTCTCTGGCTATTTTCATATCTACCAAGGTCGTCATTCTAGAGATTGGTCTCTGTCCTGACTTACAGGAGTTAGTATTTTATTTTTGCAGAACAGAACTTTTCTTGGAGTGTCCCTTTTGAGGAATGCTTCACAGCGTAATGCAGCGTGGTGATCCGACCGGATGTATGTATCCCGTCAGTTAGCGTACTGTATTAAGCTGCACAAATGGTAAATCTAACCCAACGTCTCGGCTCGAGCCCCCAATTTGTAAGAGGATTCAATTCAACACTACAGCTAAGTCAACGCCTAGTCTATAATACTGAATGAAAACCCTTATTGATATATCTTTATGTCCAGTTCATGCGTTCTGGATGACTACCCCTATATAACACCCCTCTCTTGGAATCCCCCTGACCCCACTGAGCCAAGAAGTAGTTCTGTTTTGCAAGTTTAAAAGGTTTATTTGATAATTTAAAATATATATATATCACACTTTATAATAAATTAATAATTGAATAGCACACTTAATCTGATATGATAAAGATCAACAACGGAGAATCTGGCACTAGCACACTTCTTATAATCACTAATGAGTTGACATGAAATGGATAAGGTAGCACACTGGTAAATAGGAACAAAAGTATAATGTGGTAGAGGATGCTTTATGTAAGCTCAGGTGGATGCAATATTCAATGAATGCAGTACAGAAAATACTCAATATGATTCCAACCAAACAATGTAATCACTTTTCTCTGGCAATCCCCTCCCCCCCTTGATGCAAGGCAAGGAAATGGAAGGAAAACACACAGTTCTCAGAAATGCAATCAATGTAAATCAGTTCACCCCAGCAAGCTTACACTACAGAAATTTGAAAACACAGGCAAAATGCTTTGATATGTGCTAGCAATGGATGAGAAATATGCTGGAAATGCTTTTAATTCCCTTTCAGAGGTTCAGGGTGAGTGGTATCTAGTTAATATTAGTCCAGGCTCACACTAGCAATGATGCAGGGATAGTTAGCAGGTTAAACGAATTTCTGGCAAATGGAAGGCAAGCAGCAGCTGATTTTACATGTGGAGAAATTTGCAAATCGCGGTAAAATTCGTGGATGCGTGTTCCGCGATTGCGGTAAAACTATAAGGGGTAGGAATGCGGTTCTAGGTTCGTAGGAAAGCCACGATTCTAAGCTTTCAGATAAAAGTTGCTGCAAGTCTCTAGCACAAACGGTTACAGAGTTATGACCGATTTAATAGAGGTCGTTTTTGGTTTTGCAAATTTTAAAAGCTCAAAATGACAAGTGACAAATTTTACAAATTGTTGTTATTGTTGTTATTGTTATTTTGCATTTATATAGCGCCTTATATACCATTGGTATGGTCTGAAGGCGCTGGTAGGTTGAACGCCCTTGGGAACCGAAGTTCATATCAGTAGAGAGAGTAGAGAGAGTCAAAAAGGTGCGTGTGAGCACCGGGTATGTGTACAGCTCGTGCAGTATCAGTGTAATAGCTGCTTTCTAGCGGTAGGTGTGGTGGTTGAGAGGTCAGGAGTATGTGTTCGTTCTGGCAGGATTAATCCAGATCGGATGTGGCTGCGTTAGGCCTGAGGAGGACGCCTCGCTGGGGGGTGTGTAACCAGCAGTGATTATTTAGAATGATGTGGAGAGAGCGGCGAATGTTGATATGAGAACAGTTATACCGAATGGTGTCATAGTATCTCTGTGTTCTAGTTGAGTGGTGATGTAAGGAGAGAGTAAGCGTGTTGGTGAGATATGATGGGTTTCATGCCCTTTCAGAGACTTCTACTTCACAGGGAGGCTATTGGGGACACTTCTAAATTCAACTTCATAGAGAGGCTATTGGGCACATTTCTAAAATCAACTTTCAGGGAGAGGCTATTGGGCACATTTCTAAATTTAACTTTCACAGAGAGGCTATTGAGCACAATTCTAAATGCAACATTTCACAGCTATTGGGTGCCCTTCTGAATTCAACTTTCTAAATGTACTTCTAAATTCAACTTTTCACAGAGAAGCTATTGGCTACACTTCTAAATGCAACTTTCTAAATGTACTTCTAAATTCTACTTTTCACAGAGAGGCTCTTGGGCACACTTCTAAATTCAACTTTCCACAGAGAGGCTATTGGGCACACTTCTAAATTCAACTTTTCACAGAGAGGCTATTGGGTACACTTCTAAATGCAACTTTCTAAATGTACTTCTAAATTCAACTTTTCACAGAGATGCTATTGGGCACACTTCTATATTCTACTTTTCACAGAGAGGTTATTGGGCACACTTCTAAATTCAACTTTCCACAGAGAAGCTAATTGGGTACACTTCTAAATGCAACTTTCTAAATGTACTTCTAAATTCGACTTTTCACAGAGATGCTATTGGGCACACTTCTATATTCTACTTTTCACAGAGAGGCTATTGGGCACACTTCTATATTCTACTTTTCACAGAGAGGCTATTGGGCACACTTCTAAATTCAGCTTTTCACAGAGAGGCTATTGGGCACCCTTCTAAATTCAACTTTCCACAGAGAAGCTATTGGGTACACTTCTAAATGCAACTTTCTAAATGTACTTCTAAATTCAACTTTTCACAGAGATGCTATTGACAGATGACAGTTAGGAGACAGTTCTACTTAGATTAAAATAGGATTGAATTATATTATTTTAACTAAGAGATTGGTTCTGCACAGTTTGCTATGTACTCACACTATATTCTTGAGTGAAATGGGCCTCGCCATGGATCTGGTCAGGTTTTAAACTCGCCTCTGGTCTCTGCACTTCACAGTGATCTGGGTCAGCTCTCTCTGGTTCTCTGGTCTGGGTCTCTAGTTCTGGATAGATTGAAGTCTCTAGTTTGGCTCTCTGGAGGTTTGATGGAGGTAAAGTATGGATTTTTCCGGCAGAGCTTCCAGCGGCAGATGGATTTGAAGGTCCCTATCTGTCCTGTCTGTCTGCTTTTATGTGTTTAGAATGTGGGTGTGTTCTAGCATCACTGACCCTACCTCTCTCTCAGCTTCTAATTGGTCAAACTTCCATTTATCATTTGATTGGGGAATGAACTGTGAGTCAGAGGGATGTCATTTTATGGCTTGCAGATAGGACACTCCTCTGTCAGATTGCACACATTCTATATTTGATAATAAAAGACATATTTCACAGTTACACAGTTGCTTGAAATTACATATACATGGTGTGGCTGAATTTAGCCATGTCTCCGTCCAAATCTGCTGTTTCTAAGAGCTTGCATTCAGAAATGGCACATAATTGACTTTTTAACTGATTTTTCAATTTCTGACATTGACCCAACTTTACATACATGTGCGCAGGGAGTATGGACATTAACTGATGAAGTTTCAGATTTTTAACATGCATACATTTAGAGTAATATCCACTTTTCCGCTAAAACCCCCCTGAACATGCCACCGGGTCGAAAAACCTCTTAAAATGTGGGCAGAAAAATCACAAGAATTATGGTGTCATTTATAAAATTTTCACATGTCCGCTCTATGAATGATCCATCTTTTTAAAGTTATGTTCTGGCTCCAAAGGGGTGTGGTTTCCTCTCAGCACAAGGTAGAAATACTGGTTTATCCAGTTCTGCCAAGCCAGCTTGCTCTCACAGGCAGTGCTCCTCCCAGCTTCTGCCAAGAGGAAGCTACATTTTACGACTGCTGTAATAAAACCTTTGCCTGAGTCAGGAGAGGCTCATTGTTCAGAGCTCCTGTAGAGCACAGGTAATTCAATTATCAGATAGATGGCATATCCTTAGTGTGAGCAGCAAAAGGGCAGCTAGGCCTGGGAACACAGCTGTGACTCAAGTTTCACTCCTGATGGGGGTAGTTGCCAGGCAGAATCAAGTTCCTTAAGCCAGACTTTCAGCTAACTGTCATGTTTTTTGTTGCTTTTTAAATTAACTTGCAATTTTACACATGCAGCTAGAATGCTGATTCTAAGTGCAAAACTATGACATTTCAACAGTTACAAAGGCATGTGACACCAAACATAGGTCACTCATTTAATCTAAACATTTTCGATTTTAGTGTCTTTAAATCCAGTGCAACTTAAACTGCTGACTCCATAGCAGTTTTGTTATAAGCATTGTTTTGGGCTCTTCATTTCCCAGATTTTGTAGGCACACAACACTCCATTCTACCAAATGTCTGCTGGTGTCCAGTGAGTTTTTAGATGTGTTGCAATGTTTAAAATAGACAGTTTGAGCCTGCCTTCAGAGAAACACAGGGTGGTTTTAAACTGCCGGCTTTTGGATAGTGGTGAGTACTGGTACTGCACCCATTTTTGGGATTTAAGAAAATGAATTCCCAACAGTTATGGGTTTGCTTTTGGCAATCAGCATTGCCATTCCCAATGGTTTCAGACTACTGTGTGGGTAGTCCAATGGTGGTTTTAGGCAGTTTCCTTCTGTGCCCATAACATCGGCAAAAATGAGTGGCAGCCTATTCTTCATGCATTTCCCTGTGCATTTTCTGGGAAGCTCTGGCCATCATGATGTTTTCCATGTCAGTACTGCACAGTTTTGAGGTATGGCTCGGATGCATGGGTAAATACATCCCACAGCCTTTAGGGTCCAAAACACGTCCTGTGTCTCCTCAATGTGGGTGTGCCTGGTACTACCTCAACACTACTGCCGAGCATGCTGACAGGCTGCAGAGCAGCTAAGGAGTCTAAGACAGACTGCAATGTAAAGCTTCCTATGATGTCTTAAGGGTCCAAAACACTTCATGTTTCTTCTCAGTGAGTGTCTGCCTGGAACAACCTTGCCTCTACTGGTGAGCATGCTGAAAGGCTCCAGAACAGCCTAAGAGTGTAAGGCAGAATTGCATGTAGAGCTTCCAATGATACAATTAGCGTCCAAAGCACTTCCTGTTTCTTCTCAATGAGTGTCTGCCTGGAATTACCTCACCACTACTGGCAAGCTTGCTAACAGGCTGCAGAGCAGCTTAAGAGTGTAAAGCAGACTTACAATGTAAAGCTTCCTATGATGTGTTTTGGGGTCCAAAACACTTCCTGTTTCTACTCAATGAGTGTCTCACTGCAACTATCTTGCCAGTAATGGTGAGCGTGCTGACAGGCTGCAGACCAGCTTAAAAATGTAAGGCAGACTTGCAATGTAAAGCTTTGTCTGATGCCTTTATGTTCCTAAACACTTCCTGTTTCTCCTCAATGAGTGAACTATCTCACCACTACTGGTGAGTGTGCTGACAGGCTGCAGAGCAGCTGAAGAGTGTGAGGCGGACTTGCAATGTAAAGCTTCCTATGATGTCTTTAGCTTTCAAAACACTTCCTGTTCAATCTCAATGACTGTCCTCTGGAAACTACCTAAACACTACTGGCAGGCATGCTGACAGGCTGCAGAGCAGCGTAAGAGTGTGAGGCAGACTTGCAATGTAGAGCTTCCTATGATGTTTATAGGGGCCAAAATACTTCCTGCTTCTCCTCAATGAGTGTCTGCCTGGAACTACCGTGCCAGAAATGGTGAGCGTGCTGAGAGGCTGCAGAGCAGTTTAAAAATGTATGGCAGACTTACAATGTAAAGCTTCCTATAATATGATATGATATGATGTGGCATTTATAACGCAACTGTACAAAAATGTTTCTATGCGCAACAAGAGAAGGTGGTAGAAACAAAGGGAGGACAAAATAACGATTTACTAGGCCTTGTGTCATTCAGATCATGCAAGTGTAGGGAAGAGAGAAGGTGAGAAGTGCCAGGAGGAAGAGGGAAGTGCAGTTAACTCACAAGTGCATCCAGCAGGTGGCTCATAAGTGCAGAGAGAAAGGATTGTAGGGTTGCAGATACAGACCCGTAAGGGCTGGGGAGCCCGGAGGCAGGGCGGGGCAACTGGACATGCAGGAGCCTGGACCTGAGTTCAGAAGGTGACCAGTTTACCAGTGCATGGAGCAGTCAGGTGCATCAACAGGGGAGCAGAAGAAAGAAAGCTGAAGTGAAACGAAAGGCCTTGAGTTGTTTCTGGAATCAGAGGTGGTTCCGCTGAAGTTTGAGAGAGGCAGGAAGCTATTCCAGAGGGAGGCCCCAGCTGAGGAGATAGATCTACCCCCAACACTCTGCTTGGAGAAGCGTTTGACGATCAGAGAGTTGGAGGCGGAGTGCTCTATAAGGAAGATGTTTTGGAAGAGAAAGTTGAAGGTAGAGTGGTCCCAAGCCCCAGAAAGCCTTGTGGATGATGCAGAGGGCCTTGAACTTGATCACTGCAGCCACGGGGAGCAAGTGAGGAAATTTCAGAGCTGGAGAGATGCGAGGCCGAGAACAACTGTTGCAGTCCTGTTCTGTATAAATTGCAAAGGTCGAAGAGCTGAGACAGAAAGATTTAGAAAGAGTATGTTGCAATAGTCCAGCCTAGAGAGGACCAGAGCTCTGTAGACAGCGATAGAAAGCTATAAAAGGAGGAATACCTCTCAGGAGATACAGCTGATAGTTTGACTTCTTAGAGACATCAGAGATGTGAGGGGAGAAGGAGAGTGTGCAGTCGAAGATGACAACAAAGTTTGTTCCCTCACAGGAAGAAGCAGGAAGCGGGCCCAGATTGGGCGGCCAGAGAGAGAGAGAGAGAGGAAAGGAGGGAGATTGTATGCCAGTGAGAAGGATCTCAGTCTTACTGGCATTAAGGCAGAGATCATTGGCGGGACACCATTCCTGAAATGCGTCCAGTCTTCTATGAGAGACGATACAGAGGTGGCTGAGGGGAGCCCGAAAGGGAGCGGAGTGTCATCCGCATAACATTGAAAATTTGAGCAGAAAGTAGTGATGCAGTAAGCAAGAGGTACCAGATAGTGGTTGAAGAGTCAGGGAGAGAGGTTAGAACCCTGGGGAACCCCACAAGTATAGAGATAGATAGAAGAGAGGAAGGTCCCCAGTTGGACCTCAGAGGGCCGGTCAGTGAGAAAGGAGGGCAACCTGGAGGGCAACCTGGCCAAGGCCTGATCAGTAATACCAATGTTGCCTTTGCAAATTGGACCTTTAGGGTCCAATACACTTCCTGTTTCTCCTCCGTGAGGGTATGCCTCTAACTACCGCACCACTATTGTCAAGCATGCTGACAGGCTGCTCAGCAGCTTAAGAGTCCAAGGCAGACTTCTAATGTAAAGCTTCTCATGATGCATTTAGGGTCCAAAACACTTCCTATTTCTCCTCAATGAGTGTCTCACTGGAAATACCTAGCCAGTAATGATGAGCGTGCTGACAGGCTGCATTCATATGATGCATTTAGGGCGTAAAACACTTTCTGTTTCTCCTCAATGAGGGTGTGCCTGGAACTACCTCACCACTACTGCCGAGCATGCTGACAGGCTGCATGCCAGCTTAAGAATGTGAGGCGGACTTTCAATGTAAAGCGTCCTATGATGCCTTTAGCGTCCAAAAGACTTCCCCTTTCTCCTCAATGACTGTCTTCCAGGACCTACCTCGCTACTACTGGCAATAATGCTGACAGATTCTAAGACAGACTTGCAATGTAAAACTTCCTTTGAAGCCTTTAGGGTCCAAAACACTTCCTGTTTCTCCTAAATGACTGACTTCCAGGAAATACCTCACCACTACTGCCGAGCATGCTGACAGGCTTCAGAGCAGCTAACGAGTCTTAAGGTAGACTTGCAATGTAAAGCCTCCTATGATGCCTTTAGGGTGCAAAACATTTCCTGACTGTCTCAAAGGAACTGCCTCACCACTACTGCAATCAATTTAACCTAATGCTAAAGTCACTGTTAAACTACTGTTATCAGGAGCCATAGCTGAGTTCATAACTCCCCTCACATGACTACGCCTGCCTGTGTGATGCACCCTTTTCATCTCGAGTTGGTCCTCGCTCGGATATGATCATATGTGGAGGCCAGCTGCTCGACTTATTTGTATCAAGTGAGCATTGTACTCTCTCCTAAAGTGTACATTGTTCAAATACCAACATCCTAGTTGCCCAGGATAACTAGGGGGTTGATGTTTTTTCCACACATGCATTTTAGTTTAAGACATCCCCCTTTGCAAACAATATAAGGGACTACTTAAGCAGAGCAGGATTGAGTCAAGCTATTTTGATCCCCACTATGTATACATCATTTTAGAGGCAGTATCAGCCTCAAATAAGCATATATTGTGTGTTTATTTATGTCTGATGGTGAACACAATCCTCTAAACTTAATGGTTATACAAAGGACAACTACTAGCTCTAAGATGCTCCTCCCCCATTTTTCCAAGTAACTAATATGACATTTTCCTGTTTTTATTTTGTAATGGGTTGTACATTGAAGTCCATATCAGCTATGTGCCAATTTTTCCGTTTACAGATTTGAAAGACTGCGACTAAGACTTATCTAAGAATAAGACTCACAGCTGGATCTTGTTAAACTAAGTGACCTTTTAGTTAATATTGTGCTACTGATCCTCTGGGGCAAGATGTGACTTTATTCATTGGGTGGTGGAAGGTTGCAAGATGTTACATACCACACCATCCATACCTACTGATTCATTTAAGCATGCATCTGGTGTCCTGATGAATGCTGGAATTAATTAAACAGTTTGAACTGGTAGACATCTAATGTACGCTAGCTTCATCACCAACATAGTGTGATATTTACGTTTCATTTTTAGTCACATAACATGAACCAGGTCCACTATGCCTTGTTTTTGCTTTGACTCTTGGACGTTGATTGCTTTTTATTAAACAAAGGAATGCTGTTCCCCGCAGAGAGTACCAATGTTTAGCAAGAGATAAGAGTTGTGGCAGATATAAGACCCCCACTCTCAAGATAGGGTCACCCATTGACCAGCTATTTATGTGGCTTTGAGTCAGTGGAATGCCATTTTTGAAGAACTCTCGTTTATAGTATGTTTTCTTATGCACACTTCATCAGGTAATTTTATATAGGCAGCACATAATCACACTCTTTTATGGTAAGCTCTTTCTCCTTGTCAGCTAGGTTAATGTGTCTCAGCCGTTAAAAATGGATGAGGTGTGCACTAGGATGCTGCCTTTCACCTTTGCTTTTTAATGTATAATGCAGCCTCTGCATGACCTCCGTTTAGCAAAAGGTGAAATCATTTAAAATTATGCTTATGTCACACACCTGGGGCCAGATTACAGAAACTTTGCACTGGTGCAAGTGCAGACATTAATTAGCACTAGACACTGGGACATAGTAGAAAACTATTACACGATGACCAGTGCAGTGTGGATGGTATAAGCACGAGGGAAAAAATTACCATAGTACAATAAAGATATATTTTCTATGAGTTTTTTCACCTGAGCAAATGTTGTCCTAGTGCTAATACCATTCCGTATTAGCACTAGGGTAAACTTTGCCCTGTTGCAATAATGCATTCAAAATGTTACTTTTTTGCCCAAGGGCAAATTTTCCCCTGGTGCTTGTACCATGCGAAACTGCACTTGTCACGGTGATATAGTTTTCTAACATGTCCCCGTGTTTTAAAAAATAGGGCAAACTTTGCCCTAGTGCTAATACCGTGCAAGTGTGCACTTTTCCTGGTACAAAGTTTCTGTAATTTGGCCCCAGATCTTCTATTTGAAAGCGCGGAGTGCGTGGCTGAGTTTGCAGACTGGCAGTCTCCAGCAGTCACCAACGGTGATCAGCGTGTATCTTGCTGCTGGGAGTATTTCAACCTGCCCTAACCTGCTCCTCACTTCATGTGTGAGCTGAGACTTGTTTACCCTTCCATCTACAAGAATCATATCTATTCATAAAGGACTGACTTGATGTGACTAGTCTCTGTTCAAACCGGAAAGTAAATTAGAAAACTCGAAATGTGAAGATTGTGCTTGCACATTTTGAGGGGCCACTGTGGGCATAGTGCCTTTGAGTCCCTCACTGTGTTCTTTCTTCTTTTCGATACCTCATCCTTTTCTCTTCCTCTTCGCTTCTTCCTTTTAAGCAGTTTCTTGAAGTTTCCATATGTCTCCTCTTGCCTGATGACTCTAAACGCTATTCTACCACCGAGCAGGCGTGTGGCAAACAGGAAGAGCTGCTGGCTTCTCAGCTCTCAGCCTCAAGTGTCTGCACAGTGTAAAGCTACTGTTGCGCACAGCTTTCGGGTAACGGCCAATAGCTTGGGCTTGAGAAGCCCCAAGAAGAGGATGAATCCTTTTGCGAGATGATGCAAGGAATCCTTGAACCCTCTCATGTGGGTGCAAACCTATCATTAGTGGGTGGGGCTAACCCGTTAGAAGAGGGGCGACTGGAAATACATTGAAGAGTGGGAAAGATGCACCCTCAGGCTGCACCAACACTCAAACCAGCCAAATCCCAACCAAAGAGTGGGACTAAGGGTGCATCATATAAAATATATCAAGCACATGACCTGAAAATACAATCGCAATCTACACGGATGATAGAGGGGTTAACGTCCTCCCCTATAGCTGGTCTGGGAATAACATACTTCTTCCCAGCCTCAGGCGCCAGCACCGAAATCAAACAATAGCAGCTATTTGTGCACTCACTTTGGGGGATCGGTCACATGTCCACGATATTAGTATGATTGACTTTTTAAATACCTCCTCATCAATACCAGCAGAGCAAGAAGTAGGCAAAGTAGACTATAGGCAGAGCATTATCCAACAGACGTGTGACGCTTCCTTCGGCTATGGGGTCCATCTCTGACCTAACCTAACAGCCGTCATTGAAGCAGAACAAGAGGTGCACCGAGAAGCAAGCGTATCGCCCCAATACTCAGATTCCCAGCTTCACTATAGGCTGCGAGAGGCAGACAAAATAATTCGTCTGACCTCCCCCCACATTCTCTGCCTGAAATGCTGTCTTGAGTTCTTTCGTAAATCTTTACAATAATGTCTGGGAAGAAGTACGAGCTCACTCTGATTGTTCGAACGAAATTAACTTGAAATTAGATCTACGGAATACCTGTCTTCTTTCCCAGAAGGACTTCCCTGTAAATAAGCCAGAAAACCGCTACCCGAAGCAACTGCAATACTTGGGAAATCCGAGTGTGTCTCCGAGTGGTCCAGCAAATTTAAACAAAATCATGGAAAGTGCAACACATGGCAATTCTTCGAACGGGTGTGTGGCCAAGGAAATATAGGAGTTAGTAGTACAAAAGAAAGTGACTCGTAATATTCAAGGACTCTCTGGAACATCCAAAGCACATGTGGAAAAGAAATTGGGTTTAAGTAAAAAGTGTTGGGACAAAAACAAATCTTAAAATAGACCAAAATGGGACTCAGAGATTTGTGAAATCTCTACTTTACTCTGAAAAAGCGTCTCTTGGCGCAAGAGGAGGAGATGCTGCCCCTGTTTCATCCATAAACCTGCCAACGTAAGTGCAACATGGATATGAACGAGGGAGAACCCCTCGTCCCCTCGGTGGAATACTGTCAGCCATCTAGAAGTGGTGGTATTATTCAAACAAGGCGGAAACAGCAGGCCCCGAGTAAAGCAAGGAGTGCAGTTGAAGGTCAGAAGAATATGAAATTTGAATCATCCGTAAAAGATCAAGCAACATGTATGGAAATTATTGACCTGACAACCCCAGCCTGTGGACCTATCCAGCAGCACTCCATAAGTTCTTTTTTTCCAAAGATGGTCTTAATAGGAGGAACCCTGCCGTGATACGCTAAAAGGGGGAGTGAAGAAACCCATGGCTACAAAGTGCAAACTCAGTGAAATGGAACCGACTTCACGCCACGCATTGTAATAGGAGAGCCCTTCATAGTAAACCATAAGGTGCTCCTCACACTAGTGCCATTACGCAAGATAGTGGCAGGCAGGTAAATACCTCCGACTTAAAGCAATTTCCAATCCCACAAAAGTAGTAAGAAGTGTGTGGGTTGTGGAAAACATTGTGGTTGTAAACATGTAGAAACCCCTTCTCATGGTGAACAGGGCAGAAGGTGTGGAAACAAGAAGCCTGAGCCTAATGAGGGACTCCACCATGAGGTGAATGGAGCAGCATCACAATCAGACCCTGAAGATCTGGTATTGCATAAACAATTGAGTACCCCAACAATTTTGAATCTAGAGAATTTAATTGAAAAATGACAACTAAGAAAGGATACAAGTGTATTTTTTTACAATTTCAAGCCTGTTTGGGGAAAGGCAACAGATGGAAGGCACGTAGCTCAATATTGCGGTGGAGATATGGGTGTCGAGCATTGTGACTCTGAAGCCCAACAGGGCTGTGATACCCATAATGCTTGTGAGACCAGGTTTGCTCTGAAGGGAACTTTCAATCTGTTTGTTGCTGGAATACCTACTTGACGTACTTGACTCTCATCTGTGCCCTGGTTTGGTCTTGAATCACAGTAAAATGTTACTGCTGTTCAAGGAAGTCCATGCTCTATGTTGGTTTCTAGTAAAGAGATTGCTCAAGTGAAATTACAGGACAGAAATAGGATTGACACCGTTGTGAGAAGTATTCCATCAAATGTTGTGGATAACATGCTGTTAAATGAGAGTGACTCATTGAAAAGCCTGGGCTTTGGGATAAGACCATGCTCAAATCTAAATATAAGACCTAGTTCTGGTACCTGTAGTAGCGATGTCCTGGGAAAACTGGCAAATGGAGGGAGAAATCATGAACGCTTCCACGATTCCAAGGGTGACATTTATAAGAGCACCACCTTCTGGAGCAGACCCCCATCATCCTTTGTGAGTATATGCCCCTATTGACAATCATCCAGGAGCAGAGAAAGTGCATAGTCATACTTCTATCCACCAAAACATTGATTTGGCCTCTTAGAATGTGAGGGGTTTTGGAAAGCTAACACTAAACTCGACATTCGTGGAATTCTTCTGCACTCATGCTATTGTATGTTTTCAGGTAACAAATGCATGATGTCTCTGATTTGGGATGGTTATTCTACTTTCTGTCAAGGGGCAATCAGACCTAACAGAGGGAGACCCTGTGTGGATTTTTGTATCGCCCTCTAACACGCTACGGGGTTGCAGGGAACCTTGCTCAATGACACCTTTAGAGGGATCTTGACAGACCTATAGACAAATATTATTAATTAATGTATATTGGCATGCATCTCACCATACACTCTTACTTTGTTTGGGATCCTTGCAAGATATTGTCCAAGGATACAAAATGTCTTATCCAGCCTCAGAGACCATATTAGTCGGAGACCTTAATTCGAACTGTCTCACCCCATCGGTGGTAGTGGGTAGGGAATGGGGCCCTAGGGGTGATTGTGAGTCACAGCATATCATCCAGGGCAAAAAATGGATGGACTTCCTAGAGGGTTGTGGCTTCAAATAGCGAATTGACAGATATTGGGAGATATCCTGCCTAGGCTCACTTGGAAGAGGGATGAACGCAGACCTTGGATAGACTACATTAATGTATCAGAAAACCTCTTTGAAGAGGCCACATATTTCCAAATATGAAAGTTCCAAACTAAGTGACCACACTATTCTAGTCTGTTATTTTGAAATGATGGCAAAACCCCAGGTCGTTTTGGTTTGCAAAAACTTAGTGGTCGACGCCCAGAAAACTCAGCTTAGTTGGAATAGCAAAACCTTAGACGCTATCAGCAAGTTCATCGAATATTTTTGGTCTGAAACAACGCTAACCAAGAAGCTGGCAGCTCTTTCGGTGGAACATTTTCCTCTTCTTGTGGATAGTGTGATGTCAATAAACAATGGGTGCAGTAGCTCTTGTATTAAGACAAGTTGCCTCCATGTTTATAATAAAGAAATGCAGGAAAGGAAAGCCTGTATGTGTAAGAAAGTGAAGGTCATTCTTCATCTTGGCCTCTGTAGTAAAGAGAAAATATTACTCATCAAGAAAGAAAACAGTTCTATAATGACTGGTTGATAGCCCATAGACATTCACTACTGCAAAAAGAAGGAGAAAAAATGCTGGTAGCAGACTTAAACCCTAGTGGCTGGAATGTTTGGTCCCTAGTTAATAACCCGCAGGTGTCAAGTTTTCCTGAAATGGTCAATCCAATTCCAGAAGAGACTTGGGGCTCACATTTTAGAAGCTTATAGAAAAAACCCAATAAGGAGAACTTCTCTTTTTGTGATAGTGAGAAATGGATAACTTGACAAGAATTATAAGATCGGGCTCTAATTTTCAGGCCACGAGGCCTAACAGATTGTTCAATCTGTTTCTGAAATAAGACTGTGATCTTGCAAACTGTTTTCCAGAGTGTTCTGGAAAGTGAAGTCTTCCCGGAAACATGGAAAACATCTGTAATTGTCCCTATCCACAAGAAGGGTAATTGTTTAGACGCTGGGAATTATCGCCCAATAGGGCTCCTAGATATTGAGAGTAAGATATTCACCAAGAGCGTCCTTGGAAGTCTCAAGGAATGGATATCCTCATCTGACATACTCTCAAGATTTCAAACTGGATTCAGGAAATCTATTGGGACTGCTGCAAGTGGCCTTCTAGTACAATCTTTGATTGATCAAGCTTGTGGCAATGGAAAGGACCAATGTAGAATGTGTTGACTTAACTCAGGCCTTCAATATGGTAGAAAGGGCAAGATTAGAGTCCAAATTGCTCAAATGGGGCATCCCTGTTTTTTTTTGGCTATATTAAACTAGCTACACTCTAATAGCACAGTACAGGTGAGACTAAGTACCAAGGGAGAGACTACGAGTCCAATCAATACTGCACGAGATCTGAGACAGTGGTGCTCTCTTGCAGCATGTCTCTTCAACTTGTATCTAGCAGATCTGAGGGAATTTTTGGGGAAATCTGGTTTAGTTCTGCCGCAGTTGGAGGGGGAACAATGTTCATGGGTTGCCTATGCAGACAATGTGCTATTGATGTACTGGATGCCGCTGGGTCTACAGAGACTCCACACACATTTTGAGACATATGTGTCTTTGAATAGTCTCAAAGCAAATCCATCCAAATCTACCATCACATGGTTTAATGGTAAGAAGCAAAAGGAAAAACAATGTATTTGGAAAATGGGAGAAACTAAATTACCTGTTCTATCAACGGTAGATTATTTGGGAATATGTTTAGTGAGGCCATCAGGCTTGAGAGTTAGGAGGCAAGCTGTGTGGGCAGAGGGTAAACAGCTGGCGGCCCAAATGGCCTTTATGAAGAAAAAATGTTGTCGGGTGACCCTTTGTCCGTGTTAGGCAAAGTTTGCATGCAGTACCCTTTGGGACCACTACATACAACTATGACTACAGGTGTAAGCAAAACCAACCTTTGGTATAAATCTGTACCACAGTTTTTGGTAGCGAGCTGAGCAGCCAGGCTTATCTCAAGAGGGAATGTGAGCTGTAATGATGTTACACAGAGGTCTACAATCACAAGTATTCAAATAGCCTTATTAATATATTACACAATCATTTAGAAAACATTCACTAAAAGGAGGCAATCAATATCACACACAAATGTTCTACAGTACTTCACACTATCCGGTTGTGAGGCATTTAAACTACTTTGAAGCAGGAGACAAAATGGCATTGAGAGCATTTGAAGTAGGAGCAAAAATCATAAATTAATAAAATGAATAGTAGAGTTATTCCTAAACAGTGTAAATAGTTTGAGTTCACCAGAGGAGTTGGTCCAATGCAATAGGTATGCCAAAGTCAATGGGCTAAAGTCTTGTATCAGTAGAAACGGTTCTGGTAGTTAAATGGAAAAGTAGTTGCCACGGTTCTCTGAAGTAGTTCATAGACGAAAGGTTTAAATGTCGGTCACAAGCTGACTAGGCCTGCAAGTTGCCAAAGTTCCATGCACTTTCACAGTCAGAGGTAAGTTCTCTCTGTCGGGTTTTCACAGTACCTTATGTTGAAGAAAAAGATGCACCTGAAGACTTCTGTTCCTGCCAGTTCCTGCAGATTTCGCTGTTCCTGAGCATAAGTCGTGGGGACAAGAGGGAGGATGTCGGGGGACTCCTGCACTGCACGGGGACTGGTCACAAAGCTGGCAAACTGGCAAATCTTCAATTCCGGTAGCTGTCATCAAGCGCACAAACTGGTGTCCTTCTTACTGGCTATTCGGTTTCCTGCAGCACTCTGAGGAAAATACAACCAGCTCCAAGAATGGTATCCGGGTGGCTTACGAGTTGATTGGTCCCACCAACTCAAAGGAAGAAGTCATCCTTGAAGGGCTTCTCTGTTGAGATGAACTTGGAGATTCGGACCTGCAGCAGGGCTTCACCGGGCAAGCCAACGGTCCAGGAGTTGCAGCAGCCGTCCTCTTCCAGCCCGTCTTCGGTTCTTTCGTTCCAGTGGTCGACTCTGCCTTTCGAGCCAAGAGATTCGCCTTTTAAACAATTTTCTCCCATTAATTTCAGCCTAGCTTCCACTCACCCAGCAGGGTGGCTGTCCTTGCCGGACAATCAGCCAGCCAATCATGCCAGAGTGCATTTGGGTCTCCTAGGAGACTAAGCACAGGGGGTTTCGGGCACCTACCTCACTTTCTACCCACCACAGACAATCGGGCACCAGAGGCGGTCTTCAGTCCTGAAGCCCGCCAAAGGCGTAGGAACAAAGGGACCAAACCTGGTTTGGCACACAGAGACAAAATCTAGAAGGGAATTTCCAAAAATAAATGGCGAAAAAAGAAGACCGGGACCTGTTTAAAAAAATGGCTCCTGCGATTTAACGCTACCGTGTTGGCAGTCGGGGAAACATCATGGTAGTTTGTTGTAAACCCACTGCCGCCAGCCATTTCGAGAGGAAAGGGTGGCATTTGACTGCTACATGAGTTTCTAGACATAGGGGATACTACTTAACCCCTACAGCACTCTATTGTGAGATAGTGTGTGCTGGGTCTAGGAATTTGGAAAGACTATTAAAGTCAATTTCACTTTACTTTCTCTGGGAAACAGTAGTTTATCGCAGAAAAGGTATTTAAACCTTGGGACAGCCTGAAAGGCTCCGCTGTGTCACTGCACTGAGGGTGCTGTGTGACACACATGAAAAGATGATTCCTATGGAGTTGTCTAAAACTCCTTAATCAAAGAACTCAAGAGTAAAACACACATCAAAATACATGACAGAGTGGGAAAAAGGGTCACGCTCTCTCCAGGTAAAAAATCAAGTCTTCAAAATCCAGCAAAGTTGCTGGGTGTCTCTAATGTGAAGGGAACTAGCACATTTATGACAATTTTTCCTAACAGTCTGCTACCCTTATTCTATAATAGTACGGTGATACTGGCAGCATTGCATGGCCTTGAAGTAGGGGTAGCCATTGGAAAACTGGAACTGCATAAGCTTGAGGGTTCGATATGGAGGAGAGCATTAGGACTACCCAGCTGTGTGCTTCCTTCGATACTGTGTTTTGAACTGGGTCTTTCATCAATGAAGAGTGTAGTACATGTAAAAAAGCTATTGCTTTACGGGAAGTTGTTGACTAGTGACCCAAATTCATTGTATGCCTTAATGGATACAAACTGTCATACATCCAATGGGGACCAATGATCCCATTTTGAAGGGATTGTGAACGCATAGTGGCTTTATATGAAATTAACTTGGAGGTTTTAATGGGGAATGTTGACAAATTGAAAGAAAAAATGTTAGAAACTGATTGAATACATATTTGTGAATAAAAAATGAAACTGGGACACTTGTTGAAATATCTCAGCCAGTGTCCAGACAGTCGATTCAGAGATACTTTTATGAGAATGAGGTTCAACCTGCTAGCTACAAGGGAAATACTGTTCAATAGAGGTCTATGCTTAACCCCGGAGTGTCGTCATTGTGGCGGTGCGGAAGAATCAATAACACATCTAGTGATGACGTGTCCCGCACTTCATAGGGCCAGGGTAAATACATTTGCTCTGTTTGCACATACTTTAGCATATTTAAATGAAGATACCTTTTGGCATTATGTCTTAGAAGGTGGCCTTACCTCACTTTTGATAAGAGTGATTACATTCCTGAAAACATCAGGATTAACCCCTTAACACTATGAAATGTACAGCATTGCTGGGATGGTTTGGTTATAAATCTTGCTACTCTTGTTGTTTTCATTATGTTTGCTCTTTTCCTCTGTTTTTATGTTCTATATTTTATAGTTAATATTCTGTGTTAGATTAACTGTATAGGAATCTAATTGATGGTTTAAATCAACTGTAAGAACGTGAAGTGAGTTTGTAGTGTTCTACTCTGCTATTTTATTTTTTCTTAGTGTATGTGTTATCTTATTTGCTTTCTCTATTTGATGCATACATGATTTAATCATGCTTTGTTGGACTATCTCTGACTCCCCTGATCCTTCACAATTGACGATGCTGGATATGGCTGATGGAGCTGTATTCTGGAACATCTGGATAGTTAAAGGTTGCATACCACTAATCTATAGAATTCCATGCAAATTCCACAAAATATTATCTCATGGTGCTTAGGGAGAATGGGCACCCACTGTCAGAACCCCACTGTGTATCTAAAACTCTTGCTATAATATGTACAAATATAGATTACCACAACCTACTTCTCCATGGTGCTTTCAAACAGTCATTGCAGTGCATTGAGGTGTTACTGAATGCTGCTGGCAGAATCAAGGCGAGCTTGCTATCACCCAAAGAGATTACATTGGCTACTTGCATGTGCTATCATTTAGCAGTGGAACACAAGATCCTCGAAGAATATTTTGGGAAACATCTCAAACAACACTCTCCGTTTAGAGGTCTCAATTCTAAGACGAAATGCATGGAGACTGCTCTATGCTTCATGCATGCCAGGATCATGGCAGGACCAAATGCTAACATTCCTTACCAAATGAGATCGAACACAGCACGTATCTTACTGCTTTCAGGAAGAGAACTATGATGTATGTACTTTAAGTGTAACATGTGTCCTGTTTCCATGCCCCTGCACTTTGATAGTGTTCAGGCCGCTTATCCCATGCACAAGAAATCAAATCAAATCAATCAAATCAGTCTTCAGCGTGAGCAGGTCCTCCTTACCCAAATGTTCTGCTTAACATGTGTATTGGGGATGGGGGTACATTTGTATAGGCTGATCGCTCTGCTAAATATAGTGAAACACCGTTTGTAAACTATTAGTGTAGTATCATTAATCTTGGTCGGTGAAGGCTGAAATAATACCAAAGGATCAAAAAAGGTTTTAGTAGAGGCAAAGGCACAGAGGAGCACTGCTTCCTCCTTTCATGTGTTTCCCATCAGTATACAGCTAGGGTTTACAATGATGCTAAAGTATTAACTACTCGGCATGCGACCACCCACATCCATGTAGTAATAAGGCCCACCAGGTTTCAACAAAGGGTTCCTGTCAATACAGCTTTAATAGTTTCACTGTTTAGCTTTATAAAGCATTATAAAGTCGACTTCTTTCTTACTAGCAATACAATACAGTGGTTCACATTTCCGATTCCGATTTGTAGTTTGAAGAACAACCACAGTGTGGGGAGTGTTTTCTCCCAATTTGTATTCAAACCACGTATTCAAAATTACTAGGAAATATTTTTTTCAAGAATGTGCTCTAGAAGATTGTTATTAAAGGTTGTGGGTGTTGTCACTGCATGGTTGCGCCATGCTTTGTTGCTCAGATACGGTAATGTTTTTTCTAGAGAATATGCAATGGTCGACCTGAGGGAATACGAAATCGAAAGCAGTTTGTAAACAAACAACTGCAAACTCTGCGAACAGCTTTTTTTAGCAACGAATATGCAGTTCAAATCTGTGCACATGTTTGGGCAGCTTCTGTGGCGCTGCCAGTTGACGGGACCCGCACGCGGCAGCGTGACGTTGCACGCCACTGCATGCAGTATAAATAAATGGGGCGTTTCCGGCCACGGCAGTGCGACCGGGAAGCCTGAGCCAGAAGGACGTGTGTGTGTGAGTCCTTTGTGTGCTGGGGGCTTACGGGAATGGCTGGGGGTCTGGACACACCCCCAACAGTGGGACGAGTGGGGAGATGATGCCTGGGCCCGGCGGTGACAAATCTGCAATTTTTCTCTCTGAAACGTAGTCTTGCTGAAACTTCATTTCGTGCCGTAGGCCGTGCATCACCCACGCGGCTGGTGGCCGTTTTGAATACAAGGCCGTGGAACTTCACAAAGCTCTGGTTTGGGTGGTGAGTGGCATCCAGGCCCTCATTTTTGGACACACTGCTAGCAGGCAGTTATACCTGCATGTCTATGCCCGATTCTTGATTTGTTTTCAAATTTTGGGTCTCCTACCTCGAGTGCAAGCTAGAAGGAGGGCTACAATGGCTGGGCCTGCATAGCCCACAATTCTTTCTTGACTCCATTTTTGGGCCAGCTGAAGGCTGGGGCCTTCTTTATCCTCTTCATCATCAGACTGGTGGCCCTGTTCTTCTTCATTTTCTTCATCATCACGGAGGTGTGTTGCAGTTGTGTTTTTTTCACTCATCAGACTGGTGGCTCTGCTGTTTTGGTCCTCTTCATCATCACAAGGTGTGTTGCAGCTGTTTTCTTCGTTGTGCATCCTGGGAATCATCAAGCCCGGTGGCTGGGGCTGGACTGTTGGTGGTTGATTGTGAGGGGTGAAATGTACTCCTTCCCATCTTCACTCCACTGGTGAACTTTCCTGTGCCTGGATGGGGTCGGAGTTTGAGTTGCGGCCCCCATTTCACATACTGGGGGTGCCTGTGCACTCAGACTCATGAGTGACACTGAGGATTTAGACGGCGGACAAGCAGCAGCGGTGCAGCAGCCTCCCATTCAGCAGCCTCCAGTGGTGCAGTGGCCTCCAATTCAGCAGTCTCCACGTGCTCAAGCAGGCCCCCCAGGCCCTTTACCTCCAGCGCAGCTGGCGGTTGCACCTATTGTCCAGCCAGGACTTACTGCCATGGCCCAGGTACATGCTCATGCGGCCTTGCAGCCCATCCCGGAGTTTGATGTCTTGGGCCCGCCTTCTAGCTTGGGGCCCAGATGGAAGAGGTGGGTGGACCGCCTGGACATGTACTTTCGAGCTGCTCAAGTGGCAGATGACGACAGCATGCTGGCAACCATGCTGTACTCGGCAGCGCCCTGAGTCCAGGAAATCTTTGAATCACTTCCACCAGGGGATGGGTCAAACGATCAGGCAAAAGCTGCACTTCAAGCTCATTTTCTGCCTCTTGCCAACGCAGACTATGAACGTTTCATGATGTTGTCCGCCAAACAGAAAGAGGACGAGACTTTAGACACCTTCTATGGACGCCTGCGGCGCCTGTCGCTGGCCTGTGCATGGGGAGATGCGTACGACATGATTAGAACCATGCTCATCCAGCTGTGCTCCTTAGGAAAGCTCAGACGCCAGGTATTAAGGGAGCCCGGACTCACGCTCCAACGTATCCTCGAACTGGGGCAGTGCCATGAGGTGTCTGAGGCAAGGGCAGCCAGAATGGAGGCTGGGTCGCGCTCCATCAAGACCGAGGAGGTGTGTGCCATGTGGCGTGGCATCAGAGGTACCAGAAGGACTGGCAGTGGACCCCGTGACAGAGCTGGAAGGGCAGGGGAGCCCTGCCAAAAGTGTGGGTACGACCTGCCCCACCCGACGGAGTGCCCCGCGGCAGGAAGAACATGCGGAAGGTGTGGGCTGCCGGATCACTTCTCGAGGGTATGTAAGGCGGCCATGCCTGTGATGGTGCCGCGAGGCCCGCCCCGATCCGGGCTTCTTCATCAGGGTAGGCCGCCGAATGTTGCCTAGGTGGACCAGGGTGAAGAGGATGCCCAGGTAGAAGAAGCAGATGAAGAGGAGGAAGAGAACGTTTTCTGCGTCTCCAGAGTAGCGGTCCTGAAAGGAAAGAACAGGAGACAGCCGAGGTGCGTGGTGGAGGTCACCAGTCTCCAGTCCCAGTCTTGGTGGACACAGGGGCGTCAGTCAACGTAATGGCTGGGGGACACTACGATGCCATGGTCATGCCCCCCAAGCTGGTTGCACCGAAAGCGCGCATATTCGCCTTCGGTGGTCTGGACCCCATCCCTCTGGATGGTGCTTTTGTGGCGAAAGTGGAACACGACGGCTCGCAGATCACGGCGCACTTCTACGTGACGCCGGTGAGCACCAACACCCTGCTAAACTGTGAAGCGGTGGAGGCCCTCGGCATCGTAAGTTTTGCATACTCTGTCTATCTGGAGGACATTAATGACCTGCTGGAGAAGTATGCCGCATTGTTCAGTGGGATTGGACAGATGGCTGGTGATCCAGTAAGACTGCATATTGATGAATCCGTGCAGCCCATCGCCCTGAAACATCGCAGGGTACCCTTTCACCTTCGTGAACATGTGGACAAGGAGCTGGACAATTTGGACATAATTGAGAAGGCGGAGGGTCCTACTCCCTGGGTGTCCCCGATTGTGGTGGCACGGAAGCCCAAACAACCAGATGCCATCAGAATCTGTGTCGACATGAGGTTGCTGAATAAAGCGATCAAGAGAGAGAGGCACATCACCCCAACAATTGATGAAATCATTGCAGAGGTGCAGGGCGCACGTTTCTTTTTGAAGCTGGACCTCCGTGCAGGCTATCACCAGGTGGTTCTTCACCCCGAGTCGAAGTACATCACCACTTTTACCACACACCAAGGGCTTTACTGCTACAAAAGACTGAGTTTTCGTGTGTCCTCAGCGGCGGAAGTTTTCCAAAACATCATCCGGGGCGCCCTGGCAGATCTGGAGGGTGTCTTGAACATCAGTGATAACATCCTGTTGTTTGCAAAGACTCAAGTGGACCACCTGCAGGCGGCTGAGGAAAATGTTTGAGAGGTTGCAGTCACTGGGCCTCATCCTCCACAAGGAAAAATGCGAATTTCTGCGACCATCAATAGAATTCTTTGGCTTTGTGTTTAAAGAGGGCGGGGTGTCACCAGATCCAAAAAAGGTCCAAGACATTAAAAAGGCGCAGCCTCCGGAGTCCGTGTCCGATGTGAGAAGCTTCGTGGGCATGGTTACCTACTGTGGATGGTTCATCCAGAATCTCGCCTCCAGGTCGGCACCGCTCAGAGCACTGACAAGGAAAGAGTCCACCTGGAACTGGGGCCCGCTTGAGCAGGTGGCCTTTGACGACATCCGGGGTGCGCTAACTGCAGAGGACACCATGTCATTCTTTGACCCTGCGTTACCGTCGGAGATCATTGTCGATGCCAGCCCGTTTGGCCTGAGAGCCGTGCTGATGCAGATTAATCGCGATGGGGGTGTCCGCCCGGTGGCCTACGCCAGCAAGGCACTGTCGGATACCGAGCAACGATATTCGCAGATTGAGCGTGAGGCGCTGACGGTGCTCTGGGGCTGCAGACACTTCCGGCTCTATGTTCTTGGACACCCAGTGATGGTGGTGACGGATCACAAGCCGCTGATTCGCATCATGGCGGGTTCGTCGTCCAAGCCGCCGGCAAGGATTGAGCGGTGGATGCTCGCTCTCCTGAAATACGGAGTCACCCTGGTGTATCGGCTGGGGGCGAACAATGCGGCGTACTATCTTTTTTGACACCCGGGTGCGCCTGGGGAGGGAGACCAGGGAGACCATGACACATGTGCAGAAGAGGCAAATGAACATGTCCATGTGGTAGTGGAGGCGGCCACGCCTAATGCAATGCCCCTCGAGGAGCTGGAGGTAGCTGCAGCAGAGGACAAGTGTTTCAGAATCCTGAGGCACTCCATGCAGCAGGGCTCCTGGAAGTTGGTGCTGGAAGCTCTGGCGGGTCGCACACAGGAGGCAGCTGTGGAAGGTCCGGGAGGAGCTATCCTTTTCAGCTTCTGGCCTTCTGCTGAGAGGAGACCGCATTGTTGTGCCTCAAGCCAAGGTGAAGGATGTGATTACTCTTGCCCACCGTGGCCACCAGGGTGCCGCCAAGACCAAGGCCCACCTCAGACTGCAAGTATGGTTCCCAGAACGGAAAGTGGACGACTTTGTGGCGGCCTGCGTACTGGTGTCAGGTGGCGTCTCCTCCGCAACGTGAGCCAGTCATCGAAGCGATGCCTCGAGAGATGCAAAAATAGGAAGTCGTTCATGCGGACTTTGGCTCCACCACGATGGGCACCCACTTCCTGGTGCTGGTCGACGAGTACTATCGATACCCGGAAGTGGCGTTTGTGGAGTCGGTGGCGTTTGAACTTGTCGTGGCGGCCGTGGAAAAGGTGTTTGCGGCCCATGGATTCCCCCACACACTGTGCTCGGACAACGGGGCACCGTTCCAGAGCGAGCGGTTCTCGGAGCTGATGGAGAGCTGCGGGGTAATCCACCAGAATATCACACCCCTCTGGCCAAGGGCCAAGGGAGAAGCCTAGCAGCTAATGAGGACTCTAAACAAGACCTTTAGAATTGCCCAAGGCCAGGGGCAGTCACTCCAAAGGGCTCTCTATCAGTTCATGAGGGTATACCGCACAACTCCACATGCCTCCACTGGGGTGGCACCGGCTGAGGCGTTATTCAAGCAGTGCCCTCGTGGATTGTTACCAGAGGTGGGTGAGAAAGAACCGGGGGTGATCGACAACAAGCAGGTTGAGGCAGACCGGCGAGCGAGGATCGAGCAGGAAAACATCCGGCGAGGGCTCCGACCGCAACGGCTGGAGCCGGGCGATGAGGTCCTCATTCGAAATAGAAACCACCAATGGAAAGCTGTCCCTTCCATATGAGCCAGAGCCGCTGGACGTCATTGCAGTCAAGGGATCTATGGTGACTGCCTCCAACGGAAGGTCCACAATAACATGCAACTTGAGCTTCTTCAAGAAGCTAGGGGACCCAAGGACTGACTCGCCCCCCGATCCGGACTTACTGGTGGTCCCTGAGGACGGAGGAGATGCACCCTGCCTGCCTGAGTCCCCAGCCCGGGGAACGGCCATGGACAGATCACCCATGCCGGAGGTGAGCGGGAGGTACCCCCAGAGGGCTGGGCAAGGGAAACCCGCTCGTCTCAACGACTACGTGTTGGGACACTTATTTGGTCGGCCCGAAGCTGATGACGATTAAGTAAGGGGACCCGGGTGGATGCGAGTAAAGGGGTGTTCTGAAAGTTGGGTGTTAAAGTTGCATTGTTGTTTTGGTTTGCAGTGTGTAGTTCTTAAATGCTTTGTTGTTTGTCCTCCCGAAAAAGGAGGAGTGTGGCACTGCCCGGTGACGGGACGCGCACGTGGCGTTGTGTGACGTTGCACGCCGCCGCGTACAGTATAAATAAACAGGGCGTTCCCGGCCGGACATGTGTGTGTGAGTCCTTTGTGTGCTGGGGGCTTACGGGAATCACTGGGGGTCTGGACACACCCACAACAGCTCCTGCCTGTCCTGTTGATCGACATGGGATGTGCCTGCTGGGAGCTGCTATTCATTAGACAGATGTGGGATAGAAGCAGTTTCTATCGTTACAGAATTAGCTTCTTTTTTAACTTATTACACTGAATTTTGAGGACGACTTGTAAAATCAACAGAAAGCAATTTCACAATTTAAGACATGATTTTACTCTTTAGGGCATCTATGTCACTGCAGAAAAAAATGCTGAATACGAACATTTCCATGTTCCTTATTCTTTCACCGTAGGTATATGCGGGGGAGACACCCGCAGCCCCTTCCACATAATCCCCTTACCTTATTACCCTAACTCACCCACCCACATATGCTTGTGGTGAAATGCGCAGTAAAAGATGCAACATTTTAGTATACAGTATTTTCGGATTTGCAGTAAACGGGGGATAGATAGTGCATGCTCTAACTATCACTAGCTGCCTTTGTGTCATTTTCTCAGAAACCAATACCTAATTCGGGTCTGTTTTCCAGGGCAAACCATCAATCATTGTGGGTGATAGCGTTGATTACTCCTACTTTTAGTAAGGAGAGTCAGCATTCTATTATATGCACACATAAGGGTATTATCCGCAACTCTTTTCTTTTTCTTAAGTATCACAGCAAGAAGCACACCACAAAGAAAACTGTTGGAATGATAGTCTGGCACGAGAGGCACGTTTAAAATGTAATAAGTCAGAGCCTGCATGACAGCAGGCACTACCCTGCATGGCAGACTCCAACTGAATCTTACAGAATTAATTTGAAGGTAAACACTCCATCACAGAATGACATGAAGTCATAATACAACCAGCTAATCTACTGAGAAGAGGAATACATAGAACTATGTGAATTGAGAACATACCTAACATTCTATTACATATATATAATGTTGCTGCATAAAGGTATACATTTAAATAAAGTGAACAAACCCAACAAAAACCAACACTGTTCAGGCACTACAAGACCCATAATCCTAAATGGCTCGTATGCTCTTCTTCTATCATCGTCGAGCAGTTGCATTCATAATTAAGCAATATGACCCGAGCAGCGTTTTCCCTTTCTAAGGTGGCCATCGGGAGTGGACTCACTGGGAACACTTCTGTTCCCAGCGCGTCCGCTCCTGAAAAAAAGACAAGAAAGTAAGGAGGTGTTGGGAGGGAGGAGGGAGGGAGAACCCCCCCCAAAAAAAAATAACCTACCTGCATCCCTGGCATGGGACGATGGAAGCCTCCAGCCATGTGGAGACTCAGAGCGGGGATGGCCCCGCTCTGAGTCTCCACATGGCTGGAAACTGCTATTGTCCCCCATCAGTAACAAAGGAGGCTAAAGATAAGTGGGGTGGGGAGGGGGAAAGGGGACGAGGGAGGAGAAAAAAATAATAATTCTCGAGTCCCCGGCGGGGAGTGAAAGCAACTTCTCAGCCATGGAGGCTCGGAGCGGGGATGGCCCTGCTTCGAGCCTCCTGTGGGATGTTTCACCCACGCATCCAAGCCCTACAACATAATTGCGCATTACTGGCAGCGGAAACATCATAATGGCCGCCGGAAAGCATGCTGATTGCTAGAAATCATCCAAAAATGCACAGGGCAAACATGAAAAATAGGTTGTCATCCATTTTTGCCTCTGTCAATGTTAATACAGGAGACCATTGCCAGACCCTATCCTTTGGCTGCACACAGAGCAAAACCAGTGCAAAGGAATATGGTGCTGTTCAAAATCCGTTTTAATTGTTGTCAAAAATTGCTAAAATCATGGGCACGAAACCACCAAACCAAAAAATCCAACTTCTGGTTGGGTGTTCTACATTACTCTACTGCAGAATCCATATCAATACAATGTTAGCAAGGATCAAATGCCATCAAGTAAAATCCCCTTTTTTAAAATGTATTAATTCAAGACAGCTGCCAAAAATGGGTGCAATACCGGTGTTTGCCACTGACCGGCGCTGGTGATCTAAACTCTGACAGGAGACCTGTACTTCAGGAGCTGAAAAGGAACCATCACACCTCAGAACTCCACAGAAGAAGGCAGGAAATCACAAGTTTCTGTTAATCAAATGGAGAGCGGCACCCTGGTCTGCTGACCTCAGTCAAGACAATAGACTCTTTCAGTTAAACAGAATATGCTAATGTTGGTGTGCCTAACCAACTGCTCTGGGGGAAGGCAAGACATCTGATCTCTCTGAGTCAGAACCAAGTTCCTGGAGGCGTGGACAAACAAATGGGTGTACTGAAGGGGAGGCAAATGTATATTTTATTAAATTGCTTATAAAATATTGTATCAAGTTGACAGAAATGTACAATTTGGGGATTCTTAATATGAAAAATGCACCCACAATTTGAGACAAAGCTCAACTCCGTACGATGTTCTGAGACCAAACCCCATAATTATTAATATTGCAGACACTGGGATTACACTAGAAAATTGAAAACTTACTGTGATGTGCCCAGAGAGGGTGGGTACCTCCGTGGAAGATTTGATGAAAAACCAATATGGCGAAACCCACTAAAAGCGCAAAATGTTGTTGTTTCTGAACCCAAGCTCGTAGAAACATGTTCCTTGAACCAAACTGTACCTTAAGCAATCTATGATGTGTACATGTAATTTCAACAACTTGTGTATATGGGAAATATGTGTTTTGGGTAAAATTGATTTTCTATAAGAAACCAAAGAGGAGTGTTCTTTCCTTAAATCCATAAAAATGATACCTGACGACACAGGATGACTCACAGCTACATTCTCCAGTCCTCTAACCTGTCAGGATCCTCAGAGGGTTGGGCATAGAAAGTCAGCCTTCCCACCCACTTTCAAAAGACATAAAAAGAACCACTGAAACCCAGATAGGGACTGCTCTTTCCACTTTCTTGCGCAGTACGCTGCCCGACCATATCCTGAACTTAGACTCCAGATAGACTCCAGAACTTGAAGCAAAGAGGCCTGAATCAAAAGCTGAATCCTTTTCAGCAGGCCTCAGAATCCAGCAACCTAACCAAACTATTCAACAGCCGGGCGAGCTGTTTGATTCTGGCTAGAATCCTGTGCCAGACCCAGACCCAGAAAGCAGAGCTGTATCCAGAACCCGTCAGACCCAGACCAGACCGCTGTGCCATGCCGATAGCAGACCAGAGGCCACGCTGTGAGCAGAACCAGTGCCAGAGACCGTCCGGGGGCGGGAGTGCAGTGCCAGGCCCATTCCAGTCCAAAATTAGGAGTGAGTATCCAGCCAGAACTGTGCATAGTCATCTCTTAGTCTAAAGTAATCTCATCCCATCCATTTCAACCTATTTAGAACTGAATAGAAATCGTGTGTCCATTCTGTGATTTCAAAGCTGCAAAAGTGTCATCTGTCATTCTGAAATCTTGACTTCATTTCTGAAAATCTACCTCCACAAAAACGTACGTATCTTTTGGACCATATGTCCTAGAAGCGAGATTTAACTGTCATTTTAAAGCTAAGAACCTTTCCAACAAACCCAATATGACATTCCAACTCCCTATAGTTTTTCCGTAATCGCGATCGACGCACTCGGAAAAAGTGCCGCAAATTGCAATTTGACTCAATTTCACCACATGTTAAAAATAGCTGTCTCTTGCTTGCACTGCTGAAAATCGTTTTCAATCTGATAATCATCCATGAATCATTGCTAGTGTTGACCTGAACTGATTCAAAGTAGCTGTCACCTACCCTGAATCTCCTATAGGGAATTAAAATCATTTTTAGCATATTTTTCACTTCATTGCAACCACATTTAAAAGTATTTGGCCTGTGTTTTAAAATCATCCCTGTTTCTCTAAGCTTGCTGGGGGAAACGGGAACTGAACTGCTTTTGATTGTATTCCTGAAAACCTGTGTGCCCTCATTTCCATCTCTTCATATTGCATAAGGGCGAGTAAAGAAAAAGTGACCAGATTATCTCTTGTTGAAACCATATCCGGTTTATTCTGTGCTGCATTCTTTCCATCATTGCTTTCCTTGAAACCATACAAAGTATTCTCTGCTACCTTATCCTTTCTATACCAACTCCTAAGTAATTAAAGAATTGTGCTACTGTAATATTATCCACTGTTAATCACTGTCATATACATAAGAGTGCTATCAAATATTAATGTATTCATAAAAGTGTGATATATATATATATATCACATATACATATATATATAGTTTAATTTTTCAAATAAATCTTTTAATTTGCAAAACAAACCTACTTCTTGGCTCAGTGAGGTCAGGGGGATTCAAAGAGAGGGGCGTTATATAAGGGTTCATCATCCAGATTTATGAACTTGTCATAAAAATATATTGATAAGGGCTTTCATTGGGCATCCCAGACTAGGCATTGACTTAGTTGGAGTGCTGAATTGAAGTCACTTACACTCCTCATTGGCTGAGGGGCTGCCATGCCCCCCGCCGGGAACAATGGCTGTGGAATCCCGGCCAAGGAATTCACGGCTGGATAATGCCTCGGCGAGGGCCATTCAGAATGGTTCTCTCATTCTGATTGCGCCCTTGCCAGGTACTAAAATATCAAAGCATCCTCTTTTCATGACCTCCCGAAACAGGCCACAGTTCATAGAAAGAATCCCAGAGATATCAGCAGGGCACTCAGGCAGCACCATCTCGTTGTTGACCTTACCCTGCACTGGAAGAACTGTTGACTTGATCATGCTTCTGTCTGATCCTTACAAAACACCAAACAAGGAACACTGTCAATGGGTAGGAAGATACTTGCGTCTGTGTTGATAATAGAATCCCACCTCTTTGCCATAAAATAGGAGTAATCAACATTCTATGACATGACACAAAGGCTTCCTTTTATGCAGGTTCAAAGCCCCACCAAAACTGAACAAGCAGCATGAACAATAGGTTAACAATAGAAGGTATAAAAACATGCTCTTTGGACCAACTGGCAGCCCTAAGAATGTCCTCAATTCAGGTCCCTACAAAAAGAGCCTTGGAAGTCATGGCTCCCCAGAATGAATGAGGCCCAAAGAGAGAGACAGCATTACCTGCGAGGGACATATCACACAGAATCCACCTGGCCAGGGTGAGGGAAGAGACTGGAAAAATGAACAGTTCAGCCAAGCAACCCCCCAAAGCTTCTTCCACTCCCCATATTCTCTAAGACATAAAACCACACATACGTCTGGCACCGTTGGGTCTTCTGGAAATTCTATGAGCCAAGACCCTTAGTACATCCAGATAAATGAAAGCACACTCATAGAGCGGAATATGCCCGACAGATCAAGGGTATGCACACCCTTACAGTTTTTAATGAAATGGGAAACATATGCATAAGCAATTTTGCTGATAACACCTGAAAAGATAGGCCCTCATTTGGAGGTCACGCCCTGTACAGTGACAACGCACTGTAGGCATCCCATAGTTTGGTGTATCTTAGCGGAGGGGGAATGCATACCCTAATCCCTTTGAGAAATCTGCAAACTAAAGGGTGAACTCTCACAGGAACATTTTCCTACAAGCACAGTATATGAATATAGCCGATATGTGTACAGTAATAGATAGATATGTCTGTGTTGAAGACAAAGAAGACAACCAATGTATCACCTAGCGCACCTTCGCATACACAGGATCCAAATCCTTATCACTGCACCAGTATAGCCATACTCCCAAAGTGGCCAAGTATGATTGCCAGGTTATAAGGGCCCAGTCCTGTAGGAGGAATCCTGAAGTTATAATTGTTCTCTTATAGCACGCTTAATACCAGCGAGTGGCTTCTAAGGAAGGATCAGTATTCAAACCTGTGTTGAGCTATGTTGTCTTGCTTCCAATGCTGCTGAGGTATCCTTCCTCCCCAGTTGCTGCTGATGCTCCCTTCATGACCCATCTCTGCCTGATAGGTGCTACAGCATCAGTCACATGAATTCCTGCACCTGTCCTTGATAAAGTGAAGACATTGGGCATCCAAATGGAGGCTAGCCATGTCTCTGATGCACTCATTAACCTGATGACTAAAAGTTGCAACTACTCTCTCCATCTTTTGAAAAACATCTGCACTTACATATCACAGAATAATGCGGTGACCATCGCGCAAGCTACAGCATTATCCAACCTCGACTGCTGTAATTCCCTGTTGATCGGTGCCTCAAGCACTACACCAATATGGGTGTCAGGTGATACAAAACAACGCTGTGTGTATTGTGAACAAACTCGCAAAACTCAAACACACTACGCAGCATAGGAAGAACCTACACTTGTTATCCGCCCAAGACAGAATTAATTTAAAAATTGGATCAATTGTCCATAAATGTGTACACCAAACTGCCCCACTCTATCTAAAACGCCTGCTACTCGTGTACCTACCTACCAGAGCACTACATTCAGCAGGAAAAAAAACGGATAAAATGTCCAAGATACAAGAGAGGAAAGGGATTAGGAAAATCTTTCACAGTTAAGGCAGCCAAATTCTGGAGCCTCATTCCCATTACTCTTATGGAAGACAGCAATTTGAAAACTTTAGCCTTGAAAACTCATTTATTCAGGTAATTCTCCTTTTCCTCCTGGTTTCTCCTCTTCTGTTTTTTGTGACCTGTGTCGTTATATTTGGACTGTCTTTTGTGTTTTTGCTACAGCGCTGATGCCTGCTGGCTTTTGGCGCTCTATAAATACATAAATAAAATTAAAATAAATAAAAGGGGGAGGTGAAGAATATTCATGAAAACCAGACGTACCAGGGAGAACTCCCAGACATCTCCAGAGCAATTGGAAACCAAGGCTGAAAGGCCAGAAAAGATAGTTCAGAAACAATGCCTACCTTCCTTCTCTGACTAAACAAAAGGATCCTGGCCATCATGGAGAAGGGAAGGAATGCAAAATATGTCACTGGGCCCTAAACCTGAAAGTATACATCTGTGGCAATTGCCAACCGGTTCTGGTCTCCAACTGAAATACTGCAGAAGCTGATTGTTGAGTCAGGAAGCAAAACAATCCACTTGAAAGGTGCTCCTGAATGTGTGTAGCAGTTGAAACACTGAGAAATCTAGCTTCCATCTGCTGTAGTCCTCTAGGTGCATGGCTCACCAATCTGCTCCCTGATTTGCAGAACATGGAAGGAAAGCCACATCAACATTGATCTGGGAATGCAGGAAAATCTTTCTAGAATGTTGCTGTCAGGTCCAATAACCTATTTGAATTGGTAACACTCACCCTGGGGATGTACCTTACTCCTGACACTGACGACTGATAACACATCATGACCAGCCCTTTGTGAAGTAGCATACAGAAAAAGATACAGCCAACATTTCTAATTTGTTTATGTGCAAGCTGCACTCCTCTTGTGACCATAGATCTCTAGGCCAGCATGCACTGCACCTTGCTTCCTAACCCTTCAGACGTGCATCTGATTCTCATGGTAGATCAGGGGAAGAGGAAATATGGGTGTGGACTTTTGAGGCTTTCAACATTGCCAACCACCAACCTATATCTGATCTTGCTAATTTTGAAAGTTGAACCCAGTTTGAGTTACCGAAACCCTTGTACTTTTGCAGTGCCTAATCCTTTAACTTTGAAGAGACCTGTTATGAGAGTGGGCAGGAAAAACTTCCTGAATGGACACTGACAAGAGGCCATAAAGTCTTACTTTCCTGTGAAAAATCACAACGGGCCTCTTCAAGGGGTGCTTCAGTTCTCTGTGATTCAACCAGTCTCTGTTGGCTGGTGGCTGAAGAGTCGAGTCATGCAAATCTATCACAAAGCCCAGAAACTGCACTACATGGGATGGAATCATCTCTGACTTCACCAAGATGGCTGCAATCCCAGGTTGTACAAGTGCCACACCACTAGCAGCATCTGAGAAAGGACCTTATAGGTTGACCTGGCCACAGCCAGGAATCTTCCAGATAAACCAGTAAGCAATTAACTCTAATACGAGGATATGCTACTTTTGATTTTGGCAGTTTGGTTAAAGCACCAAAGAGCTGAGGTTTTCCTGAAAGGAAGAACCTTGAAAAAATGTTGTTTTTCCTGCAAGATAACTGAAGGACCTTTCTGTGCTCCTGATACAAGTTGATGGTTAAATAGGCGTGCTACAGATCAGGATGAGCCAGACAATCTCCTCAACTCAGACAATTCTGTAGAGGAGCAGGTAGACCCATTTTTTGCCGGATCCCATCCCCTCACCACTGTTATATTGGAGCAGTCGAAGAAAAGCCATAGATGGGACCCCCTGCCTCGTTCTGATACCACATTGAGTGTATGAGTTACGTTATACACTCAGACAGCCATACAGAATGTACCCTCACACTGAAAGTGTGGAAGGTTGTTCCACGGGTGAAAGCTACATGGAAGGATATAATTTGCCAAGATGTCAGAATGCATCAATGAATATTATGGAGGGACGTTAAAGTGAAATCTGACGTGGACAAAGTGGTGTCATGAAGAATATATATGAACTTATGTTGAAAAGATATGAAACTATTAAGTAACAAAGTAACTGAAGCACTGAGAGTAACATGAACCGAAAGCTAAAGTACTCATGGATCCAAAGAAGATGAAGTAACTTACTAACCAATAACAGTACATATGCAGTAACACAAGGTAGGAAGACACTGTATAGAAGCTGGCCATAGAGCAATATATAATGTGGCAAGGACGGCCATATTAGGAAAATGGATGATGGCTCAGGTTGAATTTTATCTAAGCTACCTCAGAGAGAGTCTGAGACTTTAACAATCAGGAGATGTGGAAACACAGCCCAGTGAGCAGACCTGACAATGAGTTGAGGCTGGCCCAGAGAGAAGATGCAATTTTAGGGGAAAAGGCAAAGCACAAATGGAGTGCATGGATAAGCTCTGAATGTGTAGAATTCTTTATAAATGAAGGAAGATGAAAACATCTGTGAGAGCCAAACTGATGGTCAATTAAACGTGTATAAAGTTCGTATGAGATAGAGTGAGGAAGTCTTTAGAGGCCAAGAGGAGTAACAACACCCTGCATAATTAAATCAAATAGCAGTAAATGGAATGCTGAAATGGACAAATTTGTGTTCTTTTCACATGTGACACATAAGTCGAAAACTAAGGCTATTCATTAGAACCTTAGGCTAAAATAGTGGTGTACTCACACTCCCTCAAATGTTCCAGGACAGTGAGCTGCAACAAGGTCAACTACAAACAGAAGACTTTGGCTGATGGCCTACCAATGACAGATGATAGACTAATTGGTAAAATGGGGAGTAGTCTGACGGGATTCAAGCACCTAGGTTTCATTTCAAGTACGTGCTGCTAAGGAGCTAAAAGTCCAAGGTTGGGATAGAATGCCAACCAATAATTGGGGTTCGGGGACAACCAAACATACAATTTTGCGGGAGACAATTCATTGATGTTATGTCCGCTATGATCAGTACTATATGTGTTCAAGGTGTGCCCTACACAAAAGGGGTAGCCAATAAAGCACTGATCCTTGTATTTTTTATAAGTAGTATGTTCCCTTCACCAATCCCTTCCCTTAATAGGTTTTCTATTTTGCTACATAGAATGATGTCCTATATGACACATATTGAGGTATAAGACCTCCATGTAATTAAACTTGGGTGTGAGTGTGGAAGCATCAGTCCGATTTCTGTCAGATGATCCTGCGTTATTAAACTGTCAATGAAGTAGCATTTTGCCGTACTCTTTGAGTCTGTCCGATTATTTGGTATGATCTATTGTTGTAATTCCATCTAGCACAAAAGACCCTTCAAGGTGCTACAGCACAATTCTTCGAAACAAAATGGTGGCGTCCTGCCACATACATTTACATCAGTTTGCATTATAATTTCCTGCAAATGTTATCTCATTTGTCATGCTGAATATCAGAGACACTGTATACTCGTGATTCTATGAGATGTAAATACAAAAGGAACCCCAAGTTTGATTTTTAGCTTATTTATTTGGCTAAGGTCATCTACTCCATGTTGATACTCAATGTAGTGTGAGACCAGGGGCGCTGTGTGTACCCTGCACCGGATACGTGACCTATGTTCCCCTATCCGTTTGTTCACTTGTCGTTTGGTCTGGCCAACATATCTCTTTTCGCATGGACATTCAATCACATAAATAACATTTGAAGTTTTGCAATTGGAAAAGTGTTTTATCTGCCAGTCTTGATCCCCAATCTTGAAGGATGTAGTTTTTTTGGTTAGTTTGCATACGTTACAAGTGCCACAAGGATGGTGTCCTACAATTTCTCGCATACTCCACATTTCTGATCTTTGTGATTTTTTGTTAAGTCTGGAGTGAATAAGTATGTCTTTCAAATTTTTTCCACGTTTCAGTGCCATCCGTGGTAGTGGCTCATCCGGTAGGCTGATTTGTATAAGAGGCCAACATTTTTTAATAATGGCCTTAACATGGGTGGTATCAGGGCCGAAGGTGGTTACACAGGTCATCTGTTCTGATGTGTCCGGGTTCATAGTTTGTGAACTATGTCTATAATTTGCTTTCTGTTTCACTCCATTTCGAACATGTTTGCCAATCTACTATGTCTATAATTTGCTTTCTGTTTCACTCCATTTCGAACATGTTTGCCAATCTAGAGGCAAGTGTTGGTTTGTAAAAAGCACCAAATATTAAGGGAAACTGTACCCTTACTCTACCTCTTCGTTTTGACCTTAACCAAATAAATAAGCTAAAAATCAAACTTGGGGTTCCTTTTGTATTTACATCTCATAGAATCACGAGTATACAGTGTCTCTGATATTCAGCATGACAAATGAGATAACATTTGCAGGAAATTATAATGCAAACTGATGTAAATGTATGTGGCAGGACGCCACCATTTTGTTTCAAATACTTGTAGCTCTGAAGTCCTACCACTTGCTCTGAGCAGTCCCTTCTGTTACCCACAGCACAATTCTTCAGCTGGGCAATGGTCTCCATCTTGAAATGGTGGTAAACTATGAAGCCATTGAGATCCCTTAGAGTGATAACTGGGTGAATCCCTTATTTTTCTTGCAGACCAGATAAATATTGCTCAGCAACCCTCCTGGCAGCCAAATGCACATTTCTATTGCTTCTTGTTTTTCTTTGCAAAAACTCCCACACTTCTTGAGAATATAACTCTCTGGAAAATGAAATCTCCCTTTTGATGACCACAACCCATGAACGGCTAACAAAATCTAAATGAATACCCTCTTTCGAGACAGCTATACAATTTTGTATAGCTGTCTCGTGTTACCACCAACCGAAAGGAAGACTTGTTTAGGAGCTGGTAGCCTACATTGAATGAATTGACCGCGATCACTCTGTCCTCTAACACCTCTGGTCCTGAAGGCCTGTACTTTATAGAGAAACAAAGAGGGATCAAAAGAATACAATTCCTGTTTGTAGGGAAGCTGATCTTTCAGAGGCCTACTGATCTAGTAGAATATCCAGGGAGTAGCATCTGACAACCCCCCCACCCCTGTGCAGCCCCTCTAAAGTTTGGGATAACATATTTTCTTCATAGAGACCTGGGCTTTGTCAATAGTGCAAATGTGGTGGCATACTTACCCAGGCTCATTACCAAGTCACCCTGAAACAGGTTGTGACCTGCTGCTGCTGAATTCAGGGATTTTGCCAGATGCCAAAGTTTAGGATTTACTTTAAGTTGAATCCCTTCCTTATTTCTCTGCTATGGATTCATTAGCATGCACTAGGGAACAAAGGGCACCCTGGATCCACAGGATCTCATAGACTGCACCCTATCTTGGCCTCTTCAGCATGCTATAATATCATGACAATGGGGAGTGATATATTAAGTAACCAATCCTGGCGTGTTAACTATTATCCATCTACCCCTTTATGCAGGTACCTGCTATATGTTGAATGCAAGAGGACCATGTTTTTTATCAAATAACTGAGAATCAACTGCACTACCCAGTAAATTGGGCCATGGACACTCTTCCTACTGAATGCAAGTCCCTCTTTATGCATACTCCAGAATAAATGCAACCCACTAGGGAAAGAAGCCAAGAGATAGCTTTGCAAGAATAACAAGGTTTACTCGTACAAAATACAAGTACCAGCAAAGAACTCTGCTACTCGAGAGCGCTCTGGTCTTAGATTAGCAAACAATGGTTTATAACTTTGAAAAACATCACGTCATATGGTCCACTCCCGGACTGCTGACTGGAGGCACCCTACACATGGGCTTGCTCCATAGGGGATGCCAAGCAGTAATTGTCTGGTTCTTCTCCGTCGAGCTGGTTCCACGTGGGTCATCTGGGCTCATCCTTGCGGTGAAGGTTGGGGCACATATGTGTATCTTATCTAAGCTAAACAACTAAAACCAAATATTCACTCATTATGTCAGGCTCCGGGGCGGCACAGGAAAAGGGTGCCATGGCGGGAGGAGGATAAAATACAATCATGCTGACCCATACATTGAGGACTTCATTAATACTGCATTTCCCGCACCCAAGGTCTCCCCCCTGGGGATTGATCTGTGATTTACCCTTCTTGGTACCTAATGTTACAGGAGACTTGTGTTGCTGTTAGAGAGATATACAGTTGTGTAGGCTTTAGATCTGTGTTGGGCAACTTCGTATAATTACACCCGGGGCATTTCTTGTTGTATTTCGATGTAGGCTTGTGAGGTTTAAGGGTAAGTTTCCATTCCATATCCATTTGCCCTCTTCCTCCCCCTTCTTTTTTATGGTCATCCTACATAAAAGAAGCTCCCCAATAAATGCCCAATGCAAACATTAACACTGTAAACAATACTGCTGAAAAATGCTATTCCTCCTGCTATTTATATTTGAAGTGTCATTCAGCGGTGTCATTTCCATAATTGTTGTACCTGCGGAAAGGGAAAGAACAGGATGGGTAAATGAAGGAGGGAGAGGGAAAGAGATAGAGAGAGAGAGAGAGAGAGAGAGAGAGAGAGAGAGAGAGAGAGAGAGAGAGAGAGAGAGAGAGAGATTTAATTGTTGTAGATTTAAAGTTGGCATAGAGCTACTTATGTTGAGATAGTTGCATGTTCTCCAGTTTGGTAGCTCAATGGGGCGTTTGTTTGTGTTTTACAAACATCTGAGAGGTGTATCCAATATCTTAAACCCTTTATTTTCACTGCAAGAGGGGTGGAACAAACCACTTTGTATGGTCCATGGAACTTTGGGGTGTTCCACTTTCAGATCCATTCTCCTGGCTACAAAGGTCTGGCTGGTGTGGTGCTCATTGGGGGTCCTGTCATTGTGTCCCTCTCTTCTGTGTGTGGGGGTGCTATTTGTTTTGATATGCATTTTATCACACACGTGAGTTATGTGAGGTACTGTTTTAATTCTTCTCCTAAGACAGTGGCTGCTCTGTGTGCATCGGATGCCCTACTTACTGGCAACAGGGGCATTTGCATGCGTCAGCCAGTCACTATTTAGTTGGAAGGACAGGTGGTGGTGGGCAGTGTGTAATTGGAACAATGACTGTGGAAGGCAACACACAGAATTATTTTTTAGGGTGTTGCACAATTTGGAGAATCTGCTTTTAAGGAGGCTGTTTATTTTTTCTACCACCCCATTTGCGTGTGGGGGGTAAATTGAGCACATTTTGTGTTTTATCCCCAAACGAGTTGTTAATTCCTTAAATAACTGATTGAAAAAGTGAGTCCCATTTTCTGAGCGTATGACGTATGACATCACATACTCCCAATCGGGGGAATACCTCTCTTACAAGGAATGTTGCCGCACACTTGGCATCTGGGTGGATATATGGCCCTGCTTCCACCCATTGAGAGAACGTACACACCACCACATTCAAGTATCGGGTCCCACTGCACCTGTCTCCCATGTCTGCGTAATCAATGTGCAGCTCCCGAGAACGGGTCCACGTGGCAGGGTAGTGTTCACCATAGAGTTCACAATGTCATTACTCTGATGAACACTTGACATGTGGTACATTAGACCACCATTTTCATCAGGTGCTCCTGTAAATTCGGAATGAACCATTCTTCCTGAAGATCGGCAGTAATGTGTTGTTTTGAACTGTGTGATGGAAAATGATACTGTTTGAATACTGTATATAGTAACTCAACAGGCATGACACCCTTTGCCGTTGCCTGTTGTCGCCAAAGGAGATCTGTAAGAGAGTGGGTGCATCTGCGTTTAAGCCATTAACCCTGTTTTTTGGGAGGTGCCCAGCACTGCAACTCAATTATTTGTGCTATGGGGAGTGCTGTGTATACGTCTGTTTTCTGTGCTGAATCTGTACTTGCTATAACACAGTCTGTACCCCTAAGTATTGGGAGATATGCTCTCCTTTTGGCTGTGGCATCAGCAGCTGCGTTCCCCAACTACTCTGGTCTTACATTAGCAAATAATTGTTTATAACTTTAAAAAACATCACGCCATGGTCCACTCAAGGACTGGTGACTGGAGGCACCCTACACATGGGTGTGCTCCATAGAGGATGCCAAGTAGTAATTGGCTGGTTCTTCCCCGTCGATCTGGCTCCACATGGGTCAGCTGGGCTCATCCTTGCGGTGAAAGTTAGGGCACACATGAAACACAATGGCCCTCATTACGACCCTGGCGGATTTTTTCCGCCATCGACGGACTTTTCCGCCATGGCGTAAAGTCCGTTTACGCCATGGCGGATGGCGGACTTACCGCCCCATTCCGAGGTTGGCGGGGCGGTAAGTCCCCATTGACCCATTTACCCTTCCCCATTCCCATTTCGGCCCCATAGGGCTCAATGGGAGTGGGGAAGGCGTTAATTACGCCACCGTACATTACGGTGGCGTAATTAACACCAAGGTCCCATAGCGCCACGGATTTTTGCGGGCGGAAAAGTGACCATGGCGCTTTGGGAACTCGTAGTTGGCGGTAAGGGGTCGGCGCAGCTAACGCTGGCGTAAACCCCTTACCGCCAGGGTCGTAATGAGGGCCAATGTGTCTTATCTTAGCTAAACAACTAAAACCGACTATTCACTTATTACGGCAGGCAACTGGGCAGCACAGGAAAAGGGTGCCGTGGTGGGGGCAGGATAAAATACAGTCATGCTGACCCATACATTGAGGACTTCATTAATACTGCAGTTCCCGCACCCAAGGTCTCCCCCCTGGGGATTAATCTGTGATTTACCTTTCCCGGTACCTCATGTTACAGGAAACTTGTGTTGCTGTTAGATATACAGTTGTGTATGCTTTAGATCTATGGTTGGCACTTTGTGGACGTTAGGACCTGGGGGTCGGATGCTTATCATTACACCAAAAGGTAGAGGGTTGGGTTGGTGGAGCATGGCCGGCTCGGGCCTGGCTGGGTGGGGGTCAGAGGCCCGATGACAGGTTACTGGAGATGGGTGGATGCAACGCAGAGCCTGGTACTGTCACACGCTCTTCGCAGGGCACATTCCTAGAGGCAATACTAAATATTCGCAACACTGGAGGGACAAGAGGGAAATGGACTTTCGTGGGAAGAGGGCTCATGAGGAGCTGGCCTGTTGTGCCGATATTGAGCTTGGAACCACTGTGTGAACTCAGGACATGAGAATCCCTGGCCAGCAGCTTGTTCCTTCTTGGCCTAATACAAAATGGAGTTTCAGGGCAGGGACATGGCTAATGCTATTCACCTACTTCTATGCCCAAGTTTCTAATTTAGTACACAGGAAATAATTCAGGCAATCACCCACAACCTACAGGAAAGCCCATTCCCTGGAGCGGCAATGAGAAATGGGGGAAGGATTGTAGTGCCTGCAGCGATCAGTAAACAGAGCATGAAGCTCCTTTCCCCCAACATCCCTTGAATTCATCTATTCACAATGCTTCACACATCCAAAACTCAGTGTTCTGAAGTGTGCGCTGCATGCAAATGATGAATACGCCGCTTTTTATGTAGCGTATGCCCAATCTTAGCAATGAGTATCAGCAAGCAACCTTGTTACATTATTTAATTGCTTAATCATTTTCATTTTGGGTGTCCATCCTATGCTAGCAAAGAGGATGGAGGTTTACTTGATGTGTTTTTAGCATTGCTCAAATTTAGAGGGACAATTCTCCAGAAACACCATCAATTGTGAGATTAGATTGGTTGCTGCTGACATAACGGAATTGCATGTGGAAGTAAGAGTGTGAAATAGACATTCTAGGGGCCCTGAATGAAATGCACACTTGCTCTCTTGATTATTGCCACACCCGCTCCTGCAATGAGAGCACCAAGGCGTAGTAAAAGTCCATCACACTGGCACTAATCTGGGTCTTCTGATTATAATGTGGAAGAGATTGATCAGGCTCTGGGGAAAAACAAGCTAGACTACATAGAGGTCTGACAGCGTCCAGCAAAACTCTGGCCCCTCTTATAAAAAGGGGACCAGACACCAGTGATATTAGGAACACTTTCAACAAGAGTATAAATTAAGCGCAAAGCCAACATTATGTGTCTTCTTCCATGAGGGAGTATTTGAGCAGCTTGCACAAAAGGTTTGTTTACAGTGGCATTGCATGTGTTACTCATGTTAAGGGCAAAGTTAACACGATGAGTGTTCGTACGTGGTGGGGAAGGGGATATGTGCAGCAAGCAAGGACATTATGTTTTCTTACTGTGGCATGACATGTTTTCATTGGCATTCAGGGCAAAGTCAATGCAACCTTTCTTACATGGGGGTGATGGTAACACATTTTCACAGCCAGCATGAAAATGGTGGTTTCTTACTTTCTCATGACATGTGTTAATGGTGTAAAGAGCAAAGCCACCATTTGTGTTCTTACATTGGGGGGAGTCATTCATGCAGCTAGCAAGGGCTTTTCTCCTTACTGTGGCATTGCTTTACTGGCATTAAGGACAATGCCAATATGAGTGTTTTTACATGGTGGAGGGGAGGCATTTCTGGAGCCAGCAAGATCATGTTTTCTTTCTTTGGCATGAGATTTGTACTGGCAATAAGGGCATTCCGAGGCATTCTCAGGCATGCATGGGGCAGCCAGTATGGACAAGAATGTTGAAGGCAAGTCCCTGAATGCTCACACCAGAGAGAATACAACCCACTAGGGAAGAAAGGCCCAAGTCGATCTTGTAAGGATAACAAGTTTTCATCTCACATGCAGATGAAAGCAACAGCAAAGAACTCTGCTGCAAAGAACGTTCTGCCAAAAAGCAGTACAAGCAGAATCTTCGAAAGGAAAACATTGTCATACATGATGCAATACATATAGTAAAATCCTGCAAGGCTGGCTGGTGTGCGCATATGCACGATCCACCTGCCCTATAAGGAATGACCGGTTCCAGCCCAATCTGTCCATCTTCTGTCACGTAGGTGCTACAGTGATCATCTGCTTCTCATGTTGAAGGACAACAAACAAATTAATTATACTCCTACAATATGACTACTTTATCACTCATACTGTGCACTTGGCAGGCTTTAAGCGGGCACACATGAGGTTCTGGGGAACTCTAACCTTCACACACACATTTCACTCACTCCCTTCCGCGCCATCTGGCTCCAAGGTCTCTACCCTCATTTTGAACTATAATTTATCCCTCCCAGAACCTCGCAATACATTTGCTGCTTTAACAATATGCCCTATCTGTCTACTTTGAACATCTCAGGACTTGATACTTTGGGGTTGGTGGTCAAAGGGCACCTGGTGCAAAAAACAGGGGGTCCTGGGAGTCCCACTGCCGGACATTACTCCTGGTTAAGAGAGCCTTACCCAGAGATTCTTTAGCTCACTATCTTTCACAGAGGATATCCAAAACATATCAGTCTTTGCCCTGCCCTGGGGCAGTCCAGCACCGAAATGGTAGGTCTCTCACCGTCTCCCCTCACCCCAGCCCCATCATAGTGCTTTGAATGCATCTCGCCTCACTCTAAAGCATCTAGCGGAGAGGGGAGGGGCTGCCCCCTTCCCAACATTCCCCCCTTTCGGTACTTCTACAGTAAAGAATTCAACTGTACCTCTTCTCTGCTTCTACATATAGCTGACTTCCCCTTATATGCACCCAAGCCCTACACACAAATCTCTCCCCCCTGCACACATACTCTTCAGGTGGGCAAGTTATAGAGATGCATTCCCTTCCCCTGTCTGGTCCACCCAACATCTCTGTAATTTTCTAGATCGGGGGAGGAGAAATGATAGTGTGGTATAAATAGTCAACTTCATCTCCATATGTAATGGGGAGCATTTCATATATGGGGCCACTTTGTGAGATATCAGTCTGTACTTCAATATCTTTTGTCTCGTGAGGTGTTTTTGGAACCCCAATTGATACCATCATTCTTGTGCTATTAGGTCCCACATTGGCACAACATTGAAGGCCCAGCTGACAAGTGCATTAAATAACAAGGATGAACACGATGATGGGAATTAACATCTTCATGATCCCTCCAAGCCACGATGGGGCCCAACTAAATGCCAAAGTAAACCAATTATTGTCCTGTATGCTTCCCTCCTTCTTCATGCGAACGCCCAGGCCATGGAAAGCTGCAATGATGTGGGATAATGATGCGTTCTCTGCATCCTCTGGAGGCACAAATGTGCAGCAGGAATTGCCAAACCATTTGCAAACCCCACCTTCGATCGCTGTTAACATGTAAAAAACATGTCGGTTTTGCATCGTCATAAATCATAATGCCTGCAACTCAACCTTGATCACGTTAAACCTGTTCTCTGTATCATTTCCAAGCTGGACCAGTTCCCATTTCATGATCTGCAACCATTTAGCATTTACTGTGGCCTGCACTCCTGGCAAAAGTAAAGATGCAAAAAAGAATTCTGCTCTGGTGAAGAGCCTGTATTCTTCTGGTATTTTAGCAAGCAATGTAGAAAAGTCTTTGCATATGCTATTCAATCTTTTCATCCTCCTTGGCTGTTGGAACTGTCCCTTTCCTGGCAGTATGTGGAGCTTTCATGTGGGAAACAGGCCCTTATCTTACTTTTCGACTGTGAGGAGACTAGCTGGCCCCTCGGCAGGAAGTGCTCCTGCGGCAGGTGTTCTTATGGGATTACTAATAGCGCTGAGTGCAATGTGATCAGCAAACAACAGCCCCTTCTTGATGCTGGAAGGTGCAAGTAAGTTTGTTGGCCACAGACCCAGTAGTAATCCATAATCACTGCTGGTCATTTCTTCATGTATGTTATCAGGAGAAACTTATTGCAATGTTCACTTCGAAGACTGTACCCTTGCTGCGGAAATAGAGACTATATCCTTCTTCCTTGTACACACGCACCAGCTTTTACATAGTTGCATTCCACAGCAACTTTGTGATATGCTCTGTCCAGATTTGTGCACAGAAATTGTCCATTCGTGCTATTCTTTCCTTTCTATGCCTTGCTTGCCAGTTCTTCTGGCAAGCAAGGTAGTGTGGTGTCCTGCCAGTTATTATTGATATGCTTACGCCCTTTAAACATCAGATATGGCAGTTCCACACACTTGATGTCTTTCAGCTCGCTGCTGGATCGCTGCTGCACTGTACAAGATATGGACCCACCATTTGCAGTTGCACACTATGGGCTCGATTCATGGAATATTTGCCCGGTTCAAAGTGACTTTGCACTGCTGAAAAGTGACTTTGTACTGCCGACACAAACCCTGATTCGTGGAACTATGTAAAGTGTATTTTTGCTGTGCAAAGTCCAAGCAAAATCATTTTGTACTACAAAAATGACGATGTGCTGACTTTGCCCAAATGTTGCACGGTTCCATGAATGAGGGTTTGTGTCGGCATTGTAAAGTCAAATTTCAGCAGTGTAAATTCATTTTGAACTGGGCAAATGTTCTATGAACCGGGCCCTATGTGCCTGGAACTTTCCCTTTATTCTGCATAGCACAAGATTAACAAAGCATTGTGCCTCTATAATTGGAACTGTTTGCGGCACTAGCACCTTGGGAGCCACAGACACATGCGGAATGAGTGAACACACATAACAGCTTCCATTCACAGCGACTTTTCCCACACCACTCATGTCAGAATACCATGAGTTCGTAAACTCAGGATGATGGATATCATCAATCACTCAATCACATCCAAACTCAGCCCTTGATATGTGTCATACTTTTTTTGTACTTCTCTTTTCATTATTTTATACATGCTTTCAGATACGTCAGCTGTCATGATCCCAGTCAGTGAGCATAGTCTTCATTCAGGCAATCAGGCTAGGCAGAGCACACTATATCAATCAGCAGGTCAAAGGTCAGTGTTGGCCTCGCACACATAGCATTTACACCATTCACAGCATCTACTTCCATAGACACCTGTGATGTTCAAAAGTAATTTCATACACTTAAGATGGCTGCCCACAAAACCCATTTACAAGTAGCAGCACGGTTGTATTCATATCTGCCGAGGGATCTACTTAAGCCCTGCCTCTGCTGGAATGCACGCTTCGCGTCTCCTCCGCTGACAGCGGGTAACGCTACAGGTGTTTATCCTCACAGAATCTGAGAAAATGAGAATCATAGAGACATTAGTTTTACGAAGAAGTACATGGTACCATAATTCACAGAAGAGACTAACCCGACAGAAGTTTTCTCTGATGCTGTTATATTCAGTTAAGAACATTTATTTGTTCGCAGCCGCAGCATCTTCAGTCAGAAGTTTCACTCACAGCTGCAGCATCTTCGGTCAGAAGTTTCACTCACAGCCGAAGCATCTTCAGTCAGAGGTTTCACTCACAGCCGCAGCATCTTCAGTCAGCAGTTTTCGCTCGCGGTCACATCATCTTCAGTCAGAATTTTCATCCACAGCCACTGTATTTTTCAAAGGTTTTTCCCTCAGCTTTCCGAAAACATGCAGACAACACAAGATGTATTTAATTAAAAACAAACTTAATAGTTTTACATAAAAGATGTTTTATAGGCATTTACATACCTGAAGGTTCCTCAAGTTTTCACCTCACAGTTGTTACCACGCTCCACCTTGCAGGCTACTGTTACTCTGTATTGGCAAACTTACATTTAAAACTGTTTTCTCATCCTGAGTAACTCTGCAGCCATCCACAGCCATAATTATTTTCCCAAATTCCTTGAACCTGCGAAAAAGAGAAAACAACAAAAGTAATTATAAAGAGAGATCTCTCTAACGTAGGAATCAATTCAAGCCCTCAAAGATTACAATATCTTCACCTACTGACTTCACCAAAGACTCATTCTTAAAAGAATAGACAATTTAAGGCAAGAAGATACAGGGTTCATCAGCATCCCAAGTTACCATTGTTTCTCCATCTCAACGCGCCCCTGTAGAAAAGCAGAATGTAGAGCTCCACAATAATAAAACAGAGGTGAGAAGGGAATTCAGCCGTAGAGTTAGTAGGGGGTGATTTTAAGGGTTTACACATCTCACATAGTATTATCTCAGTTAATACATTTTATAGCATTTGTATTGTTGTCATTTGTTTGTTCAAAGAGAAAAAGAATTCTAAAGGCTCCAAGGTATCGTGTCCACAGGCAACCGCGGAGTCCAGGTAAGCGTTACAGCAGCTTTACTAGTGCTGTTGGAAAAACATGATATTGTTTTGCATTGGTAGACAATCTCCTACTTACTGAAAACAACCTTTTCACTGTTTTCCCAATTGTCGAGTTGTGCTTGTTATATTCATTTCCATTATTATTATTAGTATTCACTTTATTACCAATATATGTAACACCGCTAATATTCGTAACATTTATATGTATTGGCCTGTTCGGATAATATACAATCCCATTCCCCCTACGATAATGGTCAACCCAAAATAATAAACAAAGGTCCATATCCTTTCTTTCGTGCATCTACACCTTGGGTCCGTACTTTACACATTATTTACATTATTCACGTCCATCTTCTTCATTCCTGAAATGAAAACACAGACACACGAGACAATGAAAAGGAGAAACGTACAAGACAAATATTTTACACAAAGAAAGAAGAAAATAAAGAGAGAGAGCAAGAGAGAAAGAGGAAGAGACAAAGAGAGAAAGAGAAAGAGAGAGCAAGAGAGAAAGAGAAAGAGAAAAAAGAGAAAGAGGGCAAGAGGGAAAAAAGTGTTCCTAAAAAAGAAAGATACAGAGGTAGCAGCTAAGCTTTGTCCTGCCACTTGAGCATGCTACCGTACATGTATCACCCCCTAGACAAGCCGGTAAGGTAGATGGGCTGAAGTTACTTATACCCCTTGTTTTTGAGATAACTGGTGTACCAGTGTACTATTTTGAGGTGCCCCATGAATGTCAGAGATGTGGATCTAATAGTGTAATTCCTTAGCCATTACTGCAAGGGGAGTACGAAAAACCACCTAGTAGGGCCCCTGGAAACAAGGGTTATTCTACCTGCGCATGAAATTACGGACGTATATGAAGTCCCCAGGCAGCAGCAGTTGTGTGGTTATGTGCTTGGAACCTGTCACCGTAGTAATCTCGACATCCGGTGTTCCGTTGTCTCATTCCTTGTTGGTGCAATCTGTCAAGAGACACATTCAATGGCCTTAGTTAGTGTGGTCAAATACTCTTTCAACTCATCGCCTAGCACCGCTCATGCCCTATGTGTGTCTTAAGCCCTTCTTAGAGGGCTTATGGGGGTCTGCATAGGCCGGCCAGTGACCACTTCATGAGATGACAAATGGTGGTCTTTGCTTGTCTGTGTGCATAAACTGAAGAGGGCCAGGGGCAAACAGTGCACCCAGTTTTTCTTCAATGTGGTACACAGTTTGCATAACTTGCTTTTGAGGAGCTTGTTTATTCTCTCCACAACGCCATTGGCGTGTGGGTGGTAAATCAAACACATCTGTGCTTGATGCCAAGTAGTGCTGAGACATGCTGAAATATTGCATTGAAAAAATGGGTGCCATTGTCTGACTTTAAAGCCTCGCACACACTCCATCGAGGGAAATCCTCTTGTACTAAAACCCTGCTTCCACCCACCTTGAGAAAGGTCAAACCACTACAATGAAGTACCTGGAACCATTTCAATGCTCACCCATATCCGCGTAATCTATGTGTAATTCACGGAACAGCCCAATAGGGGGCATGGTGTGCCATAACATCGTAGTGGCAACCCTGTGCTGAAACGTTGACATGTGGTGCAACCATTTCTGTAATGCTTTCCTGGATGTTTGCTATATACCAGTCCTCCAGTGCTGCTTCAAACTGTGAGATGGGTAATTCAACTGTTCAAAGGCTATGGCTAGGAGCTCCTGGGGCATTACTATTTATTGATTTCTTTATTTGTGTTTGGTTATAACATAACATTTACAATATGAAAGAAGAAAAAACACATTTCAAAGTAAACAAATATTTCCAAGAAAGAAACATAATTCATCAAAATATAGAACATCAAGTAACAAATAAAAAATAACCCATATGAAATGTATACAAAACCTAAAAGTCATTAAAAAAGACATTAATACAAAGGAATAAGGAATTAAAAAACCTAAGCATCATAATAGGATTCGTTATATACAGTAATTTGATATTTGATAAAGTTGGTAATTTATTAATTTATTACATTCATGTAGTGAATACAGCAATATGTTACAAACACTGCGTACATTTATATTCTAAAGCACAGAAAATGATACAGCTACTGATTCTACTTTTGCAAGTCTATTTCTTGATAAATCTAATAAGTCTATTGAGACAAACTAAAAATAAAGAACTAAAAAACTAAAAACGATTATTGAAGTTATTCAGCAGTCTACATGCTGCTCTCAGGGTCCCCTAACTAAGGAGCCATTAATTGGTTCATCCTCTGTCCCCAGTACGTAATAGCTGACACACCTTAGTTGAGAAACCAGCTACAGCTATCTGCAAGGAGGTCCTTTTTCCATGTAGCATTTGCCACCACAGGCTATCCAAATTTACATTATCAATATTTGGGACCAATTTTCCCAAAACATTCTACACATTCTTTCCTTAGTGCAGTACAATCAGTTAATAGATATTCCAAGGTTTCGGTTACTCCACCAATAGCACAGAACCTACAAAAGGTTAAAGGCTGTTTCACTCTTTCCCGAATATCAGTAATCTCTCGTGTCAAAAGCACATTAAATCTAAAACGCAGGGAACTCTTGCCGCATATGCTTATCAGGAAACAGGATCAAGTATGGCTCCAGGGTCCGCCCGCATTTACTTGGTGAAACCGTTTGTTCATATAATCGAGTTTTCAGGACTTCCGTAAACGGTAATATTCCAGTCCATCCATTCAGACAGTTTTTTCACCTTAACTGGATTAAACATAAGGAGATTGAGGGACGCTCCAATCTTGTCCAGATATTCTAAGGTTTCACTTTTAAGATTTTTGAGGATCCCCGACTTTGTTATTTCACTACGATATCCACTTCCCAGGAGATCGTATAAGGAACCCTCTGGAGCAGTAATTAGTTTCCTAAAAAGAGAGGCCCTTCACCACATAACCGTATTTCCTATAGGTTTTAAACCTAATTCCTGACAAATAGTGGCCAAGGGAACACACTTAGGTATACAATTGAATGATGACCTTAAGAAACATGCTTCATACTTTGAAAGTTATTCTATGGCCCCGAGAGGGAATAACTCAAGACCATAACATAGCTGAGATATTGTCTTAGTTTTGTAATAGTGCAGAGTAGGTAGAAAAGAGAATTTCACAAATTTCACGTCAATTTTCTTCAGCTGCACTTTTAAAAAACTGACCTTACCTTTTAAGTACTGCCTGTAATGTGCTTTTCGTTTATCCCCATACATGGGATAACCTAAATAGCGTGCATATGAACTAACCTCTAATTTAACATGATTGAAATACCATGTATATTTATGAGTATATCATTTAGAATACAGTCATAGAATCTTGGTGTTTATCAAGAGACAATTCGCCAACGTGTAGTCTCTAAACTTACTCAGTAGTATTTGCAGTCCTCGCAGAGTCTGGTCGAATAACATAAAGTCATCCACATAAGCTGTCCAGCTGACTTTTATTCGCTCTACCAAGGATGGAGCAAAAGCAGTTGCTTCTATTAATGCACTAGCATTAGAGACATACAAATTAATGATCGTGGGCACAAAAACACAGCCTTGTCGAAGTCCGTTAGAAGCATTAATAGGTATTGATAGGGTTCCAGAATTATTTAGGCGCACCTGCAATTTGCACGCTTCATGCAGATGGAACAATATTGATAACAATGTTGATTGCATGCCAAGTCCACTTAATTTTTTTCCAGAGCAGGCTTCTGTCCAGCATATCAAATACCATTGTTAAGTCAATCGATGCAACATATATCGGGGCACTGTGAACCCTCCATGCTTTTTCCTTCATGACATTCATCAGCAGTCCTCCGACATCTGTTCAAACGTTCTTTCTGAATCCAAATTGGAACCTGGATAGAATATTATTAATATCTGTCCATGTTTGGATATGTTTTAAGACCAGACCAGAAAATATCTTGGAATCCACATCAAGTAATACGATTGGGCTTTAGTTTTAAGGACATGACCAATTGCCCTTTCTTGTAGATAGGAACTATATAAGAAATATGCCAAGATAAAGGGATGTTCCTGGTCAATAATATGTCCTTGAATAACATAAAAAGAATTTTAGACCATAGGTCTCTGTTTTCTTTGAAAATGACATTAGCCAGGCCATTCGGGCCTGCAGCCCTGGAAGGCGATGCCTTTTGTAAAAATGCTTTGATGTCATCCTGTGTTATGTCAAGGTACCACGTTGTGTCTAATATATTCATCGGGAGAGGATCCTTGATCTTTACCGGGGCATATAATGTTCCAAAATGCCCTTCCCACTGATTTTCTGAAAAAGCCACATAATCCTTTAGAGAATTTGATGCTGCCCCATTGTTCACCAATGCCCAAAACGATCTTGAGGCATTATCCCTAAGGGTGGCTAGCATATTTTCACCATCCTTCTGATATAATGTTGCGTGATGCATCTTAATTTTGTTCTTCCATTTGGTTTTTACCTTTTTTTTTAGCAGTACTTTCCCACTAAGTGGTAGATTCATTTTACTAATTTGCCATATTTCCCTATATCCGAGTTCTTATAGTTTCTCACTATCGCATCATAAGTGTGAACATATTTTGTGTTGCTTCGGTTTGTCTCCAATGGGGTCGCTGTATTGTTAATTATATTTTGTGCATAATGACAGAAAGTGTTGGTGGTGTATAGAGTTAATTTTTTCCCAAGATTAGTCGTATTAAAATCAGAGAGAAAAACTGTGTTTGTTCTGCACACATTATCCCTATACTAAACAATTCTTGTTTTAGCTGAATTAATCTGAATTGCAGAGGAACATAATCCATATTTTACTGCTCCCCATTCTCCTTCAAAGTCCATCACCAGTACCTTATGATCACTGCAAGATGTGTTTGTTAATCTATAGTTAATTGCAAGGTCCTTCAATGGTTTTGAAAGAAAAACATGATCAATTATAATTGAGGTATCCCCCTAAACCATGTAGTGTGATCAGAGGTATTACTTAACAGATCTCTAGCATTGTGTATACCTGAGTTGTTCAGAACATTTCCCCAGAGTTGACCCTGTATCGTTTTCATGGTTTTACCCATAAAGATCTGCCCTCCATCAACCACTTCATCATACTCGCCTTGGGATTTCAACATTAAAATCACCCATCACCATCATCATAAGCTCAGGATATGTTTCCTCTGCATCCTCCAACAGGACCAGATATTCCTTCAGAACACACATAACAGGCACAACTCTCCAATAAACATTTACAATCAGAATATTACGACGGTCTGCAGAGTGGTCACTGTTAAGCTGTATTAATACTGCCAGGCACCAATTAGAGATTCGAGAAACCTTTTCAACAATAGGCCCCAGGTCCACTCTAATAGCAGTCAGAAGACACCTTGAAGGTGTACCTCGAGGTCCCTTCGTGGCCAATACCAAGTGAACTATGTAACCATCCAAGACATATGGTACAGTTAGCCACATCTCTTGTAGACAGATTATCAAACTCAACATTCAGAGCAAAATTCAAAAGAATTCTTTAAGTACCAATGACCCCCAGTTTTCCGACACGTCAGAGTCAGTTTACCAAATATGTTAGCTGTTAGGTTTTAATCCCTGAAGCTTGGAGATAGAGTCACGCAATTAGAGGGCCAGCCACCTCAGGCTAGGTTCATTCAAAAAACCTTCTTCATTATCCCTGCCTACAGGGCCTTCAGAGTTATTTTGATCGCTTCCCCTTAATTTAATCGGTTGTATCCTGAGTGCGGGATCTACAGCACACTTATTGGCACTCTGAATATCATAGCCGAATCTATGAAGTGATTTAGCTTCTCGTAGAACAGCCTCACAGGTTAAACGTGAGTGGAAGGCTATTTGTACAAAATCTACCAATTTTATGTTGCCAAATGTAATTAGCAAAGGGCTCAGAATTTAATTCAGGAGGGCCAGAACTCTCCACCGATTCAAGGGAGGCGGACCTCCATAAGGAAATAGATATTGTAATATGACACTGGGGTTCTCAGGATAGCGCGGGTGTCTCAATAGTGTTTCCTCCCCAAAGTCAAAATTTGTATCTGTTGTGTAATTAATAGGTTGTAAGTTAGTTTGGCCAGTAAATCGTGATCTATCCTCGTAGTCACCCACTCTCAAATTGTATGGACCATATAAGATTTTGTTAGGGGCCTGTTCATAACCACACATATTTTTGGATGCCACTGTCTCATTATCCAGTACAGTTCCTGTATCTATGTTGTTTTGTGTAGAGGCTTTTCTGTTAATGGGTGTTGGATCGGGAGCCACAGCATGTTCATCACACATTATCTTCATAACTTTTCTTATGATCCTCTCCATCACTGGGTCTCGCCCCACATTATCCTCCAACTACAGTTTACTCTTTTCATCCAGCATGCCCCCTCTTTTCTGACTGTGCGGGCAGGTACAGTTAAATATTTCCCCATCCCAGAATCACTCAGCTGTATACATTCTCTATGAGCCATACTGTGTGGCAAAATAACAGTGGCAGATCCACCGCGGTTTACCAGGTTTACGGAGTAGGTATTTTTAAGTCCACCTTCTTCATCTTCACATCTTACCTTAGTCATGATATCTGAGGTACTACTGTCATATGCATTCTTTTGAGTCTCAAAAGCATTATTGGAGCTGGCGGTACTAGACCCTGTCATTTCAACTCCTGTGTTTCTTGTCATGTCAATAACATTTTTCTTAGAAAAAAAATGTAATAGACTACCTTTTACACTATCACTTTTCTGGGCTACTGGTGGGCCTTCGTTTGCTTTCCCTCTAGCAGTCTTTGGTATCCGCCTATTCTTTAGATTAGATGTAATGGAATCTGCAGCCAAAGTGCCACCTGACTTTTTACACAGTGATGCATCATCATCATCTGTGTCTAGGTTCCCTTCAAAATTGAAGGAAACAAAGTCTTCTTTTATGAGGTTTTGCCAATTACTCCTGCCGCCCTTATTTGCACCTTTCCCATGCTTCATTTATTTTTGATTAGATTTTTTTTACTGTTATTGTTTTGCACCTCATTAGTTTTTTTCATTTTTCACATGTGGTCTACGATCATTCCCCTCATTCGTCCCAATCCCATATGCATTAGATTCCGCTTCATCAAGATATTTATCCAAGTCTACTGGGGCTTCGAGGGTGATAGTTTGGGGAGATGCATTGTTGTTAACAGAGTCCCCCTGCCCATTGTCAAACACTGAGACTGTGTTCGTTCCAGTGGAGTGGCTTATAACTTTATCACTGTTTATATGCGTACACTTTTGTAATTCAACTGCAATAATTACGTTTTTAAACATTGTTGTATGCAACCGAAGTTCTGCTAAGATTTGACTATTAATTGTGTCATCGGCACCTTCTTCCCAATTATTGCTCCGACTTGGGTACTGTGCCGGTGTTATTTCCCATTCTGCTTCTTTGCCATTGGGTACTGTGATAATGCAAGTAGGGAGCTATCTATGTCCAGTGTATGTGCCCCCCTATTTATTGCATTATCCGTATCATTTCCCTGCACGTGAGGCTCTACATATTTGAAAGTATTATCCTCCCTGGATTCAATTAGCAGTATAGATTCTTCGCCCACTCTTTCCCCCTCATTTAGATTCATCATTACGATGTCCATAGAGGACGGCGGAGAGGGGGGAAGGGGAAGAGCAAGAGCCATTTTCATAGTACCACGCACCAGGGTAAACACAAGTGCGCGGACAAAATGTCCTCATATGCCCGAAACCCAGCCATTGTTTCCCTTCTGGTCACTGGGCCAGTCCTGTTGTATGTGTATTTGTCAGGTTTAGTCGATTTAATAAGCAACACTTTCCCTTCATATAAACATTACTTTAGGCATGCGACAGGCTTTCCAACAAATCAAAATTATAGACATAGGGCCTGATCACGATTTGGCCGTTACCGCCGGCGGTATTACCGCCGGCGGTAATAGCCCTACCGCCGAACTCCCCGGCGCTAATAGCGCCGGATCACGAGTTCGGCAGTAAAGTAATTCCCCATTCCCCATTGAACCCATTCGGGAATGCCCCATTCTCCATTGAGCTCAATGGGGAATTTTCGCGCTCTTACTGCCATCTTATTTCCCGCCGGCGGTAATAGTGCAAATTTTCGGTGGATTTCCCCCCAGCTCAGAGCTGGGGCGAAATCCGCCGAAGCCCTGATTCGGCGGACCCTTAAATCCGGCGGTTTTAGCACTACTGCCGGATTTAAGGGTTACCGCCGAAGTCGTGATCAGGCCCATAGTCCTGTCATGTAGACTTTTCAAACCTGCTCACGCTACCAAGTGGATCAGCTGCCCATATATAAGGACCATTCAGCATGAGATCAATAATATTGTAGCCCCTTGCCTGCAGCCCCATCGAACATCCTAACAGCCCACTTGCAGGCCACTTCCAGGTGCGCGCGTGTGGTACGCGCGCGTTGATATAGGAGTTGTGCATGACGTGACGTGAACAACTCACTGGACGGGGCTGCAGACAAAGGAAAGGAGAAGATATTTCAGGTACAGCATCGAACAGCAAAGATATTACCCACCATAAGACCCAATGTGAGTTCCAATGTGAGTCCCAATCAAAAAGTCTGCACAAGCAGTCAAATTATTTACTTTAGTGGCAGAGTCCTACTTTGTGCGGCAAGTCAGCAGGTCGCAACAGGTTTGTAGCGAGTTTCCGCATGCAACACTCTTCCTCTTGCCGATGGCAACGAGCAAACTGGAGTAGGCACAGAAGACCAGCTTATCTCAGCCAAACAGCCCACTTACGGGCCACTTATGGGTGCACACACGCAGTGCACGCGCCCAGCTGTAATATAGGAGTTGTGAATGACGTGACGTGAACAACTGACTGGGCAGGGTTTAGTGGCAGAGTTTTCCTATGTGCAGCGAGTCAGCAGGTCCCAACAGGTTTGAAGCGAGTTTCTGCATGCAACGTTCGTCTTCTTGCTGACGGCAATAAGCAAACTGGAGTAGGCACAGAAGACCAGTGTCTCTCAGCCAAACAGCCCACTTGTGGGCAACTTCTGGGTGCGCTACTGTCTTCCCAGAGCTCTCTTGCCCGCTACCAGATCTGTCAGAGATTGCTAACACCCTCTCCGTGACCACAGCTCATTCTCCCTTTCAGGTGACCTTCCTTCTAGCTCGATAATCTGGGAGATGGGCTATGCTGTGTAAGGTGCTGTAAGATTATCAGTGGGAGGGGCAGTCATAATGTTTTCAGCGGGTATTTCATTTGGCAGATATGCCGCCATTTTGGATGTTGCATCTGCGGCTGTTTTCTCCATCGACATTTCATCTGTCCCGTTAGTGTGGGAGGCACACTTGACGACTGCCACAACAGATGGCTGGGATAATGCTTCTATTAGTATTTCTAGCAGTGCCGCATACTGCACTGGGGATCCATCTGCCCTCCGAAACTCCCTCTTCTTCCAGCAAGATAGACCAGTGTGTACCGTTGTTGTGACGTATGCAGAATCGGAATATTGTGTGACATAGCGCCATTTAGATGTTCTTAAACCTCTGATGAGAGCTATGAGTTCTGCCGTCTCTGCAGAATAATGTACTGGCAACCTTTTCATGACCACCTTCTTATACTCTCCTTGATATGATATGATATGATATGGCATTTGTAACATACCTATATCAAGGTGCAACAAGGCAAGGGTGGGGAACAAAGGGAGGACAGACAACAATCCTACTAGGCCAGGTGTCATTCAGATTGTGCAAGTGTGTAGGAAGGGGGCAGGGACAGTGCAGTACATGGGAATAGGTAAAACAATTAAGAATAGATAAACAAGTAATTAACTGCCAGCATGTGGAAAAGTGCATGGGTAAGTGCAGACATCAGGTGTCAAGGGCTAGTAGGGGTAGTGCAGGGATACAGAAACAGTACCCAAGTGCGGGTGTAGCCAGGTGGGCAATGCAGGTGTGTGACGCTGGCAGGGTAGGGGCCTGGGCCCGTGATCAGAGGGTGTCCAGGTAGCCAGTGCAGTTCCGGTTACAGCCAGGATGTCAGCAGAGCAGAGGAGGAGAAAAGGCAGAAGCAAAGAGAAAGTTTTCGAGGTGCTTCCGGAACCGGAGATGTTTCTCCGCAAGTTTAAGGGAGGCAGGGAGGCTGTTCCAGAGGGAGGCGCCAGCCAAAGAAAGAGATTTAACACCAACTTGTTGCTTAGAGAAGCGACTGACCCTGAGGGAGTTGGAGGCGGATGAGCGCAGAGCTCAAAAAGGAAGATATTTAGGGAGAGAGAGTTCAAGGTATTGAGGCCCGAGACCCCAGAAGGCCTTGTGGATGATGCAGAGGGTTTTGAACTTAATCCTCGCAGAGAGCGGCGATGCAGTGGGCAAGGAGTGCCAGGTATTGGTTGAACAGCCAGGGAGACACCATAGGTAGAGAAAAAGATAGCGGAGATGAAGGACCCAAGTCCTTCCTCAAGTCCTATCACCACTGCCCCTGTTCATCCTTGCCCATCCACCTGATCAATTGTGGAAGACCTGGAAACAAAAAGTATCTCACCCACTGAAAATACACAGTCCCTTTCTTTGGGAATGTCGTCCTCCTCCTCTCGTATGTGGTACAGTCATGTGTCGTTAAGCCCTCTGTAGTGGGCATACCTGTTAAAAAGGTGGCAGGGTTCACTGTTTTGCACCTAACCACCTGCTTATGGGGTTTAAAAATGATAATCTCATACGCTGAAGATCTGTGTGTACTCAGAGTAGATTTTGACCTTTCTAGAGTGGCAAACAAAGAATGTTCCACTTACAACGTAACTGCTAAAGCTTGTTTGCCTATAGTGCTTTTCTGGGTGAATACCGCTGTCATAAACTGTCCATCTGAATGTGAAAACAAGTAAAATTCCTGTGTGTAATCTGGGGTGGCCAAACAAATGACTTATTTTAAATCATCAAACTGTTTGATCATGTCTGCCGTCCACTATAACTTGTGGTCCTTTGTTTTGTGTGCTTCCCTAAGGGCCTGGAAAAGTGGCCTAGTGTATGCAGCGTAATCTAGGATCCATGCCCTACAGTAGTTGCACAGGCCCAGAAACGTCTGTTTTTCTTTAACTAAGGCGGGTCTGGGGGTGGCACGTACTGATGCTGCCCTATCTGGTAGTATTCTTTTACCATTCGCTGATATGAACAGCCCAGATAGAGCCCCTCCTGCTTACTCTCACCTCTCTTGGAAGAAGATGATAATGGCTTCTTCCCACAGCGCAAGTCCATCTAAAATGCTGTGCTACTAATATGTCCCTGATGGATTCCTGTCATGCCCATGGCCACCCTCATTGGAATCTGCATCATCATCATCATCATCATCATCATCATCATCATCAGCTTAATCAAGAATGTGCACTCTAAGCTGGATGACCATGCTGTGCAACATGCAGCACATGGCCATCACATGTCAGCCCTTCTCCAGTTAGTACATAAATGCGCTGACAGTCCTGTGTGTACACCAGAAGTTGTTTTTAAGAATCCCAAATTCCCTCTCAAGGGTGCTGTAGGTGCAGGTGGGGCATTATTGGAGCAGTGTTGCATGTGTTTCCCCAGGTTGCACAAGGGTGTCATCAGCCAAAGGTGAATGGGGTATTCAGCGTCACCTAAAAAGTGGACAGGATGGTTATAATACCCACTCTTGTAACTCAGATTGTTTAATGTATAGAACTCAGATTGTTTAATGTATAGAAAATAGCAGTATCAGAACAATGATACTGCTATTCTCTTCTACAGTCCGTGGTGGAACAGGTAGGACTCATTCATGTTTCAGGGAAGAGAACAAAGCCCGGCGAAGTGAGGGGTGACAAGGATTGCTACTGTTTTGCTGTCTCCCAGCCTGTTTGGATGCTGTGAAGATTTCGAGAGTGTAGCTCCGCCCACTTCCGAGGTGGGACTAGAAAACCTTGCCCCAGCTGCCCTTGCGGCGTTAAGCCCGGCGAAGTGAAGGGTGACAAGGATTGCTACTGTTTGGCTGTTTGCTGGGGCTGGGATCGGGATCCTGCCTGCACTTCTTCAAAAATCTGTTGAAAACATTAATGAGACAAGGTTCTCCTACGCAGCCTTCCTTTAGGTAATTACTGCATTTGGCTGCAGAGTGGCAGTCCCATATCACTGCATCTCCCACAGCTGATATTGACGATAACCAAAGCTGCAGAGCTTGGTTAGTCCGCGGCAGTCTGCGGAGGCACGAGGGAGCAGAGGCTTCCCCTGACCTCCTTAGACCCCCCGGACACCCTTCCTACCCCCCCTCCATGGAAAAGTCGGGGTGGGCCCTGCGTAGCAGCCGCTCGAGCCGTGAGGACTCTGGACTGGATCTAAGGAGTCCATTGAAAAAAAGCATCCGGCAACGGCGTCTACCCACTACATCAGACACAACAACGACTACACCAGCGACACCTCTACAGGATCTATCAGGTAGGATCCATCGAGAACCTACCCACACATACATGACTTTAACCTCTCAATCCACTTCCCTCAAACTCCTTCTCCCCTTTCCCCCCTCCTCCCAACCGTCCCAACCATCCCCCTTACGGAAAGAACTAGACTCGCCCACTGTAGCTTGGGACATCTCGTCTCTCCCTGCCCCGGCGTTACGGGCGGTGCTCCCGCTGGCGGAGCCGTCGGACGGGGGCCCCGAAACAGAGGGAGCACTGTCTCTGACGGGACAGCTCTTGTGCCCACGGTTGGAGGGAGTGGTTGGTTATGTGACGGGGGATGAGGCTGGTGTCTCTGTTTCAAAGACGTCAGCGAGTAATTTGATGAAGGAGGACGCACGCGAGTTGTTCGCATTGAGGGAAATAGACTGTGTGGACGAGGGGGGAGAAGTCAATGCTCCGCTCTCCCCCAGAGGTGCTGCTGAAGCAGCGGTAGACGGGAGCAGGGGGGAAGGAAAGGAAAGTGGGGAAATCCCACAAAGGGAACCGCAGACATACACTGCAAATGTAAACCTTGGAACTCATGTTGACATCGCCATAGAGGTATATCCGAAGAAGTTATGTGCCGACCTGAAAAGCCCGGCCAACGTCCTGACAATGGACTAATCAATTTCTAATGAAAGTGTGAATATTGAGGACACTTCAATATTGGAAAATTCTATGGTCGATTTGAGGATTGACATGGGCGACAGCTACACCCCAAATCTGGCCCCCTCCCCAACAGGTGACGGGGGTAAAACAACAACGAAGGACTTAAAGAGCTCTAATAAAATCATTAAGCTAGACAAACCGGCTTCAGAAGTAAACATTGCGCTACGCTACCTGATAACAACTCTGACAACATCAATCTCCCACAATCGCATAACGTATCCCAGGAGGGCGAGGAGGTGCTATTATCCGGGAAACCATCATCAATCAACCCGGCAAAAAAAACAGCCCAAAGGCTCTGAGGCGGAAAATTTAAATCACCCACGGACAAGAGGAAAAATTCTTTAGAGTTCCAACCTAAAAGAACGATGAGAAAAGCTAAATCCAGATTAAAATCAAATATGTATCTGATAAACTCAGTAGCCAGATTCTTTAAAAAAACCACGCTGGAAACTCATGATCTAACTGAGGAACTATCAGATGCAGAACTTTTAGAGGGTGATATCTCTCAATTACCAGACAGCATCCATGAACCAAGGACCGATCGGTTAGGGATGAGAATAATCACCCCCAAAACTGGCTTAAAACCAGGATTTCAATATTTTAAAGACCCAGAAGTGCAGGGGACATCTCCTGATCTGGGGCCGCAACATTAAAATAGCAAGTCGATTGAGAAAACATATGAAGCCCGCAGCGAAGGAAGTAAGACGAACAATAATCACCCGAATATAGGGAGATCCGGGATACCCAAGGGAGCCTTTGTAAGTGACAGCACAAAGGAGACAATGGACACTATACTACTGGAGCCCAACATTGAGACAGTAGTAGAAAAAGTTTCGACTGACACGGAGTCCCCGACAAGGGAACAACTTCTGGAGACTCCAACGATGGAAAAGACCGACAGAACTCCAACTAAGGAAAAAACGAAGTCTCTAGAAGCTAGTGGCCCAATGGAGAAATTGACAGAGGGCGAACTGAGAAAGAAATTGTATGAGCACCCTCCAGGAGAGAAAACAACTATAGAAGACAATTCTCAAAGCGAAAAACAAGTAAGGTCAAATGACCTCAGTAACAGTGTCACACCAGGTCCGTATGTATGCCCCCAATCACAAAATAGAAGATCATGGAATGAGATTGAGAATAACGAGATAAACACACCAATGCAAAACAGGAGAGCTTCAACAAGGAACACCGATAGCGAGGAAGATCCTTCGACAAAAAAAACTGACATTTTTGCAATAATGTCTGCAATAAACATCGTAATGAACCCATTTTGTAAACTATACGAATCCCTGCATGACACTCTAAAGGATCAACTGACTTTGGTAGCAATGCTACATACAAAAATGATCTACGTGGAAGGCTTCATTACGGCTAGGGAACTCAGAGGAGGGCAACCCCTCACACCTAATAGGGTAAAAAGTAGAGATAACGGTCAACAAACCAACATAGAACTAATGAAGTGTAGCCAGCACCTCGCCTCAACTGCCACCCAGACGGAGAACAATTTAAAATAATTGAGAAATGAAAAGGAGCAAGAACCAGGAGAACGACTGGGTCATCTATTAACGACAAAAAAGAGTGAAAACGACTCCCGCAAGGCCGGTGAAGAGCCTCAGAATACCCCCCAAACTAAAGTACGAACTCAACAAGGGGGCAAATTAAAAGAATTGCAAAAAAAACAATCCACAAATGGATGCGTAGTTTTGACTTTGGGAAAAGAGGGGAAAAGTACAATATCCAAAGAAGACATCGGAAATAGAAAGCCCCAAACTGAGAAGAAGAAACCCAATCCATTAAGCAAAACCTCCGAATTAAAACACCTAAACACATTACCCAGAGTACAGTCTGCATACCCACTTTTTGAGAATGGCAAAATAAATGTAAACAAAACTGGTGATAGAGTGGTTATACTAGAAGGAAAGCGACCACTTAGCAAATCGACAAAAGAATCCTCTAACCATGAGGAAATAACAACAAAATTAAATGAAAAAGTGAATAATCGACCAGTAGCCCCTTCTGAAATAGAACATGTAATCAGGGGAGAAGAAGCTTACACCACATCAATAATTATAAGCGACCAAAATACTGAAGACAGTGAAGATAGCATCGACATCATGGTCCTGTCAATACATCCTGATGACAGTGAGGATTCTGATGTCGATCAAGAATCGCCTCAACTGGAAACCGAGACAACAGAAGCCAAAGTTAATAACAGCGATATGGCAGAAAAAGACAGTAATAGCCCGTTCCTAATGCTAGAAGATAAGCGTAAAAAAATTGTTGGGGCACAAGTAGACAGTGCAAGAGCCAAAACTCCAACCAAGGAAAATGGAAAAAGGGCAGCTGTTACCAGAGAGAAGGAATGTGAATCAAGGACATCGACCCAGCGAAGAAGAACCAGAAGCCCCAAAAGAGTCTCTAAAACTCAAACATGGAAAGAAGTAAAATCCACTAACAATCAAAAACCAGACGATATGCGAAAGAGAAACCAAAGAGACGATACTACGGACAGAAAGGGGAGAAACAAAAGAAAGAATTCAGAGTATGAGAAAGAGGCCTATATTCCATATAGCAAAAAAATTGGAAGTGAAAGGTTTTTCAAATTGGAGCGTGTAGGAAAAATGCGAGACAACCTGATACTGAACAGAAAGAACACACTGGCCCTTATGAAGTGCATTCCTAATTTGAGACAGATCAATTCCAACGACATCAGATTCGTAGAATTCAACACGTCGGGTAAAAGAGACATGTCTATCTACACATTCCATCCCCAATAATCAGAGCCATGATAACAGCTGAATTAGAAAGTTTCCAAATGCTAGGGTACGATCTAAGCGTTTACCGCTCAAGAAACCGACAACTGGACCAGGAGAAAGGCAAATGAGTAGGCCGAGGCCACTCACACTCAAGAAGAACACAAACAGGGGCTGAAATAAGTGATCACCAATGGAGATCAAATGAAAGAGCAATCCACAGTGACAGAAAGCCCTCAAACACATTAAGAACTCATACAGAGGAGATGATAACCCAAAAAGGAACCCAGCCCCTGGTGGACCCAGTTAGAACTATATATCGGGACCCCTTAAATAACAGAAGACATCCCAAGGGCCCAGTGAAGACCTTGACAATAACAGTCCCCCAGGAAGAACCATCAAGAGATAATGGCTCAACCATATCGCACACGCTAAAGGACAAAGCAGACAGTGTGGCCTCAAGATGGACTTGGATCTCAAAAGCACTAAGCAGAAAGAGCTAGCCACACAGAGAACCAACGGAGCTCCGGGAGCAAGGGCCGAGAGGAGCGCTGGACGAGCAGATGAACAACATCGTAATGGGTAGCTGGAACACTAGAGGTTTTAGCCATCTTCTGGCAAAAAGCGACGCGAATCTTGGAGATTTTGATATCTTATGCCTCCAAGAAACATGGCTAATTAACAAACCCTTTCTGGAAGGATATGAAACCTTTTTAGCGCCAGCCTCCTTCTCTGGAAAGGGCCGACCAACATCAGGCTTAATGACAGCCATCAGATCTGGGGTGGGAATCAAACATATGAAAACAGAGGTTTCCAATGCTCACTTCCAAGTATCCGTTTTATGCTGGACGAAAACGGTGACAGACATCAACAACCAGAATTCTGTAAAGAAAGAAATTATTGTTGTGATAAATGCCTATTGGAACCCGGCAGTAATTAAAAATGAAGTCTTTCTGAAAACAGGAAACATCATACTAGAGAAAATGTATCTAGATTGGGCACCAAAATTTGTCATGATATGTGGGGACCTGAATGCGGTTTGCCCAAAAATCAAATCGCACAAGAGAAACACGAAAAAAGTACCCCTAAATATGGTCCGAGGACTCCTATGGATGGAGATGATGTCTGCGTGGAACCTCCATAGCTTAGAAACATCTATGCTTAATGAAGGGACGACAATTCCGAAGTGGGAATGTAATAACTAGAAAGCAAACCTTGACCATATGTTCGTCTCCAACGAATTGCTGAGAATAATGGTCAACTACGAGGTCGTGAAAACATCTAATAGCGACCACAACTTATTAAAGGCAACTTGGACAAATATAAGATCACCTAGCCCAAGTATGACGGCAAAAATCGAGGAATGCAGTGGAGGCACAAGGTTAAGACTGCTAGCTAAGGCGGTCGAACAACTCACAAGCATCTATACTGCCATATGTAAACCAAATCGAGCGACAGGATTAAGTACGGAAAAAGATAACATTGACTACCGTCCTCTACTAAAAATATTTGAGAAAAAGAAAAAACTGTGGGCCAGTCGTGAAATAAAAAACCATGTGCACGAATTCAATAAAAGTATTGTGGAGGAAAGAAAAAAATTAAGAAAACTTAAACGTTCAGCAAAAAAAGTAAACACCCTTGAGTTGCTGAACCAAGTGAAATCTGCTGAAAGATCTTATAAAAGCTGGCTTTGGCTCAACAGAGCAACAATTCAGCAGGCAGACGCCACTGCAATGCTGCAGACCTTATGCAGCAGGAAATCGAGAGACTTCTGGTCCTTGATCAGAACAACTTCTGGGGCGCAAGTGAATGCAACAAATAACTTTGTTGGAGAAGAGGCCTGGATGAAACATTTTAGAGCCCTATTCCAGAAAGTTGGAAGGCAAAATACTATAACATCTGCCACCTTAGACTCCCCCTGGACAACAACATGGGACCGGGACGACATTATGAGAAAATTTGTGCGTTTAAATAACTCGAGGGCACCCGGCCCTGATGGCATTAGAAACGTTGACCTAAAAAAGAATAAAGAAGAATGGGCTGACTTCATCCATGAAGTAATAAAGAAGTGCACTCTCCATAGATCCATTCCTACCTCATGGACACGGCAACTATAGTGCCGATATATAAACACGGACCGAGAGGGGACCCTAAGAACTATCGCCCAATAGCGCTCCTTGATGTGATTGGAAAAATCTTCGGCTCACTTCTTCTGGAAAATTTTCAACATTGGGCAAGAACCTCGGGCAATGAAGTGAAGGACGCCGGGACTGCTGTTAATATCCTGCTACTAAGCACCTTAAAAAGCAGGATTCACGAAGGTAGCCCAAAAATCTATCTGGCGTTTGTAGACCTGGTCCAGGCCTTTGACCAGGTCAACAGAGAAACCTTATGGGACAAATTAAGAGCGGAAAACTGCCCGGCAGGGATTTTGGAACCGATTATAGCCCTCCATCAAAATACCACCATCAGAGTACGTCTAAACCATGCTGGGCTCCTGTCTGAACAAATAACTACGGCTAGAGGAGTGAAGCAAGGGTGCCCTCTCGCCCCAACGTTATTCAATTCGTATCTATGGGACATCAAAGAAGGAGAATCAGTGACTCGTGCATTTCCACCTACTATAGGAGCATCAAAAATCTCAAGACTGCTTTATGCAGATGATCTCATTTTGTTGGATTTTACACCAATCGGTTTACAGCGCCAACTAAATGAGCTGGCAGCTTACGTAAAGAATAACAACTTAGAAATTAGTAAAACCAAAACCAAAGTGATGATCATGGAAAGAAAAACCTACAGTGCTGAAAACTTCAGATGGACCCTGGATGGAGAAAAGATTGAACAGGTAAACGAATTCAAATACCTAGGGGTAATCCTCAGTAACAACAATCAGGAATCTGCAATGCAAGCTCATCGCCTGGAAAAAACAAGGAAATTGGCTACCCAGGCAAAAATGATAGACGTAAGATTCTGTAAATATACAATAACTCCCCTGATACAATTTTACAAGGGGAAAGTGGTTCCAGCCCTCATATATGGAGCCGATGCAATGTTGATGATGCCACGTAAATTCTGGAGGTGAATTGAAGGCCTTTTCTGGAGAACTACTCTGAAGCTACCAACCTCGACACCCATTTCAACAATACGTCAAGAACTGGGACTACAATCACTCGAGTCGATGGTGATAAGAAATATAATAATGCTATACAGAAAAATCAAAATCAGTAAATGCCCAAGTGTAGCTACCATCATCACCGCTGAGCTTGAAGCCCACAGAAGCAACCTTCTCACAAACTGGGCGACAGAAAACCAAAATACTCTCGCCGAGATTGACAGTACTGAAGAAGAGCTGATCCAAAACCCAAATAAAGTTAGACAAAAACTGTGGGAACGAGATTGGATCCAGACAACGTCCTTGGAAAATAGAAGCAAACTAATAAACCACCAAGCACCTATAACAAGAGGTATAAATGACATCCCAAATTATTTTTAAAAGTTTCCAAATAGACGTCTAAGAAGCACGTTTATGCGTTTTCGCATGAACCTCTTGCCCACAAACGAAATCAGGGCGATAAGACAGATCTCACTGGAAAACAGCTGCCGTTTTTGTAAAAAAACAGCGGAAATTGAATCACTGAGACATCTGCTGTTGACATGTACAAACCTGAGGGTCCAGCGAAGTAAACACCTTGGCCATATATTTAAAGAGTCAACCACATGTGGAGAAAAGGACTGGTGGATCAAGCTTATAGAGGGAGATAACACCTCCTATGTTATAGCGGTCACACAATTCCTCTTGAACCTTAATCTGGAACTTTTGGAATGAGAAACGTGGGAGACCCTTTTGTACTATACTACGCTAAGCTAGTACCTGGCTTGGTGTCAGCATAGAGGGCTATTCCCCATCCTCTATCTACTTCTCGTTCTTTCTCTTCTTTCGTCTGTAGAGGCTATCTGCCTCTCTCACAACATAGACTGGAACAGACTGGAACTGATAACTAAAAATGTCTTTTGTAAATTGAATCAAGTAAAATAAAAAATAAAAAAATAAAAAGCATGTATGTGTAGGCCACACATGTTATCATTTTAGGGTACTATGCCCGACCACTGTATGCACAGTCTATGCGGTTGTCTGTGAGTCATGATGTCCCAATGCATGGCTCTTAGCTCTCTCCATGACATGCCTAAATGAGACATCAGGTCCTCTGTCATGTGTTTATTTACCTGCTGTACTTGCTTAGTGATGGCAACGTGATAGTAGAAGTCTCAGAGTGTTAGCCATGGACGCTGGAATGGATGACCTTCTCACGCAGGGTATTGAAACCGGTATTAACTTTGCCACATGTAGTGAAATGACTTGGAGGTGATGAAATGATGCGTACTTGGTGTGTAGATATGGGTCTAGTTGGAATATTTGCCCATCCATTGAAATGTTGCCATTAGCCCTGCAGTACTCTCAACATAGTGATTTGGCACGTACACATCCCTTTGCTTTCATAAACGGTTAATACCTTGTACAATGCACACTAGGCTATCCCATGGCCTTGGAGCCTCTAGCTGTGGAGCGCAACACATTCCAATGTGTCCCCTAAACCTGTAATCTGCCAGATCAGGCCCTTCTCTCCCTACAACATGCATGCCAACATGTCTCCCTTTAAAACAATAAATGCATGTTTAGTTCTGCCTTTGCATTCTACGACCATAATGCATGATTGACAGTGGGCATTAACTGACATTATCATACTTGAATACAGCATTGCAACATTGTGGCACATGTCCTGTTTCGATAGGGTGCAACCAGTAGAAGCACAATAGGTTTGGGCACAAAGCTTATTTGGCAATTTGGCTGGCAAGTACCCATTTTGGGTTCAATACGCAGGTTTCCTTATTCGGTTTGTAGCCACACTTCCTCGGATGCTATGATGCTCTGCAAAGTGTTGGCAACTTTACGCTGGTAATGGCATGCAATGACAAGCGTCATCATGTATTGCTGGAATCATTGTGATAAATCAGGTTTGGCCTTACATGCTCACTATCCCTTCCTACAATGTGTGGTTACATGAGACAACTGGAGACAACACCGTGCAGGACATTGTACAATGCTCTTATTCCATGCCACTGAGGGTGTACTCCATAGCCAGGGAGCAAGGAGAGCTACGGTGCCAGCTCAAAACATACCATAAAATATGTATTCTATGTTATTTTATAGCCTTATGCTGACAGCCTTCATCCCTGAGTTTGATTGTGTAAAGTCAAAGGATTGTGGCTGTATGAAGCAAAATGGCCTGATTACGTATGGGTAGTCTTTAAGACACTAATGGGGCCTCATTACGAGGTGGGCGGTAAGGGATACCGGGCACCGGTAAGGAGACTGGTGCTGATAATCCCTTACTGCCCAATTCCGAGGTCCCTTAGTGGGAACCGCAAGGGACATGTGGTCGGACCACAAGTCCCTTACGGGTCCCGTTAGGAGACCAGGGCGCTAATTACGGGCCTGCCATTAGCAGGCCCGTAATTTACGCCTTCCCCATTCCCATTGAGCCCTATGGGTGCTCAAATGGGAATGGGAAATGGCATTTGGAATGGGGAATTACCGGGTCCGCCTAGGGCAGAATGTCCTGGTAAGTCCCCACTCTACCAGGTCAGACCCGGACATGATTTTGGAGGCAGCCATGGCGCTACTTGTGCCATGCTACCTCTAAAGTCGTAATGAGGCCCAAAGTCGTAATCTTCCTCATCACTGTCCTTACCAAGTGCTTCCCTCCTGGAGGGCTGGAACTTTAGGCAGGACGGAGACGAGAAAGACTAGGACTGGGCATAATTAAGATTACCAGTAATTAATTGGGCCATTACCTTCTGGTCCATTTTCCATGTCACAGCCCTTACTTTCTTGATGATCTACCAAGCATACCTGTATAAACACAATATACATAGAATGGAATGCATGGATTATAAATGTCTTGATGCAGTACGAGTGACAGTGATTGTAAGTATTGAAGATCCACATTTTGTAGACGTCCCCACAACCACATAAAGTTTGTAATGCTGAATGAATGTTGTTGCAGCAGCCCAAGTGGCTGCTAGGCAGATTTCCTCAATCAATACCCCCCAATTTCAGCCAATGATGCTGCATCCGAGAAGGAAGAATATGGGACATTGTATGGGGTGAGGCGATGGCAAGGTTTATTCATGTTTGACAAACAGGTTTTCATAACTTGCTTTGAAGCCTAAAAAGTCACAAATAAAGAGTCCTCTTATCTGAATGACTCAGTGCATGTAAGGTAGATAGAGAGCGCCCTGGCTATGTCATAAGTATGAACATGACCGGACCATGGATATTTTGGTAAGACAGGCAGGGCTAAATACTGTGCTAGGTGAAATTCGGAAACTACCTTTCGATGAGAGGACCCAGAATCTCTCTGAACCACACTATACTCAAAAAACTGCAAGTGCAGCTCATGGAACATCAAAGTCTGTGGGCCTCATTCCAAGTTTGGAGGCAGCCATGGCGCTATTAGCGCCATGGCTGCCTCCAAACCCGGGCCCGGGTCCAGGTCTGGTTGAATTGGGACTTACCGGGACATTCTGACCTGTGCAGTCCCCATTCAACCAACAATTCCCCATTCCCATTGAGCCCCCATAGGGCGCTAATTACGTGCCTGCAAATAGTGGGCCCGTTATTAGCGCCTTGGTCCCTTAGCGGGACACGCAAAGGACTTGTGGTCAGACCACACGTCCTTTGCGGGTCCATCTAAGGGAACTCAGAATTGGGCGGTAAGGGTTTACCGGCACCGGGTTCCTTACCGGTGGCCCTTAAGCCTTACTGCCCAACTCGGAATGAGGCCTAGTGTCTCTTTGACCTACCTGCCTGAAGTAATTGCCACCAGGAAAATCACATTTGCTGATAGAAATTTATGTCAAACTAATATTGGGATGGAAATCAATTAATTCCACCCCCCTAGGCACTTTCAGGTGAGGTGAATTCTGAATGAAATAGTGTAATGTATAAGGGGGAGAGATCCACACCATGAAACTCAGTACAGAGGTAATATAACGCGAACAGCAGATGCAGAACGCCATTTTGTAGTTATGACAAAAGCACAGACTTCCATGACAGCGCTGCACCAGCCGAGTTCCCTGGAAAGATTCAACAAGGCCCAACATCCTTGAGGCAGAATTAATCTGCAGCACTAGTTCTCATGGAAGTTCACTTCCCCTATGTCCCTTCACTGTTGCAAACATTTAGTATCTTTTGAAGGAATGCACCCTGCAAGAGCGCGAGACAACACCAGGCTACGTGCAGTGCCCATTCATCATAACTAAGCTGCCAGAAGTCCTCTAATCCCCAACTAGCCAGCCTAGAGCCCACCCCACTGACCCAACCCCCACATCCTTGCATTCCTTGATAAGCAAGTGACCCCCCTGTCCTAGCACAAATCAAGTGACCATAAAAGATCTAAGCATGCAAAACTGTTTCACCCTCCAGTATAAAAAACATCCTTTGTAACAATAAGTACACAGAGGGATACATGATAGATCAACAACCAGGGTGGAGACCTTGGGTGCAAGAGGAGCAGTATCAACAAAGCCCAGAATGTGTGAGTCAGTATGACTGTATTTCATCCTTCGTTCCCCCTGGCACCGATCCCCAATCCACCCAGGTGCATGCAACAATGATGTAGTAGTAGGCTGAGTTTTCTAGCTTAGATTTGACACTGTATCTCATGAGTGATCTGACCTTCACCACACAACAAGATGAGCCCAGCTGACCCACGTGGAGCCTGACCGAAGGCGAAGGAACCAACCAATTGTAGCCTGGCATCCCATATGGAACAGGATCATGTATACTGTTGGTCCAATGAATTGTGTGAATGTGTACCCTATACGTGAAGTTATCTATGATGATGTGGCCCTGCATAAGTCACAGACATGTACTCTGGAGTCAGAACGTTCTCGAGCTGCAGAGTCCTTTGATGATTATTTGTATTCTCTACAATTAAACCTTGTTATCCTTTCAAGCTATCTACTGGCTTATTTCCCTAGAGGGTTGTATTCACTCTGGCGCATGCTTAAACAGGGACTTGCCTTCACTTCTTCTAAAAGTTCAAAAGGTGGCTCCTGAAGAGCAAGCAAAACTAATGGCAGGTAGCACGGTAGGACCATAGATTGGCAGAAGTGCAGCTTTACCACAAAGCTTTGGAAGAGTTTAGAGACTAACATAACTACTTGTGCACTACTGTGAGCTCTCGTCAGATACCTGAATCCTGGAAAATAGCTAACCTGATTAATGTATTTAAGAAGGGTTCGAGGCTAGACACCAGCAATTATAGATTGCTAGCCCTAAGTAACTCGGTTTCTAAAACCTTTGCTATATGCATTTTGAAAAAGCTAAATGTTTGGGTTGACGAACGATGATTGTTACCCTATCAGCAAACCGGCTTTAAAAAGGGCTAAGGGGCAATGCACAATATATGGGCACTGATTTATTTAATTAGATCAACATTGGCTATGAAGGAAAGGAAAGTGTATATCTGTTATGTGAACCATACAGCAGCCTTTGATTCTGAGTCAGAAACTTTACTTTGAAAGAAGTTTGCACGCTGCAGATCCGATAGATCCTTGCTTAGTATTCTTATACAGCTTTATCAGACACAAATGACTGTATCTGGTTGGATCAGGATGGTCATTGCTTTACAAATATACAAACTAATATTGGGGCAAAGTGGGGGTGTTTGTAAGCTCCCTGGCTTCACAATCTTTTTGTGGAAGACTTATCAGGGAATCTAGTCAATTGTAATAGCTTTTCCCCCACGGTCGGATGCCCATCTGATATCTTGGTTGTCTTATGCAGACAACATCCTAGTACTTGATAAAACTGCTGTCGGTCTCCAGAAAAGTATTAATGCATTGGTTGTTTATTCTTTGCCCAATGGTTTATCACATTATGTTAAAAAAAATTATGATCATTGGGTAACGTAACATTAAAAGATGCACAGGTGGTAGATGAATATATATATATATATATATATATGTGTACACATATATATATATAAAACACGACCCGCGTTAGCGGGCGTGTAGTTATGGTTAAGTTGCTAAACCCACAGAAAGACCACTTTGTGGGTAGCTTATGATTTTGCTCCCCGTGGATGAATTGGGTTAAAACCTTGCCAAAATAGTATATGGGTTCTGCTGTATTTATTTGGAAAGTTGATGAGTGTTTCGTGGAGGGAGGGGCAAAGTTATAGGGGGGTCCCAATTTATTTTTTCATAGTCTGAAAGGGCAAAAACTTTGGGCACGCCTACAGGCCGAACGGCTGGATGTATTTTAACCAAATTTGCAGCAGGATCAGGGGCTTGGTTATGAATGTGTGCTTTTGTGTGTTTGGTGGAAATCCAACCAGTACTTTTGTTGCAAAGAACTGAAATGTACATCTAAAAAAATGTGTGATATCTGGCTCCGCTCCGTGGACCCATTTCCCTGTTCGCTCCGTGGACAAAAGTCTCATTGGCTTGCAGTACGCCGTGATGTCAACGAACATAGGATGCGGCCCGTGGTTGACTGGAGGGAAGCGTTCTCTGCATCTACATTTTTGGGAAACACTGCCATGGTGTATCGGAGGACAGCGCGGCGCAGGAAGGGCCTGGAAAACATACTTTACGCCATGTGGTTGTGAGAAGAAGGGATGGAAAAGGGAGTGAGAAGTGGTTCATCTGATATATTCCATTAGGTGGAAGAAGGCGGTGGTGTGGCCGCAGTATCTGTGCATATTGTGCCAATTTGCGGGAAACATCACAGGCGACTACCTTGTGTGGTGAATACAGGCAGCCTGCGTTATGGCACGATAGCTGGTGTGGCAACCTCTTTCCATGGTGGCTGATGGCAGATCAATGATATGATATGATATGATTGTTTATTTATATAGCGCCTATACACAATGTGTTTCAAAGTGCTCCAAGGCAAGGGAGGGAACAAGGGAAAATACAACCACATTCTTACAGGCCATGAACAGTAAGGATGTGAAATTAACTATCCTACTCGGCCTGACGACATTTCAGATAGTGCAAGAGCTAAGACATAGATAAGGAAGTGAGGGGGAGAGTGGGAAGGAAATGGAAACAGACAGGCGACTACCGTACTAGGCCTGACGATATTTCAGGTAGAGCCAGAGAAAAACAAAAGGTGAGGGAGAGGGGTGCAGAAAGGGAGGCGAGGAACAAAAAAAGCGACTATCATACTAGGCCTGACGACATTTCAGATAGTGCTGGAGGGGTGGTGGGAGGAAAAAAACAGTAATGGGAGGGTGGGAAGAAGGGGAGTGTATTGCACATGACAAGACCATTTTAACATACCATGTACTATGGTGTGTTGCATGTGGTAAGGTCATAGGCCCTTTGATGCATGGGTGGAGGCCTTGCACCAACAAATATGTGCCCTTGTTGCAGGTGCATTTCACATTGTTGCCTTGTTCGTGTGGTTTGTCAACATTGCATACACTGTTGGTTCCAAGAGTGTGCGGATTGTTAGCACATCCTACAGTGTGCAGTCCATGGCTGGACCTGATGGAGTGAACAGTTCAGCAGTCTGTCCGCTGGGTGCAGTGTTGAAGTACTGTGTGCATAGAAGTGGATAGGGTTGAACTGCCTATTTTATCGGCTTCGGTACTGTCCATTGCGCGGAGTGCAGACTACTGTACTGAACCATGAAGTATTGGTTTTGTGCACTTAGAGTGCTGAGAGCAGGGCCACTATTTTGAAGATGTTGTGGTTGGGTTGGCAGTAATCCAATGTCTGGTGAATAGAAGTGGGTAGGGGTGCCAGACCCTGTGGTATATTTGTGGATTCTGCTCACTGTTACATGTGTGCATGCATCTCTGTATTATGGTGCGGGGGTTTGGTAGAAGTGTCGCTGCCTATGTTACATTTGTATATTTTGGTACCTGGCTACATGTTCACCTGCATGGCTCTGTTATGTTGTGCTGGGTGTGGGCAAGGCCTACACTGTTGGGTGTATGGCGAAAAGCCATAGGCTGTAGGCCATGCACCCAAGTACCTAGGCCTTCAGCACAGCCACTACAGCATAATGCAGCCTTGCAGTTTTACCTGTGCATCTCTCCGAGGGTGGTGACCTTTAAAGAATGGTTGTGGAGGACAATTTACACATGGTAGAACAGCAGAGGTGAGCTGATATGCGCACATTGCCATATGGTAAAGGTCATTGCACGTGTTGCACATTAGGGAGCCATATGTGACCATTTGCCTTTGCTATGGTTTGCCCTTTATAACACCCTTTCAATGGTACATTTGTGGATTGTGGTATGTGGTCACATGTTCGCAATCATGGCTCTACTATGCTCTGGTGGGTGTGGGCAAGGCCTACATTCTTGGGTGCTTGGGCAAAAGCCGTAGGCGCAGGCCATGTACCCAAGTGCCTAGAGCTTGACAATAGCCACCACAACATAATGCAGCCATGCAAGTTGAACTCTGCATCTCTCTGATGGTGGTGAACTTAAATGAATGGTTGTGGAGGACATTTTAGACTTGGTAGAACACCCAAAGTGAGGTGCTATGCGTACATTACCATATGGTGTACGTCATTGCACGTGTTGCACATTAGGGAGCCACATGTGAGCATTTGCTATGGTGTGCCCCTTATAAGATCCTTGCTGTATGTAAGGAATCGGCCCGGGAGTCGCAGGGGTCATCGGCTAACTTTTCCCCTGCAATCTCACAGTACACGGAATCAGGCTACATTGCTTCAGCGGTCACGGCCTATTCGGTTACCTCGCACTAAAGGCTTAATCCACAGCCACAAGATTCTGTTACGACCTCGTCTTTCAGGAGGTTTGCATTGGCGGTTACCATGGAGATTAGGGCAGCGACGTCGACCCGCACCACGGCTGCCGAACGCATAGGTCATGTGATCACGGTTTTATAAAACTCGCGCCGGCAGTGATCTCGTTGCTTCTGATTTTGTTTGTGGAGTCTGCTACGTGCTTGCGATATTCTTGTTTTCCTATTCTTGTACCCTCGTTTTCCTGCCTGCTCCTGTTACCCCTTGTCGGGGTATTCCTCCTCCCTTTTCTGCTTATCCGCTCCTGTCTCGATGAGGCCTTTGCTAAGAAACTAGGCATCCCAACAGTCACCAAGCCCCAACCAGAAATGGTTAATACTGTGGACGGTTCTGTACTGCTTTCTGGCTTAGTTACAGAACAAACGGTGGATTTGGTGCTTACCACCTGCCACGGTCACGAAGAGACTATTAGTTTTGATCTTATCGCCGCACCACAGTACCGATTAATCTTGGGTCTACCCTGGCTGAGACGTCATAATCCGGTGGTAGATTGGAACTCCGGAGACCTGGAATTTGTGTCCGACTATTATGAGTCCTCATGTTTCTTATCGAATTCTGAGTCAAAAAATCTGTCTCAACCATTGTTGCATGGTATATCCACTATCGGAGCCCTTGTTACTACACCATTACCCGATGAATATGCTGCCTTTGGGGATGTATTCGATGCGAAAGGAGCAGAAAACCTCCCTCCTCATAGGCCATATGATTGCCCTATCGATCTGATTCCTGGGGCTAAAATACCTGTAGGTCGTGTATACTCGTTGACGCAAAAGGAGGAAGGCATTCTAAAGGAATATATCGATAAATCCCTGAACAATGGATTTATCCGTCACTCACGTTCACCGGCTGCTTCTCCTATGTTTTTTGTACCCAAAAAGGAAGGAGATCTCAGGCCCTGCATAGACTATCGTGCTCTTAACGCTATTACCATCAGAAACCAATATCCGATTCCTCTAATTTCTGTCCTCCTTGACCAGCTCGGATCCTCTAAGATCTTCACCAAACTTGACCTACGAGGGGCCTACAATTTAGTCAGAATAAGGGATGGAGACGAATGGAAAACGGCTTTCAAGACCAAGTATGGTCTTTTCGAGTATTGTGTAATGCCCTTCGGGTTGTGCAACGCCCCGGCTACATTTCAACATTTCGTTAACGACATATTCAGAGACATGACTGATCGATTTCTTGTTCTGTATCTTGATGATATTCTCATCTATTCAAACTCCTATGAAAACCATGTACAGCATGTTCGCCAAGTCTTACAACGCTTAAGGGAACATTCCCTGTATGCTAAACGAGAAAAATGCATATTTCACGTGAAATCTGTGGAATTCCTTGGGTATGATATAACCGACCATGGAATACAGATGAGTAGGAACAAAGTAAAAGCAGTTTTGGATTGGCCGGTTCCAAAAGATCTAAAAACGCTACAATCGTTCTTGGGTTTTGCCAACTTTTACAGGCGCTTTATCCGATCATTCTCTGAAATCGTCGAACCATTGACGTCCTTGACTAGCAACAAAAAGGTATTCGCTTGGGATCAAAACGCCCATGCCGCCTTTGAATCTCTCAAGCTAGCTTTCACTACTGCTCCCGTGCTACAGCATCCCAACCCGCTTCAGCAGTTTGTGGTCGAGGCGGATGCATCTGATACGGCAGTAGGAGCCGTTCTATCACAAGCTTGTCGTGACACTACGGCTTTACATCCTGTTGCTTACCACTCCAGGAAACTCTCCGTTCATGAACGGAATTATACTATCACTGAGCGAGAACTCCTGGCCGTAAAAGACGCGTTCACCGTCTGGAGACACCACTTGCTTGGTACCCAGCTTCCTGTCCAGGTATACACTGATCATCGCAATCTAGTTGCAATTCGCTCTGTCAAATGCACCACAGCCAGACTAGCCCGCTGGCATGAGTTCTTTTCTGCCTTCAATTTCACGATCACTTATCGACCGGGTTCCTGTAACACCAAGGCAGATGCCCTATCACGTATCCCAGGAACCGACGTATCAAAACCGGTTCCTACTCCAGTATTACTCCCGAACCAGGTAGTTTGTGGCTGTACGGTCGATCCTACGTTAAGAGCCCTCTTGGAAAACTGGGTCAAGCAACACCCACAGGTCATTAGGGATGAGAAAATCAGCGTTAGGAATATGCTACCATATCTTCATGACAAACTGTATCTTCCCACCGACACAACTCGTTCCATGGCATTGAATTGGTGCCATGATTCTAAGTTTTCTGCTCATCCGGGGATTAGAAAAACCATGGAATTACTAGAGAGATGGGCGTGGTGGCCTACTATGAGGTCCGATACTGCCCAGTACATCAAGACCTGTGCTGTCTGTGCTCAGGGCAAGTCATCTCATGCAAAACCCATGGGTCTATTGCATCCTTTGCCCATTCCTAGGTTACCATGGACTATGATATCCATGGATTTCATTGTAGATTTACCCCCAATCGACGGCCAAAATACCATCTGGGTTGTTGTCGATTATTTAACAAAGGCTGCCCTATTCATACCCTGTTCGGGATTGCCTTCTGCCCCAGCTTTGGCTGAGTTGTTCGTTACCCATGTGTTTCGGCGTTTTGGTCTTCCAAGTATCATTGTCACGGATCGGGGGTCGCAATTTACTTCCCGTTTTTGGAGGGCTATCACTACGTCTTTGGGCATAGATGGCAGGTATTCCAGTGCTTATCACCCTCAGACTGACGGACAAACGGAAAGGGCTAATGCAACTTTAGAACAATACCTCCGTTGCCTTCTGCTCCATTATCAGGGTTCTTGGACATCCTGTTTGGCCATGGCGGAATTTGCATATAATAATTCTTTGCATACTGCCACAGGGGTCACTCCATTCTTTGCTCTTTATGGACATCATCCACGTACCTTACCATTACCTTTGTCTGCTGGATCCACTAACCCGGCTGCTAATTCCTGTGTCCGATCGCTTGTGGTTCTGCATACCCAAGTGCGACAACATCTGTTGGAGGCTCAAAGGCTTAGTAAACAACGTGCGGATGTTCATCGTTCGGAATCGCCAGCTTACGCTCCAGGTATGCAGGTCTGGTTATCCACACGGAATTTGCGCTTACCCGGTCGCAGTTCTCTCATGCCTCGGTTCTCAGGACCTTTTATGGTCTCTGGAGTAGTAAATCCAGTGGCTGTTCGTTTACAGCTTCCCCCCGCTTGGAAGATCCATCCTGTCTTCCACGTTTCGCTCTTGAAACCTGTCCAAGTGGGTTCACGGTTACTGGCTCCGAGACGCCCCCTGCCTGTGATCGGCTCGGACGAATACGAGGTTCAACAGATTTTAGACACTAAGGTTCGTCAGGGTATCCGCCTCTTTCTTATTGATTGGAGGGGTTATGGGCCGGAAGATCGGACTTGGGAGCCATTGGAGAACATACACGCTCCGAACTGTTTACGGGACTTCTGGGCTTCCCGTAGAGGGAGGCATTCTTTGAGGTGGGGTACTGTAAGGAATCGGCCCGGGAGTCGCAGGGGTCATCCGCTAACTTTGCCCCTGCAATCTCACAGTACACGGAATCAGGCTACATTGCTTCAGCGGTCACGGCCTATTCGGTTACCTCGCACTAAAGGCTTAATCCACAGCCACAAGATTCTGTTACGACCTCGTCTTTCAGGAGGTTTGCATTGGCGGTTACCATGGAGATTAGGGCAGCGACGTCGACCCGCACCACGGCTGCCGAACGCATAGGTCATGTGATCACGGTTTTATAAAACTCGCGCCGGCAGTGATCTCGTTGCTTCTGATTTTGTTTGTGGAGTCTGCTACGTGCTTGCGATATTCTTGTTTTCCTATTCTTGTACCCTCGTTTTCCTGCCTGCTCCTGTTACCCCTTGTCGGGGTATTCCTCCTCCCTTTTCTGCTTATCCGCTCCTGTCTCCTATCCAGCCCACCTCCAGAACTAGCCCGTTCTGCTTCACTGCTGCCTTGTTGCCGACCGGACCGCGCCCAGGATTTACCTTCGCCTCATACCTTTGCCTTTGGAACTTTTGGAACTATCGACCTGGATTGTCTTACGGATTGCCATTTGCCTCTCGATTTGGTCAACCTGATTAAACCCGGTGCGTGAACGTTTACCTTCCACTTTGGATCCATCCGACCAGTGCTCCTCATCAAGACTGCCGGTACACTACTCCTCTCCATTCCCCGGTACGGACTAGAGACTGCTGTGGTACCATTAGGGGCGGAGGTAGGAGCGTCCTCGTTTCGTCGGGAATCGTACTGCCGACCCTCAGGCGTACGCGTGCCGTCGGGAATAGTCCTGCAACCCTGTACTGGGCGGTCTTACTGGAGCATTGGTTTTACATGGAATTCATGTCAACAATCCCATGGTAAGAGTGTCTGTCTTATTTCTATGTCCCTGTTCTTGGTATTTCTGGTATAAGTATTAAGGAGCGTTTTCTCTTGTATATGGTAACAGCTAGTACTACCCTTTTTTGACATCGATATAAGAAGACTTCTCGGTTTACAACTGGTCTACTGTCACACACGAAGGAGTCAGCCACCACGCATCATTTGAGTCCAATCTTCCAGACAATAGATCCCTGGTGCTGGTTTTTTGTTATCCAGACACAGGGTTACATTGTAGGGGAGAATTCATCATCTACACTACGAGGGCAACCTCAGAAGGCGATCCTGACACTGTAGGAAGTGTTGTAGGACGTGTTTTAAGATATTGGGCCATGAAAGGAAGTCCTCAGCAACACACATTTCAAATGTGTGCAATGTACACAGCCACCCACATACCGTTCACCACACCCAAAACAGTATCATGCAGCCATGTATGCAAACATGTGGCCAGGGAGAAAGTTGGCAGGCTCAATTGCAGCTGGGGAGTGCATTGCAGATGCCAAGAGCATTTAAACATAGGGTGTACTATGGTGTGTTGTGTGTGGTGAGGCCCTAGAGTCTTGGTTGCATGGCTGGAGCCGTTGCACCAACAACTATGTAGCCTGCTTGCACATAGGTTTGTCATTGTTGCAATCTGTGTGTGGTTTGTGAGCATTGCATACAGTGTTGGTTCCATGGGTGTGGTGATTGTTAGTAAATCCTACAGTTTTTAGTCCATGGCTGGAGCTTATGGCGTCAACACTCCTGCAGTGTGTCCACTGAGTGCTGTGTTGACATACTGTGTGTACAGAAGTGGCTAGGGGTGAACTGGATATTTGATGTGCTTGGGTAGTGTGCATTGCGCAAATTACTGAACTCTGTACTGCACTTTGAAATATTGGTTCTTTGCACTTACTGAAATGCTGGGAGGAAGAAAATATTGCTACCTGTACTTAGTGGTGGTGGGTGCTGTTCTGGGTGAATCGGGAGGCTGAAAGCATGGATACTTTGGCAAACCTTTAACTGGAGGTGGTAGGAAAGCACACGAAACGTGTACTGTGAGTATATAACCGTACATATGGAGTGCTGTACAGATATGATAGTGTTTGATGCAGAGGTCTTAGATGTGATTGCTGCATGCTTGTGTGACTATTTGATAGTACCTAATGAGGGAGAGCTACAAAAATAAATGTGGAAAGAGAAGAAGGTCTGTCCCTGGTTTACTGGGGCACGGCCCTCGCTGTAGCTGGGAAAGCACACATGCCACATTCTGCCCTTCTCAGCATGGTGGCCATGGAAATGAAACTGTGGGGATTATCCAATCAGGTGTCGAGGGTGTGCTTCACAGGAAGGGGCAGTGCTATTTTTTCCCAATACTCTATAGTGAGATTGGGTGAGATGGAGAGACGCAGAGTACTGATCGTGGGTTTTACCTTTGTGCAAGATCTGCACAGGTATGGCGTGCAAAGAGGCATTGCTGTTAATTTTGAGTTGGAGGAGTGGAGGCGTTCTGGGGCACTGTCTATGAGAGCAATTCGGCGGTATGGTTGACTTTTGCAGATGTGTGGCCTCTGTCGGTACAGTTGATGTTGTCATGGTGCATTTTGGAGGTCAACATTTGGGGTACATGTTGTGTGGACGTTTGCTCCATCACCTAAGGAAGTTGATGAAAGCAGAGATGCAGATGTTTCCCACTGCTAAGGTGGTTACCTCAAGCATACCACCAAGAGGAGCATAGGACCATGCCAGTGTAATTTGTCCAAAGACAGAGGTCGCAAGATGTCTAATAAACAGAAGCATGTGTCAGTTCATGGGCAGGGTTGGGATGTTCTCCACCAACTATGACATCATTAATGAGCAAAATTTGCACTGATTTCATGAAAATGGCATTTCTTTTAGCACCATTGGCAATGCTGTGTTTTTTTATACAGTGCAAGAAGCGTTGAAGAGAATTGTTAAGCTCACCTTGTATCCACGGGGGCGCCACACGATACTGGATGGAGGTCTAAGTGCTATCCTGGACCCCTCTCTGCTTGGTTATGTGCCAGACATTGAGTAGCACCTATAATAGGAGAATGCAGGGTTAAGGTACTGGTCCTGTAATGGGTGGACACCCACGTCCCTCTGGTCCAAATCCCCTCCCTTGGGGTTATTGCTCTCCTTAGGTTTTTGTGCGTTGAACTCTCCGTCCTCCGTCTATGTGCAGGGGCACGTGGTTGGTGTCGGCGTTCCATGGACCTAGTTGCTTCACTGGTCCGTGTGCCCGTATGTTGGGTCCAGACCGGCTGTGACTCCGACTCTGCTTACTGTCTTCCAGGTGAGCTATAATGTCTTTTCCGTCTTTATTCTGTCTCTTTCTTTCCCTCCGTTTTCTCTGTTTTCTCGCTGTCTTGCTCCAATACGCTGTTCCCTAACAATGTCTCTTTTTGTTTTCACAGGGATGGCTGCGATCTTGGAGTTGCCGCGCCAATGGCGAAGACCACAGTAAGTTATTGATGCGCAGAGCGCTGCGCTGTTTATTGGTGTTAATTGCTAACCTGTGTTCTCTTCTCTTCTTTGTACAGGTTTGCTTTGATGTTCCGATCGAAGCGCAGCTTGCCCAGGTAAGTGCTTTGTTAATTCTGACCTTGTTCCTCCTCCCTTGCAGGTTGCGGCGAAACCCGGAGATGGGCGAGGTAAGAGAAGCGCAGGGTGCTACCAGGACTCGCTGCTTGCCACAGGTAAGAATTGTTATTAATGCTGTCCTTGTTTGTTTACCTTTGCAGGTTGCGGTAAACCCTGGAGATGGGTGAGGTAAGCGAAGTGAAGTATGGATTCAAGACTGGTTACTTCTCTAAAGGCTTGGCTTGGCTTGGCTTGGCTTGGCTCTAAAGAACTGAGCTGTGTAATAGGCCTCCATGTTGGATTAAGGTCCAAAACTGGTATTGCTTTATTCCTGATAATGAGCCTGGCGCCAAAGGCGCTGGGACTAACTCCAGGTATGTTACTGATGGAGTTTTAATGTCCCTGGGGCCAGTGCGAAGGGCTTTAGCCCCACTGCTGCTAGGGGGCTGTTATACCTGAGGGGGTCAGAATCCTGTAAAAATGTAAGAAGGAAAAGGAAACAGAAACTGAGATAAAGAGCAAAAACAGACAAGGTTCTGTGCAAGCACGTTAAAGAAAAAGGCTGTTTTCAGAGCCACCACTTCAGAAGAAGTCCCCTACCCTTGTTGAAATGTATTCCCCCACTCCTGGCAATGTGGATGAATCTGGATGTCTTGGATAGTGTAATGGAGGTGCTTTCAATTCACACAACACTTGCAGTATGAATGTATAACGTTGCATATAAAGTCTTGGATAGAACTGACAGTGTTAGATGCTGACATCTTGCCTGTGATTGGTGGATGCATGTGTGACTATTTAACAGTACCCAATGAGGTAGTGCTGGACAAAAAATAGTGGAATTTTGGAAAGGGAAGAAGGAATGCTCCTGCTTTACTGGGGTGCGGCCCTCACGGTACTTGGGGAAGCACATGTGCAACAGTCTGTGCTTCTCATCATGTGGGCCAATGGAAATGGGACTGTGGGCATTATCCAATCAGGTACTGAGGGTGTGGTTCACAGGAACAGGTAGTAATACTATTTTTCATTACTCTGCGTAGTGAGGAGGGCTGACATGTAGAAATGCATTGTATTGATTTTGGGTGATGCCTTTGTGGTAGATCTGCACAAGTATGCCCAGGAAAGACATGTTGATGGCGATTTCGGTTTGTAAGGAGTGGACGCATTGTGGTGTGCTGTCCATGTCTGCAGTTTTGGACTTATGCTTGACCTTTGCATACATGTGGCCAGTTTCGCTACAGTGCACGTTGTCGTTGTGCATTTTGGTGGCATGCTTTTGGGTTACATGCCTTGTTTACGTTTGTTCCATCAACTGAAGAGGTTGATGAAGGCAGTAAAGAGTCTTTTTCCCACTGCTCAGGTGGTTTTCTCTGCCATAACACCAATAAGAGTATGGGACTATCCTAATGTATGTTGTTCCCAGCCAGAGGCTGGAAGGGGCCTCATCAACAAAAGCATGTGTCCCCTTGTGGGATGTTCTTCTGCAACAATGACAGAATTCATTCTAGAAATACAGTGTGTTTCCAGGCAAATGGCATTTCTTTGTCCAGCATTGGTGATGCTCTTTTGTTTGCACATATACAGGAGGTGTTGAAATATTTACTGTAAGACAGTGAGGAGGCGAAGATAACAGAAAACCCTATAAAAAACAAAAATAAAGGTGTTTCTATAGAAGCATATTAAAAAAGGCTCTTTTTAGAGTGACCACTGAAGACTAAATCCCCTACCTTGATTGCAAGTTATTCCCCCACGCCCGCACACAGCACAAAAGCCACAGGGGCTTTTGAGGATGGTGGGCATGGAAATGGGACTGTCGAGGCTAAGGGATTGTGCAATAACATTTCTGGATGTGGTGTCTACGCAGACGAATGTTGTTCAGAACTGATAGTGTTACATGGAGAGCTCCTTACTGTGATTGATGGATGCGCGTGTGACTATTTATCAGTACAAAATGAGGGGGTGCTGGAAAGAAGATAGTGTAAAGGGGAAATAGGGCTGTTACTGCTTTACTGGGGTGCGGCCCTCGCAGTACTTGGAGAAGTGCATATGCCACATACTACCATTGTCAGCATGCTGCCCATGGGAATGGGATTGTGGGATTAGCAGTCTGAGGGTGTGGTTCACAGGAAGGGGCATTAATACTTCTCTCCATTACTCTGCATTGTGAGCCAGGCTGACATGGTTGCCATTCAGTTTAAAGGTAATGTAGAATAGCAGAAATTGTTCCAAACTCAGTTACAGCTCCAAGCTATGTGGGCTGCTACTCTGTTCTGAAAAGCTAGAAACAGAATGCAGAGCTGTTCTGGGGTGTGACCTTTTGTAGGGCTGCTGCAGAGACCTTGCAATTGGCAAAGAGGCCTACATAGTTGAACCAAATACATACATGAGCAATGGCACATTGTGGGAAGTCTGTTAGCGTGTAATTTCCCAATAATGCTCTGTATATCGCAAAACATTGCACTTTTCCACTGTTTGAGGGTCCGGATCGTGTCCGCGACATAAGTGCCCCCGCACAGCGTGGGTGCGGTCCCATGGTGATATTGCGCATGTTCTCGATTGAGATGGCTGTCCACAGGACACATTTTGGGCGGAATACTTTCTGCGCATGTATATAGTTGTCCTATGCATACCGTTGGGATCTCTGCAGATGTTAATAGTGCAACACACGTGCGCTGACCATTTTGGGACACGCTGGGTGTTTGTAGGGTATAGCAGGTGGGATGTTTATGTGTACAGCTACCTGTAGGACGTGGGTGTGCGCCTCAAAGTACTTAAAGTTCATCACAAGTTTCTTTGCATATGCTGGACAGGGGCGGTGTTACCAGGAGATAGAGGAAGAGATACGCATGCGCGTACTTGTGTAACGGACAAATGTCCGCTCCCACAACTAGTTATAGGTGGTTTCCAAGATGCAGACAAGCGGTTCGTACTGGCATAGTACAGATGCCTCCATTGTAATTGCGGATAGGCTGGGCAGGTGCAGTGTCCATAGGACATCTCCCTTTTGCTTAAATGGGGTCATTCCCACCAGTAACCAGTACTGTGCGCCACTGAGTCATATGGGGATATTAAAAACAAAGGAAAAGCCACATGTACACTCAGGAACAATTCACATATCAACCTTCATTTGCACACATTCATAAATACTACTAGGAAAGGGAAGGGGTAGCAGAAGTGGATCAATATTGTGGGGAATTGGGGATTTGTACATGTTGGTTGTGAGGGGAGGAAGGGATTGAGGCATCATCGTAACATCTTTGATCACACAGATTTTGAGTGGATGGTGGGCTATGAAATGGGGAAGTCATACACATGCAGGTTGGACAGTGTTATTTTATTTTGTCCATAATATGTCCTTGTCCATAACATTTTAAGGCAGCAAAATTGTTCACCAATTCTTCCATTTTGGCTTCCAGGCTTTCCAGTTTGCTATTTACAGTGTTTCTTTCCTTTCCTGTGTCCGTATGTTGTTGTGGAAAGGGTGACACTTTTGCTGCATTGCTTTCCTTTCCAATATGTTCTCTTAATGAAAATAAAATCTGTTAGGTGTACATGAAGCAATAGATATTAAATATTTCATATTTCAGACTGTGGTGCATACCAATGGGTTTACTACCGTAAGTGATTTCGTCATGATGGAAATTATTTTCCAGCCACTCTAAGGTGCTTGCCCTTGCTGCATACAAAAAGAAATGTTATGCTTATCTACCATTGTATACTGGACCACCTGTGCAATTATCAGACAAAGTTTAGTGTGCTTACTATGTGTAGTGACGTTCTGGTTTTAGTACTTTCCAGTCCTTACTGTGGCCGTTCGTTCTTTGTTCCTATGTGAAGCAGCAGTGTGGTAAGATTGTCGAGGCAGACGTCACTTCTCTTATTTGTGCATTACGTTATGGTGCACTCTCAATGCCTTTGTTCTGTTTCTTTCACAGTACACAGTTCCCAGACCTACTGTATTTTCCCTTGCAATTCACGTACATGGTGCTGTTTGTATATGTTCCTTGTGTTTGCTGAATGGTAGCATTATGGACGAGAGCCTGTGCCTTTCTAAGCAGGTTGAATGCCACCCAATGTCCGTGACCAGACGCATACTCTGTGGCTGCTGTGCACATTTACATGGTGCCAGCGGGTTCAGTATGTTGTACGGTACATGTTTACAAACCATAGAGGTGCAATATTCAACATCTTGCCATGTAAAAGAGTTTTGCGTACTGTACCCATGTCATAAGTAGCTAACAATGCCTCATTTCCTACATAATTGTACTACTACACTCTAATCATAAAGACCCCGCAACGCATACAAATATGAGCATACACAGGGAAAGTAAAGTAACCAAAAAAGCAGCACTATTACCAGAAAGCGGTCGTTATCTTCAAGCACAGAAATACTAGCTGTGTTTCAGGCTGGCTTCTACCCCTATGTATATGTATAAAATGATGTAAGTAAACCATAAAGAAACTAGTGTAAGGCCATATGAGAAGGGTAAGCGCTACAAATATAGTTCCTTTTGACTGTTTACTTGGTGACTGTCACTGAAGAAAACCACCTGGCCTAGATATGTCAGTGAACAAAAAAAGAGGGAGCCAAATCTGTGATCATGAAAAGTGGCAGAGTGGCTGAGCTGATTTGCACCCCTCGTGTCTTGAAGATCTGACTCTGGTGCCTCCGTAAACCCTGTTGCCCATTGGTGCTTCATGCAAACCTATTTAGCAGGGGCAGCTGAATTGCTTGCAAGGGAAATGGAGCCCGGGTCTGCTCAGCAGTACCTACAGTACGTCACCTGTAAAGCAAACAGGCCAGCTTCACCAGCGGAGAAGAAAACTACATCACATCATCATTAAATATGTTATCAATACTTATATTATCCTGAGGGAATGAGTGGATTTTTTTCTGATGGGCAGGCGAAAAAACAGGCCATTAGGTTGGTGGGAGGTTATTGTGCATAGTTAAAAAGTAATGGAAGAAAGATTAGAGGAGTAGTCCATTCGCCATGTTAAAAAGGAAAAAAGGAAAAGGTGGTATGGTGGCTCTGTTATGCGGGAACCACCTTATGTAAGTAAGGACTCTGCTGAGGAAGACACAGAGGCATAGGCATAAACAAGGTAGGACCTGCGTGGGCAAGGCCAGCTCAAAATCTGTAAATGCCCACTCAGCAGCACTGTGACTATCCTGGCTACGCCTCTGGGAAGACAGACACAAACCCAGACACCCATACATCATACATTGATATATTCACACACACACACATTACATAACTCTATAAACACCCCTGTTTACATGAATCCTAAACATGCCGTTCGATTGCACACACACACACAAAACATGTTTTCTTTCCTGCGCTGGACCAGAATCTGTCTTCGCCGGGAAGGCCTCCACTCCAGGCTAAAGCCTCCACTATGCAGATAGGAATCCAGGAAGCTGGATTCCTGTCACGTGCAATGGGGCCGGTTTGAAAGTAACATTCCATTTGCAGCGCTGCGCTCCGGAGCACCAGCGTCAGATCATTTGTATCTGAAGTCAGACTGCATGCACTCCAATTTAAGAAATCTTGACAGGGTGCAGGGCCTGCATAAGGGGTGAGTGGTGCACCCTTTATGTTTGCACCCCTGTGGGGCTGCACCGGTCAATCACCCCTTACGATGGCCTTGAGTGTAGTATGTTACGCATGCAGTGCACATAAGCACCCGGGGAAGGGTGCTGAATCACTCAGGTGTCCGAAACTGCCGGTGAGAATACACATTCTTCACCCACTGTTCCAGCCACCTGAAACCCTTCCCCGGGTGGTGACATCTATATATTTTTTTGTGATGTGGTGAGGCAACCGGGAGCCACCCCAACCACCAAAACCAACCAAACCCCTTACCCACCCCCTTTCCTTTTTTTCTATTGCGGCAACCATCTTACTTTTATTCATTTGTATTTTTATCTTGCATAGAAAGCCGAACTGCAAATGGCATTCACTCCCGCTGGATTTAACCACTGTTTCACTCGTGCCTACCCTGGCTCGGGCAGGGGCTGTTAAAGGCCACGTCCGTCCCCCACAGTGGGGGTGAAAGCCATAATCATGTACAACTGCATGGAATGTCAACTCATGATTAGGAAGTTGGCAAAAACATACAGTACTGTGAATAAACAAAATCTGTCTTTATCACATCTCAGCAGCAAGCACAAAGGTTTCTCAAGGAATCCTGACACCATCCATAATAAGGGCACATATCTGGATCTGTTAAGAACTGCAAAGACTGTGAAGTGCTCACTTACTGTGAAGTGCTCACTTACTTACTTGTGTCGCGGCCAGTTTTATCATTGAAGCATTCAATCACATTGTTTTCACTAATAATATGAGTATTTTCAGGATCTTAACCATCTCTTTGAATGGTTGATTCCTTCACTTACACTCTTTGCCCATTGCTTCCTTTTACGCTGCATGAAGTGATACAACTGAATGGTGAGAATGACAAATGCACATTAACTTTATTAAAATACACATATTGCGTGGCAAGTATTCATGTATTGCTCGGGTCCCTAAATATAAAATGGGTTTAGTTATATTACTAGTTAAATGAGTGCTCCATGACTGACTGGCAATTATGACCCAACATTTGTGTGCATGAGGTAAGTGCCAAAAAAAATTAGTTTCACTAACTTACATGTCACCATGAAAACTGAGATTTTCAGCATGATAGCATCCACCTTACTTCCCCATATCAAAAAGAAATTCGTCAATCTCGGTGATTGGACCTGCCCTATTTCGTCACACATTTCCCGACAAAACATTTAGACGCTCTGCACCTTATTTTGCTCTGCACCTGATGTTCCATTGATTTCACTGCTTAATATGCTAATCACATGCATGTTAAGGAAAGCAGGGTGATTTAAGGATGATAATCAACAGGATATACGGACATTTCTAACAATAAAACATTAAAATGGGGCAGAATGCCACATCAGAAAGTTATATTCTAATGTGCTGCAAAGTAAATAACAACAAGCAAACAGAAGGGGAATAATTTAATGAACAAAATTCATGCTAATAAAAAAGCTGGTTGTTTAAAATTCGAAATGCATATTATTTCATGAGAGACAACTTTTCATCAGAACAAGCCAATTTTGCAATTGTGTTCAACCCGTGGAAGGCAGTGCATTTGCATTTATTTAACAATAAGGATGTGATTTCAAACATTGGAACCCGGCACGCTCTGTCCACGGGTAATACTACAGGTGGATTGGCTCTTTTCTGAGCCATACCACACGGTATTCCCGTGGACGTACGAGCATGCTGGCGTTTGTTCCTGACGGGGGGGCGTGACAACCCCTTAGCCAATGAGGAGGCTCGAAACAGGGCAATCCACCCCCCCCCCCCAAGCATCCCCAAGGCTGGAGGCTGCCTTCATCCCGGCCGGGGACTCAGGTAAGTTTCTTTTTCCCTCTACCCCCATTCCCTGCAAACTATCCCCCTCCCTCCAACCCCACTTACCTTCTTTTTTCTTTTTCTCGGGAACGAACACGCTGGGAACACTTCTGTTCCAAGCGCATCCGCTCCCGATGGCCGCCACGGAAAGTGAAAACGGACCATGTTTTCCCTTTCCCGTAGGCCATTTTATTTGCCTTTTTTCTCTGTTTCGAAACACTCCAGCGTTTCGGAACAGAAAAAAATTACATTAGTACCCCGGTTTAACAGGCCAGGGTACTAATGGCTAACTATGGACCCGGGGGTATTACCTGGGGCGGTATTGGCCAGTCGCCTCGGGTCTTATTGCCACTTAAATGCCTTACGCAAGATACAGTTACAGACTTAGACCCTACAAGCTATGTTTGTAGGTGAGAGTACACTAGGGGAAAGGCAACGTTAGACATATAGAAAGGATACTGACAAGGAACAGACATAAATAGGATCCACATAAAGGACATAGTGCCATCATCTCTGTAGGAAAAATATTGATATTTGTATATTTACCATCATGAGGGGCATTATAAGTGGAGGTAAGCTGGGGATCAGTTTGGAAAGGTAAGTAGAGGTAGTAGAAGATCCCTCACCAGCTACAGATGGAATTTGAGTCCGGTTTTGAACATGTCCGCTGTTTTACTTGCTTTCAGGGTAGTCTCAGGAAAATGCTTTCCAGTGGAGGAAAAAAAGGGGCAGGGGCAAGAAGAGAATAATAGCAATGTTGGGATGGGGAACATGATCGGCATGGGAAAGAAAGGTTGTGTCGAAAGGAGACTTTCCAAAGATAAAGAGGAAGAGTAAAGAGAGATGAAGCCTGCAAGGGATTGGCGGGTATGAGCATTGATAGATTTGGCAGTGTCTGGACCTTATATGTCTGCTACCACAGATCTGGAATGACTGCACCTCATCAGTCAGAAAGCTTAGTCAGCCTCTTCCCCATCTCTTGTTGATTTACGTTGTATTCCCTCGTCTGTAGCATGACATGACACAAGCTGTTTGCGTCGCCCTCCAGAGTTTATAGTGGGGTCTGTGTCACACCGCTTCCTACTAAGTCAAGGACACGCCCCTCCGCGTCTACCTCTATCCGCGCTCCCCGGCACACACGCTCAGATTCATGTACTTCGTTTCCCACTCACGTTTCACACAACAGGGCATGGCATGGCATGTTTGGCGGAGCTGGCGTTTATCGCCCTTCACGGCTGTGGCAAACCAAGTGGAGACTCCTTCACTCCAGGAACTCACATCCTTCGCGGAGACCGGCACTGCCCGGCGCGTCACTGATCACGTGACTCTTAGTTGCCTAGCAACGCTACAACGCTTTCGGTTCACTTCTCACGTGATACTGTCACGTGCGTCCCTTCCAGGGATAAAAGGAGTTTGAAAACCGAAGGCGTTGCTTCACAGCTGTTTCAACTAGGATCACGTGACGCTCTCTCTTCGTTGAAGGACCTGTTCTATTCTGACCTACGCTTGCTCCATGGATCGTCTTTGCTTACCCCTTCACTGACTCTGGAACTTTGGATTGCCTATTGCCGACTTACGCTTGCTCCACGGATCGTTTTTGCTTAACCCTTCACTGACTCTGGAACTTGGATTGCCTATTGCCGACTTACGCTTGTTACACGGATTGTCCTTGCTTAACCCTTCATTGGCTCTGGAACATTGAATCATCTGTTTTCTGACCTCGGACTGCCTGGAGTTCTCTACGGATCACGTGTTTCATTAGGACCTCGGTCCTACAATAGGTGGTTACCTGCTCTACCTTACAGCCTTGTCCAGCCACAGTCTGGAGGTTCACGCCTCTCTCAGCCTTGGGAAAGACACAAGTCCTCACAGGCATTCCAGTGTTTTGGTATTTGCATTTGGGAAGATTGTGTCCTGCTTTCCTACTTACATAACCATTGTACCTTGCCTTACAGCGCTCAAGGGGTTCTTCCGGCTGTCCCGCGTCCTGGCTTGGGGACTTCCACCTGTGGCCTTAATAATCACGCTGACAGTATTTCTGGTGTTGTCAGGGTGTTTCTTGGGGACAGAGGGGTTGTTCATACTCTACACGACCAACAAACTTTGTAACAGTCTGTGAGAGGACTACCATCTGTCTGTTGCAGGGCTTCACTACGTGGCATGTCTAAAGTAAGGTGAATCACGGCAGTTACCTGAATAAACACTGGTTCTCCATGGGGAAAAGCAGCATTATTTATTCATGTATTTATTCATTTATTTATTCATTGTTTCCTTGTTAGGCGTGTAAACAATAAGAACATACTGTGTCAAAGCCCCGACAGGGCAAGGAAGGGAGGAACAGTGGTAAATACATTAAAATACATTAAAAACAAAATATATAAGAGCAGTGGGAGAAGAGGAAAAACAGGACACACCTACTATGCCTTGTGCATATTTAGAACGTACAAGTGCAGCAAGAAAGAAGCAGAGGGTCAGTGTTGTGGAGTCTGAGCTCAGGGGTGAGCCACAGATGAAGTGCTAGGAATGATGAGTGCTACACAGCCAGGAGCCACGAGGGGTGTAAGTGCGAGCCACCAGGGCAGAGTGTGTAAAGTGCAAGAGCAGATAGACATGAGCTGGGCTGATTGGGTGCGGGAGGTCAGGGCCCTGACGATGCATACAGGCCCAGGACACCAATCGCAGCAACTGTGCAATTAGCAGGGAGAGAAGAAGGGAAGGAGGATTTAAAGAGGAGAGTCTTAAAGAGCTTCCAGAATTTAAGAATGTCCTGCTCAAGGCGCAGAGGAACTGGAAGGCTGTTCCCTAGGAGGGAACCAGCTGAGGAAAGCAAACAACCACCTGCCCTCTGTTTATTAAAACGCTTTACACAGAGAGTGTTAGAGCCAGAGGATCTTAGTGGTCTATAGGGGGAATATGTAGTAAGATAAAGTACAAAATAGTGTGGCCCCCGGGTCCAGACTGCCTTGCGGATGATGCAGACGGATTTGAATTTAATCCATGAAGCAACCGGGAGCCAGTGAAGACTTTTTTAGTGCAGGAGAGATGCAGTCCCTGGACTTAAGGCCAAGGATAAGTCTTGCTGCCCTATTCTGGATTAGCCGGAGTGGTCACAGAGTGGAAGATGATAGATTCAGGAGGAGGCTATTGCAATAGTCAAGCCTAGCGAGAACCAGGGCTTGGGTCACATTGAGCCTCTGGGGGAAAGTGAGAAAAGTGAGAATTCCTTAGAGAATGGGACAGATGAAAGTGGGATTTCTTGACAATGTCCTGGGTGTTAGGGAGGAAGGAGAGAGAGGAGTCGAAGATGTCTCCAAAGTTTTGGGCTTCAGAATACGGCGCAGGGGGAAAGCCCACAGAGGAAGGCCAGAGTGAAGGGAAGAAGGCGGGAGCAGGGGTCCCGATCAGTGGTTGAAGTGGGCATGAGCGGTCAGGAGCGGTGCTCCTCTACTTCTTTTAATTAAGTTTTACTGTTCATATACTTTTATGTTAAAAAGAAACTGTTACGGAATGGTTTCGTTTTAAAATAAAAGTGTAGGAAGAGGTTGGAACTTTCAATGCACTGCACGGGACGTTTCCTTAAAGAGCAGGCACATGTGTTTTTGTGTTTTTATTGTGCATGGGAGGGGGCGTGGCGATGGGTTCTGTGGGGAGCAGTGCAGGCCAGTAGGCAACATAGTTCCACTACTTCTTTTCGTACACTTTGACCACTGGTCCCGATGGGAAGATCTCAGTTTTACAAGCATTGAGGCAGAGATCATTGGCGGTGCAGCAGGACTGGATGGCAGATAGGCAGTCAGAGATGATGGAGGGTGCAAGAGTGTCGGTAGGGAGTTTGAAAAAGAGCTGTGTGTTCTCTGTGTAACACTGGAAGTTGGAAGAGAAGGAGTTGATAAGGCTAGCAAGCAGAGCAAGGTAGATGTTAAAGAGGCAGGGGGAGCGGATAGAACCCTGGCGGACACCAGAGGTTGAGAGGGAAGTAGGAGAGGAGAACGTGCCCAGGATTACTTGGGAAGAGCGTTCAGTAAGGATGGATGTCATCCAGTCTAGTGCCCATTCCGAGATGCCAAGGGTATCATGGAGCCTTTGTATGAGGATGGAATGGTTGACTGTGTCAAGGGAAGAGGAGAGATCGAGATGGATAAGGACAGCTCGGGAGATGGAGTCCAGAGATGCAAATAGTTCTTCATGGGTGTTCAGAAGAGCAATTTCCATGCCTCTGGATGCTCAGAATCCAGATTGATGGTCGTGGAGACCAACGACAAGCTCAGTGTATGAGGTGAGTTGGGGCAAAACCAACTTCTTGAGGTGTGACAGGGGCGAAGGAGGATGGAGAACGGAGGAGCGTGGGGGGTGGAGGTGAGGGGGTGTGGGACGGGTTATGAGGGCAAGTAGCAAGGGTGGTAAGGATGTCCTAGATTTTGGTGACAAAGTGTGAGTCTAGTACATTGCAGAGGGACTGTGAAGGAGAAGGGGAGGAGGAGATTGAGGAGGGGCTGGCTAATTCCCTGCAGATCTTGAAAAGGTCAGCCGTGTTATTGGATGCACTGGAAACCCATGCCTGAATGTGGGCTCTTTTCTTTGCATGGATGGAGTATCTGTATTGCCTTTGGTTCAGGTGGCAGGCCAGTTTGTCATCGGATGGGCCTGGGGTTTGCCACTTTTGTTCTGATGCCCTGCACTTACGATTCAGGGCTGCAAGTTCGGTGTTGTATCAGGCATACGCTTATAGACAGGTTTCTGGTGGATCCTCATGACTGGGGCAAAAATGCCAGAAGTATTGGTGATAGAAAGTTGGAGGTTGCTGAGGGCAGAGTCAGAGGTGGAGTCAGTGGTGGGGGGTCAGGGAGGATGAAGGCGGAAGCGAAGGCTGCCATAGACACTTGTTTCATCGGGCGGATGTCAGCGAACAAGGTTGGTGGGACATTCGGGGGGCGGTCAGGGGGCCAAGGGGTCTCCAGTGGGGGTAAGGAGGAGAATGTTCAGACCAGGAAACGGAGGTGACTAGTGGGGCGGGAGAGAGAGGTCAGAGTGTATGAGGACATCCAGAATGTGTCCAGCTGAGTGGGTTGGACATGAAGGAGGAATGGAGAGGGAAAGCAAGGTGCAGGGGTCAGTGAAGAGCATGGATGCAGAGCCTGGGGAGTCCAATTGGATGTCCCCCAGTACGAGCAGGTTGGCTGTGGATGAAAAAGAGAAGAGCAGAAATCAGCCCATTCAGAGAGGAACAGCGTGGTGGTGCCTGGAGGCTGATTAATGGTGGCAATGGTCAGTTTGGAGATGGGAGAGATGACCACCTTGCAAATATGGCTTTCAAAGGAAGAGTTGAGCTGGGTAGGTAAGATGGAAGCAGGAACCCACTCAGGGAAGATTAAGGCAACCCCCCCCTCTCCACCAGTGCAGTGAAGCTGAGGCCTGGAGATGATCTTGAAGCCTTCAGAGAAGAGGGCATCAAAAGTAGTGACTGAGCTGCCATTGAGCCATATCTCGGTAAGAGCGAGAATGTTGAGATCAATGTCTTCAAGAATGAGACAAATGTCAGTAGAGTGGTTGTTGGCTCAGTGGGAGTTAAGAGTTGCCACTTGGAGGAGGTCTATGCCTTTGAAGATTTTCTGAGGTGGTGTACAGCGTCGTGGTACTGTACGAGGTCAGTCAGAGGAGGGGGAGAGAGAGTAGAAGGCAGAGATGCAGGAGAAGGGAGGAAGTTCATGAGAGAAGGCAGGATCGATTAAAGAGGGGGAGGTTGGTTTTTGGACCCTGAACAAGGATAGGGCCAATGTGATAGACATTAACACAGCAGCAAGAGGATGAAAGGCCGGCCAAGAGGACCTTCCACTTGATTCCACTGTTAATGGTAGAACATGTGGAGCGAGAGAGAGTAGAGATGAGATGGGGGGTCCATAGATCTGTAAAGGGGACAGAGAAGAGGATATCAGTGAAAACATCTCTAGAGGAAGTGCTGGGTTTGCACCCAAGATGTCTTTTTGTGCTTTTTTCTACCAGACTGTGTGAGAGAGGGGGACAGGTGATAGTGTAACAATCAGAGAATTTAGGAGAAATGGAGAGAGTCATAGGTCGGCAGAGGTATGGATAGGAAAGAAAGAGGAGTGACTGCACAGTACAGTTCAAGCTGAACTCAGCAGGAGGCCTAGTAGGAGACATCAAAATGGAGATAGAGCACAGAGAAATGCAGGAGGTTCACAGATGGAATACAAGCACACCTAAATCAGATTTAAAAAATGGAGGCAAAGATGGAATAGAAACACACCAAAATCCAATTTTAAAAATGGAGGCACAACACAGTGAAATGCAGGAGGTTCACACATCGAATACAAGCACATCTAAATCCAATTTTAAAAAGGAGGCACAGATGGAGTACAAGCACACCTAAATCTGATTTTAAAAAATGTAGGCGCAACACAGTGAAATGCAGAAGGTGCACCGATGGGATACAAACACACCTGAATACAATTTTAAAAAGGAGGCACAGATGGAATACAAGCACACCTAAATCACATTTTTAAAATAGAGGCAAAACACAGTGAAATGCAAAGGGTGCACTGATGGGATACAAACACACCTAAATCCGATTTTAAAAATGGAGGCACAACACAGTGAAAAGAAGGAGGCTCACAGATGGAATACAAGCACACCTAAATCTGATTTTAAAAATTGAGGCACAACACAGTGAAATGCAGGAGGTTCACAGATGGAATACAAGCACACCTAAATCCGATTTTAAAAAGGAGTCAAAGATGGAATGCAAGCACACCTAAATCTGATTTAAAAAAATTGAGGCACAACACAGTGAAATGCAAGAGGTGCACAGATCGGATACAAGCACACCTACATCTGATTGTGAAAATGGAGACACAACACAGTGAAATGCAGGAGGAGCACTGGTGTGATACAAACACATCTACATCCGATTTTAAAAAGGATGCACAGATGGAATATAGACACACCTAAATCTGATTTTAAAAGGGAGCCACAACAGAGTGAAATGCAGGAGGTGCCCAGATGGGATACAAGCACACCTAAATCTGATTTCAAAAATGGAGGCACAACACAGTGAAATGCAGAAGGTGCACTGATGGGATACAAACACACCTAAATTCAATTTTAAAAAGGAGGCATAGATGGAATACAAGCACAACTAAATCCAATTTTAAAAATGGAGGCACAACCCAGTGAAATGCAACAGGTGCACTGATGGGATACAAACACACCTAAATCCGATTTTAAAAATGGAGGCACAACACAGTGAAATGCAGGCGATGCACAGACGGGATACAAGAACACCTAAATCTGATTTTGAAAAGGAGGCAAAACACAGTGAAATGCAAGAGGAGCAATGTTGTGATACAAACACACCTACATCCGATTTTTAAAAGGAGGCACAGATGGGATACAAACAAACACCTAAATCGAATTTTAAAAATGGAGGCAAAATAAGGTGAAATGCAGGATGTGCACCGATGAAATACAAACACACCTAAATCTGATTTTAAAAAGGAGGCACAACAACACAGTGAAATGCAGGAGGTGCACTGATGGGATACAAACACACCTAAATCTGATTTTAAAATGAGGGCACAGATGGAATACAACCACACCTAAATCTGATTTTGAAAATGGAGGCACAACAGAGTGAAATCCAGGAGGTGGACAGATGTGTGGGATGTCATTCCTGAAACCTGTTCTCTCCTCCTATCTCTTCATATTATCTATTGGGGGTTGAAGAATGTGCAGGGGGTAATAGTAACCACACTGCTATCTGTTCTGAACACACACACACAAGTATTATTTCTGTGCTGAATTGTTTTGCTCACTATTGCTCCTTGTGCATTAAAGAGATTGCTTAGTGTTACATCACCCCATTGGTGATTATTGTGTACCCATTAAACATAGTGTGATTTACTGTAACTACATAAATAAATATTTTAACTTTGCAAACCAGCCTGATTCCTGGTTCAGTGTGACCAGGGGGGTTCCAAGAGAGGGGTGTGATATGAGTAGTAAGTACATCGTTCAGAATAAAAGAACGTTTAGACACAAGTAAATAAGGATTTCAGTTGGGCATTACACGCTAGGCGTTGACGTAGGTGAAGTGCCTGATTGAAATCACTTACAGGTTGGGGGCTCGTCGCGGCATCCTGAATTAGACATACCACTCGTGACAGTCTAACACCGCGTGCTAACTGACGGGGTACATACACCTTGTTGGGCTACCACACTGTGCTACACTCTAAAAACACCCTTCAATAGAAACACTCAAAGGAGTTGGGCCTGTTTTGCAAAGGTAAAAATAACTGTGATGTAAGTCAGAAGCAAATTAATATTTCCGGAATGGTGACCCCAGTGGAAATTAATATGGCAAAAGAACACACACTGCACAAACTGTTTGTCAGGGGTGAATGGGCTGAGCAGGATGAGAATGTTTGGCTGCAGGAAATCAAACAACAAGCCACTGTCACAGAATTAGATATATGGCGGGATAAGGGTCCATTGCACCAGACACTTAGTGAACTGTATATGGCCTCAAGGGTAAAAGAAGAGCAATGTAAAATTGCCAAAATAGCGGCGTACCTGTACCTCCACATTGGAGAAATACAGGAAAAATATGCCGAAAACCTAGACCTGGCAAAAAGGCAAGCACAATCACTAGAGAAAACCCAAACTGATCTGGACTCTGCAGAGCAAAGGCTACAAAAGAGCCAAGAATCAGAGAGTGAAACCAGACAGTACCTGACAAAAGTAAAGGAAGATCTGGATCTCCTGCAGCAAGAGAAGGTAGAGCAGGATTCCAAATTATGGACACTGCAAAAAGAGTCCCAAGAAAGGTAAGATTCTCTACTACAGAGCCAACAAAAGCTGGAACAGCAATTACATTATAATAGGGCCTGCGCAGGGCAGATAATCACCCTGGAAAATCAGAGTGATGAGATAAAAGAAGAAAATAATACATTAATTCTTAAAGACCTTGAATCCCAAACAGAATTTGATGAAGAGCGCCAGAAAGCTGGTGCATTCAAAAAACAAAGGGATGTCCTGGCTGCACAGAGGGGCACTCTAATTCAGGAAAGGGACACCTTAGGCCAGGAAGTCATTTATTTAAAAACCAAGATGGAAGAAAATCGCCTGGCCCTTCAGGGACTGGGTGAGCTCAAAATGGACTATGAAAAACTGTTAGAGCACACCAGGAGGTTGGAAGATGTTCTAGCAAAGAATGATCAGGCTAGGGAGGACAGGACTCAGGAGGTGACCCTCCTGCAGCAAAAATTGGCCCAATACTCCAAAATTAGGCAGGAAGCAAAGAGAGACAATGAGGCTCTCTGTGAGAAAAATGGCAGGCTCCATAGACAGGTAGCCATGCAGGAACAATTAATAGAGACCAGTAAGGCCTTAATAGAAGAACAGAAGGGTCAGATTCTTGCATGCCAAAAGGGAGTAGGGGCTGAGAGAGATGAGGTCAGATGGGAGAGGGAAACCCCTGAGCATAACCTCAGGAACCCTTGCACCAGAGACTTCAATCTCTTCAATTGCATGGACTCTGCCAAACCCATGTCCACTGGCTCACATGAGTCAAGGGCCATGGGGATGGTAGACTTCAACCCAATGAGGAATGTGGGGCTAATAGGTCAGTGCCTCCCAGAAATGGATGGGTGGGCATCTATGTATAGGTTCCGAAGTGCTAAGGCCACCTTCTCTGATCAGGGAGACGCCAGTGAGGGGAGGATCAGAGAAATGGATCCTCAGAAATATAACTCATCAAGAGATCAGACGGTAAAATCTGGTGGGGAATTCCATGAGAGTAGGCCCACTAAGAGCCTACTGAAAACCTCTTCCCAGCTAGGACAGTTGGAGCAGGGTACTCAGCCAATACTGGGAGCAAGGAAGAGTCAGAAGACTCTTCTAAGCGCCACAGGTCCCTAGAAACTAGGCCCCCACACCCTGCTAGCCATTCCCAAGCTCGCAGGATCCGGGAGAGTCTAGAAGACCAGACAGCCACCTCTGGTAGCAGTGCCTCTGAGTCAGAGGATGAGTGGGCCAGGGTGACACGAACTAAAAAAGCCAACAAAGTCAAGAGGGCCTTGCTCAAGGATCCCCTGAAACAAATAAAAGCAATTAGGAGCGCATTACGCCCTACCACACAAATGCAAAATATTCAGTTTGGGAGCACCTTCAACTATTTGAACAGATGATTGAAACTTTCCATCTGAAGGACAGCCAACGCTGTATACAGTATGTTAAGTGGGCATTTTCTCCTGAGTACTCCAGCTTCTTTGTGGGGCTGGAGGATCAGAACCATTCTAGATGGTCCACCTATAGGGTGGGTATCCTGAAACATTTTTCCATTCATAGGAACCCTCAAGAGGCCCACAAGGCAGCCTATAATTGACAATGTGGGCAAGACTAGGCCCCGCAAGAATTTGTTCAGGAATTAAATCGTGCCTTTGCGCAGACTACTAGAAGTGTGCGCGCTGACAGTAAAGAATTTGTGAACACCTTCTTTCATGCTCTCTCTAAGTATATTATGACCCAGCTAGTGAGGGACTTTCACGAGAAAAGATCACTAGACTGGGTCATTGAACAAGCAACGCGCATCTATGAAGTGCAGATGCCATTGGAAAATAAAAATAGTAGCAAAAGCCCCAAAACAACCAACACCCCAGCTGCTGCTAAGGTGGCGGAGGTGAAGGTTGCCCCCATTTTAGATCTGGAGATGGGGGGGGTGTTAGGGAGAATTCTCATTCCATGGCTAATTTCCCTTACCCAGTGAGTCCCTCAGCAGCTTTGCTGGATTTCTGGAGTTTATTTTATCCACTTGATAAGAGTGTGAGCTTTTCCCCCACTCTTACCTGTGTTTTGCCATGTGTATTTCATCTGTTTTTGTGATTGTGGACTCTGGAGTACACCACTTCAGTAGCCCACACTTTTGTGTGTTACACAGCACCTTCAGTGCAGTGACACAGGGTTGTCATTTCAACTTCCCACCGACTCCATTTCTGGGGCTGACTACTGTCCCCCAGAAAAGGGTAAAGTTGCCATTAACTTTACATAGTCATTTAACCACAGATCGAGTACACCCCATGTTATATATAGTATTGGAAAGGGTTAATTCTTAGCCCTATTTATCTGTACCTCCTGGAGCATTGTTTCGCTCCCTTAACATTAAGACTTGGCTGGTGGCAGTGGCATCTACCCTAATTTTCCTATCGCTATTATATTCAATAACATGGTATTGTTTTAGGCTAATTTAGTAGCCTCGAACTTTAAACCCGCTAGCCCAAATGCTTTTTATTTCAGCTCCGGCTGGGTTTAAGTGCCATTTCTTTTTGTTAACATCCTTCTTGGGTCTTTCTTTATTTGGCAAACCAAGTTTGCCTCCTTTGTTCGCCGACCTTTGGCGGGCTTCTGACCAGAAGCCCTCCTTAGGCATCTGGATGTCTGGGTGGGCTGAATGTGAGGGAGGGGTGTAGTCACCCCATGCACAGGGTCTCCTTGGAAACCCAAGCCACACTTTGTATTGATTGGCTGAGGTGGTTGTCCGGGCTTGACAACCTCCCTGCTGAGTGATTGACAGCCAGGCTGTGTGATTGGGGGATTCTAGCATAAAAGGCAGGACTCTTGAGCTAGAAGGCAGAGTCGCCTCTGGAACTACAAGGAACCAAAGAGAAGCGGAGAAGAAGACAGCTGCTGCAACCCTGAGTCCCGGTGAAGCCCTGCTGCAGTCCTGAGCTATCTACCCTTTCAAAGACTAAGAGAAGATCTAGTCCGGAGTCTTCTTCCCTTGAGCCTGGTGGGATCAACCAGCTTGTCTTTTCTTCAGTTAGAGAATTCTCTCCTGAGTCAAAATCACTGTTGTGCTGCAGTGGTCCGGATAGCCATCAGAAGAGCCTCTCCTGATTTAAAGGAGCACACCTTTTATTCATCGTTGTCTTTCTCGCTGCTGCTGGCCTCATCCCTCGGTAGTGCAGATCGCTCCAGATGTCCTCCTTCTTGTCCCCACGACTGAAGCCGCAGGAACGGTAAGTCTGCAGGAACTACCAGGAACAACTGCCGTGGCAACAGCTTTTCTCCAACGGAATAAGGTACTGTGCACACTTTTCTTTCTCTCCGTCTGACCAGCTGGAATCGGGGTGAACCCTTTTCCTCCACGAAGATTTGCTCTTTCCTCCCTCCTTCTTATAACTTTTACTTCCATTTGACAATCTTTACGAACTCTTGGCATCTCGAATCTCGAACTGTTCAACGTGTGATCCTCGGCAAATGAGCATCTGCTCCAGTGACACTGGCTCAGGCCTATTGACTTTAATCTGTATCTTTGAACTTGTCCTCGAGTCTCCTTGACTTGAACGAGTATTGCCTTTGATTTTTATTCACTTTTCCCTTGTTTTAAATTCTTAAGTACAAAGTGTGTTTTAACTTTGTGAGCATTTCTATCCACGGGTACGCGTTAGTATCACAACACCGGTCTGTCAAATCCTAATGTACTTACCTTGAATTTACTGGCACAAGTGGAATTGGTTGTGTATGGGGTATTTTACGTGTGGTTTCCAACCTATAGATGTAAAGTGTTTTATAACAGATGTTTTAAAAATAAATATACTTATATTTTTTACCTGAAACCTTGAGTTTGCTTGAGTCACAGTAATTGTGGTCCTTTGTGTAATCTCTGCTACTGCTCATATACTCTTGAGATAAGCCTGGCTGCTCCGCTACTGCAACCACTTAAACATAGTAGTACAGGCTTGTACCAAAGATGAGCTTGTATTACCACTTGTGGTCTTAATTGTGTGTATTGGTCCCTAAGGGCACTGCACAGGATTCTCCCTAACACAGGGCCTAAAAACCTTCCCACACAGAATCCAAACAACACCAAACCCAGAAGGCCCTCGGGCCTATCCCAAACAGGGAGCCAGGGAGGTAACCCTACAAATGGGACCTCTAACCCCCTTGACTACATCAGCCCACACTACAAGGGAAATAGACCCATCCTGGGTTATGTGTGAACTCCTCCAGTCCAAGGAGGGGAATCCAACCAGACAGCAGGAAACCCAGGGAACTTCCCTCCTCACTTTCCTCAGGAGGACAGTAATCCCCCAAATGCTGGACCAAATTTCTTTCCCAGGTACCTGCCAAATTTCAACCCTCAAAACAACCAATCCTTCTTTCCCCACTTTCCTGAGCCCAGAAAGCCCAATCCGGGAGAGGGGAGGCAAAGGGTGGAGGGGTACCCAAACTTCCCTAACCAGGGGTATTTTGCAAGAAGGGATAGTTACCCTTCCTGGGATCAACACAGGGGAGACTTGAGGACCCCGTACCAGCCAGAGCAGGTGTCCCAGCTAGAGTGCTAGGTCCAGAACATGGCACAGGACTTGGGTTGCATGCTGAGGGCTCAACAGTATGGAGGCTCAAAACTCCTCGAATCCAGGGTCTGGTGCTCCAGAACAATGACAGGGGAAGAACCCCGACAACCCACCAGTTCCCAGGGAGGAGGCACAAGGGGAAGGGGTGTGTAAAGTCTTGGAGGAAGCTTCCTTCCCCACTTGTGGAAAGCCCCTGGAAATCCAGGAACCGGAACCAAAATCTCCTGCCACCGAAAGTCTGCAACCCAAGGAGCAGAGGGTGGGTAGGAGAAATAAAGAGCCCAAAAAGACCCATTTTGAGGAGGAGGTGCACATCTTCCAGTTTGAAGGAGAGGGATCCTCAGAGGATTCTGGGAAAAGGATCTTCTCCTTCAGGGATGGGGGAACTCCTCCCAATGAAAAATGGGTCCCAAAGGATCCAAATCCAGACTGGCTAGATGTGGGGACCGAGTTAGAACTGCCCATCATCAGTACTCAGAATGACCAGCACGAAAATCCCCTGGTTCAAACCCATCCTGGTGACTGCCTTCAAAAAGGGGGGGACAGCCCAGAATCAGAACTAGGGAAACCCAAAACTTCCCCCATATCTAGCTGTCACCTTTGTCTTACAGATTCCCAAGATCCCAAACCGAATCCTGCCCAAATCACCTCTCTGTCAGAATCCAAAGCCAAGAAATTAACCCACCAGTTGGCCAAAAATGTGCATTATCTTTGCCCCCTTGAAGAAAAGGAGGAAAGATTGTATGCCCCGGTCCAAATACAGAGGCAATGTACAATTTTGGCACTGTTGGACACTGGATCCCAAGCTACCCTTCTGTCAAAAAGGGCCTTTGATCAACTGAATTCGGGAAGGGGGGAGAAATACCAAATTCCTCTCACCCCTCTTCCTGGACAACTTCAGAACTTCGACAGGAAGGAAATTCCCGTTGAGGGGACTGCGGATTTGGACATTAAAATTGGGTTACACAAGGTGAAGCACAAGCACCTTGCCTAGCTTACCCTGTCAAAAACAATGAGTTCTTCTTGGAGACAGGGTTCTCAAAAACAAGCTTGGCTGCAGTATTATATCAAAAGCATGTCAAGGTCAATAAAGTAATCTCCTATGCGAATAAGACTTAATCCTCTTTGGAGGAAAAATTCAATCATTGTGAGAAGGCACTCCTGGCAACGGTGTGGGCATTGAAGAATTACTGCCCGTTTATCCAGGGGGAACACATCATAGTGGAGACTCCACACCAACCTTTGCAATATCTTCAGAGTGACAGAATACGGGCCTGAAATGTGAGTAATTCCTGAATTACTTCCTGGATTCTGTCAATGCAAGGCTTTCCTGTGACGGTCAGATATGGCCAAAGCAAGGAGAGTGCCCTCGCGCAAGGTCTGGCTGACTTGCATGATTGTGCCAGTGAAAACTGTCTCGAGGACGAAAGTCTTAAAATCAAGGACAACATGGAGGCATACCTTAATTCCCCACACAAAGTCTATGAAGAAGACCAGTGTGAGGGAATGCCCACTGTCTATGTGGATGGGTGCTCTTACCATGTTGACAACAATGGGGTAAAAGAACATGTGGCCGGCCTAAGGAATGCATGGGTGAATGATGCCCCAGAACCCTCCACTGGGTACAAAATTGGTCCCTGAAGTAGTCAATTGGCAGAGTTGATAGCTGTGCATCAAGCCATCCTCACTGTTGTCCAACACCAACTCCACGAACTGGTCATAATCACAGATTCGGATTATGTATGGAACGGGTTCGTGGCGCACCTGGTTAACTGGAAAACCAGAGGCATATTACGTGCGAATAATAAACCATTGAAACATGGAAAATTAATCCAAAATATTGATGATCTGGTCACGTCGAATGGGATGACCATCTACTGGAAAAAGATCAAGGGTCATTCTAAAGTAGAGGGACCAGACAAAACTGGGAATGACCTGGCTGATCAGCTGGCCAAACCCGGAGCCATCCAATGTGATCTACTTGAGATTTATCCCTGTTGGGGAAAATCCAGATCACTGCTATCATTAGGTCCCAGACAAATGCTCACAATGAACTCTACACTGCACAATGGAGTAAGGAGACCCCAGATGCTGATTTGGTTACGGCTCAAAGGGGGGATCCAGTAATTGGTAAGTTTTATCAACACATTGAGGACCCTGAGAACTTTCCCCAGACGGATACCGATTACATTGGGAAAGAGTACCTCAGAGTGTTGATGAAATGTCCAAAAATATTCTGAATCCAAGTAGTTGGTAAAGAGATCCATAGCTGGCCGTGACCAGTGGGTGGTCCCCACCTCATTTCGAAGCCTGATGCTAAGTCACGCCCATGATGCGACCACAGCCAGTCATCGGGGGTTTCATACAACGCTACAAATCTTGCGAGAGGTTGCACACTGGCCACACATGGGGCAGGAATTGAACCAATACTTGAAGGGGTGTCTTGTGTGTGCACAATATCAGTCAACATCACTCAAACACTGTGCTACCCTTCAAAAGGGGGGGATGACACTGCCTTGGTCAAATTTACAAGCCAATTTTATCAGGCCCGTGATTCGCTCCTCTATGGGGAACAAGTACATGTTGACCGTAACATGCTTGTTCACTAAATGGGTAGAATGTCTCCTGGCCCCAAATTGCAAGGCAGAAACAGCAGCTGCCCTGATGATCAATCACATCTTCTCGCCTTTTGGACTATCCCAAAGGATTGAGTCAGACCCAGGTAGTCACTTCACTAGCATGATGATGACAAAGTTGTGGGAGCTACTTGGGGTCAAAAGGAAACTACACATTGCCTACCGGCAAGCCTCTAGTGGTGGAGTTGAGAGATACAACAAGACTATTGTGAGCATATTAAAAAAAATGTTGGCAGATTCTGGGCTAAGTTGGGACATTCGATTACCTCTTGTCCTGATGGCCATCAGATCTACCCCTTCTTCTGCAACACAAATGTCTCAGTTTGAGCTGATGACTGGACGAAAGGATGGTGCTGAGAATCTGAGAGAACGCCTTCAACATGCTTTTCCTATGCTCAGTGGAATTTAGAAAGATCTGCAGACGGTATGAAGACCCACTATTACCTTAAGGCGACTAAAAAAGAATACCAAGTAGGAGACCGGGTCTACTTGTACAATTCCAAAGGAACCAAGCCAAACAGCGCAAATTACTCCCTAGCTGGCGGGGTCCTTTTGAAATTTTACACAGAATCTCACCAGTCGCCTACAAAATCTGCAACCCCAAAGGCAGTTTGGCAGAAGGGGAAGACAAATGGGTCTACACCCACCAGCTGAAGTGTTGCCATCCTAGGCATACTCTGCGGCAAATAGAGGAGCCATCCAGAAACCCAGGGGGGGAACATTCTGGATCCTTAGAAAATTCCAACTGTTAAAACCATTCCACCTGTCAAAATCATTAGGAATTACAGGCGGGAAGATTGTCAATTGTATGTCAAATGTATGCATCTGCCCCACTACATGAATAGTGGTGGTGAAATGTCCATAACCATGCTCTGGTCTGTCTCATAGCATGGAAACCAACGATTCTAAGTACCAAGGAGAACCACTTGGGGACCGGGAGGAAAGACCCAATGGGTCCGGAGCATCGCTCCATACTCCCATCCGGAATCGGCGAGGAGAACCTGTTGATCCAGTACCGATGGGAGAAGCAGATGACTTTCTCCTTCTGGACCAAAAAGAAAGAAAGAACATCCCAATCGCCCGACTTCCCCTTGACGGGCGGTCAACTTCAAGTCATGAGGGGGGCTCTCTGGGATGTCTTGACCCACTTTTACTCTGCCATGCGGCATCCCTGTTTTCTGATGGTGCCAGAAATATCAAAATGGCCGCAAAACCCTTGTGCGCTCCAAAACCTATGGAAATCGCGCTTTGCAACACAAAAAGATGGCTTCTAAATCTACCATGCATGTTGTCAGTGGTGGAACAGATATCTCACTCCTGAAGCATGTCACTGGGCTTCACAAGAAGTAAAAATGGAGCACAGAGGGAAAAACAGTGCTTTGCTGAAAGAAATCCAAAATCTTGCTTTTAAATCCTTTTTTCTTGGTTGCTGAAACTGCAGAATGCCAGTACAGAACACCCTCAAACATCCAATATGCTTGCTGGGTGTTACAATTAATTTAGTTCAAGAAATCATTGTGATATTACAATATCCTGAAAAGCTGAATTTGTCAAAGAAACATCCACAGCAAAAGTTGCCTGCCTGTCGAATATCTAAAAATCTGGGCGCACTCCCCTCTGCCGCCTGAATGACAGCTGTCAGAAGCCTGCATGATAAACTGTAGACTTGTACAAACTGAGATCAAATGGTTGAAAACTAAGTGATCTGTTACTGAGAGTAACCTATGTTGTAACTGTTTAATCCCAGGGTTTAGAATCTGGAATAAGTGTTCTAGCTGCTTGTTTGAAATTACAAGTTTGTTTTAAGCAAAGAAAAAAATGCAACAGAATAACATTTGAATTTAAGCCTGACTAAAAGCAACCAAACCAGTATAACAGCTTCCCCCACGGAGGCAGGGCCTCTCCCTTCTGCTTCCCTCCACCAGGAAATCACACCTAAGTGATGTTTATAGGGTGGTAGGAGAATTTGGGCTGCAGTGGGAAGGAGACAATGGACATCCTCCAGCTACAGGAACTGCCAAGTGTGAAGGGTCATAAAATGGCCTGGACCTAGGAGGAACTGGGAGGAGACTGCTTCTGAACTGCAGGGAGATAGAAGAAGGCGGAGACAAACAACCATTTGTTGCTTAACAAGGACCAAAGACACATTTTAAAAAGACTGATAACTTACTGTGTAAAATTGTCAAAAACACAAAAATAACAGCATTGTTAATGTAAATATTGGCTGCACATTTTAAAAGGCGCCGGAACTCTGTGACATGTTCTAGGAAGAAATGGCGGAAAATGTGATATTACACAAAATTTATTTTTGATAGAACCCTGAAACTTCAAACACTTATGCCCATGTTCAATGCGCACATTTGTAGAAATTTGCTCTGAAATTGGACATTGTATTCTGGATGAAAAGGGCAAAATACTGTAAAAAGCAGACACAATATCTTACAGAAACGGGGTTTGGAGGAGTATCTGCTACACAAAATATGTAATCTGTATATAATAATAATTTATTGTGACTTAGTTTACAATGAAACTTTACACATAAAATATACGTTAAGTAAGAACAAAGTTATGATGAGAAAGAACATCAATAATTAACAAAAACATTGCATAAGAAATTACCAAGAAAGACAAAACATTAAATTCTCTAAATATACATTTCCTAAAACCATATAAAACATCTTCATTTTAGATTCACATTTACAATAGTTCTGGAACCGGATCTTACCACATATTCTCCAATGAGAGTTTCAGATGGAATATCAATCTAATTTCAGTATTGTTACAATTCCTATATGAATAGGGGACTGTATTGGCCAACAACCCCTCATGGATTTCAACGATGGCTATACATCAGCTCCTCTTTATATCCTCCTATATGGTTATGTTAAGTCTAATTTCCACCTTCAGCCAAACATTGTACAGTGCCATCAGGAGCCTTATACTGTTGGAGTTAATACAGTGATGCCAAAATAGCTCCTCTTTAATGTAACCTAGATTATACACGAGCTTACCCAAGCCAAGGTTTATGGTACTTGACATTTTGTGACATTCAGTCAATACATGTCTGGCCATCTCTAACTGATTCACTCCTTTACATAACCGACAAAGCCGTAATTCTGGGGGGATCATGTCTCTTCTGCCCGTTATCATTAAAGTAGGTAGTTGTTCTAGCCTTGGAAGTAATATAAAACGTCTAAGTCTCCTATTCGGGCATAAATTGAGATAGCTCTGCAGATTTTTGTAGTTATACAGTCTATTCTGGACAAACTGATAGCTTTTCAGCTTCTGGAGATGAGCGTAATTCTCCAACCAATCCCAGAGCTCTATGCGTTTGACCAGAGCCCTTTGCATTTCTACAGTGACACTGCCCTCCCTAATTTGCCACCCAATGTCATCAGGAATTTAGACATTTGCTCCTTCAAGGGGCACGAGGCTTTATCCTTCGAAATCTCTAGGTAGACCGCCTTGAGTAGCCCATTCTTAGTCTCACCCCTCATTCTCAGGTAGAGTAGGGCTCGCTTTTTTAGTACTATCGCTTTCAATGAGGTCAGCCCCATTTCCAGTCTTAATATTGCCATTGGGATTCCCGGTGGTAGACCCAGGATAGCGCGCCAAAATTTCCCCTCAATCACCTGCAACCATTTCAGGTCAGAGTTGAGGAGGGCTTCTAGACCATAGGTGATCATAGGGGATAATACCTGCACGTACAGTTGTCTCGTGCCCCAGATGGTAAATCCCCCCTGATTTACTGTGAATCTATGGAACAGTGCACTCAGTTGGGTTGCCTTTACATTGCGTGACTGCTTGCAGAGTCCATAGTCGCCGATACTCTCAAATTCTATACCTAGATAGCGGTAATGAGGTGAATAGGCAATGGTATCTGAACCAACTCTGAGCTGTACACGAGTGGTGTTCTTGTTGGTAAATCTGATTGCCTTAGTTTTTTCCAGATTAATTTTAAGGCCGTTCCTCTCGGCGTATTCCCACAGATCGATGGCCGACCTTCGAAGCCCACTAACAGTGTGGTCCAGTATAACCAGGTCATCTGCATAGGCCAGGACAGGACCGATGGAATCTCCTATTTTCTATAATCTGTATATATGATTGTTATAGAGGTTGCACACATGAAAACATGTATTGTACCAAAAGTAGATTTTGTGTTCAAGAGGCTAGGGGTGGACTCTAGGCCTCATAAACCCACATCATCATGGTGACACCCTGTTCTTCTCCTCCTATCAAGGCAGAGAGGAGACCTTGACCAATCCCTGTCCAAGGGTGCACGCTTAGGATAAACCAGCACACACACCCCTTTATCATAAGCATAAATAGAGACAGCTCAGCGCTCAAAAAAAGAGACAGATTCACCCACTAACCGATTGCTGGCGGAGCACCCTGCAGCAGAATCATCCATCTAACTTGCTCCAGACTCCAGAAACTTGGCAAAGCAGATAAAGGCCCATTGCAAAGCTGAACCATTCTCAGCTAGGCCTTAAATTACAGAACCAGAATCCCACCACCATAGGGGAGCATCAAAATATATACAGCCAGGCTGTGCTGTACTGCTTGCCTGCTAAAAGAATTATCATCAGAACCAAGAGATCCAATCCAGTCCTGTGCCATGCTGTGACCAGAGCCATTGCAGACCCGATCAAGTCCTGTGCCATGCTGTGAACAGACCCAGTCCAGTCCGGTGTGCCCAGCAGTCTGTCCCGACCAGAATCCTGACGGTTCCGTTTAAAAACCTATCTAGTGAGTATCTATAGAAAGAACTGTGTCACATAGCATATGTATTTTGCATAGTCTCATCCCAATCTCAATTCATCCTATCCGCAAATTCAGAATCATAGTATTGTCAGAACTTTTCTTGCGCTGAGTTTCTCTCATTTGTTTTCTAAAATCATAAGTCATTAGTGTTGAGAGTAACTAAAGTGAATCCTAGAAAAAAAATGAGTATCTACCATGTGAAGGGTTCCCTGGCCAGGAACTGATGGAGATTAATGTGTGGCATTCTCTTTTTCTATTGTCATAATCTAGTGTAAGAAATCCTTTTTAACATTTTAAAGTGCATTCCTGCTTCCCATTCTTGTGCCTATCTAAAAAACGACCTCCACTAAAACGTCCATAACTTCTTCTTTTTATGCTATAAACAAAATTCAACTTCTGCATGTAGCTAACATCCTCAGCTTTCCATAGAACCTAAAACCGCATCCCAAACCCATACGGTTCTCCCGTAATCGCGATTATCACGTACAGAGAAGTTTGCCGCAAATTTTCGTTTAGGTAGTTTCTGACACATGTAAAACAGCTTTTGATTGCTTCCGAGCTCAATTTTAAGATTTCGCATTGCTTCTTAGTATTAAATCATTGCTAGTGTTTGTGTGCAACTATCCAAAGCGGCTTGCATAAGAATTTAAACAATTTCAACAACTTAAACCATTATTAGTGTTTTACCCAATCCATTCTCAAGATAACTTTAAAACCATTTTGACGGCTTGCCAATCAATTCCATTTTTCTCTTGTGTTGCCGGGCGGAAACTGGGATTGATATTTTGTTTGAATTCTGCCATTCCTGAAACCTGTTCTCTCCTCCTATCTCTTTATATTGTCTATTGGGGGGTTGAGGGGTATGCAGGGGGGAAATAGTAACCACACTGCTATCTGTTCTGAACACACACAGAAAAGTATTATTTCTGTGCTGAATTGTTTTGCTCACTATTGCTCCTAGTGCATTAAAGAGATTGCTTAGTGTTACATCGCCCCATTGGTGATTATTGTGTACCCATAGGGTGTAATTCATAGATTTTAGCGCAGAGGCAGCGCACGCGAGCAGCGCAGAGAGGGAGCGTGCCCCAGCGTGCGCCAGCCGTGTGCGCTAAACAGCATTCTGGCAGACCGCGTATTCATGGAATTTCCAAGCCATTTTGAGCGCTGGCTCAGAGAACATCCCCCAGCGCCAGTTACGACCCCAAGAACGCCCCTTGCAAAAGGAAAAGGCAAGGCATTGAAATCCCCAATGCACCGCAAAGGGCTGCGCTAAACCTGCACCAGCTTACAGGGCCGGTACACTGTAATGGCGTGAAAATACTACGCGTACCCCGCTCACGGCAGCCAAAAGCGTGAAAATGTACTGGCGCAACCCTCGGAATATGCGTACCCAGCTTGCGCCAGGTAAATTACATACAAAAAGCACCACCCTGTGGCGTGGGCTGCCTGTGGGCTGCCTGTGGGGCATGCCCAGGGTGGATGGCCTGCCTGTGGGGCATGCCCAGGGTGGATGGCCTGCCTGTGGGGCATGCCCAGGGTGAGTGGGCTGCCTGTGGGTCATGCCCAGGGTGGATGGGGTGCCTGCATGTGTTTAGGGGGTACGCGGGGAGTGTCACACGTGAAAGGACTTGTGCGAGCAGGGTACATGTACTTTGGGGGTTCGCAGGAAGTTTTACATGCGATAGGCCTTGTGTGAGCGGGGTACATGTATTTGGGGGGGCGCTGGAAGTTTCACACGCGATAGGCCTTGTGGGAGCGGGGTACGTATATTTGGGTGTTGCGCAGGAAGTTTCACACGCGATAGGCCCTGTGTGAGCGGGATATGTGTATATGGGGTGTGTGCGGGAAGTTTCACACGCGATAGGCCTTGTGCATGCGGGATACATGTATTTTGGGGGTGCGCGGGAAGTTTCACATGCGATAGGCCTTGTGCGAGCGGGGTACCAGTATTTGGGGGGTGCACAGGAAGTTTCACACGCGATAGGCCTTGTGGGAGCGTGATACGTGTATTTGGTGGGTGCGTGGGAAATTTCACACGTGATAGGCCCTGTGCAAGCGGGATATGTGTTTTTGGGGGGTGCACGGGAAGTTTCGCATGTGATAGGCTTTGTGCGAGCGGGGTACGTGTATTTGGGGGGTGTGTGGGAAGTTTCACACGCGCTAGGCCCTGTGCAAGCGGGATACGTGTATTTGGGGGGTATGCGTGAGTTTCACACGCGATAGGCCCTGTGCCAGCGGGGTACGTGTATTTGTGGGGTAAGCGGGGAGATTCACGTGCAATTTGACATCGTGGGACCTCCCGGGTGTGCAGTTTCCCCACTCCCCATGCCCTGCATGCAGCCCACACCACAGGGGACTACCCTACAACCCTCATCATTCCCTGCAGGCAGCCCACATGGCACCATGCACTTGTGAGCACACTTGTGAGCCCTGACTCATGTCCCCCACCCACTCACCCACCCACCATCGACGGGCACCAGCCAGCAGGCCTTGACTCATGTCCCCCTGCACCCCCACCCACCCAGCAGTGACGGGCACCTGCCAGCAGGCCCTGACTCATGTCCCCCTCTACCCCTACCCACACAGCAGTGACAGGCACCTGCCAGCAGTCCCCCCCAACACGTCATCACGATCCACACTCATGCTCTTATGGCCACCCAAATCCCACCCCACACCACCCCAGTCCAAACACCCAACCAAATATATTCCATCCACGCCACATTGAAATCCCCAGGTCATGATAGATCCCAAATGACAAGTATGCACATCAATACATGTCCGTCAGACACACACAATGGGGGCAGGTGAATGAGAAATCCCACATCGTGACATGCACAAAACCAATCAGAGAATACCACACAAATGAAGTATGAAATCAAAATGTATTAAATACAGAATCAACGGAATGAAAGAAAATCACACAAGAAAAAAATAATTAAAAGACTGGATGTCCAAAATGAATGAAAAATATATGAATGCTGAATACAAATAAATCCAAATGAAAATGGCTCCAAAGGGTTTGTCCATCAAACCAAATCCAAAGGTAAAAAAATAGAAAACCATTGCTCCATTGGAAAAAAAAAATCAATGAAGTCAAATCCAGTCCTGAACTATATACAATGTGAAAATCCAAGGTCCATGAGCCCAACAATCCAAAGGAAACCTACAAAAAACTCTACCTAATGAATAACTATATACAAAAAGGTGGGGCATAGTCCATGCGCCCCAAATGAAAGAAAAATAGAAAGGAAAACTAACACTAATGAACTACATACAATGGCGGCGGGCAAGTCCTACTGCTCACTTGTTGATTTCCCCAAGGTCTCGCAGGGATAACGCCATGTCCACCTCCAACTCCCTGTGAATTTCCTCGAGGCACTCAGCCCGCCTCTGCGCCCTGCACATGGAGTTCTCTGCCCTGACCATAGTGAGCTGTGCTCCGCATCTATTTGCTGGCCCAACCGCTTCCACACGGAAGACACTCCCAATTCAGGGTCCTCATGCCCTCTGGCTGATGCCTGCCCCTCTGATGTTGATGGCCCCGAGCCATCATTGCTCCCACCTTGAGCCTGCTGCTGCCGTGCATGTGCCCTGCCTGTTGATGCCTGCACGTCCTCCTCCTGCTGGGGTCCAGTTGTTGGGGTGACCACCCCTGCTGGACCCCCGACTCCCGACTGTGGCATAGATGTGTCCTCCACCAGCCTGGTCGCTGGGTCAGAGGCAGCTCCACAGGGTGCCCAGGTGATACTTGGGCCGGAAGATGGCACAGAGGATGACTGGCACATAGGGGGTTCAGTTGAGGAGGGGGTCGCCATAAGGCCCAGCACACGGAGGAACCCAGCACCAGTGATTCCTCCTAGCCAGTCGACACAGTCAATGAGGCATCTGAAGGAAAGTGCAGCGTCCTCACGAGAACCCTGCACGTTATCCCAGATGCCAAGTTGACGCAATGCCACCCCAGCCAGGACAGGCTCAACACGGTCCTGGATTGCCACATCTGCAGTGAGAGGAACGCCAGTTGTTGTTAGCGGACCCCCTCCCTGAAAACGGGCCTGGATGAAGGCATCCCTGCTGGTGCAGGATGATGCAGTCATAGGATCGGGGACAGGATTACACACAGGCATCTCCGCAGCCGCCTGTGCTGCCTCCTGTCCCTACCCCTGGACTGCACCACTAGCACCAGTGGAATCCCCCCTCCAGACCCCATGTGAGGCTCTTCCACGGCCTCCTCCTCAACCAAACCCTCCACCAACCTGCATGACTCGGTGCCATCTTCCTCCATAGGCCCCTGTGGGGTCTCAGCTGCCCCTTCTGCTGCTGAGGAGTCCATCACTGACCTCCACCTCTAGGACCTACCCTAGGCAGCTGCGGCCTCCGACGCGGCACCAGACCCCTCACTCCCCGACGAGATGACAACCTGGGAGGGCAGCTGGACCTTGCGTCTCCGGCTGGCGGTGGGATCCCTGCTCCACAGCACCGTCTCCACCCTTTTCATCAGTTGATGCTGCAGACAGGGAGAGACAGAACACAGCCATCAGGGCACTGTACAATGGTCTGATACACACATGACAGTTACACATGTGTGGCAGTGTCAAACTTCACACATGTCATCACAATCCCCAACACACCTATCATTTGAACCCACACACATGTGCAAATTAACAGGAATGTTGCAGTAGGCCGCACCATCCAGACACATACAACAGTATGAGCATCTGAAGGTTAGCCTGACGTCACATGCAACATGGGAAGTGCCAAACACATGCACACACCCCACCAGACGTACATGCATCTGTACATCTCCACCACCTGTCACAGTTAAATCATCGGCATCCATGTCACATCGCCAATCAGCCTCCTACATGTCGGTGTCACATGCATCCATGGTGTATCACAGTGGCACACATATCAAATACACACACACGCACATGTACATTGTGCACATTCATGAAGGTGGAACCAGCATCCATGTGTCACACCACAACCATGCCACAGCACATACACATAATTATACATATGTGGTCACCGACACATACATTTGGGCACCATGCATTTGAACACATACACCATTGATGTGCCTCACACATGACTGGACTTGCATGCGGCAGGCTCTTGTCCCTGTACATACACATTCATACATGGCCCTTCCAAGACATATGTGCAACCTGCACACTCCTGCCACACCTCAACATGCACAGGGTCCAATCAGTACGCATGGACACTTACCGCTCGACTCCGGACAGGTCTGCTTCTGAAGGATCTGGAGGTGGAGCGCTGGGTGTATGCGTTCCAGGACCCTCATCTTGATGTTGGCAATGCAGACCCGGCATCCCTCTGCATGCTTTGCCTTCAAGAGGCGTCAGGCCTTGGTGAGGGTCTTGGAACTGAAGGCCTCCCAGCGCTTCCGGACGTGTTGCATGTCGCGGGCTGCCACCCCCTCCACGTTGATGGCAGCCACGATGTCCTTCCAGATCCTCTTCCGTCCTTCATTGTCGGCGCGTGAACTTCCAAATAGGGCATCATAATGCCCCAGGACTTGCTCCACCAGGATGCCAACATCATTGTCACTGAAGCTGGCATCCCTCTGCCTCTCTGCTGGGGGGTTGCCACTGGTGCCAGATGGTGTTGTGTCAGACATGGCACCCCCCGAGGCAGGTGTGGGTGGGCAACTGGGTCCTGGGGTTGGGCTGTGGAGCATTGGAATGCCAGTCGGGAGTCTTCTGTTCCAGCAGAGGTGGTCACAGCAACTGGATCCCTGCAGATGGCTGACGTGCAGGCACCAAACAGCAGGGCACGTGGCCAGCAGGCAGGCAGCAGCAGATGGCAGGTGGGAGCGTGCTCGGGTCTCTGGGGGGCAGGAAAATGTGTTGTGTGTTGTTGTCGCGTGGCCAGCTTGATACGGAGGGATTTGGCACGTGAAAAAACTGCACGTCAGCGTATAATTCGAGGAAAGGCCCTTATCGCATGGGTGTATCTGTGACGCAATGCACGCGGGTGTTTCCCTCCACACAAGTGCATGTTGATTGTATACGTGCAAAAACTGCACGTCTGGGTGTCACTGCGTGTAATTGGAGGAAAGGATCTTAGTGCGTACTCATGTAAGTGACTTCGCACGTGTGGGCTGGGTTAATAGGTACGCGTAGGATGCCATTTTCTTGTACCTGCTTTTTGTGGAGAGCGAGCAGGTGATTCTTGTACTTCTTGTTGGTTCACATGCGATTACTTCACAACAGTTCCAGTTCGTACTCCTTGTATACTCAGACAGCGTTCAAGTCTTCTTTTGGCAGGGGTTGTTGCCAACGCGCACACGTGTGTCTTTTTCACATTGTTTTTCCAGGCAGACGGTGAGTCACGCACGTATGTTTCAACTGTGGTTGTTCCCCGTGTGTCACGTACCCATTCGGAGGTCATTGTAGCCAGCGTGTACCATGCGTATGCTTCTTTTTGTGTTTCTGGGTACCACAGCGTAGTGCAGGTTCTTTATTCCACGCACGTGGACTACGAGGGGTCACGTGCATGTTAAATTTTGTTTTCGGGGTGCCTGATCGTTGTGTGACCCATCATCTTCCCCCAGGGTTCACAGACAGCCTTGCTAGAGCACTAGGGTATGTATTCCATCTAGTACCCTGCCTCTTTCACCCCACTTGCCCAGGACGATTGTTTTTTGCACCTCCCATTTGCACAAGAACATCAGTGCCATGGTTGGGAGGCGACCAAGCGGTAAGGGAGGCAAAGGTGGCTGACCTCCAAGAGGTGGGTGCGTTAGGGGACGTGGCCAGGATGTGCAGGGTGCCCCAAGAGGCCAGTGTGTGGAAGACCAATCAGGGACACCTATGACCCCCCCCAAATGGGTCTGGGAGATACACCATCCCAGCTCAGGCCTTGTTAACCCGACCCATATTGTCAACTGAACCAGCACAGGATGACTTCCAGGCTGACTTCCGTGTCACCAAGTCAAAGCCACGTGTGGCGGTGAAAGTTGCTGTCACCAGGCCCCGCGGATCTGGGGCAGCAATGTCATCTGCTGCCCCAAGTAGCCACGGTGAGGAGGCTGCAGAGGCAGCTGAAGCTCAATCCACCCCAGCTCCAAGTCTCCCAGCCGGGACAGTGTTGGTCCAAGTCCATCACACCGAGGTTGGTCCTGCCAACATCACCAGGCAGCCAATGTCTGCAGTGAGACCTTTGGTCATCGTGCCTTTGGCTACTTCCAGTGCCCAGACCACCTGCGCTTCAGCCCCTACCAACCAGAGTGGCATAAGCAACTCTGGGTCCGCACCACCTCCCAAGAGGAAGAAGGGTGCTCTTGCGGTACAGGCTGGGACCCCAGACACGGCTCCCCCCTCCGGCACGTCAAGGAAGTGTAGTTTCAATGATGTGGAACTAGACACACTTGTGGGCTACGTGTCGGCCCATGGCCGTGAAATGCTGGTGACTACAGGGTGCAAGACTATGACTGCTCAACGTAGGGCCCACTGGCAGTACATCGCGGACCAGATTAGTGCCCTTGGATTTGTCAGGCGCACAGCTGATGATTGCTCTAAGCGGTGGAATGACCTGAAACGCACAGCAAAGAACAAGCTGGCTTCCAATCATGCCTCTACTCTGGTGACTGGCGGTGGGTCTCCACCAGAGGAGGAAGTACTCACAGAACATGAGTCTATTGCTGGAGGATTCATCACAGAGGATCAGATCCAAGGCGTGGGAAACCTACCAGATCTTGAGGCAATGTCCGGTGAGTGGCCATGCATGTGTGTGTAAACCATGTGTATGTTGCTTGGGTAATCTGTTCTGATTGAGTGCCAGGTGAGGCTGTGTAGTCATGACTGCTTTGGGTCACCCATGTGGTGCCTCCAAACCATACCCGGCCTTGGGTTTGGGTTTTCAAGTATCCCTTCTGACCGCAGTTGACAATTTGCACCTGATTACTGCACTTGCCCTTCAACTGCCATCTTGCCACAACATTGTTCATACCATTTTCCTGTTCATTCTGCCTGATTGATGAAATCATTTGCATGTTTACCACACATTTTTGTGCCCTTCTGCCCAAATGTAACATACTTCAGACATAGATTACACCCCACAATGGCCCACATATGTTTCCTTATTATGGGAATGATTTCATCAATTAGGCTGATTGAGTAATGTGCACCTACACATGGCTTGCACACAATCACTTCAGGGCCCTCTTTGAATGTTCAACATGACAATTGTCTTCTGTCATGTCGAAGTGACCAACCATTGATGGATCCATGTGCCTGCCATCACTGCATTAGTGAACACTGGCTTTGTTGCAGCGTATGGCACATGCGTGTGTTGTCACACTATTTTGCAGGTTCTTTTTCATGATGTCCATCTCACATGGATGGGTGACAGTACAGATTTGCTACCATCTGGGTGTCCTTGTCAAATCTGCCATGGCTATGCTACGTGCCATCTGTGTGCTGGCATGTGCCATGTATGTGGATTGTCCATGCCACCCACAGGCTAATGTGTGATGCCGGTGCTCTCCAGCATGCAGCACATGTGTTGCCTTTCCATCTTGGAGTCCTCAGTGCCTGCTTGTTGCCTCCCATTCCAACTCATTGCCACTGCATGCATGCCAGAGTTATTGTCATGTGTGACATGTGTCATTTATGTACTTGATGTCTACCTCGTCATGCCTATGTGCGTGGGCTATGGTGCTCATGCCTGTTTTCATTAGTTTTTATGTTTTTGCAGGTGATGAGGCACTAGATGCTGTTGAGGAGAAGGAGATGGCGCAGAGGCAAGAAAATTTACAGCCACAACCAGGCACCAGTGGAGGACGTGGGGTGGTGTTGGGTGAAAACCCATTACTCTTACAGACCATACTGTCCACTGGTGTCTCTGGGTACACCTCCGGAGACCTCTATGAATCAGGTGCTGAATCTGACATTGAGACATATGTCCCGTCGCTGGTGAGTGTTTCTGGCAGGGATACTGTTCTGTCCAACCCACCTGCACTGGGGATACACCCCTCTATGGGGCATTCAGTGTTGGAAAGTCCGCCTGTGGCGGTTACGGATGCAGGGTCACACTCCACAATATTTGCTCCTGTTCCTGGGCCAGCAGATCAAAGAAGGAATGCAGTCCTGCAGCCTCAGCAAGTGCCAGCACAACAAGGTGCACATCACCTTTCCCCAAACAGGTGTGTTGCCTGCCAACGCGGTGGCCATGCGCCACAAGGCAATACTGTGTGGGAGAACTCCATGTACACTATAGCAGCACAACAGGGGGCATTTTGTGAGATCATGGCTCAGGCCTTGGATAGGGTGGCCACTTCCATTCCCCCCCTGAAAGGCAGGTGGAGCTCCAGCAGCAGAAAACAGAGTCCATTTGCCACTCACACAGGGAGGACATGTTGGCTTCCAACAGGGACTGATGGGTTGGACTGGAGACTCTGCGGACAGCCATATCTGCAGAGTCACAGGCCCACAGGGATGCCCTGAGGTTAGAACACACGTCCCTCAGAGATACTCTGGGTGCACTTGAGGTGTCCCGGAGTACAAGGTCAGAACAGCAGCTGGAGCAGCTAACACGCACACTCTCAGCTGAGCTCCAGGCAACCTGTGAGGAGATCCGGGCATCACGCGAGGCCTTGCAGGCAGAAATGCGTGCTACCCGTGAGGTGCTGCACGGGGATCTCTGTACCATCATCCTGCACAACCAAACCTTTCAGACCCGCATGCTTGCTGCCATGGAGGAGCATGCCAGGGCTTTGCGTGGTCTGCCTCCCATATCACGCCCACCTTCTGATGTACCACCAGAGGGGGATGACAGCGACGGCATCCCCCTCTTTTTTTTATCAACATCCACACATGTGGGTGTTGGGGTGCACCCTGTACCTCATCCCTCCTGGGTGGCACCCCCCTCCCGGTCGACACATGGGCATTTTTTATTTTTTTTTATTTTTATTTATTTGTTTGTTTTTTTCACATTTCTAAATGAAATTAGTATTTAATTCATTTGTTATCTTTATTTCTTCTTCTTTTTCCTATTTATTATTTTCATTTTATTTTAATTCTTGAATTGTTATTTTGATTTTCATACATTTATTTTTATTTGGTTATGCTTCTGATGTTTACTTTATTATTTTATTAGTTTCTTTTACTTTACATTACATTAAAAGGTATTTATATAGCGCACTATAGACCCTCAGGCATGAAGGCGCGGACAACAAAAAAAGAAGAGGAGAAAATAGGGGCCACCTAGTGCCCTAGAAATAGCAGAAGTGAAATGGATGGTACTAGAAATATGACTCAAAAGTTTACATTTACTTTTTCTATATTTGATTTGCATTTACTTTTTTGTTCATTACCATTTTCTTTCAGATTGTGAATTAATGTTACAGTCTGGTGCTTTGTGTGACTCCCATAGGCATCCAATGTGTATTCCAGCTGGGCACATGCAGGCTTGTCCTGTCTTTGGGTTCGAAACTTGGTTTCCTGACACACACACCCCTCCTGCTTCCCCTTTCCATGGGCTCGAAAAGGGTGTGACCAAGTGACAGTAATTTACATAGAGGCATTGGGATCCCATAAGTTGTGTGGGCAGTCTGTAGTACAAACTGTCTATACACCCCTAGTGGGGATTGTTGTTCATTTCTCCACTGCATGGTGGATTTGTATATGGTTTTACATACCAGACTTTTTGCATATATACATGTAGCTTCGTCATGTCTTAACAAGCCCGTCTCCTTTGTAATTGCAGTTCATGTTGTATGCAGTACACTGCCACATTTGCCTACCAGCAACACTCTGCAGTTGGAAGGGGTCGATGTGCTGCCTTGGTCAGGTTGTGAAACCTGCACTACTTCAATTTTTTACTGTCATATGTTGCCACTGTTGGATGCTGTACTGATGTTTTGTCTTGCTGCTAAGTATTTGTTAATGTGTGCTGTTTTTTTTTCATTGGTGAGAGGCAATTGTCTCCATTTGGGTCGGTGCACTTTGTGACACTTGTGTTATGTGATGTGCATTCATTTGGTTGCTTTCACATTGATTGCCATGCCATGGTGTGTTGGGTAGCTGAGATGGGGTCAGGGAGGGGTTGGGTGACATGCCACTATTTGTTTGTAGTGTTTTGCAAGGGGGTAGTCCTTCATGCTGCGTGAATGTGTGCCTTTTACTGACACAGCATTGGGTGTGTTTAAGTAGCTAGGGATGCACACAATGTAGCACTTCCAGGTAAATAATCTCAGGGTGGTATGGTTGTGACAGTTGACTGTCCCTTTTGTCATCATCATAAATTGTCAGCTGGTATGTGCCAGGTCCCTGTGCACTCCGCAGGTGTGGGATTTTAGGTGAAGAAATTTGCCACAAACTGAGTACGGGCTGCCTCACCACGTGCCCTTTCACCTCCCATGCGCAGCGGCTGTGCATGTGGTTGGGGATGTGGGGGCACCACCATGTCCACCGGCACACCCCGTCCGGGTTGCAACATTGTGCAGGACACATGCTGCCACTATGATCCTGCACACTACTGCAGGCGTATATAGCAGCTGCCCACCAGAGCGGTCAAGGGAGCGAAAGCGTGACTTCAGCACTCCGAATGTGCGCTCCACTATGCCCTGGGTTGCAATACGGACTGTGTTGTATATTACCTCGGGTGGTGTGGTGGGGTTCCGTATTGGCGTCATCGTGTAGGTGCTCAGAGGGTAGGCACTATCCCCTGGTGAGGTGATAATGGTTGTCATTAGTGGGGCTTTCCCATTTCTCAGTGTCTGACATGCATGCATGTGCAGAGGCATTTATACTCACCAATTAGCCATGTGTCGCCATGCCGCCCAGCTTCCAGATCCCAGTTTAGGGGTGACATTCGGGATATGAAACTATCATGGCTGGACCCTGGATAGTTGGCATATACTTAGGTGATGATTCCCTTGGCATCACATACAACCTGCATGTTGATGGAATGCCAGTGCTTGCGGTTTCGATAGATGTGCTCAGTGGCCCTGGGAGGACGTAGAGCCTCATGGGTGCAATCAATGGCACCTAGCACTTTGGGGAAGTGTGCCACCCCATAAAATTCCTGGACGACAGCCTGCCTTTCTGCAGGTGTTCTGGGCATACATATGTGCCTGCGGACTGAGGGGCGTGCTCTCATGATCGCCAACACCTGGTGTAGGCAGCGTGACTGCCTGGCCTATGAGACACCCACAACTATGGCACTTGTCCGCTGAAATTACCCAGTAGCCAAAAAGTGCAGTACAATGAGCACCTTTTCCAAGGGGCTCAATGCTTGGGAGCATTGGTTGAGTGATGTGAGGTCATCCTCCCACTCCCTGACCAGTTTGAGGATTATAAGTGGTGGTAACCTGCACCTCCCATACACCTGTTCATCAGGCATCCCAAAAAGGCTGGTCCTGGGTAAAAAAATGCGGGGCCTGGCTATCCTCCTTCTCCTGCAGTGTCCCACGACCACTGCTGTAAGGAACGGTATATTCATCGTAGCGTATGAGCTTGTTCGTTGTTTGCACGCACTTTTATGCAGGATGGGGCCGCTTACGCCTGCTTCCTGCTGGCGTACATGTTTCCGGATTAGCGGGTCTTTATTGGCTCACGGATTTCCCCTGTTTGATTCCATGAATACGTGTTGTTAGCTCACGTGTGGGCGTTGCGAGCATTTATCTCCCGTACTTCCCCCATAACGCCCACATTTTCACGTGTTGTTCCCCATTCTGCACGTTATGCCCCGTGTTCCGCCCACTTTTCTTGTGTGCGCTACACGATGTGCACTTTCCCTGCACGCGTCGCTCACAGCGTTTAGTGACGTGTGCACCTGCATGCGCCACCCACGGATTTGGCGCATTCCATGAATTGACGAACGGCTGTGTGCGTGGCTTTAACACGCGTGCGCTGCGATTTTCATGCTTGCGCTCCCCTTTTCGGTGCACATTTATTCCATGAATTACCCTGATTGTGTGATTAACTGTAACTATATGAATAAATATTTTAACTTTGCAAACCAGCCTGATTCCTGGTTCAGTGTGACCCGGGGAGAGGGTTCCAAGAGAGGGGCATGATATGAGTGGTACATCGTTCAGAATAAAAGAACTTTTAGACACAAGAAAATAATGATTTCAGTTGTGCATTACACGCTAGGCGTTGTTTTAGGTGAAGTGCAGGATTGAAATCACTTACAGATGGGATACAAGCACATCTAAATCTGACTTTAAAAATGGAGGCACAACACACTGAAATGCAGGAGATGCACAGATGGCTTACAAGCGCATCGTAAATCCGATTTTAAAAATATAGACACACACAGTGAAATACAGGAGGTGCCCGAGGTGGGATACAAACACACCTAAACACCAAAGTACCTAGTATTCACAAATGCACTGATGGAAGATGAGTTTTGATAGCAGTGTGTAAAAAAGACGTGAAAGGCATGGTTGACGTTAGGAGTATTAGTATTACCTAGACTAGTAAACAATATGTGTGACCCTCCTTTCCTGGCACTGACTAGCAGATACTCGATTTGGAATTGAAATCCCACACACATGGACCAATACATATTTAGCAGCTCTATATGGGACTCACACTTGTACATTCTTATTGCAATGGTTCTCTTCGACCGCATTGTATTGGACAGAGTGTTCCTGGGGGATTTGTATGTTCTTATTGAACTAGCCAATTGTGGAGACATAAACAAGGAAGTGCAGTAGTGAACCCAGTGTTACTGTTGGTGTCAGGGGTGCTACTGCAATCTCAGAACATTCTTGACCCGGTTCATGGAATATTTGCCCGGTTCAAAGTGAATTTGCCTTGCTGAAAAGTGACTTTGCACTGCTGAAAAGTGACTTGCACTGCTGACTCAAATCCTGATTCATGGAACCGTGCAAAATGTATTTTTGCAGTCAAAGTCTGGGCAAAGTCAGCGCATAGTCATTTTTGCAGTACAAAATGACTTTGCCCAGACTTTGCGCGGAAAAAATACACTTTGCACGGTTACATGAATCAGGGTTTGTGTCGGCAGTGCAAAGTGGCTTTTCAGCAGTGCAAATTCACTTTGAACCATGCAAATATTCCATGACTGGCGCCCCGAGTTGCACTGAGGAAGATAATTGAAGTTGCGCTTACCTGTGACAAAAACCTAGTGCAACTTAATCCAAGCTGGAAAAATACCAGCTATGAAAGTGGCCACAGGGTATTTACAAAGGAGACCATATATACACGCAAGCATACTTATTCGATTTGCAATTTGCAAAATGAAGAAATAATTATACATGACAGCAAACATCTGAAATGGAGGTGGGAGACTCTGCATGGGAAAATACTGGTCTGCACAGATGGAGGATAAAATACTATTGCATAATCACGGGCAAACAGCATACAATAGGCAATAAAGCTTTTGGTCATAAATCTCAGTGCAATGCAATTGCAACATTTTGTAATGAATAATAAAAACGTACAACGTACATTGTACTGAATACATCAACAAATTATGCAAAGCAAATTCATTAGTGAATGAAAGGAAGACTGCACAAGTATAGAGATGAGGTTGATGTAGGACTACATTCTAAAGTAAAATGTATCAAGAAGATACACCCACTGATTGGTGGTCACCAAGAAAGCAGTAATCGATATTAACTTAATGAAATACAGAGGAAGGATTAGGAAAATAACTCTCCAGCTGCTGTGGATTCACAGAGTGTGATGGAGATGCCGCCCTTGCCTGGTTACTCTATCCATATTGGTACCCTCAATATGTCACATGGTAATCAGTATTTTAAGCAGTGCTGAGGGACATATTTCTCTCGCTTTCGAGGATTATTTGCAATAGTTGATATTAGTATCTCACTGAATGCTATTCAATATGACTTTGGAAGGATGATGGGCTGAGTCAGCACTATCAGACTTTTGACCATGTAGCTGCAGACCGCACATAGATAATTGAAGCAGGAACTTAACTTGCTCTTGCCAGCTTGAAGGAGAGACTCCCTGGCAGCAGCCCACCATACCACAACCAATAGAAATGTCCTCTTCCATAAGGTATGCCTCACCATCCTCAGTAACATACTTTTCAACATTATTTTTCATATCACCATCTGCTTTAGGCAAGCAAAGGAAATCATGAAGGTCTTACATTAAAGTACAAGACCCAAATGACTTCTAGTTGGACAGTCGAATTTAACCCTATCCTCTACATCTTCTACTGGAGATGGCGATTCGATTCAGTCAGTGGCACACTCCTTCTGATAAGCCTTCAATCTCAAGTTTATTGTTTTCAAATCAATGTGGATTGACTGCTGCAACCCCGCTCTCCACTTATCTAGCCAACGGCTTCCCCCAATACTCGGACCTCCCCTTGCTACCTTGAGGATGTGCCATTATCTTCCCTAGTTTTTCTTATCCTGCCCTCCTACTTTCACCCCTCGACCGCTATATCGTTTTTTTTCATTACTGAGTTTGGTTTCTAAGCACGGATCCAGGATCTGTGTGGTCTAGTTTCCAAGACTAGCACGCTGCCCTTGTGAAATCCTCTGTTCTATAATTTGAACTGTTTCAGGGCTTGCCTGGATCTCCCCTTTGCAAAGTGGCCCTAATGCATCGATTGAAGCAGGATCAACCCTAGCGCTTAGCATCCACTTGCCCGAATAGCCATCTTCTCCAGTCACTGCAAAGTCACCATGGGGTGAGCATCTCCAATCACTGGCAGCGGCCAATTCAATTTTGTCAATGGAGGTGTGTAAATGTTTTCCATAAATGTGTTTGACCGAGCGCAATGAGGGGCCCCAGTGAATCTAGAAGTTTGAGGGTTCTCCATTCACGCTGTTTAAAAAAACAATTGTTTAAAATGGTGCATTTTGCAACACATTTTTTGGTGAAAAGCTGGGAAAAAACATGCAATACAAATTCTGTTAAAGGGTTAAGAAACCCAATGGATGTCAGTTAATCAAAGTTACACTGGCTCATTTTACATGCAAAGTCTTTTTCATGAAGCCTTTGCCACAATATGCGACAGTTTTCTGCCAGCGTAGGAAGGCATTATTCTGCTGACTGTGCCCAAAAATGCAAGTAATGTCACTTTAAGAAACTATGTCTCTGCTGGCTATGCCAATTGATAACAGTATTAAAATGCAAGAACACTCATGTTGTCTTTGCCCATAATTGACCAGTTCCACTGTAAGAAATCATGCCCATACAGACCGTACCAATATATGCCAGTATTTGCCAATTAAGAACACATTCGTGTCTGATTTACCTATAATTCACTATTGCCACCGTAAGAAGTAATAGGCAGGCTCAAAGCACCAATCAGGTCAGTCTTTGCATGTAAGAACAAACTCGTATTAGCGTTACCCATAATGAACTAATGTCACCGTAAGAAATCATGTCCATGCTGACTCTTCCAATGTACGCCTTTATTTGCCACCTAAGAATGCGGTCGTGTTGGATTTATCCCAATGAACCGATGCTGTAGTAAAACTAAGAAGTCTGTTCCATGCCAATGTTGGTGCTAACATTTTCCTTCCAACACTTGCATTTCGTTGTTCTCCAAACACTCTCTCACACTCATCAAAACTAGCACACGCATGACACATTTGCATTGAACTCAAACACTCTCTCTCTCACACTCACACACACACACACACACACACACACACATGCATAGTGCACTTATCCACATACACACACACATTCAAATGTATCCCCACAGTCCGCAGCCTGCATCAAATGCATCAGCGAATGCATGCACACATACATGCATACATGCATAACAGATACACACACACAATACATTCTAGACTTACCTGCTCGTCTTCGCCTTAGCTCCAGTCTCACCGCCACCGCTGATCTGCATTTCCCACCACAAGAGGAATCATTTGTGTCAACTTCAATTGTCCAAGTCTACTGTCATTTAGCAGAGCAATGGTTACGCTATTAGTACACAGGATAATGCAAGCAGTGGGGCCTGTCACTTTGTTTAAACGTCTACTCAATCTGCCTGGATGCAAACAGGCAACATGCACAAAATAGAGAACATAGCACGGCCACGGAATGCACCGCTGCGTAGTGGCACCACTGCCATTTTCGGGCCTAGTGACCACAACGGCTCCTTGCTCAAGGTGAAAGATGTAAGTTTTCAATTGAAGTTAAAGTTTGCATTTTCACTCAGTGATAACAACAAAGGGAGTGGTTGCTCCTTAGAAAACGAGATGTCACTGCTGGAACCCAATTGTCAGACCTTCTACTCTTCATGCATGATATGTTGAAAGAGGGCTGAACGCAACCAAAGGTGCGTTTGCCTCTCCCCACTTATCAGATGATTGTGACCCTAGCCTGCATACAGACACTGCTGGCCTCCTTCTTCTCCACACCCCTCTCAGGGTCATCATGTATGGTGAAATGCAACCAATCACAGTTTCCCTAAGGTTTGACACAGCAAAGGGAACCCTGCGTAAATGCGATCAGGCAGGAGTTATAAAGTTATATATATAGGGAGAACCCCAGTTATAAGTACACATGTAGTTAAAGAAGGTCCTATCGTGTGCAATTGCTTCCCACTACCTCGGATCTGGTCAGAATTCTTTGCACAGACTGTGTTTACAGATTGAAAGCCAGACACGTAGCACATGTGAGCAGTCTAGCAAACAAAACTATATTTAAAATGCATCCTCATCAACCGAATGTTCATGGGTGTCTGCTAGGTATATGACTATAAGAATAGTACATATTTTCTGCTATTTAGTAAGCTTCATAAGTAGCACATTTGCCAGCTATTTACCTAGCAGAATGACAAATAACGCGTCATTTATATCATTTATGGTGCTTCCTGGAAAGTAGCACAATGTCTGTTCTTTGTACTTCTGCGTAAAAAATAACAGATGTTTCTAATTATTGATTCAGCCTCTTCCAGTTTAAGATGCAACTCAGTTCAAGTTATTTAAAAAGAATAACGAGCAAACCAAATGTCTGTTTCTTGGTGGGTTGTGTTGTTCCTTGTAAATGGAGCCATGCTCAGGTTTAATTTCCCTCTGCCTGAGTCCATTTGTTGTGCTTCACACTAAGAGAAAATGGACATTATCACACATAGAAAAGGACACGGAGCTAGAACGTAAGCTGTTCAGTTAATTTACATTTCCAGAATACATTGTGCTCCTTGGCTCTGAAGTGGAATTATGCCTCTGCGGACAGCTACTAGGTGGCGCTGTTGCAATTGAACTGAAATGTATTATGCCATGAATTGTAACGCAGATCAGCCTGGGTTTAACTATCAGTAGTGAATCTGCAATGGGGTGATGCCCTGGGGGCTAGCAACACTGGTGCATTATCAGGGCCTAGATAGGGTAGGGCTTGAGCAGACAAGGCCGGCACAAAATCTTTGAATGCCCGCTCAAGAGTGGCGGCAGTGCGATGCGAGCGATCAGGCTCTACCGCTTATGTCCGTAACCAGAAACTCTTCCTGTTTCTTGGCTCCTCTGTGCGTGGACCGGAGCAAGAAGCATGAAGAGGGGCATCTAGGCATCTCACATCTAGGTGTCTCGGGATGATAGCTCAGGGGCAACGTACTCGCCTTGGAAGCAAAACAACACAGAGCAACACAGGTTCGATCCCCGGTCCGCACTTAGAAACCTCTGGGTATTAAGCCATTATAAATAACCTATCATTTATTTAGTCCGGAGCTTGCTGGAAAACAGGTAAGAAATAAGAATTAGTATGTATGTCTTTGTCCGTTCACAAGTTTGGCATGTGTGCCATTCAAGATGTTTGTATGAATGAGAATGCAGTGCGAATGTACTGGGTGCGAATAAGAATGCAAGTGTGTATGTTCTGGGGGTGCGTGTGAATGATTGGGATAGAAGCTGTATAGGTAAGTGACAGGTGGGTGAATGTATATGAACTTGTGTGCGTGTGTGTGTGTGTGTGTGGAGCCTAGATGACCATGGTGATATTTGGACAGTGACAACACAGCATGATTTACTGGCATTTTTGGCCAAAACTAACTTGATGAGTGTTAAGCACGTGGACAAGAGGTTTTAGTGTAGGGGCAGGCCGTCTGGGAATGTTCTTAAAGTGGCATGGCATGTTTTACTTGAATTAACAGCTAAACCAACAGGATGTGTTTTCTGACATGGTGGGATCATCTGTGCAGCCAGCACAAAAAATGTTCTTTACAGTGGTATTGCATTTTTAACTGAAATTAAGGGTAACATCAACAGGTTGAGTGTTCTCACATGGTGGGTGGAGGGCCTTTGTGAAGTCAGCAAGGAGACACTGGGCCTCATTATGAGGTTGGAGGTAGCCTTGCCGGTAAAACCGGCAAGGCTACCTCCAAACGCGCATCCGGGTCCGGCACCCGCGAATGGGCTATTACCGGGCTATTCTGGCACAGCCGGACCCTGTAATTGCCCTTTTGTGGGTGCCCGGCCCGGTACATCCCCATTCCCATTTGATCCCCATAGGGTGCTACCATCATGTTCTGCTCGCGGGTGCCGGGACAGCCACCAGGTCAGACTTGGTGGCTGCAAAGGCACCCGCAAGCAGAACCCGTAGTATGGCGGTACGGTAGCTATGGTGCCGGTAGCGATACCGACGCCGTTGTTGTCTTACCGCCATACTTGTAATGAGGCCCAATATTTTGCTACAGAGGCATTTAATTATTTATGGTGTTATGGGCGTGCGGGGGGCTGGGGTGACAGGAAAAGTTTAGTGCAGCCAGCAAGGAGTTGATGTGCTCTTACTATTGCATGACATATCTTAATGGTTTTAAGGGAAAAGCAACATTTATGCTCTTACATGGGTGGCATTTGTGCATCTAGTAGGACATATTTCCTTACTGTGGTATTGCATTTTTCACTGGCCTTAAGGACAAGGCCAACATGAGGAGCGTTCTTACAATGTGGAGGGGAGACAGGAAGAGTTCAGTGCAGCCAGCAAGGAGATGATGTTTTCTCACTATGGAATGACATATCTTAATGGTTTTAAGGGCAAAGCGACATGTATGCACTTACACGTGTGGCATTTGTACATCTAGCACGGACATGTTTCCTTACTGTGGTATTGCATTTTTCACTGGCCCCAACACGAGGAGTGTTCTTACATGGTGTAGGGAAGGCATTTTTGAGTGAGCAAGAATATGTTTTCTTACTGCTCCATGAGAATATCACTGGGCATACACAGGCATATATTGCTGCTATCAGCAACCAGTATGGACCTGTATAAACAGTCAGCATGAGAATGTTTATATAGTGGGGAAAGGCATCATGAAAATGTGCCTGTGCATTGGGGGGGGTGGAATCTAATGGATTTTTTTAATGTTTACACTGCAAAACTGAGTATTACTCAATTGTTCACCGAAAGTATGCCTTTCAATGCATCATTTTAACCCATTCTTTAAAATAATTTCCAGATGGAAAATCCCTACCCAAGTACACATTGGTTGGTTTAGGCACCCTCGCTATGCTCAGCTGACAAAAACAACCCTTCGGGTGGGCACAACCATATTATCTTCAGGCCGGTGTGTTAGACAATCCTGACCTTGCCTCTTTGAAGTACCCACACATCCCATATACCATCTGCAGCTTCACCTATGCCCTCTGAAAACCTGAATGTTACCACAGGATCACAACCTGGGCAAGGGCACCCAGTTGCATTCAACGTCAAGTATGCAGTTTGTATACAGTTTGCTCATGTAGAAAGGGTTTGTAAAACCCTTTCTACATGAGCAATTCCATATACATGGTCCTCCAGCAAGAAGTAGTAGACCAATAAAATGGTTGCTCTAATTGTTGGTGGATGTGATGAGGCAGAGGTGAGCTCATCCTCTGGATAACCACTTTAAAGCCTCTTACTGCTACGTGTCCGTGAGAATGTTTAATTTGCAATTGTTGATACTGTTGTTTTATCTGCTAAGTGTATGTGAATCATAGCAACTGCTGTTTGCTTTTTACTGTGTAAGTGTAGATTACACCTTTTACTCTAATTAATTTGGACGCTGCCGGTAACCGGTACAGTCCTCTTTCTATTTTTCCCAGTGGGCGTTTCTTGCTTCACTGTCAGCTGCTTCCTCGGCATATTGTGTGCTGTGGCACTCGCCGCACAGAAGACGGGCGCAACGGGCATGCCGTCAGCGCTGCGAAGGCGTGCTAAAGGCAAGCCCGTCTGTGCCCATCTGTGCACGCCGGACTGCACAGGACGGCCAAGCTAAGGTCAGTACCTGTCTAGTAAATTATGATCGAAATACACTTTTATCTCTGGCCCCTATTAATACTATATGTCTTGTGGGCTTTCAGAAAATCCTGGCCACCCAGGAAAGCAGTCCTACTGCTGATTTGCACTGTGCTTTGCTCAATAGCCTCTCGCTACCTGTTCATTCTATGGAACGCTATGATCTCATTGGCAACAGTCAACTCGATCTTCTGTTTTTAACGGAAACTTGGCCCGTAGAATCAGCTGGTCCTGCAATTGTCCAGCCCCCCCCTCCCAATTATGAACTAGTACATGTGGACCGTGTAGCCCCCCCCACCCTGGTGAAGGGGTAGCTTTGATCCAAAAAACCAAGTACAAGGTATCTTATTCTATTCCTAACCATGCCTTAAAAGTGTGTAGTATAGCGTCTTGTAGATACCTGAAGTAGGAATCTCAGTTGCGCAAGTCTTTTAAGGGGACTTCTCGGGGGCCGGTTGAATTCGGCCTCTTTCCTTCGTCTAACTCTGAAGGTATCTACAAGACGCTGTACTATACTACACAGAAATCGATCGTAGTTAACACAGCTCTACTACAGCGCCCACTAAAGAATACGGCGCCTCATTATAATGAGCCATGGATGTTTACCCCTTACTAAGGGCCTCTTCATCCACAGAAGCCCTAAATATGCCTTAACCAAGCCAGCTTCTGCACTAACTCCACAGAAGGGACACATTACTACTATTTGAAAATACTTCAGATTTGTCGTATACACTTCCCACATCCAGCCAGAAGATTCTTCGGGCTTAACAGATTCAAAGTTCAGATTGTGTTTTTTTTAAACTTAGTGACTATACTCCTGATGAAAGTTCTGTATTAATTGACATCGAACAGAAACATGTCGAGATTATACAATGGTAATGTTTTGACCATAGTAATAAGAGAAATGTCGAAATAAGGACTACACCAGAGAACTAACACGCTAGATACTTTGTACTATTATTGATCAGATTAACATTGATGTCAATCCTACCCATTAGGGTACGATATTGTCACTGTTTTAGAGTGTTTTATTTAGTGATCTACACCGAACTTGTAAAATTACTTTTTATGTCTTTATTAAAATATTAAATGTGTCATAAATAGCAGTTGATGTTTAATGCTTATAACTGTTGTGTTACCCTAAGCTATCTATCTCTTGTTAAACTCTTTGCCAGAAGTACCCAGTTGGGTGGGAATTCTGGTACATCTCGAACAAACCACCACTGTATTTGTTTGTGTCATGATTCCTGCCCTCATGTCCCCAGCCCTCCAAGATGTCAGGCTGGAGCCAGGCCCTCAAGGGTCTCTCCATCCCTCCAAAGACCCACTGGAGTCAGACTTGGCGCTTGTGGCACCGGACTCACTCACTCCCATAGGATATCATTGGGGATTGGACTTGTAGTGCATTGATGGGGACAAGATGGATGCCCCCACATATTTCGGTTCCCAGAACTGCATGTGCGGTCTAGTCTTTTGGGTGTGGTTCAGCCCAGAGGCACCTGGGATACCCAAAGACTATTCAAGTGACACCCAGGCTGGGAAACATGCTTTGTGTTTTCTGCACCTGCACCGTGACACTCACCGTGTTCGGATCGGTCTCCAGTAGGCCTGCATCTTTCTTCTGCGCTCAGCTCCTGCAAGAACAAGAACACCGTTAGGAACAGCCTTACCTTGCGGCGCTTCTGCCCATCAGTCATCTCTGCTTCTGTTCTGTGGGCATCTTCGGTGGTGTCATTCCCATCCCGGCACGCTGCTTCCTAAGGAAAAGGGAAAAGAACAGAAAAAAGGCATTAGTAAGCATTCTGCAAATCTTTGATTATTTTTAAATACTGTACGAGCTTCAAACGCTTACCTGAATCCCAGCCACTCTGGGGGAACTCTGTCTCCGGAACTTCTCATCCATCTGCAAGCGGGAAAAGACACTACAGGTTAGCGTGGAAACAGCGCATTTGTTCTTCATAACCGGCATCCACGCTGAAAACGTCGTGGCACCTAAAAGACACAGAGAAAGAACTCATTTCAATGCAAATACGAAAGGGGTGCATCGAGCTCTCCCTCACCTTCAGCGCTACCCATCTCAGCAGCACGCCGCCATCCCCAGACGCTGGCCATCATCTAAGGAAGGAAAGGAATGAAGTTAGAGAACTGATCAAAAGACTCATTATACTTACCTGTCGGACTCTTGCCAGTGAAGTAACTAGGCAGCAATGAGCCTGCATCAATCAACGCGCCCCTGCGCTGAAGGCAGGACGGAGAGCACACTATCCAAGAAAACAAGGTGAGCTGTGGATCAAAGGGAAGGGTTGGACCCCGGTGAAGAAGGGGTTCAAGCAGACAGAGACAATAGGGAGTTAAACTCTACAAATCCTGTGTTTCAGGCCCAGTCTCCAGTCGAATAGCCTCCCGGGAAGGGTTCGAGGTCGTAAGAGGTCAGAACAGGCTGAGTGACGTCCCCGTGGATACCAGGTGAGCGTTACAGAACGCAAAGCCCCACATCAAAATCCACATGGGCGTCATGGAAACATCAGAAACCGACCAGTTAGCCCACATGTTGGGGCAGCTAGGTTCCGAAGTACATGCAGCCAGGCAGGAGGCCAACATCCTGAGGAGAGAGCTGATAGTAGCCAAAGAACGCACTGATGATTTAAGCCGGCAACTTCTCCAGTCACAAGCAGGGCATACACCATTGCCGGGAAGCGTGCCCTCGAGGCCAGCGCCATCAGCCAATCCCGTTCAGATAACCCTTCCTGGGGCAGTTCCCTTGGCCCCGCCCGAACGATTTACGGGAGATCCCAAGAGGTTTGCAATGTTCATGAACCAGTGCCACTAGCACTTCCTTTGTAGGCCAAGGGCCTTTCCGAATGACCAATCACGGGTCGCTTTTGTGCTATCCTACCTGAGTGGTAGCGCCACGGACTGGTCTGTACCCTTTGTGGCCTAAGACGATCCTTTGCTGCATGACTTCAGGGGCTTTCAGCAGGAGATGGAAAAGCTGTTCGCCCGTCGTACTCATGGGCAGGCATTAGACAACAAACTTCTGTCCCTACGCCAAGGGAATCAAGACCTATTAACATACATAGCCACGTTCAATAGACTCGTAGTTGAAGCAGAATGGCCAGTGGAGAAGAGAACAGGGGTTACGGGGGGAGCTCAAGGATGTTCTCGCACAAGTAGTGAACCCCCCCAAAAGACTGCTCAGAATTCATTGACCTTGTTGTTCAACTGGATCATAGGTTGCAGGACCGAAGAGCAGATCGAACCAGACCGGACCTTCGCCCTATGTATGTGCGTTCAAAGGACAATATTGCCCGAACAACGGAAGGTTCAGGAGAACCAATGCAAATCGGGGGGGGTCAGATCCGCCTTGACTAAAGCGGAAAGGGATAAAAGGAGAAAGCAGCTGGTATGTCTGTACTGTGGAAGGTCAGGTCATTTCCTTAAAGAGTGCCCTGTGAAGCCACCGAGGAGGACGGTAGGGGCCACGGACAAGGAAGATACCATCAAGGAATTGAAAAACTCCCCAGCCCGGCAAGTGTTGGGGTCCATTTGTCGAGCGAAGAAAGTGAACTACAGACCTCCCATTTTTCAATATCTGTGGTCTTGATCAATCACCAACAACCATCTCGGATGCACGCAGTAAGAGCGTACATAGACAGGTGAGGCGTTGGGAATTACATCGACCAGGATCTTGCGGCAAAGATGGGGCTTCCGTTACGCCCTAAATCAACCACCGACACTGTTACCACAGTCGACAACACGGAAATAGGTTCTGTTCCAGTATCCCAATGCACTGCAGCTTTAACCCTTCTGTGCCAGGATGGACACCAAGAATCTATCGTTTTCAACCTCATTAAGGCACCACAGTTCTTGATTTTGGGAATGCCATGGTTGGTAGCTCACAATCCTCGAATCGATTGGCGAGCAAAGGAATTGGCCTTTCCCGAAACATGCGTCCACACATGTTATCGCCAAGAGAAACAACCAATAGATACCAGAACCTCCATGCTTGCGACTGTGGCAATTGGCACTCTGCCAAGTGATTACCAGGACTTTCAAGATGTCTTTCAGAAAGAACATGCTAATACCCTGCCACCGCATAGACCATACGATTGCCAAATCGACCTGATACCCGGCGCACAAATCCCTTGTGGGCGAATTTACGCACTCACAGAACCAGAAAACCAGCACCTGAAGTCCTATCTTGACCAATACCTGGCCAACGGGTTCATCCGTCCCTAGAAGTCTCCAGCAGCCAGTCCTCTCTTCTTCGTACCGAAAAAGGAGGGGGACTTGAGAACGTGCATCGACTATTGCACACTGAACCAGATTACCGTAAAAAAACGCTACACCCTGCCACTGATCCCTGAATTGCTTGATCAAGTCAAAGATGCCCAAATCTACACAAAACTAGACCTGAGGGGGGCATATCACCTTGTTCGCGTAAAATTGGGGGACGAATGGAAAACTGCTTTTCGCACCAAATACGGCTTGTACGAATATCAAGTAATGCCCTTTGGCCTTTGCAACGCGCCTGCTGCATTTCAATACTTCATGAACGATGTCCTACGGGAATTGATTGATGTCTGTGCTCTAGTGTACATCGACGATATTCTAGTATATTCTGCATCAAAGCAGGACCACGTTAAACACGTCCGATCCGTATTGGAGAAACTCCGTCAACACCAGCTCTACGCCAAGCTCGAAAAGTGCTCATTCCACGTCTCCGAGGTGGAATTCCTGGGCTTTATTCTCAGCCCGAATGGAATCCGAATGGATGTACACAAGGTAGATGCTATCCTGAACTGGCCATCCCCAAATTCATTTAAGGGGGTTCAAAATATGCTGGGTTTTTGCAAACTTCTACTGCCGGTTCATCCCAGGATTTTCGCAAATCGTGCATCCCATCACGTCATTACTAAGGAAAAGCAACAAAAAGTTCCAGTGGATAACAGAAGCCGAGGAGGCTTTCCAGGAACTCAAAGCAAGATTCACATCTGCCCCAATCTTATGCCACCCTTGCCCTGATCTCCCATACCTGGTGGAAATGGACGCCTCAAGCATGGCTATGGGAGCCGTCCTCTCACAAAAGGACCCCGAAACAGGCCAGTTACACCCTGTTACCTTCTGGTCGTGTAAATTCACACCCCCTGAACTCAATTACGCTATCACAGACAAAGAACTCCTGGCCATTAAGTCAGACTTTAAGGCACGGCGGCACTACCTCTTGGGCGCCAGACACACAATTACCGTAATAACTGACCACCGGAACGTCCAGTACCTAAAAACGGCAAAGGCCCAATCCTCACAACAACTACGTTGGGCTCTTTTTTTTGCTGAATATGACTACGTGATTACATTTCGACCAGGGGTGAAAAACGGGAAGGCCGATGCCCTTTCCCGTATGAGGGTGGACGAGCAAGGGTATCAGACCCCTGACCCAATAGCAATCATCCCGAGTGACAAGCTCCTAAGAATCACAGCAACCATAACTCAGAAAGAATTACATGAAGAAATCCAAAACCTGATGAGTCCGGAGCAATTACAAGCGTGGAGTGCACAAGGAGAACATTACATTATAAAAGATCAGTTGTCCTACTTCAGGAATCGTTTATTCTTACCTAACCAAGAACTACGAGAACAAGTCATGTCCGGTTATCATGATTCCTTGATCGATGGCCACCCCGGAATCGCTAAAACCCTAGCCAAGGTAAAACAAAATTATTGGTGGCCCACTTGGCGTAAAGACATTATCCAATTCATCCTATCTTGTGGAGGGTGTGCTCAAAACAAGTCATCCAAGCAGAAACCGGATGGGCTATTACAACTATTGGAAATCCCACCAGCACCCTGGCACACGTTGTCCCTCTATTTTATTACTGACTTACCACCCAGTCAAGGGTTTAACACTATTCTTGTGGATGTGGACCTATTTTCAAAAATGGCACATTTCATTCCTCTTAAGGGGCTCCCAAATGCTTCCACTCTGGCAAAGGTATTTCTTGAAGGCATCGTACAGCTCCATGGGTTTCCTTAAGTTTTGGTCTCAGACCGAGGTACTCAATTTGTATCTAACTTCTGGAGAAAATGCTGCTCTATGGCCCAGATCAACATCCGGCTATCCACCAGTCACCATCCCCAAACGGATGGTGAAACTGAGAGGACCAATCAGATACTCAAGCAGTATCTGCGTTGCATGTTACACCAAGCTGAAGGAAGCTGGTTCAACCTATTATGGACAGCTGAATATGCTTATAATAATTCCCTACACACCAGCACTGGGCAGAAACCCTTTTATACCATGTATGGCAGGCACCCACGTACTTCTGAGTTGGACGTTCCGACAACCCTGGAAATGCCAGCAGTCAAAACCTTGCACACGACCAGCTGAACACCTACTTCAAGCTAAGAATCGCCAAAAGAAGTTTGCTGATCAACACCAAGCAAAGGCCCCCAACTACCAAGTGGGAGACAAAGTCTGGCTGGCGTCTAAACACGTGTCCATTAAAGAAGCCTGAACTTTCCGTCCAAGATACCTGGGTCCATTCACCGTCACCTGCATGATAAATCCTCTGGCGGTGAGACTAGCTTTGCCGTCAAACATGCAAATTCATCCTATGTTCCACGTGTCTCTCCTTAAACCTGTTCAACCTGGGACCCGGGTAGCAATGCCACCGCAGCCAGTAGTAGTCGCCAGGGAGCCAGAATTCGAAGTCAAGGACATCCTAGATTCAAAGTACGTCAGATCCAAATTATACTACTTAGTAGACTGGAATGGGTATGGTCCGCAAGACAGGACATGGGAGCCATGTGAGTACATCCATGCCCCTCGCTTGCTTAGACGATTTCATCAAAACCATCCAACCAAACCAGACTCACTCACTCCCATAGGATAACATTGGGGATTGGACTTGTAGTGCATTGATGGGGACAAGATGGATGCCACCACATATTTCAGTTCCCAGAACTGCATGTGCGGTCTAGTCTTTTGGGTGTGGTTCAGCCCAGAGACACCTGGGATACCCAGAGACTATTTAAGAAACTATTTAAGCCACACCCAGGCTGAGAAACATGCTTTGCATTTTCTGCACCTGCAGCATGACACTCACCGTTTTCGGATCGGTCTCCAGTAGGCCTGCATCTTTTTTCTGCGCTCAGCTCCTGCAAGAACAAGAACACTGTTAGGAACAGCCTTACCTTGCGGCGCTTCTGCCCATGAGACATCGCTCCTTCTGTTCTGCGGGCATCTTCGTAGGTGTCATTCCCATCCCGGCATGCCACTTCCTAAGGAAAAGGGAAAAGAACAGAAAAAAGGCATTCTGCAAATCTTTGCTTATTTTTAAATACTGTACGAGCTTCAAACGCTTACCTGAATCCCAGCTGCTCTGAGGGAACTCTGTCTCTGGAACTTCTCATCCATCTGCAAGAGAGAAAAGACACTCCAGGTCAGCATGGAAACATCTAGAGGCACTGCATACCACGCTTACCCACCGCATTTGTTCTTCATAACCGGCATCCACACTGAAAACGTTGTGGCACCTAAAAGACACAGAAAAATAACTCAGTTCAATGCAAATACGAAAGGTGTGCATCGCGCTCTCACTCATCTTCAGCGCTACCCATTTCAGCAGCACGCCGCCATCCCCGGACGCCGTTCATCAACTAAGGAAGGAAAGGAACAAATTAGAGAACTGTTCAAAAGACTCATTATACTTACCTGTCTGACTCTTGCCAGTGAAGTAACTAGGCAGCAACGAACCTGCATCAATCAACGCCCCCCTGTGCTGAAGCCAGATGGAGAGCACACTATCCAAGAAAACAAGGTGAGCTCTGGATCAAAGGGAAGGGTTGGACCCCTGGGAAGAAGGGGTTCAAGCACACAGAGACAATAGGGAGTTAAACTCTACCAATCCTGTGTGTCAGGCCCAGTCTCCAGTCGAATAGCCTCCTGGGAAGGGTTCGAGGTCGTAAGAGGTCAGAACAGGCTGAGTGACGTCCCCGTGGATACCAGGTGAGCGTTACAGTTTGATAACAAAGGCTATATGATATTTCCTAAAATCTGGGAAATTGACGCCACCTATTGGAACAAGGTTTTATTTAATTTATTAAGTGAGATTCTACGCCTACCTTTCCCCCATAGAAATTTGATCAGGGAAGAGTCTATGGATTTGAAAAAGGAGAGAGGAAGTGGGATAGGTAGCATGTATAGGAGGTAAAGCATGATAGGGGAGATCATCATCGTAATGGATTCCAACCTACCCCACCAAGAGAGATATAGGGGAGCCCATGAAGATGTAAGTTCCTTGATTCTGGTAAGCACAGTATTAATGTTTTTTTTCTCGTATATCACGAATGGAAGTGGAGATGCTAATGCCTAGGTATTTAATGCCATGAGGCCACCATTTAATTCCTAATGACAACGTATGATGATAAGTGCAATGTATGTTAAGTGGGAGAATCTCTGATTTGTCGGTAATAAGTTTATAGCCAGAGGCTTTAGAAAAATTGGAGATGACCTGTAGAAGATGAGGGCCACTTTGTTCTGGGTTTTAAAGAAAAAGAAGGGCATCATCAGCATAGGTTACTGTTTTAATATGCATTTGCTTATATTGAACTCCTAGTATATTATCGTTTTGTCTTATATTTTCTAGAAAGGGTTCAAGGGCAAGGATAAAGAGAATCGGGGAAAGAGGGCAGCCTTGACGAGTTCCTCTAGCAAAGGGAACAAGGGAGATAGTTGACCATTAACAAAGATTGCTGATTTGGGCATTGAGTAAAGGATATTAATCATGGATAAAAGTGGGGGGGGCAAAGCAATGCCATTTGAGAGATTCAAATAGGAAATCCCACTCAACTCTGTTAAATGCCTTTTCGGCATCTAGGGCAATTGCAACATGAGGATCTTTGGATGGATATTATTTCTATAATATCTAAAAATAATCTGACTTTGAAAGGGGAGATTCTGTTTTTAACATAACCAGCATGATCTTCTTTAAGGAGGTTTGGGAGAAAGGGGAGAAGTCTGTTAGCTAGAATTTTCACAAATATTTTACAGACAGTATTTATCAGGGAAATAGGACAGTGTCGTGAATCGACCTTATCTAAAGTCACAAAGACTTGCGATGGCCCCTCCAATCACTTGGAAGATTCCTTGGCGTCTGGCTCAACGCCGAAAACACGGCGGTTCTGTGTGGACTGCAGCATCCAGCATTCCGTGTTAGTACTCGAGTCAGGCGTTACGGTCACGTGATATGCACGAACCATCATTCACGCCTGTATGCGAGTACTACTTATTCTTGCTGCACACACGAAATGGTGCTCCTTAACTGAGTTCTACAGCCAGTTTTGTAGTGTCCGTTTCCTGCAATCTTGTTTCTTGAACCTGTTATTACGGATTGACCATTTTGAACTGCCCCTGATTTCTGGTATTCGGCTCCTTCGGATTGATTCCTGTTACCCCTGACCCGGCATACGTTACCTGGACTCCCACTGCCTACTGTTCTGTTACGCCGCTACACCGGAACTCTGCAACTCAGCGTTATCGCTTCTGAATCCTGGTCAAGTACCTCCCGCTCCCACTTGGACCCGCTCCTTACCTGTATTTTCCTCTCTTTTATTTCCATTCCTTTACTTCTTCTATCCTTGTTTATTTTGCCCCCTCCTCCATACCTCCATACACTGACTCATTTACCTGCACCCTGGGATGCTCTGCTGAACCACGATGATTTCATTTGGACACAAGAGTGACTGTTGTGGATGCTCTCCTGTTTTCTTCTGTGGTCACTCCTTTTCACTAAATACCTGGATGCTCTGCAGTACGACACAAACTGTTGTCAATCCTTTCCTGTTGGGATTACGGGACTTCTCCTGGACCTTCTTTATTTGGTTCTTCATTCCATTTCCTCCGTTGTGGCCAAGTAGGTTTCGGGTCTTGTTCTTCACGGAGCAGGTAAGAGTGGGAAATAGGGGGTGGTGTCGGATACGGTTGGTACTTTCGATCAAAGTAGTAAACAGCTGTTATTGTTGTTTCCTCTAGCTCTGTTGCTGCTGCTCCTGCCTTTTCACTCAAGCCCCTAGTCTGTTAGGTGCTTTCTCATACTGCAGATTGTGCTCTTGTGAGGACAGTTTGGCTGCAAATTGGCTTCAGGCAAAGAGGGGGTTGTGACAAGATTGTCTGGTTTTGACAGACAGTAACTTTGAGTAAGTTCAGGGTCTTTATTGGGTTTTGGAAAGACAATGGCCATAGCTTAATGGAAAGAGCCTTGTGCAATTTCTTCTGATATAATGTGAGAATAGATTTCACTAAGCTTAGGCACTAACAGATTAGAAAAATGGGAATAGAAGTCAGTAGGAAAGCCATCAGGGCCGGGGGCTTTTCCTTTCTTAAGGAGCTTAATGGCTTGGAGGATTTCGGCAGGGGTAATAGGAGCATTAAGGTATTGAAGATCTATTATTGGGTAAGAAATTCTGGGTAGATTATGCAAAACTATTTTAATGGAGGGATTATTAGAAGGAGCCTCGGATGTATATAGCTTAGAGTAAAAGTCTGAAAATATTTGAAGAATGTCTGAATCTGAATGCTTTCTATTTCCCAGATTGTCTTGTAGGGTCACCTCTCTAGATTTTTATTTTTATAATTTGAGGTATGAGGCTAGAGATTTACCTGCTTTATTGGAAAGTTGATAGATCTTTGATTTATATCTGAGCATATTTGTACAGAAGTATTGAGTGACAATTTTATTATATTCTAATCTTAATTTTAAAACTTCTTTCAGGATTAAGGGAGACCCGGTATTAGCAAAACGAACATCCAAGGGTTTCAGTTGCTTGAGAATAGATTCAGATTCCTGCTTAAGTATTTTCTTTTTATTTGCTGCAGAAGATATAATAAGGCCTCTGAGAACAGCTTTGTAACAGTCCCAATTATTTGGGGTGGAAGTATCTTGGTTAACATTAATGGTAAAGTAATCATTATGTTGTTGAGTAATAAATGGTTCGAATAGCAGATCATTAAGTAGACTGGTATTAAAGCGCCATCTATTTGAGGAATTAGGGTTACTGGGAGATTGTAGTTGGATATGAACAGGAGCATGATCAGATATTGTGATAGTCTCTATTTGGGCTTTAAGTAGGAGGTTTGCCATGGAGTTGGGAATAAGAATATAATCTAATCTTGAGAGGGATTTATAGGGCATGGAATAAAATGTAAAATCAGAATGAGTAGGGTGAAGTAGTCGCCAAGCATCACTAAGACCTAGTTCAGATATCAAATCAATACATTGTTTATGAGAGGTATTCTCAATATATCGAACAGAAGATTTTCTATCTAGATAGGGATTAATGATTTGATTAAAGTCACCACAAACAATCAAATTATGAGGATTTATCTGAATCATATGATTTCTGAGTGACCTCCAAAAGTCAGGATCAGGGGAAGTTGGGCCATAAATGTTGAGTATGGAATATTCTATTGTGTTGATGAGTATTTTAAGGAGAATCCATCTTCCCTTATCATCAGATTCATAAAACAGTATGTTACAGTTGAAGAGATTTATTGATTAATATGATGATACCATTTCTTTTTCCATCTGCAGCACTGGAGAATACATGACCGACCCAATTTCTTTAGTTTAGCTGCTTCTTCATTAGAGAGGTGCGACTCTTGTATACAGGCAATTGAGGGCTTCAATCTATTTAAATGTGATAATACTTTTTGTCTCTTGATTGGATTATGTAGTCCTTTGATGTTCCAAGAAACTATGTTTACCGACAATAATGTATCTATAAGCCAAGTGGTGGAAGTACATAGAGAAAGCAGAACATTGTTTATAAACTTTTTTGTACGTATAGATTGGCATCATATGGCAATTAGGTGAAGACAAATAACAAATATCAATAGAAGTAGGTAGAGATAAAAAAGGGAAGAAACATAAGGAAGGGGACACAACGTAGTGGTTCAACATGGACTTAGATAGTCATGAATTTTCATTAGTAATAGTGAACACATAAGTGTCCCGGGAGGATAGCTCAGCGGCAGCGTGCGCGTCTTGGAAGCAAGACGACACGAAGCAACAACAGGTTCGATCCCCGGGTCCGTGCTTAGAAAGCTCTGGGTGTTTAAGCGCGTTATAAATACGTAACTAAGACAAAAAAAAACACAATTACACAACTAAGAAAAACAAACAATTCCTGTAACAGCGCCTGTAAAATAAATAAAATAAAAATAAGTGGCTAAAAAAAGGGAGCCACACCAGTCCATGTTAATGAGGGGGAAAAAAGAAAAAATACGATGGGAGGGGGGAGCCGAAAGGAGAGTCAGAGCCCCCGGAACTCCGCCCCTGTGGAGAGGCAGAACATAAGATCATTCATGCAGAGTTTGATGATTAGCCAATGTTAGATCGTTACAGAAGTTGGAAGTTCTCAAGTAATAAAAGATGATGTTTCCTTGTCATTTCTTTTTTGAGATTGAATGCAACCACGAAAATCCACTGAGTTTTGAAAGGTTGAGGTTTGACCATTAAGCGTAACTTTAAGAGTGGCAGGGTGTATAATGCTATACCTAGCATTTAATTGCCTAAGAGCTGGGCGAAAAGCAAAGAGCTCCTTTCTTCTTATTGCTGTTGCCTTGGCTACATCTTGTGTTATAAAGATCTTGTTACCTTCCCATGTTAGATTTTTGTTTAGTCTGACTTCGTCCATGATAAGAGTAACATGCGTAAAGTCAAGGAGGGCGAGAATCATGGTTCTAGATGCATTTTTTTAACCTTGTGAAGGTTTGAGGGGGGCCAATATGGTGAACTCTTTGAATATTAAGCTGAATTGAGGTTAAAAGGTTAAGAACTCGAGGCAGGAACATATATAGGAAGGCAGTAGGGTTGTCTTTTTCAATCCCTTCAGGAAGGCCAATCACGCAAAGATTATTCTATTTCGATTTTCAAGATTTTCATTTTCCTGTTGTAGAGTTGATACTGTGGTTTCAAGTGCAATGACTCTGTTGGAAATATCTTCACCATTGCTTACCCATCTTTCAACCTCATTCATTCTGGCTTCAAAAATAGAAAACTTATTGTCTAGTTGCTGTAACTTAGAATTCGTGTCTTCCATAAAATGTTTAAGCGCCCTTATTTATGATAATATGGTTTGTTTAACAGGGTCTATTGTGTTTTCAATAGGTGGAAGGGACTCACTTTTCTGCCTTTTAAGCGTCGCAGATGATGAGGGTGATCAATCTTTGGACTGTATTTTCTTTGAAGCCATGATGTGTTCTGGGTGAGTATTTCTTTATCTTTTCACTCAACTTCTTCTCTTGTCTTCCTTTACTTTAATAGTTATTGCTATTTTATAACTTCCTACTTTAGGCTTCACTTTCTGTTTTATTCTTATTAAGAAATGCTTATTATTATTTTGTCCCTCCACTTTCTTTTTCTTTACTCCTATTTCCCCTTCAACCTTTTCCTCCTTTGACCCTCCTGCTGCTTTACTTTGTTTTCTCTTTCTCCTGCTGCTGCTTCTTTTTTATATTGTCTTTCTTTTTCTTTATTTTCTGTTCTTCCTTTTTAATTTATTTTTATCTTTCTTCTTTTTATGTCTTATATTTTCCTGTTTTACTTTCCTTTAAAATTCCTTTCCTTTCTCCTCAGTTCCCTCTCTTTTCCTTATATTTTTGCTTGTTTTTTTATGTTCACTTTTCTTTTTATGGGAGGGTAAAATGTGTAGATTCAAATGTATATATATATATATATATATATATATTTGAAAATGTTCCTTTTTTTGTCCTCCCCCATCCTTTTTTTTTTAACCTTTAAAATGCAGGAGGAGGGCTTCTGTGAGGAAGAAATGCTGGACCGTGCCCAGTGCTGCCGCCGTCCTCGCACAGCTGACAGGAAGGATCAGCTGTGCAGCGTGCGCAATGGCGCAGCTTCAGGGCCCAGCCTCCAGGAAGAGGATATCACGGGAAAGCGAAGCGGCGGACTTCCAGGCAGCGTCACAGTGTTTGGAGCCCATGTCGGAGGGTGAGCAGCATGTGCGGGTGCCGATACAAGGTAAGTAAAATGATTTTAAAACTTTAGAATTAGTTAAATTGGGTTCCACCGGAGCAGAGCGGAGCAACACGGCTAGGCTGCCATCCCAAACGGCGCCAAGCCACGCCCCCAGATTTACAGACCTTATCAACAGAACTCCTCCACTCCACTGCAACAGAAGAGATCAGTCTGTTGGGCTGAGGTGAATCTGCTTTAGGCGTCAGAACATCGACATAGATTATTCAATGGAGTTCTTTTTTCAAATGGTTGGATTTCAGGCCTTTTCTGACAATGAGATATAAAACAGGATAACAAATGATACTTTTCTCCTATAATGGAAGTGTCAAGAGCGTAATCAATATGTGGTGTTCTTTATAGAATGGTTCATTTTAAAATAATATCGCAACAAAAAGAAAATATAGAACCATTGAAAAACAAGTCATGGTGCATTTAAAGAAGCGTATGACAGAAAAGGCAACTAACGGCAAGAACAATTTCTGTCAGGATCATAGTGATTTTTGCTGCTTGAACTAGTTGAAGAAATGCTCAGATCATTGGAATGTCAGCAAGTTTGAACAAGTCAAACCTTTTAAACTTTCAACAAGGTACGAATTAGATATGAGTGAACCAGCTCTAAAAGATTTAAGCCTATCTAAACAAAGAAGGTTTGTCCCGGCTCGGAAGATGAAAAACATTTGGATCTGATACTTAAAATGATTCCAAACTTTCAAACCAAAATTGGAGGAATGAGTATGTTATGATGCAACTTGGCTCGAATACAGCTCTTTGGTAATATTCTATTCTAAGATAATGGATCAATATTCAGAAATTCAGTAGTGCTTGTTACTAAGGAAATAATACAATAGGGGGAAGAAAAAAATAACGCAACTGAAAAAAAGCCGAGAGCATGTGCTTTTTCATATGTGTTTATTTTTAGAAATGCACATTTTAATGTATCCACAAAAGAGACCTGTGCATTTCGTGGGCGGGGGAGGGGTGCTGAGCAGGAGCACACATGATCTGTCGGCCAGCCTTCTTGCATGCATTACTTTCTTCCTGCATGCATTACTTTCTGGTGTGTCATTGGGAAATGTTAAAAAGACAATAAGTAATTTAAAGCCGCGTTTGAGGCAAAGAAATGCAGGTGGGTCAGCAGCGAAATTCAAGTGGGTCAACAGGTATTCATGCCACTGCTGCTCAGTTTGACAGAGAATGCATGACAGGGTCAGCAATGCCGCTCTAATGCATTGCACAGCTCCGTGTGCCTATTGCAAATAGCCGAGGGTAATGTGACTTCTTTCAACACATTTCAAAGAGCATGCTATTTGTGGATTTAGGATGCCATTTCAAATGCAGAGAAGTACAGTGTGTTGGTGTAAACGAACAAAGGTGGTATAGGGAATTGTATCTGAATATGTTCATCTGTGATGTGCACATTGAGATACCTTTTGAGAATAGGGCTCACGTTTTGTTTTGGTGCAAGTATTGAAATATGAAAGTGCATCTCATCACTTGCACCAATAATGTTTTGAGGAGCTGCTGAACCGTTTGTAAAAATCCACATGTATTATAGGCGTTTTTTAACCTAATTAGAGCCATAGTGGCCCATGGCTGGAAATGACTTGGCTCAATTCGACTTGTGAGCCATCTTTGTGGAGGTTCGAATGGCTCGAGTCAATTTGCATCTATTCTTTAAAGGTTTGAACCAGCATTCAAGTTGAGCACTTTAAGTCTCAACCATCCCCACTTCGAATTAAAGCGTGTTTAGAGTGTGTATATTCTTGCCTATGAAGGGGAAGTTCTTCTCATGTATGTGATCAGTCCTCGGAAGGTCTTTAGACATGCAAGATGGTCTTGTTAATCTTTAGACTAGTGAAGGGAATTCCTTTTACATTGTTTTTATTTAATATTTCTAAGTAGCTTCAGAGTAGGATCAAAATTTGAGCACGGCTCTTTTGAATAAGAATTAGTTTAAAATTAGCATACACATTTATTGGAATAGGGATTTTAATTCATGTTTGCTGGAAAACGATAACCCAATGTGTTCAGGTGAGGGTGCCAACAATCACAGTGACTTTGCTCAGAGTGATACAACATTTATTTTGGGTTCACAACAATCAGTGACTGGAAGCAGAACACACACATGAGGGAGCAGAACATCAGTGACATCAGAAAAAAAATCTTGCTGAAGGAGCACACTATCAAAGACAGGATTCTTTGAATTAAACATTTGTCTAAGGGAACATAAAATCCCTAACTGGGTATAATGTTGAACCCATAGGCCCTTTAAGCGAGATAGCAGTATTCTGAGATGGATGGAGATGCAGAATTTACTGTGACAACAAAAATCAGACTGACTAAGGAAGTTGGCAAACTCTAACTGTTTTTTTTGCTATTGTATAAAACAGGGATGTTACAACAGACATCAATGTCATATACTATGTGGCAAAATAAGAATACCTACGATGGGTTATGATAGGCTTAAGGGGAACATCTAGGTATACATTCTATGGGGGGTATAGTTATGATTGGACCTCTAACATCAGGTGGACAACTTATGCCCACCCCTAGTGCAAGTCATCTTCGCTGACATAGAAAGATAGGGCTCTTGGCTACGTGTCTCTCTACAATTGGTTGGCACACTTGTACCCTTCAGGAATATTCCACTGGCTAGCAGCATGCAAGCTGGTTCCCCAGGTGCTTGTGGTTTTGACTTGGTCATGCCTTCCCACCAAATTAACCATCATTTACCATCACTCCTGCTGTCTGCCATTCAAATTAGTCTTTGAACTCGGCCTTGTGGCCTTCACTGTGCCTAAGAATAAAAGGGAGTGTGAGCACAGCCTTATCTCCAGTCTCGATTTGACCTGCCCAAAATCTATTTCCATCTTGACCATGTGACAGGAGACCGTGTCTGGGCTACTTTCTTAGTATTTAATACTATTAAATTAATAAAACTTGGCACTCAGTGTTTTTCATTACCCCTCATACAGGAGCTTGCATTGCTACTCTCGTTCATTGTATCTTCTCGAATAGATTACCAGTTTCTTGGCTGCCTCAACCATTGACACTGGGCCAGACTAGCCTTCTTGATTCTTCCTTCACCGTCAGCTCTATTCTTTGCTGTGCCACACTTCCAGCCTTTTCAGCTCACAGGGTCCTAGTTTGCAAAACACGACGTGGAATATCCATATTGTATATACATATATATATTGGCAGCTCATCCTGCAGTCTATTCACTATGTATAGCCAGCCTTCATGATTGCGTTTCAGCCTCTGTACAGATATAAAGCGATTTACATTTTTTTCAGTGCTTTTCCTGCGTGCAATCTTCATTCCACACATTAAATGTTACTTAATTCTTTACTTTGTCATCAGAATCTATAAGGTGTATATATTTCCTTCTTTGGCATCTCTTCTTGGTGCGTCATCTCTACTTCATGTGACGTCACCAGGCTCCTGCCTTCACCGCTTCACACTTCTTCAGGTGCTTCTCGTAAGAGCCCATCTGTTCTTCGAGGATACCTTTCATAGGACCTTCTCAACGGATGCCTTGCCTCAAAGATTCTTCATGGGATAGACACTAATACTGGTGTTGTGTCACAATTTCCAGGTTCCAACATATGGGCAGAAAAGGGGCGGGACCTCCGGTAGAGGCATTTAGCTCTTCCTCTGCAGAGTGATATATGTTTACTTCCATTGGTAACAGAACATGTTTAACTGGTTTTAGGGATGAGAAGCTCAATGCCAGGGTTCGTTCAGATAGTGACAAATGTGTTTTCTAATAATGGGTAGAATAGCAGTGAATGGGCTACAAAACTGGCCTGATAGCATGACATGTGTTGCTTTAATTATTGGACAGAAACATGTCTTTTTCCAGAGATAGTCCAAAATAGGTGTTTGGGTAAAGAGCATGACATATGCAGTTTTTTTCTTCTTCTGGATATGATATGATATGATAGGTTATTTATAACGTGCTTAATACCCAGAGATTTCTAAGCGCGGACCCGGGGATCGAACCCGTGTTGCTCCATATCATTTTGTTTCCAAGGCGAGCATGTTGCCCCTGAGCTATCCTCCCGAGAGTGGAGGGTGGAGGGAGCATAGTTTACGTGGAAGTATTAAGAGCTGTTTCCTGAAAGAGCAGGACCTCAGCAACTCTTTTATTTGGGGGATAAAATCATTGACTGAGTTAAGAGATTCACTCTTTTATTTGTCCTGAGGGAGCAGAACATTAATGACATTGTTTTAACAGTGGTACACTTGGCACAGGTGTTTTTCCTGTGGGTGGTGAACATCATCAGTGACTGAGTTCAGGCACAGACGCATTTTCTGTTTCTCCAAAAAGTGATATGTGAAAGGGTTAAGAGATACACACATGTTAGTTTGTTTCATATGCCTTTAAGAGAGTCACACTTACCCTCTTCCCAAAAGAGCAGAACATGTGTGACTAACTTGTTGACACATATTATTAGATCCTGGTAAAGAAGAATATTAGTAAAAAGGCTCAGAGATGGTCAACTTGATTTGCTCATCAGATAGAACATTTTAAATGACTGAATTCAGAGAGAGAATATACATATTTTTCCTAAATTGGGAGAACTAAGATATCTGGGTTCTTGAGAGTGTTCCTGATGGAAGGGGGCAGCACTGACTGGATTTAAAGGGATGCACATCTTTCCATCATAAAGGAGCAGAACATAAGTGATTGGGCTCAGAGGGGAATCCATGTTTTCTTTCCTTAGATTTGAGAACGTGATACCACTGCTAACTCCTGAATGAACACAAGTTCAATGACTGAGTTTGGAAAGTGACCCTTGTTTATTTCCAGTGGTGCTAGAAAATCAGTGACTAAGATTTGAAAGACACACTCTGGGAGCAGAACATTAGTGATTGTATTTAGGGGTTACATATTTTCTTTTCTGAGTCATAAGAACATATGAGAGGTAAACAATTATCTTTTTTTCCTGAGAGAGAAGAACATCTGTGAATGGGCTTCAAAGAATTATACATGTTTTTACTGAGAGAGCAGAAAATCAGTTCAATGCATTTCTTGAGGGAACAGCACATGCAATTTTTTAACTGGGTGAGCAGAACAGCAGTGATTTTCTCAGAGAATTCTTTTTTTTACAGGAGATGCAATACATCATTAACTAGGTACACTAAATGACATGTTCTTTTCCTGAATAAGAATAACATCATTGACTTGGTTCAGAAAAAGATTGCCACATTTCATTCATGATGGAGTAGGTAATTGGTGACTGGTTTCTGAGAGTGATGCCACATGTTCTTTACTGAGGGTGAAGAGCATCTTTTTACATGATGGAGGAGAACATCAATAAAGTGAGGGGGAAGATAGAGAGAAATAGAGAGAGAGAAGAGAGAGAGAGGAGAGAGCGAAATACCAGTGAGTAGATGTTAAGGGACTCACACATATTGACATATTGACACTTTTTAAAGAGTACAGACAAGGGGGGTCCTGGTAGTGCCTCTCTACCGGCCTATATGCGGGGTTAGAGCCTCAACCAGAGTCCTTAGCTCACCATCCTTTCACAGAAGAGACATTTCCACTATGAAGAGGACAGATTGTGAAGCAGAGTGAAACTCCGACTGATGCAGTTGAACTGCTTTGCAGAGGCAAACCTCTGCAGTATTCACGTCCTAGAGAGGTGGAGCCATGTTGGGCCATGGAACCAGTGGAAGCAATGAGGAGGAAGAAGACGCTAACCAAACACCTGCTGGTTGGCATTCTACCTGACTGAGATTCCCAGATCAGAACAGGAGCATATAAAGAGTGATCTCTGTTCCATCTGGTTGTGTGACCACAAAGGAGCTGTGGTAGCCTGCAAAGCTGGCAATGAATGCCGAGACCAGACCATACGTGGGAGCTCGGATCCCTGAGCACTGTGTACGTTGTAAGTGGTTGCATAGAGGGATAGCCACTGGCAAAGCTGACAAGGCTTCCAGAACCTGAGAAACCCAACAGAAAACCTGTCAGTACAAGGTACGAACAATATAGATAATGGTTGGAAATCAATATAAAGTTTTGTGAGCCTGAGAAACCCGACAGTGAAAAACCCATATGAAAGAGGGATTGAGAGGAATGCAACCATTGTAAATAGTGTTTCAAAATCATATCAAGGTTACGGTAGCCTGAGAAACCCAAATGTGTAAAAACCCTATGAAAAGGGGAATGACAGAAATACAAACATTGTAAATCATTATTGGAAAAGATATCATGGTCACAGGAAACTAAGAAACCCAAGAGTAAAAAACCCTAAGAAAGGGGGATTGACAGAAGTATCAACACTGTGAGTAACGGCTGGGAAGCTTTCTAGGTTACGGGAGCATGACAATCCTAAGTGAACAAATACCCTAGAGAGGGGGAAAAAAGAGATATCTAGAGACCTTTGAAGTAAGGCAAAATAAGTCAGAGGGATGTTTCAAACGTGAACAACCAGAGTGGATCACTGCACTATACATATATATGTAAATCAATTGTGTAAAAGAAAGCCAATGTTCTGAAGATTGTGGGACCGTGGGTAGTCCGAGTGCTCAAAGGAGATAAAGTTGTTGTTTGTTTCAAGAAATAGTTTTCGTTAATAACAAGGAGAAACTGAAATCCTTAACCTAGTATTAAAGCTTTGATGAATATCCTGCTGTGAAAAAGGACATTTGAAGACTGAGAAACCGTCAAGAGTAAACCGGGCCAGACAGAAGTCTTGCTGAGGCTAGTATACAAAGGCTCCCTGTTTCCCTTTTTTAGTTCGGTATTTTCTAAAGTGCTAGGGCCAGTTAGTTGGAAAGGATTTGGATTACAAAGGACTTTATTTTGGACTTTTACATTCATCCTTAGTGTTTGTTCCCTTGAACCATGAGACAAAATCATCCAAATCCTTCTTCAGGTTTGCCACATCAGGTAGCAGCACATCACATGGTGTTCACATGATGTCACTCACTTGTTCGTTACTGAGGGAGAAGTACATCTTTTTGCATGATGGAGGAGAAAAGAGAAAATCAATAAAGGCGGACACAGAGAACGATAGAGAGAGAGAAAGGTAGAGAGAGAGAGGGGGGGGATTGGAAACCCAATTAGTTGATTTTAAGGGACACAGGCATATTTTTCTCTAAAGAGCAGAACATCAGTGGCACCGTTCAGAGTGTGACATATCTTGGCATGTTGTGAGGGAACAGAACATTGCTGATTGAATTCAGAGACATACACATGTTTTTCTTAATGCAACATGAAATCAGTGACATGTTTCAGAGAATGATGCATTTGCTTTTTTCATTTTTTTATCAGGGAGCAGCAAATTAGTGATTGAGTTCAAAGACACTTGTAATTTTCCTCTGGGCAAAATGTAATCAGTGACTGAGTTGTTATGGAGAGCACATGCCTGGACAGGCCATAGTACATGCTTGATTAGGGCATTTTGGAAGCAGCTTACTTGATTATCCAAGGCTTACTAAATGCCTTTCATTTTGGGTAGAATGCATTTATAAGGACATATACTCTAGGGTTCTGTTCTCAGGAGCATAAAAGCAGTATTAGCGTTCAGAAACCAACATACATTTCTTTCCTGGTGGAGCAGAATACTTTCTGTTTTCAAATAGTTATACATGTATTTTCCCTGGGTTCAGAATTCCACACATACAATTTTCTTTTTTTTTTTTTACAATATTGTTTATTCTTTTGAAAGTAACACAAACAAATATTCAAAAACATATCTTTCTTAGTACATGTAAGAATACATCTCAATGGTTCAATTTATAAAGGAAAGAACAACAAAGGAAAGGGGCAAGAAGCAGAGGAGAAAAAGAAAAAAAACGAGAGGTTTGGAAGAGTAAATATCTACACATGGGGCAGTTGAGCAAAGGGTGCGCACACTTCAGATGGTGACTGAAGACAACTAAGCATAAAGGTCACTAGATGCACCCCAAATCGCCTCATACCTATGATGTTGTTCTTTAGCATTGAAGGATACTTTCTCCCTCCTAGGTAGGAGAGACAGACTCAGCAGCCTGTCAACACAGGGGCAGTATTACTCGTCCAGCATTTTAAAATATGTCTCTTTGCAACAATGAGCACTCTATATACCCATAATAACTTACCAGTCATCAATATAAGACCAGAAGGAAATAAGGCCAACACACCAAGAAGTGGATCTCTGAGTAGAGATAGGTCCAGGACCAGGTCCACTGTCTGAAAAACACCATCCCAAAACAACAGAATTTTCCTACACAACCGGAACATATGGAAAGTGGTGCCCACATCACTCTTACAGTTCCAGCAAACATCTTCATTCCACAACTTGCACGACCACATCTTCCGAGGAGACCAGTACAAGCAGTGGTTAATCCGCTGCTGCGTATACCTCCATTTTAAATCAACTTTGTACCTAACCGGCCCTGCACATATGCGGTTTCACTCAATATCCGACAACAAACAACTTAAGTCTTAATCCCAATTCCTTCTACCACATTGCAATGCTAATGCAAACACATATGGAGTAATACATTTGTGTAAGGTGGATGCAGAGAGAGGCATGGTCCTAAAAAGGAGTAAGATAGTAGGCGAAGCATGCATTGCAGCATTCATTGGTGAAAAAATATCAACAAAGAAGCCCCGTAATATATTATAATGTCGAATTCCGCCACATTCAGCTTATTCTTAAAGCAAAATAATTCAAAAACATACATGTTCTGACCATCGTGAACTTGTCCAATTCTCCAAATCCCTGCTGGAGCAGAAAGTGAATGACTGGGGTTCCAAGACTGATGGATGCTTTTCATTCCTCATGGCGCAGAACATCAGTGGCAGGTTTCAATGAGAAATGCATGTCTATTTCTTGAGGGAGATTAAAATGTGTCACTGTGATTAGAGAAACATACAGGTTTTTCTTTAGGGAGGAAATAATCAGCTCCTGGGTTCAGAAAGTCTTAAGTGTTTTTCTTTCTTCAGTGGGTAGACCATTAATGACTGGGAAGAAAAAGTAACACCTATATTTGTTGTGATGGAGCAGAACATTGGGGCTCTTCATAAGAGCCTAAAATCATCGAAAATGTGGTTGGTCTTGATTTCCAACTTGCGATTGGAGTAGAATATTGAGCTGAAAAACAAATGGAATGGGACCGAGGGTCAAGCTTCCCTAAATAAAGTTATAGCTGCTCAAAGGCTTAGTGTCGAGAAGCCCAAGCGCCATAATGTCTTGGCTTCCTGTCCTCCCTCTGGACTCTTTCGCGACATTTGCAACTCTTTCTCACTCTTTATTCTCCCCTCTGGCTGACTCACTCTGCAGGGCACACTCAGGATGTTCCGATCTCCTCAGACCTCCCCCTTTCTATCCCTCTCACCACTCCTCTCTCCTGGAGCGATCACATTCTCCTTTCTTCCCATCTCACCCTCTCTAACCCACAGGCCAAGCCACTTCCATCACTGCCACCCACCTTTGTGTCATCTGACCCATGAAGCATGTATCAGTTGAGGCTTTCGCCACTTTCTCACCCCCTTCTCCCTCTTTGGCTGACTCTCACCCTGACACAGCCCTCTCAATGCTCCACTCTGCTATATCTGATACTCTTGAAATCATTTCTGTGGGATGTATTGACCCACTCCGCTATCTTATGCAGCATCACTCTGATAGGTATGGTGCAAGAAAAAGCAACAATGGCGGCAAAACTCTTGTGCGCGTCAAAAACCTCCAAAACTGCTTTTTTAAATGCACACAAAGATGGATGCACAACCTGCCACCCATGGTGCATGTGTGCTGAAATAGATCACAGACTGCAGAAAATGTGCCAGTGGGCTCCATGACCAGCAAAGAGAGTGCAGAGAGAGAAGCAGCGCTTTGCAAATGAAACTCCAAAATGTGCCTATAAATGACATTTGCTTTGTTCCTAAAAACTCCAAAATGCCTATACAAAACACTTCTCAACATTTAAAATCTTGCTTAGCGCTAAAATTCATTTAATCTAATGAAGCTTGGCGAATATACAAAGTCCTAAAGTGTAAAGAGCAAAACATTTCCTCAGACAAACTGGATTGTCTGTAAACTGACAGCTCCTGTCAAAATCTGTGTGCAGTACACTTGGCTACCTGTGGATGACAGCTGTCAGATGAGCTCCTGATGAAACTTCAAAGCATCTAAACTAAAAGTGTGCCGGGTTAGCAAACATAAAAGGATTGTTGCTAAAAGGAATACAGATCTTAGTTGTGTTTTTGATCCCACATATTTAAAGCTAAGAAACTAATGTATTTATGTTTGATGCAAAAAGTTTGGTTTCTGCTGGACCTTAAGAAATTAAGAATAAATTAGCCTGGTGGAGCTGCAAGAAGTGGAAAAACAGGTTTCTCCCAGGGGGAGGGGAATCCTCTCAGCAGAAACTCACTGATAGATGATAATTGTGGGTTAGGCCAGACTCTTGTCTACAGAGAGAGCATGAACAATGGCAGATCCTTCAGCCCAGGAAACGGACATGTGAAAGGGTTGTAAACTGCTCCTGGAAGGAATTCCCCAAACAAGGGGGCTGTTCCTGGACTCAAAGGAGAGACAAAGGGGTGGACCATTTGCTGTTAAGAATGAACAATGAACATTTTTAGAGACTCATAACTTGTGATTCAAAGTGGTGAAAAATATACAAAGGACAGATCTGTTAGTCTAGTTTTTGGCTGCACGTATCAAGAGGCGTTAGAACTGTGTAACATATTCTGGACAGGAATGGCAATATATGTGGTTTTATGTGAACTGTGTTAATGCTAGAATTGTACAACTTTACACAAACATCCTTATGATAAACACACACGTTTGTGGAAATTTGCAGACAATTTGGAAAATGTGTTCATGGCGAAAAGGACATAATTCTGGAGAACGGTGAAACAAGATCCCACAGCTGTGGGATTTTGATGAACAGATGCTACTTAAAATATGGAATCTTTGTGTGTTATTTGCATAGAGGTGACCAATGTAGAAATATGTATTTAGGATACAATCCGTTTTTTCACTAGTGGCTGAGGGGAGGTTTCAAAGGACTGTAAAGCTAAACCATAAATGTGACATCATCAGGGCTTGATCCATTCATTCAGATGCAAGGTGAAAATGAGGTCCTGATCCAATCCCAGGTCACAGGAGCAAGCTTAGTTAATGTCATTTTGTGATGTCATTTGAAAGGATAAATAGAGACAGCTGACAACAAATAGGGACTCACTGATTCACTCACTTTCCTGATTCCAGCAAATCATTTTGTTCCAGCATTCAACATCCAGCTTTAACATCTTTCCAGATCCAGATGCCAAGACTGTTGCCAAGCAGTAGAGAACTATTGACTTTCAGCAAGGCCTAAATCCTTAAAGTTATTCTTGCAACCCAGTGGAGCGCAGTGGTATGGGAAGGCCTTCTGAGCTAGTATCCTGAAACTATCTGGCTTGCTACCACATGGCTTGACTGAGAAACTCGCTATCTAGCTGATTTGAAATACCCAGGAACAAGAAGGGCTGATCCTGTGCAAATCCGATGACCGGCCTAGCTGATCCAGTTCCGCGCCTGATGTGCTGTCCTTCCTTGACAGACCCAATCCATGACCTGAACTGACAGTCCAATTAATTACAAAGGACTGTAAGTAGTAATAGGAAAAACAGTGACCCATAATATATCTGTATTGAATGATCTCAATCTCAAACCCATCCCATCTTTAATTCAGAACTATAGTATTGCTAGAACTTTCCTTGTGCTGACTTTTCTCTCATCTGTGTTACGAAACCATAACTTCTTATTGATTTGATTAAGAAAAGTAATTCCCAAACCAAACGGAACTTAGAGTATCACACATGAATGGTTATGAGCGGCCAGGAATGACTGATTCCCTGTGGCATTCTCCTTTTCGTAGTATAAGAAAACCTATCTGTCATCTTTAAACCCAAATTTCTGTTTTCCATTCTTGCGCCTATTTTGCTAAAACAACTTTTACTAAAACCTCTATAACTCCCTCAGTTTTTATGATAGAAGCGAATTTTCAACTCCTTGTGATTGGCCCGTTATAGCAAATATTGCATAAGGAAAGGTTTGCTGCAATTTGACATTCTGAGTAGTTTTACACGTGTGAAGTAGCTTTAAATTATTTCCCACTTGGACTTTGAGATTTCAAATGTTTTCTTCTGACTAAATCATTGCTTGTGATTGTTTGCATCTGTCCAAAGCGGCTCCCATAGGAATTCATAATAATTTAATTATTTTTGGCCACATTTGGTGTTTTTGCTCAGCCAATTCCAAAGACAATTTCAAAGCCATGCTGACAGTTGAAAAGTTAATTCCGTTTTTCTCTTGTGTTTGAAGGGGGAAGGTGGGAGTGATATTCTGTTTGATTTGTGTTATTCCTGAGTGCCTGATCTCTCCTCACATCTATTTAATTGCCTATTGGTGGGTTGAGGGGTGTTGCAGGGGGAACCCATAACCATAGTGCTATCTGTTCCAAACCAACACAAAAGTATTATTTTATGTGCTGCATTAATATTAATGTTGTGCTCATTATTTGATTCCTAGTGCATTAAAGATATTATTCAGTGTTCTGTCACCCCATTGGTGATTGTTGTTACCTATTAAAATATATTGTGATTTGCATTCTAAATACATAAATAAATATTTACCTTTTCAAACTAGCCTGATTCCTGGTTCAGTGTGAACGGGGGGGATGTCGCAGGAGAATGGTGTGATATGAGTGGTATATCGTTCAGAATACTGAACTTATAGATAAAAATAAATAAGGTTTTCATTTGCGCACTACATGCTGGGCGTGACTTGGGTGTGTGACAGGTTGAAATCACTTACATTGCCCCTGTCATGAGGATCTGCTTGAAGCCCAAAGCCAAGTGCAACTCCTGGTACGACTCAGACCTCGTCACCCTTAAACGCAAGTGCAGGGTGGCGGAGATGAAATGGCGTGCTTCTTGTACATCCTCTGACAAACTGGCCTGCCGCCTGCTCCAAAGGCAATACCGGCTCTCTCCCCTCACCAAGAAGAGAGCTCATATCCAAGCCTGCGTCTCTGCAGCATCTAACAACTTGGCCGAACTCTTTAAAATCTGCAAGGAACTGGCCAATCCTACCACAGTCTTTACTTCTCATGTCCCTTCCCAGGCCCTATGCACAGCACTAGCTTCTTACTTCATGTCTAAAACTGAGGACATCCTGTCCTCACTCTCCTCCTCTCCCCTCCCTCTGTATTCTCCCTGCTCTTCCTCTGGCACTTCTGCAACCACCTCTCCTCCCTCCTTCTCTGCCTTTCCCCTGTTCTCCGCAGACATGGTTTCTAGACAAGTCTGATCTATGAAAGTCTTGTCGAAACAGGTTCACCCATAACCATCAAGGACCACATTGACACTCTTGCTCCTGCCCTGGCTGACTTCTGCAACCACTTCTTTGCCACTGTAGTCTTCCCATCCCCCTGAAGCACTCCCTTGTGCATCCTCTTATTAAGAAACCCTCTGCCGATCCCTCCTGCCCGGCTAACTATCACCCAATCTCCATCACTCCCTTCCTGGGCATGCTCCTGGAGAAACTGGCCATCTCCCAGCTTAATCTCCACACTGAATCTGTTGGTTGTCTTCATGACCATTAGTCTGGCTTCATAGCTGCCAGAAGCACGTAAACTGCTCTCCTGAACATCTGTGATGACCTGCTCTCCAACCTTGAATCTAACACCCCATGTGTCCTCATCCTGCTTGATCTCTCTTCTGCCTTTGACACTGTCAACCGTGCCATCCTGCTAAATAGTATCTATGATAACCTTGCAATCACCGGTCAGGCCCTGGCGTGGCTGACTTCCTTCCTCTCTGACCGGCCCTCCCAGGTCCAACTCGGGTCCTTTCTCTCTGCTATCTTCTTCTCTACCTGTGGTGTCCCCTAGGGGTCTAACCTCTCTCCTTGCCTGTTCAACCAATACGTGTCACTCCTTGCCCACCGCATTGCTGCTCTCTGCCCCAACTTTCAGTGCTATGCGGATGACACTCAGCTCATTTTCAGGCTACCTTCCGCCACCTCATCTTCGTCCCTCATCTCTGACTGTCTGTCTGCTATCCAGGAGTGGTGTGCTGCCAATGACCTCTGCCTTAATGCCAGTAAGACTTAGATTCTCCTCATCAGCACACCCACTCCCTCCGTCATTGTAGCTCTCTGGCCGGCCACCCTTAGCCCTCTTCCTGCTCCCACCTGCAAGGCTAAAAAGCTCAGGGTCATTTTCGACTCCACACTCTCTTTCTCTCCAAACATCTATGATGTCTCTAAGAGGTCACACTACCAGCTGCACCTCCTTAGAGGTATTCTTCCTTTCCTCACCTTTCCCCAGAAGCTCACTGTCTCCAGAGCTCTGGTTATCTCTAGGCTTGACATTTGTAGCAACCTCTTTCTAAATCTGCCTGCTTCGACTCTACGCCCTCTGCAATTCATCCAGAACAGAACTGCAAGACTTGTTATTGGCCTTAAGAAAAGGGATCGTATGTCTCCAGGACTGAAATATCTGCACTGTCTCCCAGTGGTGCGAGGATTAAGTTCAAAACCCTCTGCATTGTCCACAAGACCTTCTGGGGCCTGGTGCCTCAATACCTTCAACTCTCTCTTCCTAAATATCTTCCCTCTCGAGCTCTTCGCTCATCCGCCTCCAACTCCCTCATGGTCAGTTGCTTCTCCAAGCAATGAGTTGGTGGTAGATCTCTATCTTCGGCTGGGGCCTCCCTCAGGAACATCCTCCCTGCCTCCCTGAAACTTGAGGAGAACCATCTTTGGTTCTGGAAGCACCTTAAAACCTTCTTTTTTGCTTCTGCTTTCTCTCCCCCTATCCCCTGCTGAAGTCCTAGCTGATAATGACACTGCACTGGTTAGCTGGCCACCCTTCTGATCTCGGGCCCTGGCCCTGCCAGTTGCATGCCTACACTGCCTTCCTGGAAACCCCTGCACCTGTGGACTGTTTTCTGTATCCCTAGAGTCCCCCCACCAGCACTTATGTCTGCACTCAACTGCACTGCCACCAGCTGGCCTTTCTTATATTTATCTTGTTATTTATTATACCATGTACTGCACCCCCGCCACACTTTTCCTTTTCTCCTTCTCTTGCACTTGCACGATCTGAATGACACCTGGCCTAGTAAGATCGTTGTCTGTCTTCCCTATGTGCCCCCTCCCTTCGTCTCGCTCCATTGCGCCTTGAAATACTTGTGTATAGGCGCGTTATAAATGCCATATCATATCACATCATATCATTGGTGCCTTATATTTCACAAGGATGGCCTAAAATGACTCAATATAAACATCGGTATTCTGTCTGATCTTAAGGCATTCATGAAATGCAAATTGTGTCTTTATGAAAGGAGATGTTATGAAACTCTGCACTAGCATGAGTCATTGTGTATGAAAGCACCTTAAACAAAAGAGTATACTCATTTGATTTTTGAAATCTCAATAGGCAGTTACCAAGAGCTACTAAGAAATAGATTATTACAGGCTGAAATGGTTCCTATTAAAGGAACACCTTCTGGAAAAAAGCTCTCACGGAAGATTTCTCCTGCTTTGTGCTCAGCACGAAAAATGTCAATTGGCTTAAGTTCTGCTAATTCCAATTCAATATAATTAAAAAAGATAAGATACAAGTTGCACAATAGCGTTTTGTTTCTAACATTCAGCGTGCAAAATAACTCTGTACCATTCCTTCATTAATGAATGACATTTCACAGCAAAAGTTATGTGTGGGATTTTTAGAGCAAAATCGCTGTCGACCAACAGTATACTTGCACAATTAAAACATTTTGAAGTGCAAGTGTCACTCTACAAATTCCATGTTTATATTTCCAATTCCTGACCTTTGCAACATGTGTTCACAAAAGAGCAGAGGCTCCAAACTGGATCAAGATATCATTGCCACTTTGAGAAGTTGAATGCATGACACCGTGATCTTAAATGGCAAAATGAATTTACAAAATCTATGATCTTGTCTTTCTGTGCAAAGTTGTCCTTCGTGATCATCACGTGACTAATTAACTAAGCAATGTTATGTTTACATGTATCTAACCATAAATGTGATGTTTGGATGATTACGAATTAATCTTAACCACAGCAGTGGTCCGAGAAACCTTCAACACCACATAGTTTAGCCCATATTTACAACTGCAGAAGCGTACTATCCACATGCAAATCAGCCTTGTACTGACATTGATGGGAACAGTCCAGCCTAGACTGTTAGGAGACATCCTCTCTGCATGAAAACACCAGAAAACTCAACAAGGCATTCACGCCATATAGAGTAGAATGGAGGTGATTCAGACACTGCATTTAAAGAGCTGATCCAACTGGTTTAGGGTTCAAATCAATGTGAACCAGAACAAACCATCCACATGTATTGTCTCCAGTCAAATCTGAATCCATTTAAAACAGGCTTGCTGCCTGATTCATGGAATTATTTGTGTGAAAAACGCAGATTTGCGTGCCTTTCTGCCCGAAAATCCCCATACTTAGGGATTTTCGGGCAGAAAGGCGTGCAAATCTGCGTTTTCCACGCAAATAATTCCATGAATCAGGCTGTTAGTAAAAGGAAAATAGTCTAACATAAGAATATGAAATAAAATGTAAAAAAATTCAAAAAATTAAAATATTTTAAATGGAGAAAAAAAATCGTGAAACAACTTCGGGCATTGTGGAGCTAACAAGAACTTTTTCTATATGGGATCAACTCAATTAGGTTTGATTCTTTTGATTAAATGTGAGTTAAACTCTAAATGGTTTGTATCATTAAAGAGTCTGTGCTTCACCATTTGCAGCACTGCTGCTCCAAATGTCCACCACTACCCTTTCTATTTACATGCTTATTTACTTGTACTTCCCCTTCACCTGGGCCGGACTTTTCTTAACATGTTGTACACAAGAACTGTAATTGGCCTGCTTCAGGGGCCGTATGATTGGGCAACCGACTCCAGTGGGTGAGATTGTCTTCCCTAGGTTTGTCAGGCACCATGGTCCAAGCCTATATTGGGCAGGTCTGCCTTCTTAATCACGTCTGTCCATGTGTGTACTTATGAAAAAGAGTCAGCAAGGAAGGATTTTCTCTGCTTTGCATTTGCTCAACTACTGGAAACATGGGCATTGAGGATCTTTGGAGTCCTGATTTCCCTGGTATGATGTCCAAAGTTGGCTATGCAATGATAATGCTTGGGGTCTATCTACATAACCAGCGCCTAAGGTATGGCATGAATATTTGTAAGAGTCCCTCCAGAAGAGGACATGGGGCTAATGTGACATTTCCCTGCTAGCCCATGCACATGCTGTGGGGGAGACCCGGGGAACCTATGACCTCCCTCATAGTTCCCCTGAGATGCACATCAGAAAGGGAATGGTTAGGTTCAGCCACCTGAGTCACCCCCACATCTGCAGCCAGAGCTACTCAGGGTACATCATCATATTTCTATTAAACACATCTGATATACCCAGGTTGGTGGACCATGCATATTTGCAATCTACACAATCTTAATATAGTCCAAATTTGAAAGCCCCAGTACAGTTCTTGTTTGGAAAATCATAGCATATTCACAGTTAGAAAATTCCAGTTTACACAATTACTATAATCTCCCAGTTTGACTGTCTTGGTATACATGTACAATGTATCCAAGGCCAGTATACTCCCAGCCTGGCGAACTCTATATACATACCAATGTGACACACCTAATTTTATTTATTTAAAAATGTTTTATACATTTTAAGGACATTATCGACACAAAAACTGCGTCCATTTGCCATTGAATCAGGTCCACAAGATCAGCAACAAATTATAAACAAAACAATACCTTACTGAATAAAATGCAGAAAAATATCCAGGATTGAACATTTTTACGAAAAACAACAATAAATCAGAAATTTGGCAAAGGATGTTGTGAAGGAATCCTTCCCTGCAAGCGACTGCCCGACCATATAAATAACGTTTTAGAGTGCACGACAAACGAAATCTATGCAGGTCTAGTTGGCTAATGGCTGTACTACAACAGGATGCTTTACGCCTTTGGCCCAGATGCAAAGTTGTCATCTGCAGTTGATGGAAGTGGGGGGCAAAGACACAATGCTAATGTGCCCTCAGTACTTCCTGGTTGCTGCTGGTGCCGGGTAGGTTGTTCTAGGTACACAGGAGATATACACGCACCTGGCACTGCTAGGTGGGCATTGCAGGTGGGTGGCCTACTCAGCCATAGCCTAACCCGATGGCTTGCAGTTCATACTGGCCATTGGTATCAATAGGAGGCCCACGTGGCCGATCCAGCATTGGAGCTACTTGTCATCAGTAATAATGGAGAAGTAAGGCCTATCTAAAACACCTCATGTTTGTACTTTTTTGATCTGGTATGATCCGTGTCAGGTGTTTCAATAGATGGCTCCTAGTTTGTCTACCTGAGCAATGGTTTCTTTACTCATCACAGGGTAACTAAAAGCTCACCTGCTTAGTGACGAAGCGAGCGTAGCGCGCGATGGCAGCGGATGTGTCGGATCACTGGGATGAATGCATTCTGAAATAATGAAAAGATGGTACGTTTCGCGTGAGCTAGAGTCATAAATAATGTATTTATTGAAAACATGCAATCTCCTTTCTCTATTTTTCATCCGATCCAATTACTTCTGACGTGTTCCTATGGTAGCACTTGGCCTATGTCTTTCCACGGTTATCTAAGCTACGCAGCACTGTTTCTTCAACCTGCGTCATCTGCAGATGATGTTTCCAAGGCAGCTATTATAGGAAAGACGACATTCTAGTGTTTCCTGTCAAATGTCTCCCCGTTTGGAGGCTTGCGTTCGCAAATTCAATGCTAACAAATGAAAGCTCCTCAACCAAGTGTTGCTATTGTTTCATTTTCACCCCATCATGTGGAAGGTGGTGCCAATTCATGTGTGTTAGGAGGTCGTAGCTGACATGCTACAGATGGCAGTTCTATTTCTGGAGTCGACTCATGTGTCCCTGAGACGGTTGTGAGCACAGGTGCGTTGGCAACTTTTACTGCAATGACATTAAAAGGTAAACAAAAAGTAAAGAACGATATTTTGAGTTATTTCATTAATGCACAGATGTTGCTGCTGTTTTTAACTACAAAAACAGTATACTCCGGTTCCATTAGTAAAACTCTTGGCAAGGCATATGTCAGGTGAAATGAATACGGCACCAGCCCTTAGCCCAACCAGTGTCTAAGATGCACCAGTGCACCAGTGGCAAGGGGACTGTGCTGCTCAAATGAAAGCTGCCAACAGTGATACCGCATGGGCGGAACAGTTTGTGCCAAAGCTGAACCTTAAGACTTTACGGTTGTCCATGAAATAATCGAATTACAAAATGTCTGCGAAAGAAAAAGTCAAAATCTATTTGAACGAAAATTACTTTTGTTTTTTCTCACGCAGATTTTTCTGGCAACCCGCTCCCATGCCCCCCTTACTTACCTGTTGGCGCCACACCTCGTTGTGTGCCAATGACTCCTCCATCCCTCTGCAACTGTGGTTCCTTTGACTTACGTGCAGGGGAACTGGCGCCACAGGGTCCTTTTTAAAAATAACATTGTTTTCCTATTGGGAAGAGGGGTGGGGGAGGGGCGCCACTCCCTTTGCCATAATAGCGAACAAGGGTGTGGGGGACACCGTTTCCCTTGTCCACTATAATGGTAACGGTGTGTTAGAATTGTTCCACATTTTCGGCTGTATGTAATTTTGGTACAGCCGAAATTCAAACAATTCTACCATTCAATTTTTTTTTTATTTTCGATCTTTCATACTGATACTAGAATTTGCATGGGTTGGGCCAGGTGGAATTTTATGATTTTTTCCCAAAGCTCGAGATAAGTGTTTCTACTGGGTTCGACCTTACATCTGGGAAGGCAGGTGAGTAGAAACTTGGGACAGTTGTTGTTAGGTATTTGAAGATTCAGGTGTGGCTCTGGCCTATTAGGGAAGGGAATGTAACTATAATAATAGGGCAAACGTAGAGTTGGGAATTATGTTAAAAATACTTATGTGAGATTTTGTTAGGGGACACATCTTTTGTGGATGGGTGTCTGTGTAAATGGTGGTTGGATGAGTAGTTCACCCATATGCATTTTGTAGGCACAGTAGAAGGCCAAATACCTCAAAAGAACATATGCATTTAGTAGGCAGAGGAGAAAGCCAGACACTAAGGCCCTGATTCACAGAAGTGTTTTACAATGGTGCAAACCCATAGGAAAACGCTTTGTGAATTAGGCCCTAAGAGAGAACCCAGCATTCATTTTGAAGGCATAGGAGAAGGGCAATGCACTGAGAACTCCACGTACATTTAGTAGGCTGATGAGAAGGCCAGAATACTAAGGACCCTATCTTCATTTAATAAGCATAACAAAAGGCCAAATGACTAAAACCCAATTTGCGTTTAGTAGGCAGAGGAGAAGGATTATCCATTCAGAAACAAATGTGCCTATAGGCATATAGTAAGCACAGAAAAAGGCCAAAAGCACTTAGACGTTCATATGCATTTAGTGGCATAGGAGAAGGTGAAAGTACTGACAACCCACTTAATAGGTGGAGAAGGAGGCCAAAGCACTGACAACCTCAAGTGTGTTTATAAAGCATAAGAGAGGCCCAAAGCACAGAGATCCCCATCAGTGGCGGCTGCTTACAATGGGCGGGGGGGCACCACCCCCCCCCCCCCACGGAGGAGAGAGAAGAAAGAGAAGAGACAACTCTTCTGGGGATTGTGCCGGCAAAAATTCAAATTAAACTTGTGCAGAGTGGCAGATTAATTATTTATTTATTAATCTGCCACTCTGCAATGCTAGGCTGCTGTCCTGGGCCAGACCTGCTGCTGTGGCGGGGCGCGTCCTGATTTACTCCATTTTCTGCAATGTAGAGTGCGTGGAGCTTATGGCTCCACGCACTCTACGTAACCATTCTCCCATTCAGGAGGCTGGCAGGGCGCTGGAGGGGTGGCCCCGCGCTCTTGTTATTGTGCGCAAACAGCGCACTACAGTTTGAGTCTTCTTCTGCAGCCGGGCCATACAGCATAGCAACAGGTTAGCTGTGGATTGTCATTGGCTGTTTGCCAGCCAATGACAATCCATATGTGGCGTGTGGGTGGAGTTGGGTCATGGCCACACAGTGCCTCACCTTCTTCTCGTTTGTTCTTTAGCCCAGGGCCCCTTGGTGGTGGACTTTTCTCATGCCCAAATCCACGTGTGCTGCCGACGATACTTCCAGTCCAGTCTAAGAGACAGAGTTCAGGTAAGTATTTTCTTAACATTTGTGAGCAGGCTTTCGAGCTGTGATTTATTAAGTTTTTATTTGTTATTGTTGATTCGTGGTGTCCGTTGGCCCTGTTGGGCTTGCATGCTGTGCTGGCAAGAGTCTGTTACTTAACTTAATGGTGGCCGCGTGGGCTGCGGCACTCGGCAGCCTACATCTCTCTCTGTGAGATGTAGTGCCACTGCGTCACGGCTCGCGCCCACCGACCATTGTGCCCGCGGTCCGCTGCCACGCCGGGCTTCACCAGGCACACACCATGCGTGGTAGCCGAATACACTGGGTGTTCCTTGACAGGCATGCATCCGAATCTTGTGTTTCGTGACACCTTTCTATGAGAAAGGCAATGCAAAGAAAAGGCACAGCTTCTTTAACACGTGCGATTCTGCTGTCGATCCCGGTCTCACTTTGCCAAGCAAATCCAATTGGATGTGTGCAAAAGGGCTTAATTGCAAAATGTGTATTTAAAACAGTGAGCATACGCATAGAGTGTGTGCATTTGCAGTTTTAATATGTGCAATCACAGCTGTGGCATGTGCATTCAACATGTTGTTATATGGAGGCACAAAATGCGTGGGCCCAACTTTGTACAACCATACCTTTTATGCAGATGCGCACCAATTGATAGCGTGCAAACACCACTTTTATTTGCATGCACAACTTTATGATGCGTACGCACACAAAGACTGTGGCTGAATAGCTTTATATGTATATGACACGGCAAGTGTGAAATGTATGTTCAGGTCGCACGGATTCACGTTGTGGTATTGCTAGCTGAAATGCACGTGCCTACAGCTGTATGAATTTCGTGCAAAGCAGACGCAGCGCTGCTTATTTTATTGTTCAATGTTTTCCATGACTTGTTTGCATTTTGGTTCAGCTTGGAAGATATACGGATGTCACTTTTTGGTGTTCTGATTTTTCTTGTAAAATCAAGCGCTGAAAATACTTCTGGAGGGAGTCATGTCCGTAAAGCACTATTACTCTGCGGTGGACCAAAAAAAAACAGTGTGTGCGAAGAAGTAATTTGTTGTCCAACACGATGTATCTTAAAATAGATATCTATTTCACTGACTGATATGTGGGTCGTAAAACATGAAAACTGGGAAAATCTACTAAGCAGATTTACCAAGTTCAAACATTGTATTTTCGGCACTGCCCTCTTAATTGTAGGCTTACCAAGTGCGCCCTGCACAGCCTGGAGTGATTGTGACGGAGCAGCAGGCACCTTTTCTACCAGGCACCCTATCTTAACTGTGCAGGCCGCACAGGTCCAGCAGCCCCCCTCATCCCCAGCAGCACCCCAGCCCTGCGCCCAAAGAGCAGGGAGCCAGGATGGCAGCAGCCGGCACCGCTTACAAGGAAGGTGCGGGACAACGCATTCAATGTAAAGCCTCTGTTTTCTGGGTCCTTTTGCGAGCTTCAAATACTATGTAAACATGAAGCTAATACACTGTTTTAATACAATATCTTGCACCTGCTTAAAACATTCTATCTTTTTTGTATATTTAAAAAAGATATTTATTTGAACTTTCCTCATTTTGGAATGGCTTTTTGTCCTTGTTCCATACACTGCTATCTTACCAGAATAGTTAGAGTCCTGAAAAAGTGGTGGAAATAGAAGCTTGTCAACATCTTACAATGGCTGAACAAAATGGGGCATTTTTAGTTGGCATTTTACTCTGGAGTTGGTAAGAAAGACCCTCACATTTTGGAAAGCCAGATGGGGTTGGCTGTTTGAATTTCTTTATGCATAAACCATAGTACCAGCTATTCGCAATACAAGCTGCTGTAATATACACCATCACACTTGCACACGTAAGCATAAGTTACCACCTTTAGTATGTAAAACCTAATGATTTTGATATCATATTTCAGTGGGTTTGGACAGTAAATTGCAAATTTTGGAGGCCATTTTCCCAAAAATGTTCACGGGGGGAGAACACCCCCGTACACCCCTTGGGTGGCGTGGGCTTGCACGCTGCGCCCGCTTGATCCCAAATTCACCCAGGCAAATTTACGCCCCACTAGCTTTCAAACTCACCAGCCGCCACTGATCCCCATTTACATTTAGTAGGCAGTGAAGAAGGCCAAAACACTGAGAACACCTCATGCATTTAGTCAGTCAGAGAGAAGGCCAAATCACTTACAATCCCATATGCATTTAGAACGATTGTAGAAGGCCAAAGCACTGACAGCCCCACCTGATTTACTAGGTCTAGGAGTAGGCCAAAGAACTGAGGAGTCCATGTACACTTAGCAGGAAAAGGAGAAGAACATGGCACTGACATCCTCACATGTATTGAGTAATCAGAGCATACGGCCAAACCACCTACAACCCCATGTGCTATTAGTAGGTAAAGTAATGAGAACCCCATATGAATATAGTAGGCTGAGCGGAAGGGGTTAGCACTGACAATCCTACAAGAAGGTAGGTTCCTTACAAGAAGTCCAAAGCACTGACAACCCCCACATGAATGTAAAGGTTTTAGAATTAGTTCAAAGCACTGAGAATCCAACGTGTCATTTTTAGGCAGAGGGGAAGAACAAAACACAGAGAAATGCACATGCATTTAATAGCTGAAGGAGAAGGTGGAATCACTGAGAACCCCTGGTTGTGGTCAGGGCGGGAATATTTTTTTTTTCACATGCTACTGCAACAGCTATATGCTTTGGAGAAGGCACAACATGATTTGAGTCTCTGCATTGGCCCCATTGATCAATCAGTAGTTGCATATCTGTTCCTCTGCAAGGATGAGTGTTAGGGAGAATTCTCTGTTTAGGCTGAATTTCCTAACCTAGTGAGTCCCCCAGCAGCTTTGCTGGATTTCTGGAGTTTGTTTTTTTCCATCCTGCCAAGAGTGAGACTCTTTTTCTCCCACTCTTGGACATGAATGTGGGAGCTTTCTTTGAATGTCAATGTGTCCTATGGGCTATGGGGTCTTTTACTCCATAGGGCCTCATGTGTTTTGCTATGTGTGTTACACCGCACCCTCCGTGCCGTAACACTGGGGTGTCCTAGAGGATCCCCACCATAGACTCCATACCCTGGGACTGACTACTGTCTCCCAGGGCATGTAAAGTCACCATTGACTTTACTAGACCTAAATTTACTAACAGAACTAGTACAAACCATCCTATTGTGGACGTACTGGTAGGGGTAATTCGATTACCCCTGGGTCTGTTGTTCGAGGGGGCACTGTCCCGTCCCCCCTCGTCGAGTTTTGGCTGGTGGCAGTGGAAACTACTTTTTATATTCGACCCCGAATATATTCCTATGGGATTCTTCCCATTGTTGGAGGCTAATACTTTTTCACGTTAGTCTCTAACGTACCGCCGGTTTATTTGTCTTAAATAAATCTACCGGGTGGTATTTTCTGCCAGAACTCGGTTTTTTAAAATGGCGTATGTGTTCGCTTCTGTAACTCCGAACCAAAGGTTGAGCCCTTTGTTCCACTTTTGGCGGGCTTCTGCACAGAAGCCCTCCAAAGTGGTGCCATTCTGTCTGGGTACCACAGGGGGTGTGGGAGGGGGTTCAGGCACCCTGGACTGAGTTGCCTTGCCAACTCAAGTCGCACTTTGGTGTGATTGGCCCAAGTGGTGAGCCGCCCCGCTTACCACTTAGCGTGTTTTTATTGACAGCTAGGCTGAATGAATGAGGGTTTTCTGCATAAAAGCAGGGCTTTTGGGACTCGATCTTAAGAAGTCGCCACAGGACCTAAGAATCCGACGAGGGTAAAGCTGAGCCGACCTGCAACGACGACACCTCCGGTGAAGCCCTGCTGAACCGGCTCACCACTTCCCAACGACAGAGGAGATCTCCCTGCTGGAGAGTCTTCTTCCCCTGACTGGTGGGAACAACCAGTCCCTTTGTTTTTTCTTCGCTTCCAGGGCGTAGTGGTTGAATTGCCCATGCTGAGCACCCCGGCAACCAGATAGCCTCTAGCCTGTACCACGACCAAAAGGTGGTGCCTTGTGACGGAGCACTCCGCGGCTGGTCTCTTCCCTGGTGGTGCAACGATCTTCAACTTTTCTTCGACGATGAGACCATCTCATCTCTTGGCAAAGCCCCAACTTGCATCCACCACCAGGAACAACTGCCCCCGCCGGAGCTGTCTCTTCACTTACAAGGTACTGTGTCCACCTGGCTTCCCTTGTGACGGCTAGCGTGAGGTGTCTTAAATCCTTACCTTTCCATTGGGTCGCCTCCAGACCTTCTTAACTTTTTGTTCTGCAACTGGTCCAACCTTTCTGTGACATTTTGCTACAAAGACTCGAAGTGCATTTCCACTGTGATACTTTTTGGGACATATCGCCTTGCCTCTCTCCGAGTGGGCCTGGCCTCTGAACTTTGTGATCTACAGTAGACCCTGCCTTACTTGCCTTGCATTTGCTTCATAAAAGAGTTGGTACCGAGTTGGTTGCATACCCTGCCTTTTCTCTCCCGTTCTAACGAATATTAGAGTGCCATCTAGGTTAAAGCATTCACCTCTGTCTGAATATAAGTGGTGCCGTTGAACCTAGACTTGTCGAAATATTGTTAGGGGATTGATATACTTATAGTAATTGTAATTGAATTTGTTTGCCGTATTAGTGCCAGTGTGTTTTACATAGATGTTTTAAAATAAATAATTATATATCTTTACACCCAAGCTCTGTTCCGTGTCTGCTTGTTCTACTGTGTAAATTGCCCTATCTTGTATACTCCACATACTGCCTAACTTTTCTTGAGGGAAGTCTGACTGCTCAGCCACAGCTACCAAGTGAATCTGTGTGGTACAGACTGCTACCAAGTGGGTTTACTGCCAAACACCTGTAGTCCTAAATCTTTTGCAGTGGTCCCAGAGGGAACTGCACAGGTTTCTGCCTAACACTGGTGTACAGCGGTGGGATTTGTATCGAGTATACAGTTTAGAGTGCTTTTCAACACTTTAGGATAACTAACCAGAAAGCTTAGCACTAAAAAGCAAACTTCAAATACATGTCTACTATGAAATCTGGGTACTGGTTCAAAAGAACCAACTTCTCCAACAAATGTAGAAAACAGTGATAGTATTGATCTGAATCAAAGTCTTGATAATGAGTCAGAAGAGGAAAGTGAACCTCATGAAGTTAGCCACTCTGACCCTCTGTCTGCCTTACCTATTGTACCTACGGGGCCCATACCAGGTCCCACATGTAACCCTGCTTATTTTGAACTTGAAAAAATGAAGCTCGAATTAGAGTACAAACGTTTTTTAGCTCAATCTGAAAGAAACCAAGAGCTAGAGTTCAGAAGAAAGAATGCCCAGGCTGAGCAGAAGCAAGCTGAGTTAAGACTCAGAGAAATAGAACTTAATCATGAGTTGGAAATGAAAAAGTTGTCTGTGGAAAATGCTTCTCTCTCCTCTGGTTCCTCTAGAAGTTCCAGTCCCAAAAGACCCCGGATGCCTAAGGAATTAGTGGGTATGTATGAACCTAGATTGGATGTGTTGGATTGGTTGAAAATGTTTGAATATAATCATGGGCTCCAGGACATCACCGGGAATTAGTTACTTCCCTGGTTGTTCTCTAGGCTTCCCCCTGTTGCGACTGATGTGGTAATGGAGTTGGGGGAGGTGGATAAGAAGGATTATGAAAGTGTGAAACTAGCTTTGATAGCTAGATTCGGGAAGACCCCTTCCCAGTATCTTAAGAAGTTTAGAAGCCTCAAAAAGCATGATGGTACCCCTTGGGCTACCTGGGTGAGTGAAGGGTTGAAAAACTTAGAGGGATGGATTAAGGGTTACATGGTGAACACTTATGAAGGTATGAAGAATCTTTTTATGTTGGAGTCTATTTATGATGGCTGTTCTCATGAGCTCAGACAGCACTTGGCTGATTCGAAGTAATTGGATTCCAGGAAGCTAGCTAAGGCTGCTGACTTGTGGGTTGCCAACAGGGCTACTCATAAGGATTCTGGGGCAGCTCAGAAGAAGGATGAGGGAAAACAGCCTAAAAAAGACTCAAAAGAGAATGCTAATAACTCACATTCCAAAGAGGGCCCCAAACAAAACCATAAGGGTAAGCCACAGGGAAAACCGCAGCAGAATAGTGTACCTTCTGGTGCCAAACCAGAAGGAGGCCAGAATAAGCCACCATTCCAGAAAGCATTCGGAAAATGCTTTGTTTGTGGCTCTACTGACAATGTGAAAGGAGATCCCAGATTCAAGGGTAAACCTTCAGGGGTCCAGCTTGTCTCCTTAGCCTTCGCTCCAGAGGAGGAAGTCCAAATGCCAAGTGGAAACCTTCTACAGCTGGCTGATGAACCCACGGGAGTCTCAGCCAGTGTTTCTTTAGTGTCTCTGGGGTTGTGAGAACAACAGAATTTAGATGTCTATAATTCTGTCCCAGATAATACTAAGGACAGTGTCCAGGTGAATGGTCAGGAGACTCCTGCCATTAGGGACACTGGGGCCAGCATAACTGAGGTGGATACATCTTTTTTTCAGGCTGAGGATGTTGCTAAGGCACCCAAACGCCTCACCAACTTAGCTGGAGGACCTGTGCAGATGCTTCCCCAATTACCAGTTCTCATCCAATGTAACGACATGACTGTGAAGATACCTGTCAGCATACAGAGTGAGGAACCAGGACGAGTTCTGTTGGGTAACGATGTAAAAACTCTCAGAGTTGTGTCTCATACCCCCAGACCTCCTAGTAAACGGTTACAGGAACTAACCAGACCTGCAAGGGAGAGAACCATGAGAGGTACTCCCCAGGAGATGATGAAGAAAGAAATCACTCCTGCTCCACTGGAATTGTCAGCTGCTGTCTCAAAGAAATCAGAAGCGAAAGGGAAACCTAAAACTTCTATACCGAAACCAGCAGCCAGCATTTCAGTGCAGCCAACAAGGACTTCCCCTCAGTTGTCCAAAGTTACACCCGTAACTCCCACTCCAGCTGAGGCTGAGAGGGTGGTACAACCCTGTGTGGTAGAATTAGACTCCAAAGAAGAGCTAATGGAAGGCCAGGAACTCATTGGAGATCTGGATCCTGTTGGCCATCCAGAGCTGCAGTCTTTACTGGCAGAAGGTGGACCCAAAAGGACAGACTTCAGTAAGGGACAGAGAGAATGTCCAACTCTGGAAGGTCTTTGCCACCAGGCAGAAGCTCAGACTGAAGGGCAAGAGCCTGGGAAATATAGGTTGCACTGGGAAGATGGCCTCTTCTACAGTGAACCGACCGAGTCTGCACCTGGAGACTACAAACGACTTGTAGTACCCCAAGAGAACAGACAACCGTTCTTGCAGTTAGCCCACGAGATTCCTTTGGCTGGTCACTTGAGTTTCAAGAAGACTAAGGAAAGGCTCTCTCTCTACTTTTATTGGCCAAAGATGGGGGCCGAAGTAGAAAAACACTGCAGGAGCTGCCACACCTGCCAGACCTCTGGTAAGGTTGGCTCCAAGAATGTGGCATCTTTAGTGCCTCTCCCAGTTGTGGGAGTCCCATTTGAGATTGTAGGAATTTACATTGTTGGTCCCCTTGATCCTCCAACCTCCACAGGCAACAGGTTTATACTTGTTGTAGTAGACCATGCTACTAGGTATCCTGAGGCAATTCCTTTGAGGACTGTTGCAGCTCCGGCTGTGGCTAAGGCCCTCCTTGGTATTTTTACCAGGGTCGGGTTTCCTAAGGAAGTAATCTCTGACAGGGGGTCAAACTTCATGTCCCACTACATGAAAGCCATGTGGAAAACCTGTGGAGTTACTTACAAGTTCTCAACAGCTTATCACCCACAAACCAATGGGTTGGTAGAAAGGTTCAACCGAACCATGAAGAGCATGTTAGGTGCTTTAGAAGAACCCCTTAAACGGAAGTGGGACCTTCTACTGCCATGCCTTCTCTTTGCTTATAGAGAAGTCCCTCAGGAGGGAGTAGGTTATTCTCCCTTTGAGCTTCTCTATGGTCATCCCGTCAGAGGTCCATTGGCCCTGATTAAGGATGGGTTGGAGAGTGTTCCTTTCCCCAAGCAAGTCATAGTGACTGACTACGTGATAGGTCTCCGGAGGAGAATGTCACACATGATGGCAGAAGCAAGCGATAACTTTAAAGCTGGACAAGCTTTGGTCAAGCACTGGCATGATCAAAAGGCTAACATGGTTGAGTTCACTCAAGACCAGCTAGTTCTCGTTATGATCCCAACAAGGCAGAGGGCCTTGCAAGACAAATGGATGGGACCCTTCAGAGTTGTGGGTAAACTCGGAGAGGTCAACTATCTGGTGGACTTGGGCAATCCCAAGGAGGCTCCGACAGTCTTCCACACCAACCGACTCAAAGCGTATGTCTCAAGACCTGATGTAGGAGAGTTGCTTCTAGCATCATCAGAGGAAGAAGAAGAGAGTGAAGCTCTTCCAGATCTCCTCAGAGGCTTACCTTTAGATGAAAAGATTGAAGGAATAACTCTCTCTTCAAATCTGACACCCGAGCAACAGGAAGAGTGCAAATCTATGTTGAATCAGTTTGCCTCTCTGTTCTCGCTTTCACCAGGCTTGACCCCTTGGGGCCAGCATGACATACTCACTGGTGACTGTCTGCCAGTCAAAAGCAGAGGATACAGAATGTCAGAAAATGTACGAACCCACATCAAAGGTGAGGTCAGCAAGAAGCTTGATCTCGGGGTAATAGAGCCCTCTACTAGTCCATGGTCTAGCCCAGTTGTGTTAGTACCAAAGGCAAGATCTAAATAACTTAGATTGTGCGTGGATTATAGAGCGCTTAATGCAGTCACTAAGACTGATGCCCACCCTTTGCCAAGAACAGATGAGTTGGTGGATAGACTTGGTTCAGCCAAGTTCCTCAGCACATTTGACTTGACGTCAGGCTATTGGCAAATAGCCCTGACAGACCATGCCAAGGAGAAAACTGCATTTTCTACCCCAATGGGCTTATACCAGTTTAAGGTAATGCCTTTTGGATTGAAAAATGCACCTGCTACATTTCAACGGATGGTAAACCAGGTTCTGAATGGGATGGAGGACTTCTGCATGGTGCACTTGGATGACATCGCAGTGTTCAGCAATTCCTGGGAAGGACATGTAACCCACCTAAGAGATGTTTTGCAGGCTCTTGGACGAGCCAATCTGACCATAAAGGCGAGTAAATGCCAAATTGGACAGAGTAAGGTAGTCTATCTTGGACATGAGGAAGGATGTGGAGAAATAAGGCCTTTGCTCAGTAAGATTGAAGCTGTGCAAAATTGGACACCTACTACTCAGACCCAGGTGAGAGCCTTCTTTCTCACTGGGTATTACAGGAATTATGGGACCATAGCTTCTCCTCTGAATGTCATCTCCTCTCCAAAATTCCCTGAAAAGGTTAGATGGAACGAGGAGTGCAATCAGGCCTTTGAAAACCTGAAAAAGGTTCTTTGCCAAGCCCCAGTACTCAGAGCTCCTGATTACTACCAAACTTTCATTGTGCAGACAGATGATTCAAATGTAGGAATAGGTGTAGTACTCAGTCAACTGGATGGGAAAGGTAGGGAGCACCCCGTTTGCTTCATCAGCTGCAAGCTGAAGGATCCTGAAACAAGGTGGGCAACAATCGAAAGAGAGTGCTTTGCTATCGTGTGGGCTCTGAAGAAGTTTAGGCCATACATGTATGGTTCTACTTTTGTTATTCAGACTGACCACCAACCCTTGAGATGGTTAAAGGCATGGTCTAGTAAAACATTTTATTGTCCCTACGGGACGCCTTGTTTTTTTAAGCCTAAGTGGCTCGAAAAAGAAGTCTCACTCTTGGCAGGATGGAAAAAAACAAACTCCAGAAATCCAGCAAAGCTGCTGGGGGACTCACTAGGTTAGGAAATTCAGCCTAAACAGAGAATTCCCCCTAACACTCGCCCACCCCAGACTAAGGGACAGGAGGATTTAATCCACTCCTGGATGAATCTCATACCTCTAGTCGATGATATACATCCTAGAGAGACCATCAGCATTTTGGCGGTGACACCCTGACCTGTGCTCAATGGTGAAATCAAACCCTTGCAGGCAGATTGACCATCTCAGTAGTTTTGGGTTTTCCCCTTTCATTTGCATTAAAGGCATGGTCTAGTAAAATGTTTTATTGTCCCTACGGGTTGGCCATGTTTTTTTAAGCCTAAGTGGCTCGATTTTAGAAAACTTTCCTATGGACCTTACCCGAGTTTTCGTCCATTAAACGCACGCGAAAACAAGCACCAGGGAGCCGCCATTTTCTGATAATCCTATCATTTCCCCCATCACCCTGGCTGACCTGCTTTTGCGGCACTAAATCAAATCCCCCGCCCCTGAGCCTGTCATCAGTAGACTTGTACCGCCCATTTCCCAACGCCAAAGCACGTCTTGTGTCAACATTCGCTGCGCTTCAGCTAATGACGTGTCGCCATGGAAATGGCAGGACGCCTCTTTCCTCAATAAGTATAAACAGACCGTTTCACAACACACAGCAGCAGATTTTCGATTCCATTCCTCTCTGTGTGTTACTTTGAGTATTCTGTGACTCGTTTCAGTGCTCTGGTCAGCTACCTTCGCCGCTTGTAGCCCGTGTGAACAGATACCAGTACCACCGCTATAAATTATTTTAATTTGTTTAACACACAATGGCTACAATAATGCCCTACATGTCTGACCCCGAGTATACCGAGGAGGAACTACTGGAAAGGGAAGCACGCGAAAACAATGGGGATTCGGACGGCAGTTGGCAGGACGAATCAACAGATGAAGAGCCTGGGCCTAGTCGAATGGACGGCGTCTCCACCTGGTGCACATGCAATCGGTGCGAGCTAATGCCAACTGAGGACGAGAACTGCTGCTGCCGAGAAAACTCGGGATGCCTGGCCTACATTTCGGAAGGCGAGCCACGACCGCAATGCATCACCGAGCTGCCAGACTTCAGGGCAGCCTGCCTCACACAAGCCGTGTTGAGAATAATGATGGTGCTTATGCACAAACTTCGCGCAACTGTTCGTCCTCGTAATCCGAGTAACGAGTAAGTATACTCTGCTTGTCATGCCACTCCTATTTCATGTTCTTCTACTATATCCAAAATTACATCTAAATATCATTGTAACGCATGTAAGTCGTTCAATAGTGTGCATTGTCTAGATAGCATTTGTCCGTGCAGAATGCCATTAGTTACAAGAATTGTCATTGACAACAAACTTTTATTAAACTTATCTTGGTCATTTAAAAACAGTTTGTTTCATTCCTTTTCACAGGTGGTACAGTCTGGTGGCCTATCGTTCCTTTACATGGTGGCTCCACAGGAGGCTTGGACACCGCGTTCGAAGAGTGATACCCGCCTGTGCCGTTCGTGCCATTAGAGAAACGTTCCCGAGTGACAGCAGTCAGTACAGGGGATTTTCTCTCGCTGTGCTGCAACCTGACCTGTATAATCTTGAAAGTCTTGTATTTTTGTGTCATGAAAATAAGATACAAAATAAAACACCACATATATTTTAACAACGGTTGTTTCGATTTTTTAAATGAATCAAGTGTGTCTCCATTCAAGGATGGACGTCAGACATCAGCGCTCCGAATGGGTGAAGGTCTGGTCGCTGTGAAGCAGGGTGGTCACTATCTTTCTAAGCTAACATAACATATTCTCGATAATGCATGCACTAAATAACACTTGTTCAAAGTCTTTCAGTGGGTTATGTCTCTATAAAAGTCACACATATATCTATACTAACAATTACCATTGTATTATACAGGCCTTAGGGTCTTGACCACTATAATACACCGGTTGAAGTGTGGGTCTGTGCTCACAAGAATCTCCGGTATGTGGCATTTGTTATTGATAAGCAACGATATACTATCATTGATATAAAGACGATATACTATATATTGATATAAAGGCGGTTCGCGCCAGTGGATGAGCGCTGGCATGGAGGGCTGTCAGGGGCGCGAAAGGCCAAGGTGCCAAACTACATGTACACTTCAAAAGGTATCCCACGCCAAGGGGCCATCGGCCACATGGCCTCCTCAGACCCCGTGTCTCCAGCCAGGCCTCCCCTTGAAGCAGACCGCCCTCCTGCAATCCACATAAGTGTGTCTCCATTCAGCAGTCTTCCTGTGCCTTATCTGCACGCCCCAGGCCCATCCATCCCACCCCCCTCTATCAAAGGCGGTTCGCGCCAGTGGATGAGCGCTGGCATGGGGGGCTGACAGGGGCATGAAAGGCCAAAGTTCCAAACTACATGTACACTTCAAAAGGTATCCCACGCCAAGGGGCCATCGGTCACATGGCCTCCTCAGACCCTGTGTCTCCAGCCAGGCCTCCCCTTGAAGCAGGCCGCCCCCCTGCAATCCACATAAGTGTGTCTCCATTCAGCAGTCTTCCTGTGCCTTATCTGCACGCCCCAGGCCCATCCATCCCACCCCCCTCTATCAAAGGCGGTTCGCGCCAGTGGATGAGCGCTGGCATGGGGGGCCGTCAGGGGCGCGAAAGGCCAAGGTGCCAAACTACAGGTATACTTCAAAAGGTATCCCACGCCAAGGGTCCATCGGTCACATGGCCTCCTCAGACCCCGTGTCTCCAGCCAGGCCTCCCCTTGAAGCAGGCCGCCCCCCTAAGACCACGACATACATACGTCATTCATTCACAAACACACCCCTGTTTCTAATACTTTATAAACCACTTGATATGTCTCATGAGAACACCTTTGTGCTTTGCAAGTCAACTCCTGAATGTGTTACCTGACAACCACTGAGATCTACGCTAATCTGCTCGTCATAGTGCTATCCGTGAACTTCTGTGACTGCTTAGAGCAAACCCATCAGTGTGCTACCTGTGGCCACCCACCTATTCTCCTGCAACATACTGCTCTGCTAGCTGAATCCAACTGTTTGTTGGTCAAGGTAAGGCCATGTATCCTAGTCATATTTCGCAGATTTTTAAATTTCTATCTATTTGCGAGTTGAGTACACAATAGTGCTAGGTTCATTGGTCTCATTGCTATTGACTTGAGTTTCCATTGCTATGCTATCAATAGATCTATTTATTTTCATCTGTGTCTATTGTCATCGAATTGCATCCTTCGGGGGTGCAGTCTGTAATGTAAGCATGTTTCCTTCTCGTGCAATACAGAACATCCAAGGGATGAGTCACATGTTCAGTTTTTAGTCACATCATTTATACATTTCTGCAACTTATGCAAATACTAAGCCGCACATAATGAACTGGTATAGTTCCTGCGACCAAAACAAACCTTTCATTGATCATTGTAAGATTCATTTACTTTTGTATCAAATCTTTATTCTTGAAGATTGTATAATAATGTCGATATTTACTTTTCAGATTTATCAACAATGCCTGCCTGTTCGATTAGCGGTTGCCCTTCGAAGACCCATGCGAAATCTGAAGGCACTAAAATGCATGTATTCCCGAAAACTGTTGATCGAATAAAAGAATGGGTCAGACATTGCGGATATCCACTGGATGAGCTGGAAAGTAGAGTCCAACAAGTCTTACAGGACAAGAGGGGTGATCGATACCGCATCTGCAGCCGGCACTTTTCCTTGGACATGTACAGAACATCTTGGGTAACAAAGAAGAATAAACGGCGAACGACACGGAAATTGCTCGAAAACACTATTCCCACTCTATTCGTCCACATTCCGCCACCGGTGAGTCAAGTGTCCGGATTTAGCTTTAGGCCTTGCGGTAGTGTGTAGGTATCCGAACGGATTAATTGATATTGTAGGTGTTCTATCCCTTGTAATAATTTTGATATTGATATGAGTGTATAGTTTTTTGAATAATGACATTTATCAATATATTCTTTTTCGATTTCATAACCCACAAACGCAATGTATATATATGGTAACAGGGTACTGTGCTGTATTGAGCATTTTTCAAGTATTCTGTCGCCTTACATGGCTATTTTTAATATTGGCATTTCATTATCAATCATTAATTTACCTTTACAACTTCTTGACTATCCCTTCAATCTGAAGCAAGAACATTCTACATCCTTGACGTGGTCGCAGTTATCAACCACTTCTAGCGCGTATCAGGTAATCTTACTAGGCTAATCCGCTACAGACTTGTTTTATGCATGTCAAGTAATAGTTTTATTTAATTATTTTACCGAATGTTTGGTTAGTGCTTTCCAATTGATATACACGTTAGTTATCGTCCACTGGTGTTTGTTTTCAGTTATAATTAGTGTTATCCATACTAATACAAGTACTGTCTTTCAGGGAGATGCTGAAGCGTCCGCCACATCTACAACATTTCTAGATGTTCTTCACCAGCAGGAGGTATGGATACTGACAGCTCCATCGAGCGTCATCATCAGAGCTGGAATTCTTGTCGTTTGATTGTTCTACACAATGTTTAATTCGTGGTTAGCCATTGATATGGACCTGTGCTGTCGACCCCAGGTGTGTGTTATGTTTTCACTATTGTAATCCTCACTAATGCAAGTACTATGTTTCAGGCAGATGATGGAGCGTCAACCCCTGCACTTGATGCAGAGCCTGACATTCAAGTAATTCCAGGGGAAGTGGAAGCAACAGCTTTCGGAAGTGCGCACTACATTTGCAACATCCATAGATATTCTTCAGCAGCACGAGGTATGGATAATGACAGCTCCATCATGCGTGATCATATAATGTGATTCCATTTGCTATACTTTCTTCCCTATTAACGCAAGTGCTGTGTTTCAGGGAGACGACGAAGCTTCCACTACAATCACAACATCCAATGTAGATGATGCAGATGTAAATAAATCGGAGAAATAAGTCGATGAAATGTGATCATATTTAGATTTTCCTTGATTCTTTTGGACAATGCATCATTTGTGATTATCTCTTTATATGTACCTGTGCCGTCGACCCCAAGTGTGTGTTGTGTTTCCAATATTGAAAAGCATACTAATGCAAGTACTGTGTTTCAGGGAGATGCTGATGTCTCCTCTCCAATACAACCATTCATGGCAGTCCATGCAGAGCCAGAGGTATGGATACTGACAGTTCCATCGAAATAGATCATCACTGGTCGAATACTTGTCGTTTGATTGTTGCACACAATGTTTAAATCATGTTTGGCTATTGAGATGTACCTGTGTGTTCGTCCTCACGTGTGTTTTATGCTAACAATATTTTGATACATAGTAATGAAAGTACTATGTTTCAGGGAGACGATGGAGCCTCATTCCGTGCTGTCTATGCGGATACAGAAAATATAGTCGTTGCAGCGCAAGAGGAAGGGGGGACATGCGGAAACGAATCGGAGCTACAGCGTGCAGATGTTGAAGGTCGAGTCAAAAAAGTTGCAAAGAAAAAAAACAAAAAAGGTTAGTTACAAACAGTTCATAACTTTAAAAAAATGTTTGTGCTGGGGACTATTTTATGTTTTTTTCCAGTCAATTCTTCTACACTGCATCTTGTGTTTAAACTGAACATCCCTTTTCCAATCTCTCCTCCAATTACCCGTGGGTGTCAGAACTATACATACACAGACAGTGAAGCGAATGAGAGATGTGGCTTGCCAGACCGTGTACACTATGGTGGAACTTTTAATTGAGGCGAGGCATGTTCAGGCTCGAGATGCTCATCTCCAATGGCCAGAACATGAATTAACTGTGTTTGGAGACTACAGCAAAGTTGCATTGGACCATAGCTACAGTGCGACCGCACCACCACAAGAAGATGTTATTGAATGTATTGAAGATAGCTCTGAAGTAGTTGCAGATCAATTCACACAATCTACAACCGCCAAAAATTTGCCACCAAAAAACCTGTCGACATTGTTGTGTTCTCCCATCAATGTTGAAGTAATAGATGTCGAAATGACAGAGAATGAACCAGCCGCAGCATCCATAGACGCATCAGAACTTGATATCAGCGATATTACTTTCCAATGTGTTGAAATCTCCACAACGTCACAGGCCGAAACAACGTTGACGCAGGATGACAGTCTGATGAAAGAGAGCAAATACATTGGCCCTCATTACGACCCTGGCGGAAAGGGTTTTACGCCAGCGTAATGCATGGCGTACCTTTCCGCCTTACTACGAGTTCCCGTAGCGCCATGGTGGTTTTTTCGCCTGGTTTTTCCGGGCGGAAAAATCCATGGCGCTACGGGACCTGTTGTTAATTACGCCACCGTAATTTACGGTGGCGTAATTAACGCCTTCCCCACGCCCATTATACCCTATGGGGCAAAAATGGGGAAGGGTAAATGGGGATTGGGGACTTACCGCCCCGCCAAGGTCGGAATGGGGCGGTAAGTCCGCCAACCCCCATGGCGGAGTTGGCAGCTCTGCGCCATGGACCATGGTGCAAATTGCACCATGGTCCTCCGCCAGGGTCGTAATGAGGGCCATTGTATTCGACAGTTGTTTAATGGAAATTATAAGTATGCTGAAATGTGTGCATTCCATTAGAGGGAAAGTATGTGGGAAGCCATTGATTAATGTGATTCGTCAAATAAAAGGCAGTAACGTCAAAATAAATGCCGCCTGTAGATTAAATCATAGGTTCTCATGGTCTGCACAACCGATGCTGGGGAAACTGCCAGCAGGCAATCTACTGTGTGCAGCTGCATCACTTTTTAGTGGCTCCAGTTTTAGAAAGTTAGAGGCTTTCTTTCAGTTTGTGGGACTCCATTTCATTTCTAAAGCACTGTACTACATATACCAACGTGATTATCTGTTTCCGGCCATTAGTGATGCTTGGAAAATTGAACAATTGTCTCTAGCAAGTACATTCGAAGGCAAACGATTCAGGCTAGCCGGCGATGGGCAGTGCGACAGCCCTGGATTTTCTGCCAAATACTGCACCTACCACTTTCAGGACACGGATAGTAAGAAAATTGTGAGTTCGGTGGTCGTGCAGGTAACACAATGTACATCGTCAGTGGCCATGGAGAAACTAGGATTTATAAAATCAGTGGAATATCTACAATCAAGGGGAATGCACATCGACCTCATAGCCACGGATAGACACGTTTCAATTGCCAAGACAATGAGAGAGCAGTTCCCACATATTAAACATCAATTTGACGTATGGCATCTTGCTAAATCAATCAATAAGAAAATCTCGGCTGCATCGAAAAAAAAGGTTTTGAAAGTATTTTGCAGTGGTCACATTCTATCACCAACCATCTTTGGTGGAGCTCAAAAACTTGTGAAGGGTCAGTGGAAATACTACTTGAAAAATGGCGGTCACTGATGCACCACTGTACCAACGTTCACAGCTGGACAGCAAATCTACATTTCCACCAATGTGAACATGGCCCTTTGTCCCCAGAGAAGGCACGGAAGAAGAAGTGGTTGATTCCATCTTCACCGACACACAAAGCCATTGAGAAGATTGTTTTCGACAAAACTCTATCAAGAGATTTGAGAGGACTGACATAATTCTGGCACACAGGAGATTTGGAGGTGTTCCACAATATGTGCCTAAAGTACAGGCCAAAGCGCTTGCATTTTAGCTTTCGGGGAATGAAACATCGCACTCTACTAGCGGTCTTGGCCCATAACAGCAATGTCGGACGTGAACAATCTAGGACTAGGGGTAAAGTAAGGATGCCTCGCTACACTAAGGTGTTTTCAAAACGAAGTAAGCAATGGGTGATCAAACCAGTCTATGATGAAATGCAGTTTGACTTTGTGAAAGGCCTTATTGTTGCTGTGTTAGAGAAGCACAGATATGGAATTTTGGACGTTTCTTTGCAGAGCAGTGATCCATTGCCACCGAACATTGCGACTGTGCCATGCCCACCCGAAGCACAGCTGATTGTGAAGTACAAATCCTGGTTTAAATAATTGCAATATGATTGTCTTTTTGTAAATAAATGTTATTGTACAGTGTACCTGTAAACCTAACCCCTACCTTCACCATCATGGGTGGCGAACAAGCTGGGTGTCATCTTTGAATTCTCTCTATTCACTTCATATTTGTGTATGTATATATTTCTCTCATGTCTCATCTCATGTAAATGTAAATGCTGCGCACTGTTAACGGAGAGGAGGCTTGCGTATTGCAAATAATAAAACAAACAAACAAACAATAAATCTCACTTTTAACTCAACTCCTGTGGTACTTTATACTTTCCCTGACCTTCCGCCAAAAATTAAATGTCTCAATTTGGGCTGCAAAGCTCGCAGACAACGGAGACAAAATTGGGGCACTTAGAACGCGCCAGCCAAGCGGGCCGTGGCATTTGGGAGAGAAGCCAGTTCGCATTTGCACATTGAGGCGCACTACATAGACGGATTCTAAACTTCAAGTTCTCACAGATGCCTATACTATGTGATGTTGCAAATAAAGAATGCGAAGGACAGCGGCTTTGATTTTCAGCTCACGCCCAGATGAGGCCCACAAGTCGCACTGGAAGTATAAGGGTCTATTGTTTTTTGACCTTGAGACAGGGACCATGCCGAAAGAACTACATTTGAAGGGGGTGCGCAATAACATAAGAGACGATAAGGCAGAAAATTCAGAAACTAGACCGAGTTTCATTTTAGTTCAGTATACGAAAAATCGTTGTCAAGAGCACGGTCCGTTTTACAGACTGCATTACGAAGAGACACAATGGAAATTTCAAATATAATGTAAGTAAATCTTTACATGCTTTTATACCGGAATGAAGATTTAAAGAATGGATGCATGAATAAATGAATGAATGAAGAGCTAGGAAAAGCAAGGAAAACGTGTTCGTAGTGGGCACATGGGCATGCAGGTCCACTGGTCTCACCGATCTCGGTCCTTGGCCCAGCCACTTTTCCCTGCACTGCCTACCTGCACTACGGAACTGTCTCTGTATCCTTCAGCCCCTTCTCCCGGCATTTACCTTGCACTTGCCACCAGCTGGCCCTATTATTTAATTTGTATTCAACTAACCATGTACAGCACTTTCCACCCCCTCCCCCCTTCCCCATGCACGATCAGAAAGACACCTGGCCTAGTAGGATCGTTGACTGTCTGCCCTTGTTCCCCACGTGCCTCGTCGTGCCTAGAAACACTTGAGTATAGGCGCGTTACAAATGCCATATCATATATCATATCATTCCTCACGCATGTAGACTAACTGTCGTTTATCATTGTGTGTTGGCCTCGATTTATTTTGTTGCTTTTTGCATTGATTTTAGAGCCGAACATACTCCATTGAACTATCCTTGCAAGCAAATAGTTTGTGATCGGCTGTAATAAATAAAATAAGTAATATTAATGAAGATCGGCTGGCGAGACCAATTATAATTTTTTTGCTTTCATAACAGGTATTTGCTCCCCTTCTGCTACTGGCATCGGTTTGAGACACCAGCAGATGGCTTTTACAGTAGACACCTGCAGCTTCGTATGAACAACTGGAGCACACTGACAATTTTATGGGACGATCGCCAAGGGCCCACATGCCCTTACGCTGTACTAGTGGCTAGAAGCAGCAAATCAACCTTTACGATGGACTAGTGCCTAGTTGATGGAACAGCCTTGCGGTTCACCGTGCTTCCAAAGTGCTTCTTTTAACGAAAAGCAACACCCTGTGTACCATGGCGGATACAGATAAAAGAAAATAAATGGCTTTCGGAGTTCATATGGCAATTGCTGAATATTCTCTAAACATTTAATGTAAAATAAATGTACTTTACCAAATGTACCGTGTTGCTGTTTGATTTTAAAGTACAGTTTCATATTCTGAATTGTGGCGCGCTGTGTTGTGAGATGGTCTGTGTTGGTTTCCGGGTTCTGTGTGGAGTCGCGTAGAAGACGACTGGTCGCGTTTGCTATGCAGCACAGTAACGTCACGGAGAGAGGCGGGGAATATGAATGTTTTGATAATGTCAAGCTCAGGGGGGAGGGGATTGATTTAGTGCCGCAAAAGCAGGTCAGCCAGGGCGATGGGGAAATGATAGGATTATCAGAAAATGGCGGCGCCCTGGTGCTTGTTTTCGCGTGCGTTTAATGGACGAAAACTCGGGTAAGGTCCATAGGAAAGTTTTCTAAAATCGAGCCACTTAGGCTTAAAAAAACATGGCCAACCCGTAGGGACAATAAAACATTTTACTAGACCATGCCTTTAATGCAAATGAAAGGGGAAAACCCAAAACTACTGAGATGGTCAATCTGCCTGCAAGGGTTTGATTTCACCATTGAGCACAGGTCAGGGTGTCACAGCCAAAATGCTGATGGTCTCTCTAGGATGTATATCATCGACTAGAGGTATGAGATTCATCCAGGAGTGGGTTAAATCCTCCTGTCCCTTAGTCTGGGGTGGGCGAGTGTTAGGGAGAATTCTCTGTTTAGGCTGAATTTCCTAACCTAGTGAGTCCCCCAGCAGCTTTGCTGGATTTCTGGAGTTTGTTTTTTTCCATCCTGCCAAGAGTGAGACTCTTTTTCTCCCACTCTTGGACATGAATGTGGGTGATTTCTTTGAATGTCAATGTGTCCTATGGGCTATGGGGTCTTTTACTCCATAGGGCCTCATGTATTTTGCTATGTGTGTTACACCGCACCCTCCGTGCCGTAACACTAGGGTGTCCTAGAGGATCCCCACCATAGACTCCATACCCTGGGACTGACTACTGTCTCCCAGGGCATGTAAAGTCACCATTGGCTTTACTAGACCTAAATTTACTAACAGAACTAGTACAAACCATCCTATTGTGGACGTACTGGTAGGGGTAATTCGATTACCCCTGGGTCTGTTGTTCGAGGGGGCACGGTCCCATCCCCCCTCGTCGAGTTTTGGCTGGTGGCAGTGGAAACTACTTTTTATATTCGACCCTGAATATATTCCTATGGGATTCTTCCCATTGTTGGAGGCTAATACTTTTTCACGTTAGTCTCTAACGTACCGCCTGTTTATTGTCTTAAATAAATCTACCGGGTGGTATTTTCTGCCAGAATTCGATTTTTTAAAATGGCGTATGTGTTCGACTCTGTAACTACGAACCAAAGGTTGAGCCCTTTGTTCCACTTTTGGCGGGCTTCTGCACAGAAGCCCTCCAAAGTGGTGCCATTCTGTCTGGGTACCACAGGGAGTGTGGGAGGGGGTTCAGGCACCCTGGACTGAGTTGCCTTGACAACTCAAGTCGCACTCTGGTGTGATTGGCCCAAGTGGTGAGCCGCCCCGCTCACCACTTAGCGTGTTTTGATTGACAGCTCGGCTGAATGAATGGGGGTTTTCTGCATACAAGCAGGGCTTTTGGGACTGGATCTTCAGAAGTCGCCACAGGACCTAAGAATCCGACGAGGGTAAAGCTGAGCCGACCTGCAACGACGACACCTCCGGTGGAGCCCTGCTGAACCGACTCACCACTTCCCAACGACAGAGGAGATCTCCCTGCTGGAGAGTCTTCTTCCCCTGACTGGTGGGAACAACCAGTCCCTTTGCTTTTTCTTCGCTTCCAGGGCGTAGTGGTCGAATTGCCTGTGCTGAGCACCCCGGCAACCGGATATCCACTAGCCTGCACCGCAACCAAAAGGTGGTGCCTTGTGACGGAGCACTCCGCGGCTGGTCTCTTCCCTGGTGGTGCAACGATCTTCAACTTTTCTTCGATGACGAGACCATCTCATCTCTTGGCAAAGCCCCGACTTGCATCCACCACCAGGAACAACTGCCCCCGCCGGAGCTGTCTCTTCACTTACAAGGTACTGTGTCCACCTGGCTTCCCTTGTGACGGCTAGCGTGAGGTGTCTTAAATCCTTACCTTTCCATTGGGTCGCCTCCAGACCTTCTTAACTTTTTGTTCTACAACTGGTCCAACCTTTCTGTGACATTCTGCTACAAAGACTCGAAGTGCATCTCCACTGTGATACTTTTTTGGACATATCGCCTTGCCTCTCTCCGAGTGGGCCTGGCCTCTGAACTTTGTGATCTACAGTAGACCCTGCCTTACTTGCCTTGCATTTGCTTCATAAAAGAGTTGGTACCGAGTTGGTTGCATACCCTGCCTTTTCTCTCCCGTTCTAACGAATATTAGAGTGCCATCTAGGTTAAAGCATTCACCTCTGTCTGCAAATAAGTGGTGCCGTTGAACCTAGACTTGTCGAAATATTGTTAGGGGATTGATATACTTATAGTAATTGTAATTGAAGTTGTTTGCCGTATTAGTGCCAGTGTGTTTTACATAGATGTTTTTAAATAAATAATTATATATCTTTACACCCAAGCTCTGTTCCGTGTCTGCTTGTTCTACTGTGTAAATTGCCCTATCTTGTATACTCCACATACTGCCTAACTTTTCTTGAGGGAAGTCTGACTGCTCAGCCACAGCTACCAAGTGAATCTGTGTGGTACAGACTGCTACCAAGTGGGTTTACTGCCAAACACATGTAGTCCTAAATCTTTTGCAGTGGTCCCAGAGGGAACTGCACAGGTTTCTGCCTAACAATGAGGACCATAAGTCTCAATTGAATCTAGTGCATTGGAAGAAATATACTTGTGGCTGCAGCTGCCAGAGTATGAGTTTCAGGGGATGGACAAGGAAGGTAGGTCCCCATCATTTGATGCAAACGAATGAGAATAGATCAATCTGTCAGAAACAAAGAGAGCAACCCACTGGTGAGGAAGGAGCAAGAGGTGATTTCTAAAAATCCACCACCTTTGGTTTTCTTGGAAACTGATACCATTGATGGACTTGATAAATATTATGCTCCATCTGCGATTCAAGAGTGAGACTCAGACACCTCTACTTTGATGATACTATGATATTAGAGATAGCTAGAGTGGACAACTGATAGGCTAAGAGGGTGAACAGAAATGACAAACCCATGAAATACAAACATGGTGTACAGAGCTCAAGCTGTAGACACTGACTCTGTGCCAGTGAACAACAATTTTCCAAAAGCAGTCTTTTCCGAATATGGTCCCAGGAAACACATGCTAGTGGTAGTTAAACCTTTCAGTCAGTCACATCAATATCACTGGCTCTGCAGTGAACACATCCGCACAGCTTTCAGTCGAGAGTACAGCAAGAAAACCCCAATCAAATGGAGAGGATAAGGTTTGTTTCAGCCCTCCCCAAATATCAGGAGTGTGGAGTTATTATATGGCAGAAAAGCCACAAGCACTTCTTGCCACCTGCCATTTATTCAGAAAGTGTGTCTTCAAAGGGAATCTGGATACTACATTTTGAACGTCTTCTTTGTTGGCCCACATGAAATGGCATCATCTGCACCCTTTGCAAAAGGAAAAGGTACAAGGCAGCTGCCAACCTGCAACTGTAGGCAGTGGGCACATTTACACCACCACCCTTGACCATTATGTCTGACAACCTTGCTGATTCACATTCAATTTACATTCCCTTCAATGCAACAGCCTAATATCTAAAGCTGTTGAGCATATTACAAAATATCTCAAAAGTAGCAATGCTCTGTCTAACCTCAGACAACCTTGGTGTTATGTTGGCAACAGATGTAATGTCCTATGCCTTTGCAGAAAAATGTGGCTTCAAGTGGCATGTGAACCAGTGGCCAAGACACACATTTCATACTGTCACCTGAAGCAGGGTCGCCTTCCCACATACCTCTCATCAGAAAATCTCAAGACAGGAGTTGCCAAATGTCATTTACCAGTTGGCCACCTTGTGTATCTTAGTGTTTGGCAGCAGGACCCACAAGAGAAAGTATATTCTTGAGAAAGTATAGAATGTTGTGGTACAATTGTTCACCACCCTTGACTTAGAAGTGTGTGTTTTTTGTGGCAGCTGACAATGGATTTAATGTTGTAGCTACTCTGAAGTTAGAGAAAACTATGCATCTCTTCTCTCCTTGCCCATCGGCTCCTTCTTGTAGTGACATGCTTCATAAAACAGAACCCATGCGTAGATGAGATGCAGTGTCCTTTTCTGCACCCAACTGTAGTCACTTGTACAGTGACCATAACATTTAAGAAAGGTTGCAGCATTGCTACCACTACCCACACAACCATCTGAAAACCTGAATGCTTACTTGGCGGATTTCACACCCCATCATCTGTGAGAACAGTGTAATGCAGTGATTAACTACTGAGCTGGCAACTGGAGGATTCCACGGTCACACCTATACAGTGATGAAAATTGGTCAATGTTCCTTTTTTACTGGAGTCTTTTGAAGAGGCCACACAGTGGGTTAGCTTATATGATATTCAGAGAGGTGGTACCACTTGTGTATTTGATGGAATTAGAACTATCCAACATGATACATGAACATGAATTGTCTGGCGTTGCAGACGCTTGGAAATTGTCAATACAGCTCCTTTAAAATGTTCAACATGATCTATTAGCTTGTATATGAAGGGCATTATAGATTATCTATTGTGTTGTTTTTTGCCCCATGTAAACATGTAAAAAATTGCAACTTTTCAACAGCATGTGTTTGAGGAAGGGGAAAATGCAGTCTGTGTCATTTGCAAGATTTCAATCTAGTCATGTATAAGGATGCACAATAGATATGTTTTTAAGCCTGGAGAGAACAAACCGATAGACCCATTAGTCAGAGATCATCACCCCAATGTTGGAAACCACACTTGCTAAACAATTTATCGGACGGTGCAAACTCATGTTTCACCACTTCTGCCACTAATTCAGTGGGCATCACTATGAGCTTTTACAGGGTGGAAACATGTAAGCAGTTGTGTGACAGAACCAACCCCAAAATGGATTGCTGAATGCATTGGTGTCCCAAAAATAATTAATCAGGCCCACTGCAGATGAGATGATTAATGCCTACACCCTCAACAGATACCAACTGTATAGTCATGACGATCCGCTGCGATTCTTGCTTGGTAAGCAATTGGTGCAGGCATCTTTTTTTTTCAATTAGCTTTGGAAAGCAAAAGATGCCCTTTGGTTAACAAACGGTGTGAATGGGTTTATAGCACTGCTGATATTTGTGTGGTACCACCAAAGGCGATGTCTCAATGACACAACACCACACTTTCATAAAGCAAAAAAAATGACTATCTTAATATGAAGTCTACTGGGGTTGGAAACTCCAGGTCCATTCTTTAGAAGACCAAACAGATAATGACGGTTTGTGTGCAAAGTTGCTACAATCGTGTGGATCAAAGGGGCACAGGGAAAGGTGTTTTAGATTTTGACTCTGTAGTCATTGAGTGAATTGCAAAAATAAATGTTCAGTTTTTAATTTACCCTCGATTTGTTTGGATCTAATTTACAGTGGAACAACTTTGACATTTTAATCAGTCAGTTTCATTCATAATTGGTAACATTTACAGTAAAGCAATACAATGTGTAAAATTACAAGGTAAAACCACAATGTACCTGAACAAATCTCAAACCGTAATACAATCAAATGTATTAAACACCTTAACACCACTAGCCCAAAGTAGATACGTCGCATAAAACGCATACTGTTTTCCTTCTAAGCCATTTCCAATATCCTTAGTCTTCTTTTTCGAGGCGCCCTTCAGTTAGCTACCAGAACGGCAAACTTCACATCTAGAACAGACAGTAACAGTAGGAACGCCAATCTCCACTGTCACGAAGAACTTTCCCTCAAATAGCTCAGCAGATATTGTTTGTGTAGATCTCTATATACAGGGCAGAACAACACAAAATTAGATAATGTTTCTTTCTGCTCACGGAAACAAATAGCTTCTACCGTTTTGCATTTTCCAGTCCAATTTCATGAAGATTCAATCAGATTGTAATTAGTAAGATCCGATGGCTGGAATTAGTAATTGTTGAAATATACCTGACAGCTCTTTCTGATGGGGAGGGAGATAAATAAGTTATAGTAGAAGGCTTCAGGGAATTAACCTCTTCCCTGTTCTGCGCCCATTTATTCCTAAATTTCAATTTAAGCACATTCTTTGGGGATTTTGTAATGTTTTCAAGAGTCTCAAAAACAGGTTCCCCACTCCACTTTCTGTAGAATGCTCTTATTATGCCTCAACCATCCTATTGCGTTATGACCTCCCATAGATAACAGGTTTCTAACACACATTTTAATCAGTTCCCGGATCTCTCTGGACCACAATGAGTGCCAAAATAAAAAAAAGTCCTTAGGGATAGACAATTCAGTTGCCCATTTGCAGTCCAGCTGCAGGCCCCCCTATTGACAGTCCATGGTGCAGCATCACGCCAGCCCCTAACTCACCATTCAAATGTAATTAATAATACTAAAAAATACTTGTCAATTAAAACACATGGAAAACAACAACGTAGTGTTGTTAAACAGAAATGTATGTTTAAATGGCACACAGGGCTCATTGTCAAATAAAGAACTTTGGAATTCAATGCCAAAAACAAACATGAATGTGCAAACCAAATGTAAAATTCACATATCATGTGTAGAGCAATATGTCCTTCTGTGCAGTAGCAATTGAGCAGCATTCGTGGAGTATATTGCTTTTTGTTGCATTTCCACCTCAAAAAATAAAAGAAGATATGCTATATTGATTTAATAATCATAAAAAAATGTTTTAATCAAAATATTTCTTCAACATTGTGCCCTTTTCTCCACTTTCGTATGCACAGGGATCACCTCCCTGCCCCTTGGACTCGTGGGAGGCTGCATTATTGACTAGGCCTGATCTCTGGCCTTATTCCTGTCTGCGAACCGCGGTCTCCCCCTCCACCCCACCAAAACTGCCTTGCCAGTTTTCACGAGAAAGCATGCCCAGGTGGGTTATTTTGTAGTCATTACTGTTTCGTGGCTCCCAGATGGGTTGGGACCACAACTGTGGTATATCCATCGAGTTATATTTTGGGGAGGAGGCACTTACAGTTACTGATAACATTAACACAGACTATATGAATGTACAGATCGGCACCATTATCCCATCACCAGTGCATTTATAACTCTGTCATTCAGCTTTAGAGATACCAGTGAAAAATAAGATTCTCACATCTCAAGGAAGAAAAGAAACACTAGGATAGGTTTGTATACAAGCATACTAGTCACAGAGTCACACTTAAAGCTATTTTAAGACTAGCAATATTCTGAGCCTCTGAGAGGGTAGTCAGTAGGTATCCAAAATAAATGTTTCTTTTTAACTGTGCAGTTCACTAAACAGCATACTTGTGTTGCAGTTGTATTGCTCAGTGAGTTAAAAGTTCAGCTCTGACATGTGCCATCCTGCACTTTCGAGGTTCATAATTCAGCAAGGCTGAATCAGTCCTTCATCCGTGTGAGGTTAATAAATTAAGTACTATGGCATTTAGAAGTAATACATCCTATCTTACAGCGCTTAGAAACAAAAGGAGCCATACATGAATATACAATATAACACCAACTATATATCTGAATACAGGACAATCTAGGCCACAGTGACATGAAAACATGGAATATTTTGCACAAAATGATCTGCCTTAGAAACATGAAGCAATCAAGTTATATTATTATCATTGTTCATATTATTTGTATTATTATTAGTATTATTATTATTATTATTATTATTATTATTATTATTATTATTATTATTATTATTATTATTATTAATATTATTGTATTTATTGAGCGTGGACCTAGCTTTGAGTAGCAACGGAGCGCTTTACAGTGGAATACACCAATACAGACACATAACTAAGTGCTTTACAGAGATGTACAATGTTACAGATGCATAACAGAGTGATTTTCAGTGGGAACCACAGAACAGATATACAGCAGGGGGTAGGATGCAGAGGGGGACAGAGGATGGGTACAGCTGTGTTGGGTCGCTGGGAGGTGAGAGGTGGGCTATGTCTAGTGTGTCAGGTGGCTCCATACTTTTGGGACGTCGGTAGAGAAGACTTGTTTTCTGGTCCTTTTCTTTTTGCAGCAGCGGATTCCAAGGTGAGAATGTCCTGGCTTCTGGTGGTGTGCTGTCTCCTGGAGTTTCTCAGTGAGGTAGCTGGGTGACTTGAGGGCAACTGCCTTATAGATGATGCACCAAGACTTGAAGGTCATTTGTGCATGTAGTGGGAGCCAATGAAGGTCAATGAGGGCCGGAGTGATATTGTCCTATCTGCGTAGACCCTTGATGAGGCGTGCAACTGCATGTAGGACACTTCTCAGGGGCACAAGGAAGGATGATGGGAGGCCTTTGAGGAGTGCATTGTCCCCTTCCATGTCGGATAGGACCAGTGCTTGAAGGGTGGATCTAAAACTGTCAGTAGGGAGGAAGGGCTTGACTTTTTGCAGGAGGGAGAACTGATACCAAGCTGTCTAGAGTGTTCTTAGCTACGTTTGTCTTGAAGGAGAGGTGTTTGTCCATTTGGAACCCAAGGGACTTGACGCAGGAGGTGAGCTCGGGCGTGAAGCCTTCAGAATTCATGGTTGATATCCAGGTCTATATGTCTGGGTGTTCGGTGTCATTGGTGTTTTTTAGAAATTAGGTCTTGGAGTGGTTAAGGGATGAGAGAGTATGCACTGAACATACAAGACTGAATCAGCGAGAAGCAGGTTTTGAGCCTACGGCTATCATTTATGGAGTCGATCTTGACATATAGCTGTGTGTCATCTGTGTATCGGTGGATGTGCATGGTGTGTGTGTCTAGGGGGACTCCCAGTGGCTCCATGTATAGATTGAAGATAACTGGGGAGAGGATGGAATCCTGCATGACTTCAGAGGTGATGGGTAGCATTGGTGATCTAGAGGCATCCACCTGAACAAACAGCTTGTGGTTGGCGAGGTAGGACTTGGAACAGTGTAGGACAAGGTTGCTGATCCACAGGCACATAAGTGCACATAAGTGCCTGATGGTCTACTGTGTCAAAAGCGGCTGAGAGGTCGAGTAGAAGCAGGAAGCAGGGGTGGCTGTCATCGAGGATGTTGAGGGCGTTGTCGAATTCCTCTATGGTTGCTGTCTCCGTGCTGCATCTGGGTCCTAATCTGGATAGGTAGGTTTGGAGGAGATTGTTGGTGTTGATGTGTTGCTGCAGTTGTGCGGCTACCGCTATTTTGATGATCTCTGAAGGGAAGATGGGTGATGGGGCTATAGTTACCTAGGTTGTTGGGATCCAGAGTGGGTTTCCTTAGTAGAGGGAAGAATTGTCCTGTTTATATGGTCGATGGAAAGGTGCCTTGATTTAGGGAGTTGTTGATGATCTCCAGGTAGGAAAGGAGAGCTTGTGTGGGGAGGGTCTTGAGGATGGATGCTGGGTGGATGTTTTCATTATTTATATGATGTGGCTTTGAGGGCAGGCATGGGTACTATCAGGTCCTCTGTTGTGTGTCTTCAATGTTGAGCAGGGTGTGGAGAAATTGCAAGGAGGGATGTAAGGTGGGTCTCTGGATGCTGCACTGGCATCTATGTGCCGGTCAATCTTGCTGATTTTGTCGATGCAGATGATGTTGATGGTGATGGATTTTTCAATGGAGTGTGGTATGGCAGGGTTGTATAGCTTGTTGATGCACTGCTTCACCACTTTGAAGAGGGTGCTTCCCTTTTTGTCAGTCTCTGTTATGGTATTCTGATAGTAGGAGGCCTTGGCTGTGTTGATTAGTTGTTGGCGGGTTGCTCAGAGTTCCATGATGAGTGCCAGGTCGGATGGAGTCCTGGAGCGGCACCAGGGTTTCTCTTGTTCCTGATGACTCTTTTGCTGAGGTTGCGTTCCTGCCTGTAACAGGGTGCTAACGGTTTCGGTTTGGAGGTGTGCTGTTCCAGAGGCACGTGTTGGTCAATGGAGGCAGAGAGGATGGCATTGAGTGCTTCCAGTAGAGAGTTGTATTTGTATTTGTATTTGTATTTTATTGATTTATAAAGCGCCTTACGCCAAAGCGCTGTACAAAGAACAACATGATACATAAAACATGAACTATAAACTGTTGAAGCATAACAATATGAATCAATCAAACAACAAAACAATGGAAAGAGCAATTAACTGAAAGGGGAGGGGGAAAGGGAGATGGGACAGGTTGGGGGTGGAGTGAAGGAGGAGGAGGGCAAGAGGGGGAAAGGGAGGGAGGAAGAGGGGGGTAGAGGAGGGGAGGGGAGAGAGTCAGGGAAAGAGAGAAGAAGGGGGAAGTAGAAGGGGGGTAAGGGATTCAAGGAGGAGGATGGAGAAGGAGAGATTTCAGGGAAGTTCGGAATGAAGGGAAGGAGGGGGAAGAACGGATGGCAAGAGGAAGGGAGTTCCAGTGTAAAGGAGCTAAGAGCTGCAAGGAGCGAAAACGGGAGGAGGCACAGGGAGGAGGAGGTGAAGTGAGAAGGAAATGGTCAGCAGATCAGAGGGAACGGGAGGGAGAGAAGGGAGGAGAGATAAGGGGGGGCAAGACCATGAAGAGATTTGAAGACAAGACAGAGAAATTGAAATTTAAGTTGGGAGTGAAAAGGAAGCCAGCCACGGTAGGAGAGAGAGGAAGAGATGGAATCATGGGAGGTAAGGAGACAAAGGGTGCGTACAGCAGAGTGGTAGCTAGATTTAAGAGGGGCAAGGTGAGAATTAGGGAGTCCAAAGAGTAAGGAAGAGCAGTAGAAGAGGCGGGAGAAGATAAGGGAGGAGATTAAGAGTTTAGTAGCGTGGAAAGTGAGAGAGGGGCAGATTTTGCGAATATTGAAATGAGGGAGATGTGTTGGGAGAAGGAGAGAGAGGAGTCGAATAGAATGCCTAGGTTGCGAGCCTGAGAAAAGATAGGGAGATTGCAGGGAGGGAAGTGAATGAAAGGGGGAGGAGAGGGAGGGGGAAGAGAGTTAGAGGGAAAAAATAAGACTTCTGTTTTGTCGTGTTAAGAGAGAGAAATCTGGAAGACATCCAGTTCTTGATGGCAGTAAGGCAGGAAGAGAGCTGTAGGTGGAGGTCAGTTGTGAAGGAGGAGAAGGAGAGGCAGAGTTGAGTGTCGTCGGCATAGAAGTGATGAGAGATGCCAAATGAGGAGATAACAGGGGCAATGAGGGAGGTGTATAGAGAGAAGAGAAAAGGGCCTAGAACAGAGCCTTGGGGTACGCCATAATCAAGAGGATAGTTAGGAGAGGACCGGCCACGCCAGGAGACTGTAAAGGAGCGGGAGGAGAGGTAAGAGGATAACCAGTTGAGCACAGAGCCTTTGAAGCCAAAGGAGGAGAGAGTGTGAAGTAGGAGGGGGTGATCAACAGTGTCAAAGGCTGCAGAGAGATCAAGGAGAATAAGGATAGAGGATTGTTTAGCATTGCGGGCAGTAAGAAGGGAGTTCAGAATAAAGGTGAGAGCAGTTTCAGTGGAGTGTTTAGGACGAAAGCCTGATTGGGAGGGTGGTAGGATAGAGAAATTAGTGGTGAAGGATGAAAGTTGAGAGTATGCAAGGCGTTCGAGAAGCTTGGAGAGGAAAGGAAGAAGAGAGATAGGTCTGAAATTCGAGGTGAGACGTGGGTCAGCAGAAGGTTTCTTTAGTATGGGGATGACCGTGGCATGTTTAAAGGCAGAGGGAAAGGTAGCGGAGGAGAGACATATGTTGAAGAAGGAAGTGAGGTAGGGGACAAGAAGAGGGTAAATCTAAGAGTTGAGGTAAGAGTTGCAGAACAGTTAGAGGTGTTCGGTGCATTTAAGGTGTAGGTTGGCGAGGCCTTCTGTGAGGGCTTACACTCAGAAGTTCTTGAAGGAACTGGATGTTTGCGTGCTGGGTTTCTGCTGGGAGTGCTTGACTGGGGTGGTGTGCAGGATTTGGAAACGCACGGCTACGTGGTCATATCAGTCAAACAAGAGAAGAGAGCTGTGGTGGAGGGAAGGCAGTGCAGTGATAATTAGGTCAAAGATATTTCCTTTGTCGTGTGTTGGGTCTTTCATGTGCTGAGGCAGAGGGTTTTGAAAAGACTGAGGAGAACTTTCTTCATCAGTTTGGTGGCCTTGTTGCCTCGGAGGTTGATTTGATTTGATAGTTTATTTATATAGCGCCTATACACAATGTGTTTCAAAGCGCTTCAAGGCAAGGGAGGGAACACGGGAAAATACAACGACATTCTTACAGGCCATGAACAGTAAGGATGTGAAATTAACTATCATACTCGGCCTGATGACATTTCAGATAGTGCAAGAGCTAAGACATAGATAAGGAAGGGAGGGGGAGAGTGGCAAGGAAATGGAAACAGACAGGTGACTACCATACTAGGCCTGACCACATTTCTGGTAAAGCCGGATAAAAACAAAAGGTGAGGGAGAGGGGTGCAGAAAGGGAGGGGAGGAACAAAACAAGCGAGTATCGTACTAGGCCTGACAATGTTTCAGATAGTGCTGGAGGGGGGGACAGTAAGGGGATGGGGGAGCGACAGACGAGGTTGCTATCATACTAGGTCCAGGGACAATTCTGATAGAGTAAGTGCATAGAAGAAAGTAAGGAGAAGAGGGGAGGAGATAAGAAAAGGGAGAGGGGAGGGGAGGAGAGAACAGTGAGTAAGTAGTCAAAAGAGTGGAGAAACAAGAGGGGAGGGCGAATACAATTGCAGAAATCAGCAGTAACACATAATGTTGCAAGCCGGGATACAGGATCAAGATGGGAACAGCATGATTCAGGGCCACCATGAGTACAAGATGCAAAGGAAGTCCAGCATGAGCCGGTCAAGTGGCACAGCGAGTAGAGTGCTTGCTTTGACATCCGTGCAGAGCTTGCTAACGCAGGTTTGAATCCCAGCAGGGCCAAACTCAGACTTTCATCCTTCCGAGGTCGATAAATGAGCACCACACACCGTGGGTAATAATAAGCAGCGCTCAGATACCTGAGGGTTCGTAGCGCTACATAAATGCAAATTATTATTATTATTATTATTATGAGAGTTGAGAAAGGGTGAAGCACCGTGAATTAATGAAGTCCATAAAAGTAAAATCCAGCATTGGCCACAAGACGGTGATGGTGAAACCAGAATGTATCAGGACAGACTCCTGTGTGCGGAAAGGGGGGACCAGAGAGGGTAGGGATGGCCTGTGGGGACAGGGGGTGTAAACACATGTTGGTGCATGCTTACCTGATGTCTCAGCAGGGGGTCGGACCATGGATCCTCCAGGTCCAAACAGGAATTGCCCTTTTATTTGAATGCCCTTCAGTTTGGACTCCCGGGCGAGAGACACCCTTGATCTAAGAGTTAAGAGCAGGAAGGAAGAGGGAGGGCTAAGAAGGTGGGTGGTGCTTAGGCCAGGTGACCTAGATCCACTTACACCTGCTCCTCAGCTGCAAAGGAAAAGAGGCTGGAGGGCTCCTTAAGTAGGGAAAAGAGCGGCAAGCAGGAAGGCACCAAGTGGGCGGGGCTTGCTAAGTGGTGAAAAAGAGCGGCAACCAGGAAGGCACTAGGTGGGTGGGGCTTAGGCCAGGTGACCTAGATCCACTTACACCTGCTCCCCAGCTGCAAAGGAAAAGAGGCTGGAGGGCTCCTTAAGTAGGGAAAGGAGCAGCAAGCAGAAAGGCACCAGGTGGGCGGGGCTTGGTAAGTGGTGAAAAAGAGCGGCAACCAGGAAGGCACCAGGTGAGCGGGGCTTAGACCAGGTGACCTAGATCCACTTACACCTGCTTCCCAGCTGAAGTCACCTAGGAAGATGTTGATGGCGTGTGTGAGGGACATGGTGGTGAGCAGGTCAGTGAAGTTTCCGATGAAAGCAGTGTTGATTTTTCTTGATATCAAGTATGGATGCTGTAGCCATGGGGGACAAGGACATCTAGGTTGTAGGCGGAGGTCGGATTCAGCCAGGTCTTGGTGATGAAGATGGCATCAAGGTTGTGTGTAGTGATGAGGTTGGTGATGTCTGCTGCATGGGTGATAGCTGAGCAGACGTTGGTGAGCATCAAATTCTGTGTTTTGGACGGTGAGGGGGTTTTGATGGGCTTGCAGGTGATGTGGGTGAGGTTGCTGCATTGCAGAGTCCATGCTTTAGAGGAGGTGCAATGTCATTGACGTTGCCGTTGCCTGGTGCTTGTGGGGATGGCCTGTGGGGACAGAGGGAGAAAACACATGTCGGCACGTGCACTGTTCCAGACAGGAATTGCCCTTTTCTTCATCTGCCCTTCACTTTGTACACCCGGCAAGAGACAACCTTGATTTAACAGTTAAGAGCAGAAGGGAAGATGCTGTGCTAAGAAGGTGGGTGGGGCTTATGAAATGTGAGCTAGATCCACTTGCACCTGATCGCCGACTGCAAATGAAAGAGGCTTGAGGGATGCTTAAGTAGGGAATACGTTCACTCAGTCTGCCTGGCCTAAACAGACAAACACTACTCTCCAGTTGTACCTTCAAAAATATAGTGCATTAAAGAAAGCCAAAACACACACAAAATAAGGAAAGATTCTCTTCATGTCATACTGCAGCTCACATTAGCCCTCAGACTGTGCACCATCTGCTGCAAGAAAGAAAGTCCTAGGCCCAGCTTGGTTTGCAACAATGCTGCACTATACTATTCATACGCTCTCTCAGCACAGACATGCATGGTCTGCTGTGCAAATGGAGGCGTACCCACTCGCATGAGGACCTGCAACTCTACCTCTCTGCCTTGAACTCTCTCAAGTCCACTCTTGTTATAGCTAAAAGGGAATTCTACCTAACCCTCATTGATTTTCACTCAAACCATTCTTGCCTGCTACAAGGCACGTAAACACAGTGCTCACTCCTGCTAAGTCTATGACTATTAACTCCACTCTCACAGCTAATGACCTTGCTGAATACATTGCTGCAAAAATGTCAAAAATTAGACACTCTTTCCTGACCTTCCTCACACTCCTTACTCCTACATTTTATGCTCTGCCTACACTACCATCATCCTCTGCCTCCATCTCCCACTTTAGTAACACTAATAATGACAAAGTGCTATCTCTATTGATGAAGGCTAACCCCTCTTGTGTCCCATCAGATCCGCTTGGTCCTCAGCTAGTCAAGCCTATTGCCCCTATGGTGACCTCTCACCTCGCTGAACTCTTCAACCTGTCCTTTGACTCCACTTGCTTTCCCTCTGCCATGGTCATCCCTCTCCTAAAAAAGCAAAGGGCCGACCCAAACCTACCGACTAACTTTTGCCCAGTGTCTCTCCTTCCGCACTACTGTTAAGTGCTCGAAAGGGTTGTGCTCAATCATCTTACCAATTTTTGAGACATCCTCAACCTTTGAGACCCCCTACAAGCAGGTTTACGCTCTTGTCACTCCACGGAAACTGCTCTCATGAATGTGTCCAACTTCATGGTCTCTGGTAAGCACTCAAACTTATCCTCTATCCTAATTCTTCTTGACCTGTCTGCTGCCATTGACACTCCCTATACTCTCTTTCTTCTTGGGATTCGCGATCAAGCCCTTGCCTGGTTTGAATCATACCTTGCACATCACCAATTCTCTGTCTCCTGGAGCAACAAACCCTCTTGAACCCTAGAGGCCCTTTTACCCAAGGTAACATGTCGTATTATGGATAGGACGGAGAATAACTTCTCAAACTAAACAATAAGACTGACTCAGGAAGTTGGCAAATAACCCTGTTTTAATATCAATTGATCAATTGTCTAAAACAGGGAGTACAACAGACATCAACAGACGTTGCACAGCATAATCTCAAAACATCTTCTAAAAAACATCACATTTATACTAAATATTCATCATATGTGACATCATATTACTTGGCAAACTAAGAAAACCTACGGGAGAGATTGTGGTCGGCTCTAACTATACTTTCTATATGGGATAGGATCCTGATTGGGTTTCTACAGTCAGGTGGGCATTCATGCCCTCCCATAGTGCACATCATCTTCGACAGTAATTAGAAACACAACACTTAATTGGTTCTAAAACTATAAGGCTCTTTGTTGTACGGCCTTCTATAATTGGTTGGCACGCTTGTATCCTTCTGGAACATTGGATGCTCTGGCAGCACATAAGTTGGTAACCCAGGTGCTGGTGGGTGAATTGTCACCCCACCCAATTGGCCCAACATCTCTCATCACTCCTGCTGTCTGCCATGCACATTGTCTTTGAACTCTGCCTTGTAGTAGCTTCTCGCCTTTGGGAATATAAGGGAGTGTGAGCACTTGCTATCTTAGTCTGCTGCACCATGCCCATCGTCTAGTTTCACCCTCAGCTCACGTGATCAGAGATTGTGAATTTGCTTGTATTATAGCCTTTAATTGTCTTTAATAAAGAAACTTGGAACCTGTGAGGTTCTCTCCTCGCAACTTATCAAGGGCTGCCTCGGCTTATTATCGCCACGATGCTCTCGGGCTGATCGCGCGCTTTAAAAATCTGAATAAATAAATAAATAAATAAATAAATGTTTTACTGTTCTTCACAGCTGCTAACCAGTTCTTGGCAGTGCCCAGTCTTTGACATCAAGCCAGACAGCCTCTTTGGTTTTGCTTCGAATATAAGCCTATTCTTTGCTGCGACACACATAGCTTTCAACCCATCGTCCTTCATGGAGACTCACTTACTAAAATATATCATAGAATGTCCAGCACTCTTATATACATATATGTTGGCGGCACCACCTGCAATCTATATACTACATATAGCGAGCCTTATGATTACTTAGTCTACTTCTGTTGCAGTGTCTGTACAATTGTAAAATGACTTGTGTTTTCTTCAGTATCTTCACACATGCAATCTTCATTCTGCACATGAAAGTCTTCTCAATTCTTTGCTTCACCATCAGATTCTATATCACCTATGCATTCTCTTCTCTGGTCATCCTTCTCAGTGCGTCACACTCATTTCTCGTGATACCACCAGCTTCTTTTCAAATCTTCACACTTCTTCAGGTGCTTCTCTCAGGAGACCATCAGTCTTTCTGGGATATTTCACATAGGGCTTTCTTAGTGGATACCTTGCCTCAAAGATTCTTCATGTTATAGGTACCATTACTGGTGTTACACATGTCGCAATTTCCGGTTTTCCAGCATATTGGCAGAATAGGGGCAGGACTTCCTGTAGAGGTACTCGGCTGCTCCTCTACACTCTCAACTCACTCCCCTAACTGTTTATGTTCCACAAGGCTCTGTCTTGGGTCTGTGGGATATATTGACCCACTCAAAAGCATTTTCCCACATCAGCAAGCTGCAGTTGTGCAGAAACCACAAAATTGTTGCGCTGGCTCCTGTGAGCACCATGGCTCAAAACTGCATTTTGCAACAACAACAAAAATGGCTGCACCGTCCTGTCAAGCACACATTGGGCAGGATGGAACAAAGGGGGCACATTGAAGGAGATTGCCAGTGTGTTCCGATATAAACAAAAGGAAGAAAGTGGAACAAACAGCATGGCTTTGCTGCAAAAGCCAAAATCTCCATTGAAAATAAACCCTTTTTCACCTTTAAAAAATGTGGTTTTCACGCTAATTCCCCTTGTTCATGAAAGCCACTGTGATTAATAAGCCCTACCACGCCCTGTGTGTTTCACTGTGCATCAGCCAAACCAGGCATGATTTTGAATTAAAAAGCCCAGTCAAACCAACTCTACAAAAAATCAACCAGGAACTTTACTTTGATTTACACGGAAAACAGTGTCATTTTCTTTTCAAAAGTATCCAAGACTCAGCTGTTCAGAGAGAGACTCTAACTAGCTGAGCCATGTCTGTTTCAATGTATCTGTGCTGCAGACCAACTCCAGCATTCAAGAGAATAATTAAAGCTGCAAGACAGTGTGTCAAGCTGCTGGAGATGAAAAGATGAATTGAAGAAGGAAGGCCAGCTTCACCACGTGTAAATAAATTGGCTTTTGCAAACTAAAAAGAAAAACAAATGCCCGTGGGTTGGAACAGTACACTGGTGAATGAAAGCCTGCCAGTCTTTAGCAATCTGAAGGGGTTTGTTGCTGGTGAGACTATATTACATGGGTTCTTTTATAGATCTAAGATCAGAAATTAAAGGTTAAAACTATGGTGGCTGGAGTTGCAAGTTGAAAAACAGGTTTTCTGCTTGGAGGGGTGGCACCAAAAGGAGGGCTCTGTCTCAGCAGATACAGACATAATTACGGGGTTGAACAAACTTTCGTCTCTGTTGGGACGCTGACAATGAAGCTCCCATGAAAGGAACTCTGAAGTGTTAAATGAGGTAATATAACTTCAATCAAGGGAGAAACCTCCACCATGCTTTGAAGGAAATGACAGTTGGCAGCAGTTGAAGGACAGAACAAAAAAAAACTGACCCAAGAACAAAGGGACTGCCATTTGTTCCCAAAGGTATTCAGGAATAAACTTTAAAGACTTCTATCTTTGCAGCAAGACTTTGAAAATTGTAAAAATGTCACAGTTTAAAAGTGATTTTTTGTGCTTTCTTTTGAGACATGGTAGAACTCACTGACACCTTGGGGAAAGAAAGGGCAAAGTATTGAAGATAAATCGAAAAGTATTAACATATATTTTGGTAGATACATCCCTTGGAACCATTCACATCTGTGTATAAAGTTAGGGAATTTTAGGACGAATCTTTCATGCTCAAAATTACCAAAATGTATCAGAAGGGCGAAACAAGGTCCCATAGACTGGAGGATTGGACTGATATGTGCTGCATATAGTATGTGACCTTTGGATATGATTTGCTAAGAGATTGCAATTGTTTAAATGTATGTTTTTGGCAAAATCAGATTTTCAGTAAAGTAAATGTGGGAGTTTTTGTACATTGTAAAACTCATAAATCTGACATTGTTCCCTTGGAAATCCAACCAGCTGACAGCAAGGCGGAGACTAGCATCCCTGCCCAATCCAAGTGGTTTAGGGGCGTGCTTAGTTAACCCTGCTCAGCCTATACTTTGATGATGTCATTATGCACTATAAATAAGGGTCCCTGACAAGACTCTACACACACACTAGTCCTGATTTCCTGTGCTGTGTTCCTGTTCCCATCATTTTTAAGAAGCAGACTCTAGCTACAAGGCCAAGCATTGCTGATCCTACTCTAGAGCCCACTGCAAAACCCAAGCAGTGCTGATCCGATTCCCAGAAAGGGCTCAAATCTAAACAAAAACACAAAATGTCCCATTAACAAGGGGAAAGCTGTGGTACCTTTGGCATCCTGATCCAGCCTGGCTTGCTGCCACTCACTGCATGCTGCTGCAATCCTGCTACCCTGATGACCTTTAGTATGCAGTGACCACAATTGCCCGTCCAGTCCTTGCCAGCGGCAACCAGAACCGCACAGATGTTTGTCGGGTGCCCTCATTGTAGCGACCAGACCCGGTTGCCTGTCCAAAAAGTCCAAAACTAAAAGTGGATTGTGAGTATTTCATCACCCCATAGAAATCCCTAATATACCTTGTCTTACCTTGTCCCCATCCTATTCTATAAGTCATCCTATCCTTATTCTGATAACTTGTCCCACTGTCAGAATTCTCTGTGCATTTAGTCATTAATTTCCAAGCATCAGCGCTACTTTTTTCTTCAATTCTGTTTTCCATAGCCCATATGTCATTAGCGATCTATTGATTAAATAAAGTAATTTTCCTTAAAGAAAAGGGGTACACTGCATGAAGGGTTACATCTGCAGCGTAGCCTAGAGAATTCACGGGTGGCGGTCCTCTTTTCTTAGTCCTTAAATCTAGTTTAAAGTAAAACTGTTCTTTTCTCAACCTGACTTCCTTTCCAATTTCACCCTTCATCTTACTCAAAGCGCGCCTCATTCTATATTGCATAACTCTTTCAATTTACCAGCTAGAGACTTACTTTCAATTCCATTTTGTACCTGTGATCTATATCTATTCCCCAACATAAACACTGCACTCTACATCAGTGTATGTCACCCGTTTTTATTCAAAAACGTTTGGGTAATTTTAGGCGGGAATTGCAAAAGTGCTATCTGTCCTAAATCAAAAGCGCTCCTATTCTGCTATGCTGTGTATATGCTCCACTAAAAAGTCAAACCCAGTGCATTGCTCAAATTCTCATTGTAACAATCACCCCATTGGTGATTGCTTCCCCATATTAAAAAGTGTGTGCTTTCTTGTGAATTTTAAATAAATAAATAAATATTGCATTTGACCAACCAGCCTGGTTCATGGTCCATTGTGACCCGGGGTATTTTAAAACGGGGTGTGATATGAGTGGTGTATCATCCCAAAATTGAATCCACGTAAATAAGGAGAAAAGCACCTCAGTTAGGCCCTACATACTAGGCCGAGACCAAGGTGTGCGTGTCGCCTGATTGAAATCCTTAACAAACCACTCCTCTTTACACTCTACAATTCTACTCATGGGGCGCTAATCTCCTCCTTTGGTCTCTCATACCAACTATTCGCAGATAACACCCAAATCTTCTTCCCTTTTCCTGAACTCCCCTCTGAATTAAAAAATGTAAATGTCCAACTGTATCTCTGACATTAAATATTGGATGACTTCACACACTCTAAAGTTAAACTCTACGAAAACAGATGTGTGCTTCTTCCCTGCCAAAAGCTCACTCTCATCTCTTCCTCTGCCTATCCAGTTCCCAGCTGACACTCTCCCCTACTCTTATTCAGCTAGAAACCTCAGCTTCATATGTGATCCTTCTCACACCTTCTCAAATTTCATCTCCAAAACTGGAACATCAACTTGCCTCAACCTCCTAAATATTATTAAAATCAGGCACCTCATGCCTTTCAACACCAACACACATCTCTTAACCACTCTTGTCTTCTCTAAATGTAACTACTGTGCAGGCATCCTCTTTGGTCTCCTCAACTATGCTTTCTGTCCTCTTGACAAGATCATTAACTTCACTACCAGGACTCTTTTTGAACTGTCTCACTTCACACCCACTTTGTTGCACCATCACCAGGCTGGATGGCTGATGATGAAAATGATGATGAAAAAATGATGATGAAAATGATGATGAAAAAAATGATGATGAAAAATGATGATGAAAAACTGATGATGAAAAACATCGTCAGATTAAAATGTCTTCTTCTTTTTCACAACTCTATCATCTATTCACAACTCTAACTACTGTATCTATCCTCCTCTAACCAACTCTATAAGCCTTCTCATAATCTCCACTTTGCCTCCTCTACTACCATTTTGGCTCCTTGCCTTCTCTGTGCTTCCTCTCACTTCGACTCTTTCTCTCTTCTTGCTCCACTTGCATGGAATTCTCTTCCCCCGGACATCCAAGAAACAGTCCACATGGATTTGTTCAAAACCAAACTAAAAGCCCACCTCTTCGCCTCTGAGTTACCCTGTTAACCTACCTCTCATCTGCCTGTAAGCTAAAATGTTTCCCTCTCCTCTAACCTGCCACTGTCTCTCACTTCCTCTCCCTCCATTCTAGCACGTCACCCATCATGGTTATGTAACAAGCACAGCTGGCCTTACCGCCTTCCTGCACTTAATAACGTCCAATGTTGGTTGTCCTTAATCTATGTATGTCCACTTATGTATTGTGCTCGGTGACTGTTCCATTTACTCCCCTCCACAATCTGGTCAGAATGTTCCTCAAACTCACCCCCTTGTAAGAAGCTCACTGCCCGCCTTCAAATCTGATTTCTTATCTATTGTACATTCTGTTGTGATCAAAAGAGCATTGTTCCTTCTATTCTGGCATGCAGAGTGCCTGCTGCTGCTGGAGTCAGTCAAACACCTTATGCAGTGACCAAGGCAACCTGGCTCCTATCAACTGGGAAAAATAATGAATAAGAAAGCTATAATATTGTAAGCCTTCTATTTCTGCAAAGTGGCCCATCAGCTACTGAGGCTTCCAGGAATGCTGGTCTGTAATTCACAAAGATGTTAGACAGAGGGGTCCAAATACACACCCGGACTCACCCCATTCCTTTCCTCAATGGAGTCACTTAATTTACCTTCATTGCAGTACGGTATGCAAACCAGTGAATTATCATGAAGGCCTGTGGCATATGTATCAGAGGTTTCAAGATTCCCAATTCATTGAGATTTTGTCAAAGGAGACTGCTGTCCATGTAGTCAAAGATCAAACTAATGTCCACAAAAGCCACATAGACAGGAATCCCTATACCATTGATATATTTACATAATCAAGTACAAATTAAGACACTGTTTTGTGGTACCCATGCCCACCCTAAAGGCCAATTGTGTGTCAGATATACTATCATGATCTACTGCCCAAGCTGACCAGTCTCCTTAATACAATCCCTAAAAAAAGCTTGGGTATTCCGTGCAATAAAGTTACAGGACAAAAGGATGAAGGTAGGGACTTATTCCCTTTTTTGAAAATAGGTAATATGATAAATGTTTTCCAAATCTTGGTTACCTGTCCAGTAAGAATAATTGCATTAAACATGTGGGTCCAAAAAAGGGGCCTAAAGTTTGGGATAGACACAAAAAAATATCAATAGGCACCCCATCGAATCTAGGTACTTTGAGAGATTTCTGCCTCCTTATCACATACTCTACTTCCTGGTTTGAAAAGGGAATCAATGTCTCCTCATCTAAAAGTAAAAGATGCTTTGCATGAATTAGTCAGCATCTTAGTGTTATCACTTAGATTATCTAGGGTGTGGACATGTTTGGATCTGGATGTACTTCCTCACTTTATTTTGATTTACCAACTAGTAGAGCCAATCCATGTGTACTAGTACTGTACTCACAATCTAGAGGTGCCATTTCAATCTGTTTGGCTCTACCAATCAGCATAGCCACTCTTTGGGACATTATGCCACTGACACTAGCTGAAGTACTGCCTCAGTGTATTGACTGCATGTACCAGGGGAGAAACTCTTCTCTTTTTTCTGCACTTTCAAGATATTCTATGTCTCCTCTTTTACTACCTTCTTGCCAAGTTACCTAGATGGAACATGTGCTTGCTTTTCCATGACTTCCACCACTGCCACAAGATCCAGCTTCTTGAGTGACAGATGACAGGCAGTACAAGCAGTATGTGCCACCATTCCTCAATGCTCTTTCTCAATTCTCATGCCCAAATGGCTCCATAACCTAAACTCTGTCACCACAAATAGAAGATTGCCCTTCCAGGAGGGGAGATGTGCCACTGAGAATGTCTGTGCTTGGCCAAACGGAGGGCATCAGGAAGACAATTGGGATGGCCCAGATTCATTTGGAGATAGTGGATGCTTGGTAGAGCCAGACTGTTAATGCAGTGGAATGTCATCTGACAGTCCCTCAATGCTGCTGTCACAGAAGGAAATGCTGCTGTCACAGAAGGAGGCAAGAGCTGCACAAGTTGGGACTGTGCCATATGTGTGCTGCCCGTGCACAACCTTGTGGCACAACATACAGTACTTATTCATTGAGTAAGTACCAAAAGCACCCTTACTTGGGTTTCTCCTATGAACTGTCTTCTGGCAGGGGTTACATTTCCATCCACCTTTCCCGAAATACAGTCAAACCCTTCGTAAATTTTCCCATAGCCAGACACAGATTGGTGGTGATATCATGGATGGGAATTATGCTTTACCCACTTAAGGAAAGCCTGAGCCGACCTCGCCCACTACATACATCAAGCAATGGTGCAGTAGCCCCAGTCTCCTCCTTCTGTTCCATATGTGCGGGGGGGGTGGTACCATTGAATGGTACCATTCAGTCTCCTGCAGCAATATCAAGTACTCCTAACCCTCTGCCCAGCGTCACCCTGCACCTCTCTGACTACCTAGCTCTTCAGCTCCTGGAGTACAACAATCGTCTTGCCTACTCAAACACCAACACACTCGCCTGCCTTATGCAGGTACTCCTCAAATATCTGCCACTGGATTGGTATCAATATCCTCCTCTTCATGTTCCATGCACCCATCTTTATCCACCATCTGCCTTTCCTCAACCACCAAGCGCCCCTTCTCAACCATCATCTCACCATCTTCATACTCCATTTTAACTTCTCTCTGCTCCTCCCCAGGCACTCTCTTCACCCCCCTACCCCCATGGATGTATAACTCAGTTTTTACAACAGAAGTGGAATAGCAGTTTAGCTCATCCTCTTATTCGCTGGCACTCCTTTCAAATACAATGACACATTGCCTAAGCTATCAATGTGCAGAATGCAAATGTGACTGCTGTGCTTTGAGAAATTGCCACCTGTCAAGGGTGCAAAGCTTTGGATTTTTAAATGTTTATTAGTACATACAATGATGTGGGTGATTTCTTCTACAAGTGTGTAATCTGCTAGCCAGATGCCCCTTTGTCGCAACTCCATGCCAAAAGCATAATGCACTTGTGCCCTGTTGTATCAGTAGCCTGATCCACAACATCTCTCTGTTTGTGTCACAGAGGATGTTCAAGCTCACAAGATGCCTACTTGATTTCTACAGAGACTGTAAAGTCACTGCATCACAGCGAGAACATTTAAGATAGGCCTCCTTTACCAAAACTACAGTGATCGTGAGTTGCCCATGCTGGTGGCACTGTAATCTCTATAAGCTATGCATGATTTTAGGCATAGTGCAGGGCGATGCTTCTGATCATGGAAGCCACATCCCAATAGATATTGCACGTGTCAGCTCCTGTGAATCAACTCTGCTTTGCGAATGTGTATTCAGATCAGACGGGCTGATAATGCCACATGTCAGGACAGAAAGCCAGAGGGCCGCCCTCTCATTGATTCTCTTTGGGAGGGCCAGGAACCCTCTGCCCCAGAGACAGCCACACAGCACACAGCTGTCATGTGCCCAGATATCAAAGGAGCACACCCATTCAGGAGGAGTAGCCTCACACCAGGGTGCTGCAAATCCAAAGGTCTTTGTTGACAGTAGGAGGGAAGGGGATGGGAGTAGGATAGGCAAGAGTGCTCTGGACACTGGAAGAAGCCTTCAACCTTCTTGTTTCTCACTGTCTCTATGTCCCTTTCCTGTCTCCTCCACTTTCTCTGAAACAAAGAACTTTGGGTGCAAGATCAACAGGTCAAAGTCCATGCATGCTATCTTTAGACAAATCACCTAAGGACTTGTGCATTTAAAGTTGGAGTCTCGACCCACCTCTGGAGAATTCCCTCAGTTCCTCAAGGCCGAAGAGATGTTCTGAACATTCTCACATGGACTTCCTTTGGGACAGTTACGCTGTCCAAAGCTCTCTGCCGAAGGTGAAGATGGAGTTGTCCAAGACAGGAGGAAGATCTGTCCCCTAACCACACACCTTGGAACATTGGGAGTCACCAGTGCTGTGGACCAGGACCAACCAATCTGAAACAGATCTTCTGTGCCAGAAGAGGAGACCCTGAACTGAAGTATCCTTTCCTTGAGTCCTTTGTGAAGGCCTCCAGCAGCCAGAGGGACAGACCAGATTAATCTACCTGTTCTATCACACAAAACAGGTTGCTATGTGTTTCCTGCATCCTGAACAATAGGGAAGGTGCTGGTGTTGTTGTCTGCCTTCCTACAACCAGTTGAACTATTGAAAACCATCTAAACCTGATCGACACTGCATCGTGTCCTCATGAAGCCCCTCAATTGTTAGTCCCTAAGCATCTCCTCAAAGCCGGAAGTCAAACCAAATCTCTGGAGGACCATTCACTGACCCTAACCGGGGTTGCAACCACGGCTCAACCCACATAGACTGAAAACTGCTGTCTCATTGCTAACACCACAGCGCCCCCTTGATCACCACTTCATGACCATCTACTGCTGACTCAACCCACTGGAGCGTCACTCTCTGACCTCTGCCAGCAGCTAAAGCCTGATTCGGCTGGGCCAATGCTGAAGTTTTCTCGGGATTGCACTGACCTGCAGCACTTGCACCACCACCGTTCGAACACCGAGCAACCTCATTCCCCCCTGCCTGACACCTGCTTGCTGTCAGGGCCTCTGTGATCCTACATGCACGACTGAGCCTGATCAGATTGCATCAACGTTCAACCTGACTCTAATGTGTCAGACTACCAATAAAGTAGCACAAAAAGGCAAAGCAGGTATATCTCTTAACTGTCCCGGTTTTATCTTTATGATGGCATTGTGTTTTGGTTTGTAGAAGTGTGAGGGCTGAGCAAGCAATTTTTTCCCTGCAAACCCTTGTACTCCTGCGAGGAACAATCCAATGTGTCACAAGGGGTTGCACTTCAGAGGTGTTTGCAAGGTCATTTGTTTGCAAATCACAGGCTTGAAGGGCAAGCAACAACAACGACTGTGCATCTGCATCAGGCCATAAGAAGTATGTCTTCATCTGATTCCACCCATCCACTGTTTCTGTGTCAGGTGAAGGGGCACTGCATGTACAGTGTGCAACTCTCACACATATACCCATGTGGGGATCAATACCAGATTGTGCATTCTTCAAAGTCTTTGGGTCTCAGAGCCCAACAGGAAGTAGTAGTTGGCCTATAGCTATGCAGATGCTGTATACATATTGAGCAACACATTGCAGCTTGGCAATGATATGGACCCACTGCAATATTGTTTCTTTAAGCAGTTTTTGAGGCCAGCAGCACTTTGCCCATGCAACCATTGACAACATAAGCTGCCCCCGCTAGTGCACAGTCTGAGCAAATATTTGCTGCTTTCATCACTATTTTCTCTGTTCACAGGCAAACATCTCTGTAGCTCATGTAGAACAACTGCCATTCAGTAAAATACATTAGCACTGTATCCCAGTTGACTATGGCAATATACCATTGCTTTTGGAAACACAGCGACTGGATTCTCAAAGTCAACAGGAGATCATATTTGAGTCAGAGGATGACCGGTTGTGTCCAAGTGGACAGGGCAACATGGGCAACCGAGTGGGTTTGGCAGCTAATGTGGTTTCCATTGACACTAATAGCTCAGGCTCTGGCGAACAAATTGTATTATGATGATGATGGATTGTGGTCACCAACGTACTGATGAACAACTGTTTTGACGATGCAACCTCCCAGATTGTGAAGTGCCAAGTGTGTTGATTTTTGTGTGTCTGCTATCAGAGCACCACACAGGTTTCATGATTAATTGATCATAAAGTTTCCAATAATTGAATAGAGTAATTCACACAATGTATACATCTATCCTGAATCATCAGAGTGAGGGAACACACACACACACACGCACACACACACACACTAAGTTTCTATGTCTCTCCGGTCTCGCAGTGGTGGGGCACAGCCTGGAGTATCATGACACTACTGTCTCCCAGGGGTGAGGGCACACTCTCAATTTCTAGGTCTCCCATGTCTCACAGGGTTGAGGGCACACTCTCGAGTTGTACTGTCACCTATCTCACAGAGCTGAGGACTCACTCTCAAATTTGACCTTCCAAGTGTAACGGCATATACTCAATGTATTCATCTCTCGTATCTCACAGGGGTGAGGCAACACACTTCATAATTATTTTTCTCCTGTCTCAAAGGGGTGAATGCACACACCCATTTTGTATGGCTTTCCTGTCTCTCAAAGGTCAGAGAACATACACAGAATGTTTATATTTCTCCTGTCTTCCAAGAGCGGGTGCACACATGCAATTTTTACGTCCCTACCATCTTGCAGGGCTGGAGGTACCGACTATATTTTTAATCCTCTCCTGCCTCACAGGGGTGAGGGCACATGCTACATTTTTATGTCTCCCCTGTCCTGCTGTGGTGAGTGCACACTATATTTATATGTCTCTTCTGTATCTCAAGGTTCAGTGCATGCATTCAAATTGTACATCTTTCCTGCCTTGCAGGGCTAGGAGCACTCACTTAATTAGTATGTCTCTCTTCTATTGTGGATGATGGCACACACTCAATTTTGATGTCTCTTCTGTCTCGCAGAGTTGGGGGCACAGAATCCATTTGCATATCCCTCCTGTCTCACAGTCTGAATTTCTATGACTCTCCTGTCCTGCAGCCAGGGGGCACACACTTAATGTTTACATCTCTCCTGTTTGGCAGGGTTACGGGCACATTTTTAAGCCTGAATCAAGAGGTGAGGCACGATTAACCAGACTCATGCTGGAGCTGAGTGCCTTCAAGTAGTGGGATTCATTGCAAATCATCATTACCAAATTTCAGAAAGACTTATTGCGCTTTTGGTATTGTGTAGAATCTAAAGCATCTTGAATTATTAGTGTTTATTATGTTGGGGAAGATTACTGCCCCTGTCTCCAGGCTCTCTCCCTAGGCAAGCAAATGGTACAGCGACTGTCAAAAAGAGATAGATAGACAGAAGTCTCAGTGAGTGTCATATTATGCCCATTGTATCCAGAAACATTCCATCCTAAATCTTGAAAATAATAACATCAAAATTACAAAAAATTCAAATTTGAAAAGCAGGCAGCCTATTCAAATGTCTCCCGTAAATGGTATGTTTGTTCTCCAACGCCAAAATCATTACATCAAATAAAATAAAATAAAGTGTAGAATGTCATTTTATGGATATTTACTGTTTGGTTTTTAGACTTTTTTCACTTTTTTATTTTTTGTAATTTTGATGTTATTATTAATAAGCAATAAAAGAAAATTAAAACAATATAAATGGATCTATTAGGTTTCCTCAATTTCTTTTGCAGAATGGCACTTTGCTGTGTTTTACTTAGCCTCTTGTTCACCTTTTTATACTGCAAAAAATGGGGTGATATCACATACCAAATAAATATCACCTCCACAGAAACAAAACAAAACATATTTACAACAGCCCCTGCACCACATCATCACAGCAACACTACATATTCTCAGTGTGGTGTTTCTAAAAAAGGAAGCTCTACACTGGCACTTAATGCTTCAGGCACCAATTCTCCCCATCTAAAGATATGCCTGCACAATGTGCCAATCTGCCAAGAAATGTTGTCCATAGCACTTCCACCACAGATATCTACCTCCTGCTTTCCCTGGATTAGTACCTAGGAATTGCCGTCCCCTTCTGTGGGTAATGTCAGGGGTCAGAAATGAGAGACAGACACAAAGTTGCTTTTTCAATGTTTGCCATATTTATTGAAATTGCATGGGGGTGAGATAAACACCTGTCTGTCCCTATCCTAATCAGAATGTTCCTACTCAGTAAACTAAAGCTAAAGAAAAATGATTTTGTGTCCAAATGTATCTGACCTTCACACAACATATACAACCAAAGTGCATAGGGTAAATGTATGTGCTTTCAGTTCAACAAAATGCGCAAAAGTTCAAACTTATAATTCTCACAAAAATGTTTTGCATCAAGGATTTGACTCACTTCACCTGAATCAGTTAGGAAGACTTTCGAAAGAGTTTTGTTTAAACAGTTGCCCTTACAGTTCAAATAAACATGTCTTTTCATCCAACATGTCTTTCAAATGGGTAAAGTAAATGTCTCTATCACAAAATGCTTGTTTGAAAACCAAAGCAACTATTTCTTCCACAAAGTATTCTTCCCAAGATGTAAAGAGATTATTCAGAAGGATATAGCAACCATTCTTTCCGTAGAATACGTTTGTCAGGACAGTACAGCAAATGTCCTGCGTTATGCAATAGTTTGTCAGGACACTAAATTCAATAGTTTCTTTCTACAGCGCTTTTTACCACAACCATGTGTCTTCAAAGCAACGATTCCTTTCCTGGTTTACTCGTCTGCTGAGATTAACCTCTACTTCACACAATGTGTTATTTTCCTGGTTTACTCGCCTGCCAAGAGGGATTACAACTTCATACAACAAAAACAGTGTTGTTCATCTGCTGTTGGCTATGTTTGTTCCAAGTTTCTCCACCCCAATATCATGTATGAAGAGATTTGTACAATGTTTGCCAGGTTTTATATGATATTGGCTGTTGGCAATGTGGGTTACAGATTCCCCCAAACTGATATCGCATGTAAGGAGAATTGCACCCTCTTTGCCCCTCTTTATCTTCGTTGTAGTCTCTTGACTGATGGCAATGTGGGTTACAGGCTTCCCCAAGCGGATATCCCATGCAAGTATAATTGTGCCATGTTTGCTGCTCTTTTCTACTTGGTCGGTATTAATAAATGTCTTTTAACTTCAACTGTTTGTTTCACGGCATCACTGGGTTACCTTTCCATTCGGCCAACTCACTGGCTCATTTCGGCATCTCTTTATCACTTCTTTATGCTGTGGTGCCATATCAACTGTTTGTTTCACGGCGTCACTGGGTTACCTTTTCCATTAGGCTAGTTCACTGGCCATTTCAGCATCTCTATATCACTTCTTTTTGCTGTGGTGCCATATCAAGGTGCGCAGGACTTTAGTACACTGTCAGACTCCCTGGGGTGTGGCAACTCCTTTGGCAGCTCTCCTGTAGTTGTTGTTGCCTGCACTGCACTTCCAGTGAGCTCAACAGGCTCTGTCCGGTCTCTGGGCACTCCGGCACACCGGAGCGACTCTCTGCAGCTCGGGAGTACCTCTCCCTTCCAGCTGTGCTTCTCACCCAGCTGCCGTCCTTTGGAACTTTGCTTCCTGCTGCATGAACTCTGCAACACTGTGCGACTTCTCCTTCAGCGTCGGCTTCGGCTGTCGCTTCCACTTCTGCTTCTGCTTCATCTGCTGCTCCAGCTTCTGTGGCTTTGCCACATTTTCTGGTTTATCTGCTCTCTTCCTCCTATTCCCTCACCTGCAGGTGATCCCCAAGTTTAAATGTCCCACGTGCTGGCTTTGAGTTGCAACAACTAGTTGGTGCTGCCTCCTTGGCAGCCCTATTGATCATCATTAGCTCGTTGCTCCTCTTTCTCGTTCCAGTATCTTAAGTGTTATGGCTCTTGAAGTCCATAATGGCTTTAGAGTTTCCAAGGCTATTTTGTTTCACCTGTTTGTTGAACTGACGGTTGCTAGAAACAGAAGATGTTATGTGAATATCAGTTACATCCCTTGGCTTCACTTTATAATATGCCTAATAATGTTTCAGGGGGAATGGAAGAACCATGAATTAGTGTAGTTACCACTTTCTCCCAATATGGGTCTCCTCCCATGTGATCTTCCTTAATAACAACGCCCGAGGGTCAGGATCAGGTAGCGGCTGTCTTCCCCTGGCCAAATGAGAGGAGGCCAATAGCGGGGTTTTAGTGATGGTTTCACAGGATTCATCACAGTAAGGACCAACCCATCGCTGCCCGAACAGGGTCCACTCATGGCTGGCAGAAAGACTGCACGTCTAGCAATGGCCACTGTTTGTGATGCTGCCTCAATACATTTTCTTTAGCATTCTCTCGAATTCTGAACCCAATGTATCCTTAACTGAAGCAAATTCAATAGAATCTGTCTGAGTGAGCAATTACCACTTGTTCACACCATAATAAATAAGCCAGTGGGTGTCCAAAACGACTCCAAGTTAAAGTTCTATAAAAAACACCAACTTCAAAGGCTCCCAACTGCATGCTGACCGGCTTACATTTCAATTTCAAAGGGATGCGAGCAATAGAATTGTACATTTTCGGCCTAAATCCTTCAGCCTAGGAAGATGTAACAATTACATAAATCATATAAATACATTAAATGAGTCACAGTGTAACGCATTCAGCTGCTTACATGAATCTGTCATTTCTGCGACCCCCAGAACTCCAACTGCCAAAAATTCTGACTTTTTCTTTTTTCGACCCCCTTGACACCACATTAATATATGCGGGGGGAGACCGCCAGCTGTCCCCCCATACGTGGATTATATCCCATACCCCCCTCTCACATATATATGTGGTATACAGAGGGTACGAACATGTTCGACAGTCGGCGTTCTGGAGGCGCGCTAATGGTATTATTCCTCTTACCGTTGGTGCCATCAAGATTAGCAATTTCAGGTGATTTTCCATTTCCATCTTGATCCTGAATGATACAACTTGTACTGTAGCTTGGTCAGCGAAAATGAGTAGAGGTATAAACTGTGTAGTGAACTTTACTTAATGTATACTAAATTGAGAAAAAATAACTTTGACCAACGCCCTATTGTGCAGTGTGTGCACTACATAGAACATACTTGTCCAGAAAAACACCTGCAATTCCTCCCATGGATGTGAAAGGGCATCCTTGTTGCAGGAAAGCTCTGAAAAGCATTAAATACTGCCTGTCATCCCTAGATAATACAGAATGAAAAGCGTGTATTTAGCCACTTCAAGTGCCACACCTTGGAAATGGGAGAGATGCGCCCATTTTCACCACAGGCTTATCAGCTTTGGGAACAGAGAAATTAAATCAGCTGCAGGCCTGTCGCTGATACAAGGGCTCTCATTCAGGGTCAAGGTGGCTTGAAAATATCTGCCAACATTACAAATCTCAATGATACCAGCTGTATATTGGGTTAACAGCTGCTTGTTGAATGACAGTGAACTAACTGCCTTTCTGGAACTGTCAGTAAGGTGTTTCCTATTCCAGCCTATAAAGAATTCGTAGTATCTGTATGACTGTGTGCATGCTATTGACTGGCATGTATATATTCTTAATATATAGGAGGTATAACATCCTGGGAGGACAGCAAGACGACACAAAGCAACACAGGTTCGATCCCCGGGTCTGCGCTTAGAAACCTCTGGATATTTAAGTGCATTATAAATGCTCAACTAAGACAAAAACAAATATGCAACAAAAAAAAAAAAACTATTCCTGTAACAGCGCCTCAATGCCCGTGGACATTGTGAGTGCTCTAAAAATGCAACAATATATAAAATAAAAGTATATAGCACACCTTTTAGCATATTTCTAAAACGTTTGCCCACGTATTGCCCTGTATTAAGCACAAACCAAGAGAGTGTATATTAGAAAACAATCTTTCTCTTCATCTCCTTTGGTGTGCCTGACTTGAGATGACATATAGCAGCAGGAATTCTGGTTCTGGGTGTTTGCTTTTAAGAACAGATGGGTAGCACTTCTATTAGAGTAGGTGTGCCACTCGGATGAAGAAGAACCTCTGCAGGGACAAGAGTTCAACTCCCTGTAGTATTGCCTCATGCTTTCATCCTTCCAAGGTTGCAAATTGAGTAACACAATTGTGGGCAGTAATTGATCATTGTTATACCAGTTTACTAATTGGCACTATAATAACCACCCAACATATATTCTTATTGTTATAGTAATAGTTGTTCCACCCAGTGTTCCATCGTCTCCAAGCACCATATTAATTAGTGATGTTCTGTTCTTTTTTAAAACATTTTTAGCTGTTCACTGCTGTGTGCAAAATGGCGGAATGTGACTTCCAATTATGCCTGTCAGTTCTCTAGGAGACTCCACAGGAAGGTTAAGCGCAGAGTCGTTTTCTGAGAATAGTATGTAAAACAGAAATTTTTTCGTTGTGTGTGCATTTATTGGGATCTTTGGGGTACAAGGATTGCGTTTTGAGGAAATGTTTCTTGTCTGACATTTAGATTAGGATACATTTAACTTTTGTGAAGGATGCATTACTAAAATCGATCACTGATGTCCAGTGTTACTGAAAATAGTTTTTAAAAATTAACTTTTAATTAAAGCATCAGAAAAAGTAAAATAACGTCCATATTTAATGCATATTGGTAGTGTGGCAAGAAAACTATGGCAACGAAATGCATACTAAACAAGTGTGTATATATAACATTGTTAAACATTTTTTTGAAACTGTAGCATACCATTATTTAATACTAAAAGCACAAACACAGAAGGTACAATTCAACGAAGTCAACCTTTAGAAGACTTACCTGCCTGAAACTCACACAGAATGACACCATGTCATAAGAAGACAAGCAGCTTTCATAGAATATGGTCATCGACCTCCCCCACGCCCTGTTGGGTGGCGGACAAGGCTGGTAATGGCCAGCCAGCCTGACCCTAGGCAGGCCCGAGCAAAGCAAAGGGGATGATAGGCATTAGCACCCCGGGCTTTGTCAAGGGTGCAAATGGTTAATTGATTTTTTGGGTAGAGTTGCTAAGTGTATTGCGCAATGTCATACTCCTGATAAAAAAAGATGGCCATCGCCATCGGAAAAGGGAATAAGGCCATCATTATAAGTACAAAAAAGTGGTGGTTACGGAATTACCAACACTTTTACTGCTTTGTCATATTCTGAGTTTAGCCTTGGAGTGGTAAATCCTCCAACTTTCTGCCCAAAAATCCTAAAATTGGAGGATTTACCTCTGGCAGTCATTTGGTCGAAATCAGCAAAAATGGGGACTAACTCTTCCTACTACCACATGTAATCCAGCGCAAAATCCGCCAGATGAATGTTGATAACAGTAATCACGTTTGGTGGTATTTCGGTGGATTTCCTATTGGATTGGAATACCGACAAACTCGTAATGCAGGCCTAAGTCCCTTTTCCATGTCTATGGCGGAGCCGTGGGTGGAAGGAGTGTCGGGACTGGAGGTAAGGGGGGAGAGGAGGGCGTGGGTAAACGGTATGGGTAAAGGGTATGTTTTTTTGCCGGTGGGGGATGGTGGGGAGGCAACAGGGAGAGGCTTCCTGTTGCCTCTGCACAATCAAGATGGTGCAACCCAGGAAGGAGCAGATGCTATACAGTGTATAGCATCCTTCCCCGGTATTAGCATAATTGACCTAAAAACATTTGACCGAAAACATTTGATCAAATTGTTTTGACCTTTTTTTTGTCAAATTTGATTAGGGTGAGGGGAAGCAGGGGAGTTGCGGGGGCTCTCCCCCTACATTTTAGACTAAAAGAAGGTCAAATAAATTTGCTCAAATGTGATTAGGTCAAATGTTTTAGGTCAAATAGACCCAAACCCCCTTCCCCGGGTGCAAATGTGATATATGCGTAGGGAGTTTGATTTTATTCCGTCAATGGACAGGTTTAAAATGCCCATCTTCCAGTGATGTGCAATTGTAGTTCTTTCAGCTTGTCCAGGAGTATTACCGGCCTTGACCTCAGTGCCTGAGTGGAGGAATGAGTGGTGGGATAATGCCCTGTATTGGCTATGTGTACATGTCCTGCATGAGATACACAGACGTGTGCCAATTCTGGTGCTGTAATCTATTTGCTGCATCTAAAGCATGACAGACCAGCAGATACCTGATTTTGAAACCTCTCAGCATGGAGACATCACTCACCTGACATCTGATGCAGGAGGACAGAGAACACAAATGCAGTTTAAACCGTGTCACAACCAATAAACTACTCAAACAATGCTAATGCTGCAGGATGGAGCATAGACAAAGCCACGCAAGTCCTCACAAAAGATTTGCAAGTAAAGCTACTGGTCGTCAGCTGCTTCCAGGAACTGAGCAGTCACTCTGAATGATTCAGGACGTCTGCAAGTGGATGCTGCTGTTAAAAGGTGGGAGCCTTACGGGGCAAATTAACACCTGCATCATCGAGTATCGCCCTAAAACAGGCAATTCTGTATTAAAAAGATCCCTTCAGCAAAGTGGAAACAGTCATGTGAGTCCTGATGCAGCAGGATGGAGCACACGACAAACTCAAACAAGACTTCCAAGTAAATCCTGGAGACAAACCCTCCTTGGAAGCCAATCAAAGAAGTCCAGAATTCCTGAGCTTGCCAGCTGGGTTGAACCATGTGGTGCTTTGATACTGTACTGCACGGCTCGCAACTTTTTAAGTAGAAAGGTTAAAGAATACAATATGCAAAATCAGTGTAAAATATAGGCGATTTAGACACAGCTCTATTTGCCTCTAAGCAGCAATGCCTTACTCGCTTTAGCTCTGATGGCCTGGATGGGAAATGGCACAGGGAGAATCATCATGCAAAATTCAGGCTCAAACTTACAAACTTTCTTACAAAACATCTAAGCAGACATTTCGCGACCAGACCTCAATTCATTAGAACAGTACACACACATGTATTTTAAAGGAAGGCAAATAAAACATTCATCCAATCAACAATCAGCTTAATGCTTCCTGATTTCATTGAAAAACCGTTCAGAAAAAACGTCTTATTCACCTGAACTTTGGTACGGTACACATGAGAACATACATGGAAATTAGAGGGAGGCAAATTAGTCATTGCATCTCCATCCTAAACCTTTTAATTTTCATGCTAATGGTTCTCAGCACATATGGCTACTGACCTTAACGAGTGTTGGGTACGAATCTGTAGAGTCCAACTGGTGTGGGACTTTACAAGACTTATCTCCTTGGTATTAGGCCCACCTTTTAATATAGGCCTGTACTACATACATCGGGGGAGCGACTGAACAGCCAGGCTTATTTGAAGAGGTGTAATGTGAGCTGTAGAGCTGTACAATGAAATTAGTAAATACAGGTATCCAAGTAAACTCTCACACACGTAAAGTTTTAGTATAAATATGTATTTATATATACACAAGTATAATTAGACTATCTTTAAAAAATAGCAACTAATGGCGACATTACATCAAAATTTAGGATTGATTTGAAAAAGAGCAATAAACTAGGTGAGTACACTGTTCTTATGCTATACATATTCCAGCACACTGAATGATGTCATTTGAGGTAAGTATTAGCACTTATTTGTGATCACCATAACCATATTGAGTTTCATGGAGGGAAACGTTAAAGTCAAGTCAGATAATACTTGATAAGTTGTAAAACAGTTAGATTCTCCCAGAGAGATGTAGGCAGCTTTTTATCCCAGCAATGATAGTGTTAAACAATTAAAACCCATGAGGGAACAAGCACTGCTAAAGCAAACAAGTTCAGAAGAGCAGCCTTTAGGGAGCCAGCACAGCCAAAGTCAATGGTCCAGTTTAAAGTGTCGATGCACTCTTCTTAGTATGTTTTTTTTAAAAATAGTCAGTAGTTCAGTAGACAAATCACAGAAGCTCAAGAGTAGCCACCTTAAAGGAGCACAAGCTGGGTGGCCCGTGCAGGTGAGTTGAAGTCAACTCAAAAGGGTTTAAAATAATACTCCCCAAGCTAGGAAGCTCTACAAATGGCAAAAGGTAGATGTGCTCCAAGCCTCACAGTACCTGAGCATTGAAGAATTAGTTACAGCTAAATGCCTTCCTGCTGCAGTGTGGCAGACCCTTGTTCCTGGTCGTTGGTTGTGTTGACAAAAAGGGAGAATGTCTGGTGGCAGCACTCAGGAGAGGGACTCTGCAGCAATAGATTCTCCTGGATTCAGTGGCCGTTTATGGTTTTGGCACCTTTTCCTCTGTGCCAACAAAGAACAAACAGCTCTGGTTGAAAGTTATTTGATCTCTTGGTCCTGGACTCTGGTGAGCAGACTCTGGATGAAGATTGCCTGCTTCTGTAGGGTCCTCTGGATGCCCACAATGTTCTGGCTGGATTCACACTTCCAAAGACAATGCACTCGATGATGGTCAAGGGACCCTCGGCATTGGGATTCTGCAGATTGGAAAGTTACAGCAAGTCAGGGATTGTGCCAAAATGAAGGTTGTATCAGGAGTAGTCAGTCCCAATAGCCTAAGGGAGGAAGTCAGTCCTTGCTGGTCTTCCCAGTTGATACAAAAACAGGGTCAGCACAGCTGCAGGGCTTCACTGGGCACTTTGCAATACAGGAATGATATGATATAATATTTTATTTGTATCGCGCTCATACATATGTGTTTCTAGGAAGGTCCTTATGACATTTCTTCATGTCTTCTTCATCGGATGTAGTCCTCTAGTTGTCGCCTCTCCTCTAGTGCCAAAAACCTCAACTTTTAAGCAAGTTCCCATTCATTCACAGCCCTATGGCTGTCAATCATGCATCAGGGTGGATGTCCTGATGGATAGCCAGCCAGCCAATCAGAACTGGTTTCATTCAGGCACACCTAGAGACAAAAGACAGGAAAGTTTCGGGACCCTGCCTCACTTCCTGCCTTTCCAGACACACTGCAGCCTGGGCGGGCTTCAGGGCTGAAGCCTGCCAAAGGCAAAATGCACAAAGCCCAGAAGGAACTAACTGACAGGAAATGGCTGAAAAAAGAAGACAGGGACCATTTTGTGAAAATGTTCATCCGTGGGTGCTGTACTGCAGCTGTGATATCAGCCTGTGGATATATCGGACCAAGGTAGTAAAAAAGGAAACCATTGCCACCAGCCTTTCAGGTTAGTTAGTCTAACATAATGTTACATGAAAAGTGGGATAAGGGGTTACTATGTAACACCCCAGCACTCCACATAAAGTGGTGTGTGTTGGACCCACAAAAGAAAGGGTAAGTGAGAAAAAAGTAATCTTACTATTCTTGGGAACAGTAGTTCACCCAAGAAAATGTATTTAAACATTTTGGCCTTCTCAGTGGCACTGCACAAAAGGTGCTGTTTGTCAAAATGCAAAAAGCAGATGCCTATGGAGTTTACCAGACTCCATTAAACAGTATACAATCAAAAATCCTATTCAGAAAAAACACATGAGGGAGTGGGGGAAAAAGTCCCACTCACTCAGGAGTAAAAATTAAAAAGCCATGATGAGTCCAGCAAAAGAGCTTGGGGTCTCTAAGGTTAAAGGGAATTGGCACATAAATGAGAATTCACCCTAACAACATGCCCTAATACAGCACGATGAAGCTTGCAAAGGGAATACAAAGAAAGGCAAATAAAACAATGCAATCATGCTAGAATACCCTGAAAAGTCCTATCAAAGTTCTTGCAGAAAACGCTTAGCAACAAGACACCTATTCTATTAGCCCTGCTACAGGAGGATGAAGTACAAACGCCTCCCACAAGCCACCACAAAAGGGTTTTTCAGTAAATTCAGTAGTCAGGTGTTACCACTTGCAAGAACCAATCAAATCCTAGCTGAGTGATTCAAGTCCTGTCCAGGTATATTGTACAACTGAAGGGTGGCAGTTCTTAGAGGTCAACTTAAATAATGCAGTCATGTAGAGTTTACTTGATACTTGATACATTGCTTGCACACTGTGACAGAATACTTATTTTAAGGGCAGACCTGAACTTTTTGTTTTCTAATTATATTATTATTTTTCTGCAAGTGAGATCTGCTAATCAGATATCAATTTCACTATGATCACTGCCAAAAAAGTGTAATGTTTACATGTACCTTGATGTGACCATCTCCTGACATCCTCAACAGCTGTCCTGTAGGTTGTATACAAATTGTTCGAGTCAATTGCTCGCAATGAACAAAAATGAAGGGGCTACACATGTGATGTCATCAGTGATGTCATCAATGACATGTGTGATGTCATCTTTGATGTCCTGGATGTTAGTGTTAGCAGTGCACAGTGGTGCGGGCAGTTATAGTTGCTTAGCCTACCATAACTGTCGAATTTCAGGGGTTTTCCAATTGTACTTTGAACCATAATGTCACGTTTGTGAAGTTTTTTTAGTGAATTTCACAGGTTTTTAGTAGTGCAACTTAACCATAACGTCCCTCTAACAAAGTTTTTCTAGTGAATTGTACGGGTTTTTAGTAGGCCAACTTAACCATAACGTCCCTTTAACAAAGTTGTTTTACTCAATTTTACAGGTTTCCAGTTGAGCAACTTAACCATTCAATCCCTTTTGCAAAGTTTTTTTGCTAAAGATGATTGGTTTACATTAGTGCCACGTAACCATAATGTAAAGCAACTTCTGACTTATTTAAACACCTTGTGGAGAATACCACTTGACAATATGCTGGTGTACAGCACAGTAACGTGTCCCCGAATCCGTAAACACTTAACAGTAAGATGTCTGTGTCGTCAACAATGTGGAAACAGATTTTATATTGATGTAGGAACATCCACCTGCAACATTTGCCTTGCATAGCGCAAACACTTATTGGTAGTTAGCCATTAACAATGTAGTACACATTGCATACTTTCAGCAAAAGTTTTAGTTATCTGAAAATGACATCAGCTAAGGCCATCCCTCCTCCCCAAGAAACAGCAGCTCTACTGTAATGAAGGAGCATGACAAACACTGCCCCAACCTTAGAAATAACAAAGCAAAATATTTTTGAACCGGACACCCACTCCCCTATATCATTGTTTGATGCGTCTGTCCTCATTTCCTGTCGCAAATGGCCTTGTTAGCAATTCTACCAAAAAAGAAAAACATCCGTTAACAAAGAAAATGTTGCGTTAAGAACCACCTTTCACAGTAAAGGACATAGACGCAATAAGATTTGACAATAATAGTATAGATGTGCAAAGCATTTAAGTATGCAATGGAAAAATAGGATTTCTGGTTATAATCTGGGCCCTTGCGGGCCGGATTACAAAACAAAATCCTTTTTCAAGATGGCCACCATCGAAAGGAAAGGCAGTTGTTCCATACATAGCCCCTCTTTGCTTTCCATGACAGCAAGGAAAAAGCAACAGTATGTACCGTGACGCAGAACCTGCAAATAAACATACAGCGAAGTATAACATGGTACTTTACATTTTGAAATGATACACGTGATTTTAAAAGAAAAGGGTAACATTTTAGAATTTGGAAAGTACTTTTATTTAACAAACAACTGTCAGAGATGAACAGACTAATTCCATTTCCAAATAATTTGTAGCAATGACTCTAGGGTCAACATTGAAAATGTTCATGGAGAGACACATGCAGTTAATTTCGCATACACAAAGTATGCGTTTCTGTTGAAACACTCAATTTGTTTGCACAGGTATTTCCAACATGGCGGCATCACCGTCCCTTTACACCACCATAAATGATATTAAGTCGCTCATTGTTGCTAGTTCCCTGGCCTGTCATCCCATAACATTATAATTGACAGGCACCCGGTCACCAGCAGTTGCATCTGGCATGGAAAGAAACCGTCATTCGGCATCTGAAAACCGTGGCATGCGCAGTATGGCAAAATGTAGATAGGCGGAAAACGTAAGAGAAAATCTGTGTCAATACCCAACCTTTAGGAAACATTTCCAAAAAAGACACAAAGATTGTGGAAAATACTACACAAATGTAAGTGGCCAAACATGACATTTTAAAGAAATATTAGAGTTCACCATGGATACATATAATGACACCCTACAAACGCAGATAAACAGCACTCACCTTAAGGGTTAAAAAAAGGACAACTACACAGTGAGATGGTAATTCAGTTACGGAGGCAGCATGAATGGACAAGCAAGAAAAAATGACACGTGGTAATTTTACACAAGAGCAAAAGAACGTACAAACATACACAAAGCTATATGGGTATGCATAACATTTCAAAGAAAAAGAAATAACAGTCACCAACGGTGACTCTAGTCTTAGCCTGCAAACGCGAACAATGTACACTCTCTGTTATTGGAGGAAAATTACAACTCCGCAAAAATATAATACTTCAGTTACATTGTCACAATTAGTGTACAGTCGTAAAAATTAAACTTACATCATCTTCACAGCCTCCATTATTTTTGGCAAAGTCAGACAGCAAACTGTTTGCATCAAAGAATATTCGTGAACTGATATTTCATGTTCCTTACAAGGGTTTTTAAAATATAACGTTATCGAATACTATTTTTTTTTTTGATTCTTTGGATAGCTTGTAAACTTTTCCTTTCGCTCAAGGTCAAAAAACAATAGCCCCTTATGAATTGACTTGAATGCGTGGGCCTACTGAGCTCTCAACCAAAAAAGCAAATCAACTGACCTTCACTCAGAAGGCAAATACATTCTCACTTTCAACAACATATGAGCATCCTATCATGAGAACCGATACTCCCATACGGCGCGTAAACCACTGTTTCCATCAAACACTCCAGGTGGCCGCCTCAGATTTCAAAACATAGGACGCCAGTCCGACTTCTATATTAATCTGAAAATATTACAAAACAGATGCAGGCATCGCTCGCCGTACATTGAGCACCAACTTCCACTTTACCATATTAATTTGGTGGCAGAAAACCTGCTCACAACCACCATGCCCCCAAGACTGCAGGCCCTCCCCACAACCACCTGAGTGATTTGCGGTAGTACGGGTGTAACTATAGGTGTGGTATGCTTCAGTGGCTGTGTCCAGAGGCTAGACTCCTAGCTGTATGTCCATAGATATTACAAAACACTACACACTCCCCACAACCATCTGATCGATAAGCAATACTACAGTTGTATCCATTCCTGTGACATGCTGCAGTGGTTGTGGCCAGGGCGAAAAGTCTTGGAAGTATGGCCTTCGGCCTACGGCCCTGCATCCAAGACTCTAGGCCCTGACCACAAACACTGCAGCATGTCACACCCATGGCGGCGTACAAAAGAATAGCACAACCATAGAAAAAAAAATAATTAATTAGGGCATGTACTCAATTTCAATGTTTGCTAACACCACACGTGTCCTTAGAACAGTTTCAAGATGCCTGCGTACAGCACCGACTGAAATACTACCCTTATGAGACCCCTCACTTTCTGTACTTACAAACATCCCGAACAAGGCAGGCATAGGGAATACATCATTAACACCTACCACCTGAACAAATACAGCTTTTCACCCATCTCTTACTGTCTGAACCTCCCCAAGCACTTTGACACAGCAAAATAGTTTTCGAAATAGCATGTTGCTGCTGGTGGCCGCTGCGCTGTCGGCGGATCCAAGATGTTGGGCCCATCCAAACAATCTGACACAGAACACGTCTCACTGCAGCCGATCGGCAGAGGCGTCAAATGTCCGCGGTCATGACACCAGCACCTTAGCCAATCGGTATCTTGTCCGCGGAGCGAACAGGGAAGTGTGACTGCGGAGCGGACATAGATATCACTAATTTGTTTGCTTTATGTTTTGGTCATTTTAAAAAAACTACTGGATGGATTTACACCAAATTAACACAAGCACGCTTTCAGGGCCAAGCCGCCGCTCCTGCCGCAAATTTGGTGAAAATCCACCCAGCGGTTTGGGCTGTAGGCGTGCGCACATTTTTTTCCCATTATGTCTATGGGAAAAAAAGATGTTTTGGGACCCCGCCCTATACATTTTCCCCCCTGGACCAAACCTCACCAAACTTTGCAAAAAAATTCGGAGTGGGCCATACACTTGCAAAGTTTGGTGAGGAATCCTTCAGGGGGAGCGAAGTTATAAGCCACCCAAAAAGTGTTCTTCCTATGGAAACAGCAACTTAACCATAACTACACGGCCAATACCGTGGCCCTGTAATATATATACATATATATATGTATATCAGTGAAAAAACTTTGTTAAAGGGACGTTATGGTTAAGTTGCGCTACTAAAAATCAGTGATGTCATCAATGACATTTGTGATGTCATCTTTGCTGTCGTGGGTGTTAGTCTTAGCAGTGCACGGTGGTGGCGCGAGTTATGGTTGCTTAGCTTACCATAACTGGCGAATTTCAAGGGTTTTTCGGTTTTACTTGGAACCATAACGTCTCTTTAACAACGTTTTTTCACTGAATTTCATAGGTTTTTAGTAGCGCAACTTAACCATAACGTCCCTTTAACAAAGTTTTTTTACTGAATTTCATAGGTTTTTAGTAGCGCAACTTAACCATAACGTCCCTTTAACAAAGTTTTTTCACTGAATTTGATAGGTTTTTAGTAGCACAACTTAACCATAATGTCCCTTTAACAAAGTTTTTTCACTGAATTTTATTGGTTTTTTAGCAGCGCAACTTAACCATAACGTCCCTTTAACAAAGTTTTTTCACTGAATTTCATAGATTTTTAGTAGTGCAACTTAACAATATTGACTTTCACTTTATATACATATCATATGGAACTGACTGAATCTCTTCTACTGTACTTGATGTCCGCGAACTCATTTAATGTTCGCGGACATGTTCGAAGAACAGTACCACTACCTAAAAACTCTGGGGGGGTATGTTTGATTGTTATATCATAACATAGGAACATTTAACAAATTCAAAAAGAAGCACACAAACACATTATATGTTCTAATACATAAGAAATGTAACCCATATATACAACACACTAACCATTCATTTAAATGCACTATGTTCTAAAATGGAATAAACCACAAGAAAATAAATTGACTTCCAACATAATTAACTCACAAACACGACAGAAATGAGAACAAGAGCAGACCCACTGAGTAAATAGGACATATCTTACCTGAAATAGTAAGTGTACTTAATTGTATTCATATATTTATAAACTTTCTGTATTAGATAAAAAAATGTATTATCTTTTTTTTTCTCACAGAAATGTCTAGTACTCTGGAATGGCAGAGGAACATTTCCCACATGAAGAAATGTCACAAGATAGTGAAACTAATGTTAAACACTTTATAATGTAAACCATTTAATTATTATTATTTGTATACATTTAACATATATATACATTTTTTTGTACAGAGCATACCAAAAAAGAAAATACTTCAGAAAAACCTGTTATGGATAACACTTTTCACAGTATAGAAGAAAAAATGGATTTATTGTTGACTCATTTTAATAATTTGAAAACTTTTGTGGAAGATCATTTTAATCCAAAAACCTCGTACCATTGCCCCACATGTACTTGTCCCTCCTCACTATATCCCAGTCAATTATCCCCAAACCATCTCCATAACCCAAAACGTTTTGATGAGACTTCCATCCCTTCTTCACCTAATAACAATCATGATGAAACCCCTAATTCTCCTGTTTTTGTTTCTGTTTCTGCCTCACCTTCTCTGTCATAAATTATTAATATATGTTAAATAAAGTTTAATTTTTATATTGTGTCGTAATTTTTTTTTTTTTAAACAATGTAGGTGTCCGCGGACAGTGCAGGTGTTCTGAAATGTTCGTAAATAAACAAAAATGGAGGTGTCCTGAAGAACACTAAACCTGTTCGTACTGTTCGCTAGCAAGATGAAACTATTCTAAGAACACACGCGGTGTCCTGAAATGTTCGTAAAAAAAAAATTAAAGTGTCCTAAAGAACACTATATCTGTCCGTAGTGTTCGCTATCAAGTTTAAACTCTTCTAAGAACACAATTGGTGTCCTGAAATGTTCGTACGTAAACAAAAATGGAGGTGTCCTGAAGAACACTATACCTGTTCGTAGTGTTCGCTAGCAAGTTCAAACTGTTCTAAGAACACACGCGGTGTGCTGAATTGTTCGTAATTAAACGAAAATGGAGGTGTCTTAAAGAACACTATACCTGTCCGTACTGTTCGCTAGCAAGTTGAAAATGTTCGAAGAACACAATTGGTGTCCTGAAATGTTCGTACATAAACGAAATTGAACGTGTCCTGAAGAACACTACATCTGTCCTTACTGTTCGCTAGCAAATTTAAACTGTTCTAAGAACACACGTAGTGTCCTGAAATGTTCGTTTCACGTGTGATGCAATTTTAATTAGTTCAGGACCCGAACAGTGTCCGTAGAACATCAACGCGCATGCGCTAGCCAATCTCCGTGCATTTGGTGTCCTGCGGACATGCGCTTCCTTCGCTGACTTGTTTGCGAATGGATCATATGACCGCGCCCACGCTGATCGTGTGTTCTGAATGTGGACACTGTTCGGGTCCCCGAACAAATTAAAAGTACATTTTCAATTAATCCATATTATTTTTCAATAAAATCTCACCATGGCAGAAGTCCCACATAGTAATCCTGAGTTTCTACATACCTTTTGAAACTTTTTAAACTTTTTTTTGTGTTCGATCTGTCCGCGGACAGCGCTCATGTCCACGGACTGCGCACAAGCAACCCTATAAAAGACCACACCCTAGAGCTCATTCTTATTGTGTTTCTGGCTTTTCTACAGAGCACAGCGAATTTTGCTGCCAACTGCAGATTTCCATCGTATCTTTGATGGCATCCCTGGCTGCTGAACTGCCACCTGGTGCTGCACCAGCTTCAGCACCACCCCCACCACCTCCACCACCACCACCTCCCCAAGGGCCTGAAGAGTGGAACAGGAGTGAGGATGCGGAGGAGGAAGAAGAGGATGATGAGAATGAGGTAGAGGAAAACCCTACTACCCGCACTAGGCGTGAGTCTTGGGTGTGGCGGTTATTTACCATTCATGGGAATGTTCCTAAGGCTTGTGCGAACCGTGTTACCTGCAATGAGTGCAAAATGATACTCAGTCGCGGGAAGCACGGTAAGTACAGCTTTGGGACCACTACTATGAAGCGACACCTGAGGTCATTTCACTCTGGGGCTATTCGCAGAGTTGTACCTTGCGAAGAAAGTAGCAGGTTGATTTCCTCTACTTCATCCTCTGTTTCTGATCCTGTCACCACAAGGACCACCTCTGTGGGACAGCGTCTTCCTCAAGCTGCCTCACAACCCATACAGAATGCTGATGACCCTTACCTTTCAAGGGTCACAGTTCTATGTGTGTACTGTGACACAGTACTCTGCAGGGGGGAGCGACTTCTTAGTGCTTTTGAGACTATCGTCTCAGAGCACGAGAAGATCTGCTCACTACCCAAATAAAACCCACTCTACATCTTCCTCTCTCATCTCGCCCTTTCTTATACCTGTGGTTGGTGCCCCCCCCTTTACCTTCCTTTCCCCTCCTCTCCTAGTGTGTTGTGTATAAAAAAACAAAAAAAATTCAAAAATCAAAAAAAAATAAGCCTCTTTTCAGAGCCGCCTTTCACAGTTAAAAAATTAGAAGTGAAAATAAATGGAGCAGGGCCCTTTGTATTTTTTAGAAGTCCAGGGACAGTTCGCGAACATTTAAAAAATTGGGTTTCTACCCCATCACAAACATTGCAATTTTCTCTGGGAGGAAGTGGTGGCTCTGAAAAGAGCCTTTGGGAGGTGTTTGTAAGTCAAACATTATAAATGCTTAATACCTACATCAAAATGGATGTTGTAATTCCAAAAAAGGTTGCAATGCATTTTGTACATTTCTCAGAAAATTCTGATTGCCAGCATAAGTAAGATGGACTCCATCTTTGCGAAAAATGTTTGTACTACGAAACAGAATATTTTCATTGTGAAAAGAAGACATGCCAAAATCTTTTAGAAAGGCACAAACAGCTTTATTAACATTGCGCCTTGCTTTTTCCATTTGTGGACCAAATGAAGAAGAACGAAGCCACATTTGTCTCTACGCAATCCGTGAAAATATCACTTGAGAATTAGGAAACATGTCCATGACCTTCCCAAGTCCTTCTTTCATAGCAAATTGCAAAAAAATTCCAGTCACATGTCCTAAACTGTTCCCTCCACAATGAATTAAATTATGTCTGGATGTTGCTCTGTCTCCAAAGTAGCACAGAGAGGTAGCAAGTCCAACCACTTCATTCCACATACTCCATGCCCGTGTACTTCCACATGTGGGAATCCAAGATCTACAGCTACTCCACAGTTTCTGCATGCACCTTCAACCAATATATCCATGAATCTCCCAAAATCCATACAATCTTTTTCCTAAAATACACAGACATAGCTATCTGTTGTTCTCTCAGCAAAAACAGTATATGAGAAACTTTCTTCTGGCACAACACACCCACTAAACTTTCCTGACCAATCCCTTTTAGTACTCATTCTCATTTGCATGACTTCTGAACCCAAAAATCCCCGGATGTAACTCCCGATGTCCGCGAACTACCGCCATGTCCGTGGACATATCGTAACATGAACAGCCCCCTACCATTTCCACTTCACTCTCTCTGCCATTCACTCATTGGAAGTAGCTAAGAAATCACATGACCATGCACCAATCACATTCAAGACCTCTACATCTAACTGCATCATCATAGATCAGCACTGCAAATGTACAGTGAATCTCTCTGAGTACAAGTGTCATATCATTGGCAAGCACCATCTACCAGAAATATTGTACAAGTCTCAAAGATTTCTACTTGCAGCTCCATGCATATCCATATGCATGAACACAAACTTCAGGTATGCATATTTTCTGTACAGTAGATGAACACATTTTCAAACAGACTTTTAGCTTGTGTAATCTGTAAAATGAATTTACTGTATTTTTTTCAATTTCCTAAAATCAACTATCACTTATAAACCTTTATACTATTTACTTTCTTTATACACACATACTCAAATCATGTTAAACTAACATTTTTTAAATGAAATATATAGACTACATATATTCAAACAAAATTGCATGCAAGCACAATCTATGTTTAAATCTTTAAAAAAATACTTATACAATTTCATATTTTTTTGTTTTTATTTATTTATTTACTTAATTACTTTAATTTAGACATGACATTGAGGCGCTATTACCGAGAACAGCTTAGTTAAAGAAATTGTGTTATTCACTGGTATATTATAAATTTCACAAGACATAGTAAAGATATTTTTTTTGCTACAGTTAGTCATTCAATACAATTTGTTCATTAAGAACATATCACATGTACTGAACTGATGCAATTTATCTTATGTAAATAAATTAGTTTAATGGTTTTAAAGAAGGCACTGAGGATTTCAACTAAAAAGATCAATAGCTAAATTAAAAACAGTGCTATGTACAAACAAAGTTACTAATTTGAAGCTTTTACAATTGCAGTGAAGACCAGTCTCCTGAAAGAAGCAGCCGAATTCGAAGAACAAAGAAGAACTAAGAAGTTACCTGGTAATTTAAGAAAAAAAGTAAGTAGAATATCACAATAATATTTGTATTATGAATCAAACATACTATAACGGTAATACAAGCTATTTCTGTGTCTAAAAATAGAGATTGTGTACGATTTTGTCCAAAAATCCCCATGCCTTAAACAGCGATTTACAGCCAGAATGGCCCACAAATTGCTATTTTTCGACACACAAATTACCCAACTGAACCGCTACAATTTTCATATTATAGAACAAACAACTGTTTTAATTGTATACATTAGATTTACTATTTGTACTTTTCCACAACACTAGCTTTCTTCTTTTTTGTCATCTGAACCCCAGTTTAGTAACACATAAATTCAAGAATACCTATCCCTACTAGTTGTAGTTCCCAATGCACAATCACACACCATTACATACATCTTTATCACCTTACTCAAACACTCATGCACACAGCACACATACATTCCAGAACACCCCAACCCATATCTTCTTTATTTTTTTCAACAGACCCTAAAGAATGCCTACCAAAAGTCAAGTCCGTAGAAAGCAACACAAAAGTAGAGCAAATGAAAATAAAAGTGTCCAACATAAGCATCCATCTCTAGCAGAATTTGTAAAAATAGTTGAAACAAAACAGCTAATACAGTCATTTAGTGAAACACAAGAAGTTTCAAGTCCAAAAACTTTGCCTCCTCTATCTAAAACAATTAACAGAAAATCATCTATCATTACAGATAAAACTACTTCTTCAAATTTTAATATAGTGCAAAGTAAGCATACCAAGAAAAGTATTTTAGCCAAAATGTACCGTCACAAAGTCCTTCAAAATCTTATAAAAACAGGAGAGAAATCAGGTTCAATGCTTAAAACCTATCATAGGAAATTAATCTTAGAAGCATTGATGGCCAGTGCAATTCTTCTCAAAAGAAAGTTATTCATTTTACTGTTAAACAAAATGAAACCACTAACAAAACTAATAACTAAATTACAAAAAATACTTCTCAATAAGCGAAATGTCAACAGAAAGAACTTCTTAAGTATCTGCGGAGGTGAATGGAATCACACTACGAGCACAGAACCATATTTTAATGAAGAAGCGTACAAACAAAAGCAAACAAATACAATTGCCATAAATAGCAGTGGTCGAGGTTATTAAAAAGTGAATAATACCTTAATGGAACAAGAAGTACTCCTTACAAAAATATGCCCTGAAATCTTAGAATTACCCCTCCATTCAACTGAATCAGAACGTCTAGTGTACAAATGGCCATGCACGGCAATGTGTAACAGTCCCAAACAATGTTTCAAATCTTTACGCCAATTCCTCAATAAATATGTAAAAAGCAAAGACAAAATCAAAATTAAATTACTGCAAAATATGGATACCTGTCCAGTGCGCAAGTACACAGGACTACAAGGACATTCATTATTCTGCATTACAGGACCTACTTGTAAAACCACTTTCCATGATATCAAAAGGATATCAACACATCATTCAACTATAAGAAATCTAGTCTATAAACTGTACTATGTGAAAAGTCCTGCTTTAGCACTAGCAAAGTTAAATTACATCCTTCTACATGGTACAGCAAAAGACCTACTTGAAGAAATTCACTATATCCAGAAAAAATATTTTGGAAGTGAAAGCCATTTACAGAATGACATAGCTTCAAGCCAATTAAGCAACAATTCTACACATGGCAACCTTTTGCTAAACACATACAAAAAAGAAATACTAAAATTTAAAATTACATCAGCTGAAGTACCAAACCATGTATGTGTATGTTGCCGTAGAACTTTTTATAAAAGTAACACAAAAACTGTAGACCTATCATACAAAATAGAAGACAATGAAGATTCTAAATGGTTTGAATTAGCTCGCTACCTTGTAGCAGAAAACAAATACGAAATAACTGAGCCCTTAATACTTTTCAGTTACTGCACCACAAAACTTGATAACAATCAAACTCCTTCACGTGCTATCACAAATAATTTGGAATTATACCCAGTACCAAAACCCCTACAACAACTTAATTCATATGAGAGCATCATAATTCAAACAGTACACCCATTTCAAGCAATAATACGCCTTCAACCAAAAACAGCAAAATTACTTCCCTCTGAATTGGTAAAAGGCATTCGTGGAAAAGTAGTTTATTTACCATTAGATCTAAAAGAAAATGTGCATACTCTAGGAGTGCAACGTCCAATGCAGCAATCTTTAATTATCTTAGTAAATGGAGTACCTACAAAAGACAAAAAAATATGGCAACAGCTGGTAGATTTATATAAAGTTAGACAAGCCTTCCAATATCTTAAAGAGAATAATGAATATTACAAAGAAATTAATATTGAAGAAAACTTGAAAGATACAACTGAAATAATTCTAGAAACACAAGAAGCTGGTCAATTTGAGCTACTAGATCCTGCTACAATATCAAATACTTTAGACCATTATACAATTCATCCTTTGCACTGTAATGACACCGTAGAAGATGTACTGGAAACTTACCAAATGCGTCAAACAAAAGGATCGCCAATCAGCATATGGGAAAAAAGATAGAAGCACATGCTTTTCCTCTACTCTTTCCTACTGGCAAAGGAGGAAGGTATGATGATAGACGTATTCAAATATCAGCTTCAGAATACCGCTCATTACGGATGTATTCTGAAGATCCCAGATTTAGACAAAATGTGGAATACATATTCCACCTACTCTTTGAAAGTGAACTAGCAACTTTATGTTACGGAGTTGCACACATATTAAAATCAGGATCACACTTTCAAAATACGACAGCTACACAATTATTAGAAAAAGTGCAACACAAGGATGAGGTTTTACAATCAAATATTACAAATCTATTAGCAAATATGCGTGGTACTAAAGAGTACTGGTTTTGACGTAATGGAGATGTACGTTGTATGATCAGTAACCTTGGCCCACCCACTTGGTTTGTTACATTAAGTTGTGCAGAATATGCATGGGAAGATTTACATGATTTCCTACGCATATCAAATAAAAACAAAACAAACATAGATATACTAACACCAGGAGAACTTTGTTCTTTGGATCCTGTTAAAGTTTGAAGATATTTTCACCATCGCTTCATTGCTATGCTACATTTTATTTGTAATAAAACTGTTCCTCCCCTTGGAGAAGTGCAACACTTCTTTTGGAGAAAAGAATACCGAGCCAGAGGAGCACCACATATCCACATGCTTTTATGCATTAAAGATGCTCCTAAATTTGGTCAAGACAGTGATGCCACTGTTTTACAGTTTATTGAAAAATATGTCACTTGTGAAATTCAATCAGAAGCCACAAATAGTGATCTTCATGCACAAATTTTACAATTTCAAAGACACAAATGTGGAAAATATTGTCGTCGCAAATACAAAAACAAAGGGAAATACTACACCAAATGCCGATTTGGTTTCCCTAGACCAGTTACAAATACAGGTCAAGTGAACAACCTCATGTCTTCAGTTAGACATAGTGTTAAAGGTAAGTTACCTAAAAATACATATTACATAAAAAGAAAAGAAGAAGAAAAATATATCGATGATTATAATGCAATCATTGCCCACTTATGGAATGCAAACATAGATGTGCAGTACATTGCAGAAAATTCTACTGCAGTTGTACGATATGTCAAGGCATACTTAACTAAAGCAGAAAAAACAGAGCTCCAAGACCTCTGGAATGACCTGTCATCAGATAAATCAGTATCTCAGAAATTATACAGCTTGGTCATAAAAATGCTCACCCATAGAGAATGTGGATCATATGAAGCAGCTGATTGTTTAACTGGCACTACCTTGTATGGTAAATCTGAAAATATAGTATGGCTAAGTCTTAATCTAGAAAAAGAGTTCTAAAATCATATGAAGAGTTAGAAACAATAGCCAAACATGATCCCAACAGCCAAGACATTTTAAAAAACAATTTATTGGACACATACTACCCAAACAGAAGTAATACTTTGGAAAACATGTGTCGATACCACATAGCCCAAAACTACACATACAAAAATAATATGAAACCTGATGAAAAAAAGGTAAATATAGAGTGACAAACTGTGAAGGCAGCTTAGTTAAACTCACTAAACCAAATTTAATTAATCATATCAAATTGTCATTAAAGACTCCTCAACATAAAGAAGTATATTACATGCCCCTGCTACAACTCTTCAAACCATGGAGAAAAGAAGAACAAATACTAGATAACTATGACTCATATGAGGATACTTTCAAAGCAAATGAAAGCACTACAACTGATGTAAACTTTACACAGTACAAAACAATGTTGCACAATGAACAGCAACACGAAGAAGAACTCCAAGCCCAACTAGATAAGGACACTCCTGACAGTAGTCAACCTTCTGTAACAGGAAGCCAAGAACCACTGGGAGAACCACTAATAATAAATGAGGCAGAATTAGCTATGATAGAAGTAGAAAACACCATGTGTCAGTATGAAGATAAAGAAGACTTAACTATATTACAATCAAAACTAAATAATGAGCAAAGTAGCATTTTTCAAGAAGTAACAAAGCAAATTGCACATGGTGTAAAACATGAAAATAAAGAATGTTCCTGCCATAATTATAAACCTATACTACTGTACGTCAATGGTGAAGCTGGTTCTGGCAAAACATTCCTAATCAAAATCATTAGTAAGTTCCTTCAACAATTGACAAACAACAAACTGTCAGCTGTTGTCACTGCCCCCACAGGTTTAGCTGCCTACAACATAGGTGGTGTTACATTACACCGATTACTACTATTACCAGTAGAACACCAGAACAAATTAGACTATTACAAACTTTCTGCAGAAGCTGCACTGGAATTACGCAGAGTATTGAAACAAATGAAAATGCTACTAATAGATGAAGTGAGCATGGTCTCCAACCTGATGTTAGCTTTGATTCACCTCAGATTACAAGAAGTACTCAAAACAGACTATGAAGAGCTCTTTGCAGGAAAACACATTATTGTTTTTGAAGATCTGCTTCAATTAACACCAGTAAAACGTGAGCCTATTTTTAAAACATTAGGACACAAACTCTGCCGTAAAACTGTTGGCAGCATTGGAAATGTCAACCTTTGGCAACATTTCCAATACAGAGAATTAACAGAAAACATGCAGCAATCTGCAGATCTCACTTTTGCCATTATTTTAAAAAGTATCAGAGTTGGTATACTTTCTAAAGAAGCAGAAGCAATATTGAAAACCCGGCACATTAATGCACTTTATAGCGATAATGCATGTGCTACAGATTTTATGGAACAATTAGCCCACAAAAGTGTTAATTGTATGGTCTTAATACCAACTCTTGCAAGCTGTTTCAAATTCAATGAAATCATGCTAAGTAAAGAAATGCAACCAATAATGGAAATTAGCACCACAGACAAACTAGATGTACATGGTATGGCACTACCCATGTGTGACCAAGCCACAACAAGACTAAATAGTTTAGAAAAATCAATCTCAAACACAGCAGGCTTAGAAAAGATATTAAAATTATCCTTAAATTGCAGAGTAATACTTAAACGTAACCTTGACGTGGACCAAGGACTAGTTAATGGAGCACTGGGTACAGTTGTTGGCTTTCAAACATACCCACACGAGAACAAAATTCAGTTTGTCAATATACTCTTTGACAAACTTTCAGAAGTAAAAAGGATAGGACGCTCAACAGCTAGATTCCTTCTCTTCAAAGATATGTATGTACGCAGAGAACAATTTTCTCTAACTCTTGCATACACAGTCACGATTCATAAATCACAAGGTATTACCCTAGACAAAGCAATGATAGATATTAGTAAAACAGTCTTTAAAGAAGGCATGAGCTATGTAGCACTATCACGCTTACGTACACTTGATGGTCTATTTCTAATCAACTTTGATGCAAGTAAAATAAACGCTGATATTCCTTGCATTTTAGAATACAATAGACTTCGCTCACTATACACCCCCCACCTAAACACATATTCTGTTCCACAAAAAGTAAAACGTTATAAAAGAAAAATAAATCAAACAGAAATGCAACAGGATGTCACTGCAAATCCTCCAAAGAGAGTAAAAGAAAGTAATACTTCATCAAGTACCACAAGCAAAAAAGAATCAATTAGGGAAAGTAAACTAGGTACTTCTTTAAAGAAGGAAGACAAACTCCAAAAAAAGCAGTTAGATACAGAACTACCTGGACCATTTTAATTCTCAAATATAGGTGGTGTAAGTTGCTACGCAAATGTAGCAATGGATATTCTATTTCAATTACCACCAATTGTTGACAACATTTACTTACACAGTACAGACCCATTGTGTTTGCAAATGTTAGTACTTCACAGAAATGCAGCAAACAATCCTGACAACACGTATAGTGTTTATGGCATAAGACAACAATTGGACTACTGTGCGGAAATGGTGAAATTCACTATAAACTCACAGGAAGATCCACAAGAATTTCTAATGTACTTACTACAAGTACTGGAAAACAAAAACATACCTATAAATGAAATCTTTCAGATTTCATACATGTGGAAAAATACATGCACTTTCTGCAACAATGTGACACAAGAAGAAATCCCCAATGAACGCTTCATATATATATATATATATATATATATATATATATATATATATATATATATATATATATATATATATATATATATATATATATATCAATACCAAATTGTGAATCCATTCCATTTCAGCGACTTGTACAAAATGCAAACCATGGTTGATTATGCTCTACCTGCAATTCAGATAATTGCTCCATGTTAGTAATACAAACACATACTAAAGACATAATACTAATGCTTCTATGTTACAATGCAGATGGTACTAAAAACAACGGCAAGCTGACTGGATTCACACATGGTCAAATATCACTTGGTAAGAAAACCTTCACAACAATAGGTATAATCTACCACGCAGGAGCCACAACCAATCCAGGGCACTACACTGCATACATAAAAAAGAAATGTGGATGGTTTGAATGTAATGATAGTACCATTACTCTAAAGCAGAGATTACCAGGAAATCTTACAAACGCTTATTTGATGTTCTTAAAACCAAAATTTGATAACTAAACTGTATTTAAACCCTAAGTAAATTTGTGTTAAAAAAATATAAACTGTTAGAATACTCCAAAAGCTATCTAACTGCTCAAAGATTCTACAATAAATAATCAGATACATGAATACCACTAAATTAGACCAAAAAATACACAGTTAGAATACGCCAATTGGTATCTAACTGTCCCAAAATTTAACAATATCCAAATAGATACATATATCAAAAAAATAGACAGAATACGCCAATTGGTATCTAACTGCTCCAACATTTTATAATATCAAAACAAATAAATAATATGTTACTGCTCCAAAAAAATACAACAAGCCAAAGTATAAATCATTAGCCAGAAACAACAAGTGAACACTGAAAACAAACAAACAAATAAACTGTAGCATAACAGAAAAATGTTTTTTTTAATCCAACATGGATTTTTTTTTCTCCCACAGACCCAATGATTTTAGCAACAAATACAGAAACTGAGCAAATTGCACAGTACTCTGATTTGTAATCTACTAAATATGAGGGTAAAAAAAAAGTATATTGATTATACAATGTAATAAGTCATTACAAAATACTAATACTAACATGCTATTTTCTTTTATCACAGCAATTAACAAGAAATACATGTACTCCGGTTACTAGACCAAACAGTACGTATACAATAATAAGGAGAACCATAGCAGCATATCACATCCATAGTATCTCATACCTTTGTTCCTTATACATTTGTTTTTCACCCAAAGTTATAACTATTATGAATGTGATATGCTGCGGTGGTTGATGCCAGGGCATAGAGTCTTGGGTGCATGGCCAAATGGCCATGCACCCAAGACTCTATGCACTGGCAACAACCACCGCAGCATATCACATCCATAGAGTCAAACATTTCAACTATGGTCTATGGAAACTTTTAATTTCCGCGGACATTATGAGGCCGATTCATGGAATAATTAGCGCGGCGCAAGTGGGCAAAAACGTGCGAATCGCAGTGGAATAGCGAAAATCGCAGTGCAAGTGCGAAAATCGCACGAAAAGCAGCGCACGTCGATTCATGGAAGTCTGTGCGCGAGAAAACCAGCGGATGTGCGATAAAAAGTGCGCCGCGCACGTTGGCGCACAGGCCATCTAACAGCGTGCGCCAGGTCACAGCGAAAATCGCACAGGCCACAGCGAAATTCACACATAGCGCGGCGCACGCAACAAAAGTAGGCGGAACACGGGCGTAACACTCGGAATGGGGAACAACTTGCAAAAACGTGGGCGTCACGGGGGAAGTACAGGGCACAAGTGCGCGGAACGCCCACACGCTCGCCTACAACACGTATTCATGGAATAGAATAGGGCAAAAAAGTGCACGCTCAAACCAGCGCACAGGCGCAAACACGACCGCCACAAGAAAGCAGGCGGTAGCGTCTCTGCGGCTGTAAGAAATGTGCGCCAAAAGGTGCGCCAACAAATAGCACCCATATACTGCCATGATGAATGTCCAATACTGTGGCCCTCCAGGACAAATGACGTGCAAAGGGGTACCCACAAACACGGACACGCTGACAAAAAATATGTGTGCGTGTATACTGGGGTGCGCGGGAAGTCTCACACGCGATTACAGCAGGGTACGTGTATTTCAGGGGTGCGCGGGAAGTTCCACACGCGAATAGCCTGGGCGCGTGTATTTCAGGGGTGCGCGGGAAGTCCCACACGCGATTACAGCAGGGTACGTGTATTTCAGGGGTGCGCGGGAAGTTCCACACGCGAATAGCCTGGGCGCGTGTATTTCAGGGGTGCGCGGGAAGTTCCACACGCGAATAGCCTGGGCGCGTGTATTTCAGGGGTGCGCGGGAAGTTCCACACGCGAATAGCCTGGGCGCGTGTATTTCAGGGGTGCGCGGGAAGTTCCACACGCGAATAGCCTGGGCGCGTGTAATTCAGGGGTGCGCGGGAAGTTCCACACGCGATTACAGCAGGGTACGTGTATTTCAGGGGTGCGCGGGAATTTCCACACGCGAATAGCCTGGGTGTGTGTATTTCAGGGGTGCGCGGGAAGTTCCACACGCGAATAGCCTGGGCGCGTGTATTTCAGGGGTGCGCGGGAAGTCCCACACGCGATTACAGCAGGGTACGTGTATTTCAGGGGTGCGCGGGAAGTTCCACACGCGAATAGCCTGGGCGCATGTATTTCAGGGGTGCGCGGGAAGTCCCACACGCGATTACAGCAGGGTACGTGTATTTCAGGGGTGCGCGGGAATTTCCACACGCGAATAGCCTGGGCGCGTGTATTTCAGGGGTGCGCGGGAATTATCACACGCGATTTGGCTTGGTACGTGTATTACAGGGGTGCGTGGGAAGTTACACACGCGATTAGGCTGGGTGGGTCCTCACAGGTGTTCCCTGTACACCCTCGACGGCCCCTGCAGGCAGCCCACAAAACAGGGGACTACCCTGCACACCTGCTCATGTCTCCCACCACCCCCATCCCCCACCATCCAGGGGCACCCTCCACCAGGCCCCCACTCATGTCTCCCACCACCCCCACCCCCCAGCAGTGCAGGGGCAGCCTCCACCAGGCCCCCACTCATGTCTCCCACCACCCCCACCCCCCAGCAGTGCAGGGGCAGCCTCCACCAGGCCCCCACCCATGTCTCCCACCACCCCCACTCCCCAGCAGTGCAGGGGCAGCCTCCACCAGGCCCCCACTCATGTCTCCCACCACCCCCACCCCCCAGCAGTGCAGGGGCAGCCTCCACCAGGCCCCCACTCATGTCTCCCACCACCCCCACCCCCCACCATCCAGGGGCACCCTCCACCAGGCCCCCACTCATGTCTCCCACCACCCCCACCCCCCAGCAGTGCAGGGGCAGCCTCCACCAGGCCCCCACCCATGTCTCCCACCACCCCCACCCCCCACCATCCAGGGGCAGCCTCCACCAGGCCCCCACCCATGTCTCCCACCACCCCCACCCCTCACCATCCAGGGGCAGCCTCCACCAGGCCCCCACTCATGTCTCCCACAACCCCCACCCCCCAGCAGTGCAGGGGCAGCCTCCACCAGGCCCCCACTCATGTCTCCCACCACCCCCACCCCCCCAGTCACCAGGGGCACCCTCCACCAGGCCCCCACTCATGTCTCCCACCACCTTCACCCCCCACCATCCAGGGGCACCCTCCACCAGGCCCCCACTCATGTCTCCTACCACCCCCACCCCCCCAGTCACCAGGGGCACGCTCCACCAGGCCCCCACTCATGTCTCCCACCACCCCCACCCCCCCAGTCACCAGGGGCACCCTCCACCAGGCCCCCACTCATGTCTCATGTCTCCCACAACCCCCACCCTCCCAGTCACCAGGGGCACCCTCCACCAGGCCCCCACTCATGTCTCCCACCACCCCCAACCCCCCGCCACCAGGGGCACCCTCTACCAGGCCCCCACTCATGTCTCCCACCACCCCCACCCCCCCAGTCACCAGGGGCACCCTCCACCAGGCCCCCACTCATGTCTCCCACCACCCCCACCCCCCACCATCCAGGTGCAGCCTCCACCAGGCCCCCACTCATGTCTCCCACCACCCCCACCCCCCAGCAGTGCAGGGGCACCCTCCACCAGGCCCCCACTCATGTCTCCCACCACCCCCACCCCCCCAGTCACCAGGGGCACCCTCCACCAGGCCCCCACTCATGTCTCCCACCACCCCCACCCCCCAGCAGTGCAGGGGCAGCCTCCACCAGGCCCCCACTCATGTCTCCCACCACCCCCACCCCCCGCCACCAGGGGCACCCTCCACCAGGCCCCCACTCATGTCTCCCACCACCCCCCCAGTCACCAGGGGCACCCTCCACCAGGCCCCCACTCATGTCTCCCACCACCCCCACCCCCCCAGTCACCAGGGGCACCCTCCACCAGGCCCCCACTCATGTCTCCCACCACCCCCACCCCCCAGCAGTGCAGGGGCAGCCTCCACCAGGCCCCCACTCATGTCACCCACCACCCCCACCCCCCAGCAGTGCAGGGGCAGCCTCCACCAGGCCCCCACCCATGTCTCCCACCACCCCCACCCCCCAGCAGTGCAGGGGCAGCCTCCACCAGGCCCCCACTCATGTCTCCCACCACCCCCACCCCCCAGCAGTGCAGGGGCAGCCTCCACCAGGCCCCCACTCATGTCTCCCACCACCCCCACCACCCAGTCACCAGGGGCACCCTCCACCAGGCCCCCACTCATGTCTCCCACCACCCCCACCCCCCACCATCCAGGGGCACCCTCCACCAGACCCCCACTCATGTCTCCCACCACCCCCACCCCCCAGCAGTGCAGGGGCAGCCTCCACCAGGCCCCCACCCATGTCTCCCACCACCCCCACCCCCCACCATCCAGGGGCAGCCTCCACCAGGCCCCCACCCATGTCTCCCACCACCCCCACCCCCCACCATCCAGGGGCAGCCTCCACCAGGCCCCCACTCATGTCTCCCACCACCCCCAACCCCCAGCAGTGCAGGGGCAGCCTCCACCAGGCCCCCACTCATGTCTCCCACCACCCCCACCCCCCAGTCACCAGGGGCACCCTCCACCAGGCCCCCACTCATGTCTCCCACCACCCCCACCCCCCACCATCCAGGGGCACCCTCTACCAGGCCCCCACTCATGTCTCCCACCACCCCCACCCCCCAGTCACCAGGGGCACCCTCCACCAGGCCCCCACTCATGTCTCCCACCACCCCCACCCCCCCAGTCACCAGGGGCACCCTCCACCAGGCCCCCACTCATGTCTCCCACCACCCCCACCCCCCCAGTCACCAGGGGCACCCTCCACCAGGCCCCCACTCATGTCTCCCACCACCCCCACGCCCCCGCCACCAGGGGCACCCTCCACCAGGCCCCCACTCATGTCTCCCACCACCCCCACCCCCCCAGTCACCAGGGGCACCCTCCACCAGGCCCCCACTCATGTCTCCCACCACCCCCACCCCCCACCATCCAGGTGCAGCCTCCACCAGGCCCCCACTCATGTCTCCCACCACCCCCACCCCCCAGCAGTGCAGGGGCACCCTCCACCAGGCCCCCACTCATGTCTCCCACCACCCCCACCCCCCCAGTCACCAGGGGCACCCTCCACCAGGCCCCCACTCATGTCTCCCACCACCCCCACCTCCCAGCAGTGCAGGGGCAGCCTCCACCAGGCCCCCACTCATGTCTCCCACCACCCCCACCCCCTGCCACCATGGGCACCCTCCACCAGGCCCCCACTCATGTCCCCTATCACCCCCACCCCCCTGCCACCAGGGGCACCCTCCACCAGGCCCCCACTCATGTCTCCCACCACCCCCCCAGTCACCAGGGGCACCCTCCACCAGGCCCCCACTCATGTCTCCCACCACCCCCACGCCCCCGCCACCAGGGGCACCCTCCACCAGGCCCCCACTCATGTCTCCCACCACCCCCACCCCCCCAGTCACCAGGGGCACCCTCCACCAGGCCCCCACTCATGTCTCCCACCACCCCCACCCCCCACCATCCAGGTGCAGCCTCCACCAGGCCCCCACTCATGTCTCCCACCACCCCCACCCCCCAGCAGTGCAGGGGCACCCTCCACCAGGCCCCCACTCATGTCTCCCACCACCCCCACACCCCCAGTCACCAGGGGCACCCTCCACCAGGCCCCCACTCATGTCTCCCACCACCCCCACCTCCCAGCAGTGCAGGGGCAGCCTCCACCAGGCCCCCACTCATGTCTCCCACCACCCCCACCCCCTGCCACCATGGGCACCCTCCACCAGGCCCCCACTCATGTCCCCTATCACCCCCACCCCCCGCCACCAGGGGCACCCTCCACCAGGCCCCCACTCATGTCTCCCACCACCCCCCCAGTCACCAGGGGCACCCTCCACCAGGCCCCCACTCATGTCTCCCACCACCCCCACCCCCCACCATCCAGGTGCAGCCTCCACCAGGCCCCCACTCATGTCTCCCACCACCCCCACCCCCCAGCAGTGCAGGGGCAGCCTCCACCAGGCCCCCACTCATGTCTCCCACCACCCCCCCCACCATCCAGGGGCAGCCTCCACCAGGCCCCCACTCATGTCTCCCACCACCCCCACCCCCCACCATCCAGGGGCAGCCTCCACCAGGCACCCACACATGTCCCCCTGCCCCCAGGTCCTGACGATACTCAATCATGGCAGTAATGGGCAGCATACCCAGCACAAACACCCAGGCAAGGATTGCATCCACCCACATAGTGAATGCAATTACATGATACAACCCCAATGGCAAGTATGTAAATGAACACATGTCCGTCACACACACATACACAACGGGTGCAAGTGAATGTCAAAACCCATATCATGACATGTATGAAACCAATGAGAAAATACCACAAGTGAAAGTTAAAAAAACATGTATTAAAGATGAAAAATAAGTAAACAAATCAAACATACAACAATGGGGATAACAAAATAAATGGTCCATGTCCGAGAACAAATGTAAAAATAAAAAAAAAAAAGTAATCCAAAAACAAATGTTGTCCAAAGCAATGTCATGTGGAAGGAAAATAATGAAAAACCATTTCCTCATGGTGAACACAATAATCAATAAAAAAAATGTTTCTTCAAAAAGCAAACTATATACACGAATATTCCAGGGTCCATGAGCCCAACACCATAAATGAAACCTACTACTACCTAATGAAAAAAATATCTACAAAAAAGTGGCCATTGTCCGAGCGGTCCAAAAAAATAAAAATGATTAAAGGAAACCTAACACTAACTAACTAAATAACTATATACAAAGGCAGCGGGCAAGTCCTGCGGCTCACTCGGTGATGTTGCTGGCCAGGGCATCATCGAACTCCATGTCGATGTCCTGGAGGCGGGACTCTGTCCTGGCCCCGAGGTCTCGCAGGGATAACCCCATGTTCAGCTCAAACTCCCTGCGAGCTTCCTCGAGGCACTCAGCCCGCCTCAACGCCCGACGCATGGAGAACTCCGCCCTGACCATGGTGAGCCGCTCCTCTTCCGCCCGCTGCCACTCCGCACCTATCCGCTGGACCAACTGCTCCCACATGGAAGACACCACCATCCCAGGGTTGCCCTGCCCTCCGGCCGATGCCTGCCCCTCTGATCTTGATAGCCCCGAGCCATGATGCCTCCCACGTCGAGCCTGCTGCTGCCTCCAACGCCACTGCCTCTGCCAGCACGACGGCATCCAGGCTGATGGAAACCACCGACGCCGTCGTGCACGTGCCCCGCCCGATGATGCTGTCACCTCTTCCATCTGCTGGGGTCCAGTTTCTGTGTTGTCCACCCCTGCTGGACCTCCAACTCCCAACTGTGGCAGGGATGGGATCCCCACCGAGCTGGCTGCATTGGTCGGGGCAGGTCCACAGGGGGCCCTGGTGTCATCTGGGCCGGAAGACGGAAAGGAGAACGACTGGTGTATAGCCTGCACAGAGGAGGAGAGGGCCGCCAGATTGGCCAACACATGCAGCAAACCCCCGAACATGGCCGATCCCAATTGGGCCACGTCGGCACGGTGCACTTCGTGATGACGTGCGTGCTCCTCCCGGGAAGCATGCACGGCATCACGAATCACAGCCGTGCGCATCGCGACCCCAATCAGGACCTTCTCCACACGGCCAGGGGTTCCCACGTCCGCAGGTGGAGGGGAGTCAAGTGACATGGACATCCCCTCTACCTGCGGACGGCCCTGGGACGGGGCATCCCTGCTGGTGCATGGTGGTGCACTCACAGGGTCAGGGACAGCGACATGCACAGGCCCCTCCACGGTGACCTGTGCTGCCTCCTGCCCCTGGCCCTGGACTGCACCACTTGCACCAGCAGGGATGCCCCCACCAGGCCCCATGTGTGCCCCAGTGGCGGCCTCCTCCTCCTCTGTGCAAACCACCAACCTGGATGGCTCCTCACCGTCTCCCACCGTAGCAGGCCCCTGTGGGGGCTCACCCACCCCTTCCACTGCAGCCGTGGGGGCATCCCCGCCGCCTTGCTCCACAGCGCCGTCTCCGCCCTCTTCTTCACTAGCCGCTGCGTAGAGGGAGACAAAGAACACAAGCATCAGGGTACTGTACAATGGTCCCCTAGACAGGAAGCAATAGCAGATGAGCACCACTGTCAAAGTACACTTCCATCATGTCCCTCCACAACACATGGGTCAGTCCAGGCAAAACACACACAGTAACAGGCATGGTGCATGCCATGGACATTTCCATGCATGTCCAATGGACTCTTGAAACATTCAATGATATGTAACTCACATGCATCATGGCTCATGCCTATCACATGCACACACTTCACCTCAGTCACATCCATCTGGCCCCAAACACACCAAACACAGCGGATACAAGGGTAATTTGGCTGCTTCACTGAATCTGTGCATTGTCACACACATGTGTCATGCATCCATGGCATGCACAAGTCACAGACACGCAGGTCAGGCACACAGACATGGCTACCATATATGTACCTGGCATCAGCACCCATCCCTCACCCCCACCCATGTCCAGGTACAGAGACTGGCATGCTCTCATGTTCAAAATGTGCATAGGGATCCCCATGCGGCATTTGAACACATGCAACAGTCGTGTGGGTCACACATCACTGGTCGCACATGCATTACTATGATGTCCCTGCACACATACATGCATACATGGCCTATGGCACACATACAGGCAAGTATCATAGACCCAGCACACCACAACATGCCCTGTCTCACACAGTAATGCTTGGACACTTACCGCTCAACTCCAGACGGGCCTCCCTCTCAAGGATCTGGGCGTGGAGCGCTGGGCGTACGCGTTCCAGGACCCTCATCTGGATGGAACTCATGCGGCCCCGGCCCCCCTCCACGAGGCGCCGGGCCTTCACAAGGGTCCTGGACCTCAAGTCCTCCCAGCGCTTCTTGATCTTCAGGACGTTGCGGGTTGCCACCCCCTCCGCGTTGATGGCAACCACACAGTCGGCCCAGATCCTCTCCCGTCCTTCCTTGCTGGCACGGGACGATCCAAAGAGGGCATCATACTGCCCCAGGACATGCTCCACCAGGACACCAACTTCGGTGGCAGTGAAGCTGGTGCCCCTCTGCCCCTCTGGCCTGGGGTTGCCACTGGTGCCAGATGTGGAAGTGCCCGACATGGCAACCCCAGAGGCAGGTGTGGGTGGGCAACTGGGTCCTGGGGCTGGGCTGTGGAGCGATGTAATCCCAGTCGGGAGTCTTCAGTTCCAGCAGGGGTGGACACAGCAACTGGACCCCTGCAGATGGCTGATGTGCAGGCACCAAATGGCAGGGCACGGTGGCAGCAGGCAGGCAGGCAGCAGCAGATGGCACGTGGGAGGCTGCTCAGGGCACTGGGGGGCAGTAACTCGGCCTTCTGGGCAGGAGCGTGGTCTTCCGTGTGTTTTTGCGTGGCCAGCTTGATACGGAGTGATTTGGCACGTGAAAATCCTGCACGTCAGCGTGAAATCCGAGGAAAGGCCCTTAGCGCGTAAGCGCGTCAGCACGCATACGCGATTCTATTGGACCAGAGTCCCTCAGCGCGTAAGCGCGTCTGTGACGTGACCCGCACGGGTGTTCCCCACTCAGCACGTGATGACGGAGCACACGTGGAAATACTGCACGTCAGCGTGTAATTGGACAAAAGTGCGCGTACACGCGTTTGGCCTATGTACGTGTATTTCATGGGTGCACGGGCACTTACACACGCAAGTACGTCAGCACACCTGTATCCCGTGGTGCGTGGGAATTTCCACACGCTATTGGACTGGGAACTGGATTCCAGGGGTGCGCGGGTCACACGCTCGCCTAGAACACGCGCAAAGCATAAATTTGCGCACTTTAACAATAACAAGCTCAGACGCCAGGATGAACATACCGTTCCTAGCAGCAGTGGCAGTGGGCTACCAAAGGAGGAGGAGAAGGATAGTCAGGGCCAGAATATTCACACCCAGAACCAGCCTTTTCGGGATGCCTGATGACCAGGTGTATGGGAGGTACAGGTTTCCACCACACATAATACTGGACCTGGTGAGTGAGTGGGAGGATGACCTCACATCACCCACCCTGTGCTCCCAAGCACTCAGCCCCCTGGAGAAGGTCCTCAATGTACTGCACTTCTTAGCCACTGGATCATTTCAGCGGACAAGTGCCATAATTGGTGGGGTGTCACAGGCCACCCAGTCACGCTGCCTACACCAGGTCTTGAACATCATCACTGCACGCCCATCAGTCCGCAGGCACATATACCTGCCCAGAACACCTGCAGAAAGGCATGCTGCCGCCCTGGATTTTTACGGTGTGGCACGATTCCCCAAAGTGCTAGGTGCCATTGACTGCACCCATGTGGCTCTCCGTCCCCCCAGGGCATCTGAGCACATCTATAGGAACCGCAAGCACTGGCATTCCATCAACGTGCAGGTAGCATGTAATGCCAAGGGAATCATCACCTCAGTATATGCCAACTATCCCGGGTCCACCCACGACAGCTTCATTTACCGAATGTCCACCCTAAGCCGGGACCAAGAAGCTGGGTGGCATGGCGATACATGGCTGCTTGGTGAGTATGTATGCCACTGCACATGCATGCATGTTGGATACTGAGCAAGGTCACAACCCCACCAATGATACCAATCACCACCTCCACAGGGGACAGTGCCTACCCTCTCAGCCCCCACATGATGACGCCAATTCGGAACCCCACCACGCCACCCGAGGTAAGATATAACACAGCCCACATTACGACCCGGGGCATAGTGGAGCGCACATTCGGAGTGCTAAAGTCACGCTTTCGCTCCCTTGACCGTTCTGGCGGCCAGCTGTTATACGCTCCCCCAGTAGTGTGCAGGATCATAGTGGCAGCATGTGTCCTGCACAATGTTGCAACACGCCGGGGCCTGGCCGTGGACATGGTGGTGGCCCCACATCCCCAACCACATGCACAGCCGCTGCGCATGGGAGGTGAAAGGGCACGGGGGAGGCAGCCCGTACACAGCTAGTGGCTAATTACTTCACATAGAAATCACACCCCTGTGGAGTGCACACTGCCCTGGCACATTCCATCTGACAATCAATGATGACTCAACCTGACACTGATCCAGAATGTCTGGAGAATGAACCGTGAATACCATATCAGCCTGAGATTGTTCACCTGGAAGTGTCACAATGTGTGCATCCCTACCCACACAGACACCACCAATGCAGTTTTGTGGAGTTACACATTCAAGCAGCTAAAAAGAATACCCACTTGCAAAATGCAACAAGAAGACAGTGCCATGTCAGCCAACCCAACCCCAGCACCGCCACACGACACACCGTGCCATGTCATGCTATTTGCAGGTAAACAAAGTAATCCCCACAACATGACACTAGTGTCACTATGGACAGTGTCCCTATTAGAAACCTGCAACACCTGAAATGCTCACAGCAATGCCGGACCAACAACATACTTGAGCACGTACTACCATTAACATGACATCACAAATGTTACATATTAGTAGTCTCACCACCTGGAAATGCCTGCACTCCCACCACTACCAACTGTGCAGTGTTGGCGCCATGTAGAGTTGTAGGTGCACTGCTGCCAACATGGACCCCATCTCCAGACTAGAGGTCCTTGTGTAGACATGAGGAAGGGACCTGCAAATTGGGAGGTAGACACAGAAGATGAGTTACACATCAATGCAACATGCAGTGTACAACACAACAGCAATATGCACTAGGAATGTATACACAGTATTGACTACAGACTGCCCACACAGCTCATGGGAGTCCAACGTCACTGTGTAATTCACTGTCACTTGGGCACACCCTTTGCAAGCCCATGGAAACGGGAAGCAGGAGGGGTGTGTGTGACTCAAACCCAAGCATCTGAACCAAATACATTACAAGCCTGCATGTGCCCAGCCACAATGCAGCGTATGCCCACAGGAACCACGGAAGCCAACAAATCGTCCCAAAAAAATAGGGAATAAAATAAATAAAAATAAAAATAAAATTAAGAAACAATCAAAAATGGCCATTGATGGGCCCGGGGGGGTTTGGGAGGCCACCCAGGAGGTCCGAGGACAGGATGCACACCAGAACCCACCTGCGTGGATCCTGGGAAAATAAAACACCTCCATGGGCTCATGGCCCACACGGCTACCCTATTGTGGGAGTATCACTGCTGTCGCTATTATCACCCTGTGCAGCTGCATCCGGAGATGGTTGCACTATGGGAGGCAGCCCACGCAAGGCCCTAGTCTGCTCCTCCATGGCTGCAAGCATGCGGGTGTGGTAGGTCTGGTTCTGGAGGATGAGTGTGCGGAGGTCCCCATGCAACAACTCACGGGATGCCCGGACCTCGCCCTCGTTGCCTGCATCTCAGCTGAGAGCGCACGGGTGAGACGCTCCAGCTGCTGTTCTGTCCTTTGGTGTGTTGAAGCCTCAGGCTCAACAAGAGTCGTCCTGAGGTGAAGGAGCTCCTGCCTCAGGGCTTCCCTGTGGCCCTGGGACTCAATGGAGATGGCCTCCTGCAGAGTCGCCAGTGCCGCCCGCCTGTCCCTGTTGGACCCCAACATGTCCTCCCTGTGTGACTGGCAGATGGAGTCGGTTGCCTGCTCTAGTCGCTCCATCAGACTTTCTGGGGGGACAATGGAAGTGGCCACCCTATCCATGGCCTGAGCCATCATCTCGGATGATGCAGCCTGTTGGGTTGCCATACCGTAAATGGATTGCTCCCATGCGGTATTGCCAGGTGGCGTACGGCCACGACGTCGGCGGGCACCACACCTGTCTGGGGCAAGGCGAACTGCGCCTTGCTGTGCCGGCACTGCCTGAGGCTGCAGGACTGCATTCCCCCTCTGATCTGCTGGCCCAGGAACAGGATCAGATGTCGCGAAGTGTGACCCTGCATCCGTAACCACCAAAGGCGTAGCTGCCAACACTGACATCCCCATGGAGGGTTCTGACCCTGGTGCAGGTGGGTGAGACAGAACAGAATCCCTCCCTGGAACACTCACCTGCGACGGCACGTAGGTCTCATCCGAATCAACACCTGAGTGCAGCTCGGGGGAGGTGCAGCCAGAGACACCCCTTGAGAGCACGACCTGCAGCAGTTGTGGGTTCTCCCCCACCACCACACCACGTCCCTCACTGGTGGTTGGTCGGCCCTCGGACCCCTCCTGGGTCTGCACCATCTCCACAACCCCAGCAGTATCAGGTGCGTCTTCCCCTGCAAAGACATGAAAACAAAGAAATGGAAACAGGCATTAGCACCATGGCACACAATGAGGGCTGAGAAGCAAGAGAACCAGTACTTGATTGACACATGTCCCACATGACTAAAACCCTCCCATGCATGCACCCTCACTGCGTATGAAGTGCAGGCAAATGGCACACACTGATGACACCAAGATGGAAGATGAACACATTTTCTGCATGCTGCCTGGCAGTGGCATCACACATTGGCCTGTGATTGCCAGGTGAAACACACATGCCATCACACAGATGGCAAGTACCATTGCTATTGAGTGAAGATGGAGAGGAGGGCAGCACCTATTCATTCAGTCCAGTTCCCGCATGTAATTGCTTTTCTAATTCTAACAGGTCAGATTTTTCACCTGGAGCTGCCAGTCTGAAATGGTCCAATTGCACAGGGACATGTGTGTACAAATGATATCCAGGTAACAAAGTCACTCCACTTTACCATAGCCATGTCAGACATGTAACTAGTGGACAGCGACATGGCTAGTAAAAGTGGGGGAATGCAAACAATCTGACTGAATGAAGAGTGAAAAATAAGCAACTATGTTGTAGCAAGGTGACACTTCAAGGGCAACTGGCGTGCAGTTGGGCTAGATGTCTACTGTTGGCAGAAGGGATACTGCTATGGCCAAATGCAGCTGCGCAGGAAGTATTGCATGAAGCACATGGCTGACCCATACGACTCAGGCGCACACACTCTCACCTGGCACACAAACAGAAGCCCTCACACACACACCATGCACATGGATGACACACACATGCATGTGCACTCACCGGACAATGCCTCGTAATCAGCCAGATCTCCCACGCCTTGGATCTGTTCCTCCGTGACGTAGGTCCCAGCGACTGACTCATGTGGAGTGAGTTCCATGTCTACTACTGGAGACCCACCTCCAGTCACTAGAGTTGCGGCATGACTTGAGGCCAGCTTACTCTTTGCCCTGCGCTTTAGGTCATTCCAGCGCTTATAGCAATCATTGGCTGTGCGCCTCACGATTCCAAGGGCACTTGCGATGTCCGCAACGGTCTGCCAGTGTGCCTGGCGTTGTGCAGGTGTGGTCTTGGATCCTGCAACAATGACCATCTCGTTGTCATGTCCGGACACATACTCGACAAGTGCATTCAGTTCGTCATCCGTGAAGCTGGGCTTCCTGGATGGGCCGGACTGTGTAGCCGTGTCTGGGGCATCAGCCTGTGCCGGACGAGCACTCTTCCTCTTCCGCTTGGAAGGTGGTGGTGATCCTGAGTGTCCTGCACCGCTCTGGACACTAGGGGCAGGAGCCCTGGTGGACTGTGTATCAGGAGTGTGGGATTGCACACTCAGCATGGGAGTTGGTGCAGGCATTGGCTCTAGTGTGATGGTGTCAGGGGGAATGTCAGCAGCATGGACTAGGACCGACACTGTCCTGGCTGGGTGTGTGAGGGCTGGGGTGGATGGAGCCACAGCTGCCCCTGCAGCCTCTCCGCCCTGCCTCCTTGGTGCAGCAGATGACCTTGCTGCCCCAGATCCACGTGCCATGATGGCATCAACGTGCACCAGCGCACGTGTCGTAGCCCTGCTGACCTGGAAGTCAGCCATGGAGTCAGCCAGGTCTGGTGCCACAATGGGCTGGTCCAACAAGGGCTGAGCATGGATGGTGTCAGCCACATCAGCCTCAAAGGGAGGGGGGGAGGGGGGGGATTATGGGTGCCCGTGACTGGTCCTCCACACATGGGGGGACAGGCTCACCCTGCAAGTTACGACCACGTCCCCTACCGGATCCACCACGGCCACCACTTGTGGCTCTTCCACCTTTGCCACCCTTACAGAATCCTCGCCTCCCAGCCATGGCACTGATGTTAATGTGCGTATGGGAGTGGATATAGACTATTGTCCTGAGCAATTGGGGGTCAAAGGGGTTGGGTACCAGATGGTAATTGTACCCTAGTGCTCTAGCAAGGCTGAATGTAACCCCTGGGGAAAGATGACGGGTCACGCAACGCACAGGAGGCCCAAAAAAGGGAGATGATGTGCACGCAACCCCTCCTAGACCACGTGTGCAGAAAGAAAAACCTGCACTACGCTGTGGCACCCAGTAACACAAGAATGAACGTATGCGTGTCACACGCAGCCTAGAATGACCTCTGAAGGGGTAGGCTACACACAGGGCAAGCACAGATGTTAGATACGTGCGTGACTCACCGTCTGCCAGGTAAAAGAGCGTGAAAAATGAGCGTGTTTGGTTGGCAACACCCCCGCCAAAAGAAGATATGTCTGTCTGAGGAGACAGGACAACAGTAGAAGGTAACACTGTTTGAGGGAACAGGCCCAGGTAAACCAGTACAAGAGAAAAAATAGAAAAAGCTGTCAGAGGTAACAGGGAGTACGAACTTGAAACGCTGTGAAGTAAATCGCGTGTGAAACGACAAGAAGTACAGCATTCGCCCACTTGCTCTCCACGAAAAGCAGTACAAGGAATTGGTGTTCTACACGTACCTTATATGCAGGCCCACACGTACAGCGTCACTTACGCGGCGTGTAGGTGCTAGGGCCATTCCCACCAATTACACGCTTTGTCACTTCTGCGTGTATGTCCATTTGCACCAATTACACGCTTTGACACTTCTGCGTGTAGGTCCATTTGCACCAATTACACGCTTTGACACTTCTGCGTGTAGGGCTATTTCCACCAATAACACGCTTTGACACTCGGACGTGTCACGCAACTTTTTCCTACGCGTGCACGTGATTTCATAGATGCGCATACGCGTTTACGCGCTAAGGGCCTTTCATCGATTTACACGCACGTGTGGGATTTTCACGTGCAAAATCACTCACTACATATCAAGCTGTCCACGCGTTCACACACGAAAGACCACGCTCCTGCCCAGGAGGCCAAATTACTGCACCCAGAGCCCTGAGCACGCTCCCACCTGCCATCTGCTGCTGCCTGACTGCCTGCTGCCCACGTGCCCTGCCATTTGCTGCCTGCACATCAGCCAGGGTTGCTGTTGCTGTGACCACCCCTGCTGGAACCAAATGCTCCCGACTGCTTTTCCGTCGCCCCACAGCCCAGCCCCAGGACCCAGTTGCCCACCCACTCCTGCCTCTGGGGTTGCCATGTTGGGCACTACAACATCTGGCACCAGTGGCAACCCCCGGCCAAGGAGGCAGAGGGGCACCAGCTTCAGTGCCAGGGAAGTTGGTGTCCTGGTGGAGGGTGCCCCTGCACTGCTGGGGGTGGGGGTGGTGGGAGACATGAGTGGGGCCTGGTGGAGGGTGCCCCTGGTGGCGGGGGGGTGGGGGTGATAGGGGACATGAGTGGGGGCTGGTGGAGGCTGCCCCTGCACTGCTGGGGGGTGGGGGTGGTGGGAGACATGGGTGGGGGCCTGGTGGAGGGTGCCCCTGGATGCTGGGGGGTGGGGGTGGTGGGAGACATGAGTGGGGGCCTGGTGGAGGGTGCCCCTGGTGGCTGGGGGGTGGGGGTGGTGGGAGACATGGGTGGGAGCCTGGTGGAGGGTGCCCCTGGATGCTGGGGGGTGGGGGTGGTGGGAGACATGGGTGGGGGCCTGGTGGAGGGTGCCCCTGGATGCTGGGGGTGGGGGTGGTGGGAGACATGAGTGGGGGCCTGGTGGAGGGTGCCCCTGGTGGCTGGGGGTTGGCGGTGGTGGGAGACATGGATGGGGGCCTGGTGGAGGGTGCCCCTGGTGGCGGGGGGGTGGGGGTGGTGGGAGACATGGGTGGGGGCCTGGTGGAGGGTGCCCCTGGATGCTGGGGGGTGGGGGTGATAGGGGACATGGGTGGGGGCCTGGTGGAGGGTGCCCCTGCACTGCTGGGGGGTGGGAGTGGTGGGAGACATGAGTGGGGGCCTGGTGGAGGGTGCCCCTGGTGGCTGGGGGTTGGGGGTGGTGGGAGACATGGGTGGGGGCCTGGTGGAGGGTGCCCCTGGTGGCGGGGGGGTGGGGGTGGTGGGAGACATGGGTGGGGGCCTGGTGGAGGGTGCCCCTGGATGCTGGGGGGTGGGGGTGATAGGGGACATGGGTGGGTGCCTGGTGGAGGGTGCCCCTGCACTGCTGGGGGGTGGGGGTGGTGGGAGACATGGATGGGAGCCTGGTGGACGGTGCCCCTGGATGCTGGGGGGTGGGGGTGATAGGGGACATGGGTGGGGGCCTGGTGGAGGGTGCCCCTGCACTGCTGGGGGGTGGGGGTGGTGGGAGACATGAGTGGGGGCCTGGTGGAGGCTGCCCCTGCACTGCTGGGGGGTGGGGGTGGTGGGAGACATGGATGGGGGCCTGGTGGAGGGTGCCCCTGGTGGCGGGGGGGTGGGGGTGATAGGGGACATGAGTGGGGTCCTGGTGGAGGCTGCCCCTGCACTGCTGGGGGTGGGGGTGGTGGGAGACATGAGTGGGGGCCTGGTGGCTGGGGGGTGGGGGTGGTGGGGGACATGGGTGGGGGCCTGGTGGAGGGTGCCCCTGGATGCTGGGGGGTGGGGGTGATAGGGGACATGGGTGGGGGTCTGGTGGAGGGTGCCCCTGCACTGCTGGGGGGTGGGGGTGGTGGGAGACATGAGTGGGGGCCTGGTGGAGGGTGCATCTGCACTGCTGGGGGGTGGGGGTGGTGGGAGACATGGATGGGGGCCTGGTGGAGGGTGCCCCTGGTGGCGGAGGGGTGGGGGTGATAGGGGACATGAGTGGGGCCCTGGTGGAGGCTGCCCCTGCACTGCTGGGGGGTGGGGGTGGTGGGAGACATGGGTGGGGGCCTGGTGGAGGGTGCTCCTGGATGCTGGGGGGTGGGGGTGGTGGGAGACATGAGTGGGGGCCTGGTGGAGGGTGCCCCTGGTGGCTGGGGGGTGGGGGTGGTGGGAGACATGGGTGGGAGCCTGGTGGAGGGTGCCCCTGGATGCTGGGGGGTGGGGGTGGTGGGAGACATGAGTGGGGGCCTGGTGGAGGGTGCCCCTGGTGGCTGGGGGGTGGGGGTGGTGGGAGACATGGATGGGAGCCTGGTGGAGGGTGCCCCTGGATGCTGGGGGGTGGGGGTGGTGGGAGACATGGGTGGGGGCCTGGTGGAGGGTGCCCCTGGATGCTGGGGGTGGGGGTGGTGGGAGACATGAGTGGGGGCCTGGTGTAGGGTGCCCCTGGGGGTTGGGGGTGGTGGGAGACATGGATGGGGGCCTGGTGGAGGGTGCCCCTGGAGGCTGGGGGGTGGGGGTGATAGGGGACATGGGTGGGGGCCTGGTGGAGGGTGCCCCTGCACTGCTGGGGGGTGGGGGTGGTGGGAGACATGAGTGGGGGCCTGGTGGAGGGTGCCCCTGCACTGCTGGGGGGTGGGGGTGGTGGGAGACATGGATGGGGGCCTGGTGGAGGGTGCCCCTGGTGGCGGGGGGGTGGGGGTGGTGGGAGACATGGGTGGGGGCCTGGTGGAGGGTGCCCCTGGATGCTGGGGGGTGGGGTTGATAGGGGACATGGGTGGGGGCCTGGTGGAGGGTGCCCCTGCACTGCTGGGGGGTGGGGGTGATGGGAGACATGAGTGGGGGCCTGGTGGAGGGTGCCCCTGGTGGCTGGGGGGTGGGGGTGGTGGGAGACATGGGTGGGGGCCTGGTGGAGGGTGCCCCTGCACTGCTGGGGGGTGGGGGTGTTGGGAGACATGGGTGGGGGCCTGGTGGAGGCTGCCCCTGCACTGCTGGGGGGTGGGGGTGCAGGGGGACATGAGCAGGTGTGCAGGGTAGTCCCCTGTTTTGTGGGCTGCCTGCAGGGGCCGTGGAGGGTGTACAGGGAACACCTGTGAGGACCCACCCAGCCTAATTGCGTGTGATAATTCCCGCACACCCCTGTAATACACGTACCTGGCCAAATCGCATGTGAGAATTCCCGCGCACCCCTGTAATACATGTACCCAGCCGAATCGCGTGTAGAACTTCCCGTGTACCCCTGTAATACACGTATCCAGCCAAATCGCGTGTGATAATTCCCACGTACCCCTGTAATACACGTAGCCTGGCCAATCGCGTGTAGAACTTCCCACGCACCCCTGTAATACACGTACCAAGCCAAATCGCGTGTGATAATTCCCGCGCACCCCTGTAATACACGTACCTGGCCAAATCGCATGTGAGAATTCCCGCGCACCCCTGTAATACACGTACCCAGCCGAATCGCGTGTAGAACTTCCCGTGTACCCCTGTAATACACGTACCCAGCCAAATCGTGTGTGATAATTCCTGCGTACCACTGTGATACACGTGCCCTGGCTAATCGCGTGTAATACTTCACGCGTACCCCTGTAATACACGTACCCTGGCTAATCGCGTGTATAACTTCACGCGTACCCCTGATATGCACGTTACCCGCTTTGCGTTCCTTGTTTGGCAGCCCTGTAGACTGGTCCAGGGTTAGCGCAGCCCTTTGCGATGATTTAGCGATTTTGATGGCTTTTCCTTGCGCGAGGGCGTTCTTGGGGGCGTTACTGGCGCTGCTGCAGGGTCGCTGCGATACTCTGCGCCACGGCTGGTTTGGGAGCCTAAAATCCATGAATACGCTGTGCGCGGAAATCGGTTTTAGCGCACGTGCCTGGCGCAGACAATCGCACGCGGACACTCTGCGCCAGCCGCTTGCGACACTTTTCTGCGAAATTCTATGAATTACCCTGTATGATTGTTCTTAGAACACTTTCAACTTGCCAGCGAACAATACGGACAGCGTTTTCAGGAGATCCCCCTACGAAAATTTCAGAACAACGCAATAGTTCTTAGAACACTTCCAACTTGACAACGAACAATACGGACAGTGTCCTCAGGACACCCCCATTTTGTTTATTTGCAAACATTTCAGGACACTGCCAGTGTTCTTAGAACACATTCAACTTGCCAGCGAACAATATGGACTACGCCTTCAGGACACCCCCTACGAACATTCCAGGACACCGCGAGTGTTCTTAGAAACGTCTTCAGAACACCCCCATTTTGTTTATTTGCGAACATTTCAGGACACTGCAAGTGTTCTTAGAACACATTCAACTTGACAACTAACAATACGGACAGTGTCCTCAGAACACCCCCATTTTGTTTATTTGCGAACATTTCAGGACACCCTGAGTGTTCTAACAACACATTCAACTTGACAGAGAACAATACAAACAGCATCTTCAGGACACCCCCTACGAACATTTCAGAACAACGCGAGAGTGCTTAGAACACATTCAACTTGACAGAGAACAATACGGACAGCGTCCTCAGGACACCCCCATTTTGTTTATTTGCGAACATTTCAGGACACTGCGAGTGTTCTTAGAACACATTCAACTTGCCGCAAACAATACGGACTACGCCTTCAGGACACCCCCTGCGAACATTCCAGGACACCGCGAGTGTTCTTAGAAACGTCTTCAGAACACCCCCATTTTGTTTATTTGCGAACATTTCAGGACACCGCGAGTGTTCTTCGAGCACATTCAACTTGACAGAGAACAATACGGACAGCGTCCTCAGGACACCCCCTACGAACATTCCCCGGACACCGCAAGTGTTCTTAGAAGCATCTTCAGAACACCACCATCTTGTTTATTTGCGAACATTTCAGAACACCGCGAGTGTTCTTAGAACACATTCAACTTGACAGAGAACAATACGGACAGCGTCCTCAGGACACCCCCATTTTGTTTATTTGCGAACATTTCAGGACACCGCAAGTGTTCTTAGAACACATTCAACTTGTCAGCCACAACGCCCATTCATATTTGCGAACATTTCAGGACGCAGCGAGTGTTCGACAACGTCTTCAGAACACCCCCATTTTGTGTATTTGCGAACATTTCATGACACCGCGAGTGTTCTTAGAACATATTCAACTTCACAACGAACAATACGGACAGCGTCCTCAGGACACCCCCATTTTGTTTATTTGCAAACATTTCAGGACACTGCGAGTGTTCTTAGAACAGTTTCAGTTTGCTTGCGAACAAAACGGACACATATTGAGTCCTCAGAACACCCCCCATTCAGTTTATTTAGAACATTTCAGAACACCCGTGATGTCCGCAGACAAATCGAACACAAAAAGAATGTCTAACACATAAAAAACACAACTTTTATCCTATCTCATACACTCCCACCCTCCCCAAACACTCCTACACACAACACACTCTACTAAATACAAATTTTGAACAAAGTTTCACCGCGCTGTCCGCGGACTACCGTGAATCCAAGATGGCGGGCGCTGCTGAAAAACTGACGCGCTTCACGCTCCACGCGTCCAATCAGCGAACACGTTGCATGTCCGCGAACATCACGCAAGCCGATTGGCCAATCAGGACACTGTACAGGGAGCGGACAGGGAAGTGAGTCCACGGACCGAACACAGATATCACTAATTTATTTGTACCTACTTTTTGGTCATTTTAAAAAAAAACTACTGGACAGATTTTCACCAAATTTGCAAAAGCACGCTTTCGGGACCAAGCCGCTGCTCCTGGTCCAAATTTGGTGAAAATCCGTCCAGCAGTTTGGGCTGTAGACGCAAGCAAAAACATTTTCCCATTCAGTCTATGGGAAAAAAAAAGTTTTGGGACTCCCCCTATAACTTTGCCCCCCCTGGACGAATCCTCACCAAACTTTGCGTGTGACCCAAAAACTTATTTTGCAAAGTTTGGTGAGGATCCTTCCAGGGAGAGCAAAGTTATAAGCCACCCAAAAAGTGTTCTTCCTATGGAAACAGCAACTTAACCATAACTACATGGCCACTAGCGTGGCCATGTAATTTAGTGAAAAAAACTTTGTTAAAGGGACGTTATGGTTAAGTTGGGCTACTAAAAACCTATGAAATTCAGTGAAAAAACGTTGTTAGAGGGACGTTATGGTTCCAAGTAAAACCGAAAAACCCCTGAAATTCGCCAGTTAGGGTAAGCTAAGCAACCATAACTCGCCCCACCACTGTGCACTGCTAAGACTAACACCCAGGACATCAAAGATGACATCACAAATGTCATTGATGACATCACTGATGACATCACATGTGTATGTACATTTCATGAAATATGTGTGCAAGGGATTCTTATTATAATGTTGCGAAACAAGTGTCAAGGATCATTGCAATAAATCTCATACCCTAATTAGTGCATTGAACGATGCATTGATATAAATAGCATTCTATTATGGGGTTCTATCTAGTATACTAAGCTACTCATACAGAAACATAACATTGTGTGCAGCGTACAAGATGAAGGTATAATATTCGTAATGTTAATATGTTGAATAATGAAATGATAATTGTTTTCTTAATAGATTTTTGTGTACTGTGAAATATGTAATACGTAGCTAATAAAACACATGTATTACATAATTGCATTACTATAGACAAAACACAAAGACACAAGAACACATACCAATATGGGTATATACAGGGAAAGTGAAGTTAGCAAAAAAGCACATGTAGTAGCAGAAACAATTCATAACTTAACTGATTATTTTCATGCAAATAAATGATTGCTCTGTTTCAAAGCTGCTATTTACCCTATGTATATGTATCACTTGATGTGATTGGACCCTAAGGAAAGTAGTGTGAGTACAATGTATACAAATATGACCATATACAGGGAAAGTACAGCCATAAAAAAAACAATAGAACTATCAGAAAGTGCTCATAAATCTATTGATTATCTTTATGCACAAAAAGGATTGCTGTCTTTCAAGCTTGTGTCTTCCCGTATGTATATGTTTCATATGATGTGACTGGACTCCAAGGGAATTACTGTAAGAACCTACTTGAAGGATACATCTACAAATAAAATAAAAATTTTAGTTTCTGACTGTTACTGAAGAAAACCATGTGGCCTAGATATGTCAGCAAAAGAAAAAAAGAGTGAGCCAGACATGTGATGTCATCAGTGATGTCATCAATTACATTTGTGATGTCATCTTTGATGTCCTGGGTGTTAGTCTTAGCAGTGCACAGTGGTGGCGCCGGTTGTGGTTGCTTAGTTTACCATAACTGGCAAATTTCAAAGGTTTTTCGGTTTTACTTGGAACCATAACGTCCCTTTGACAAAGTTTTTTCACTGAATTTCATAGGTTTTTAATAGCACAACTTAACCATAACATCCCTTTAACAAAGTTTTTTCATTGAATTTCATAGGTTTTTATTAGTGCAACTTAACCATAACGTCCCTGTAACACATTATTTTTTACTGAATTTTATAGGTTTTTAGTAGCGCAACTTAACCATAACGTCCCTTTAACAAAGTTTTTTCACTGAATTTCATAGGTTTTTAATAGCACAACTTAACCATAACATCCCTTTAACAAAGTTTTTTCATTGAATTTCATAGGTTTTTATTAGTGCAACTTAACCATAACGTCCCTGTAACACATTATTTTTTACTGAATTTTATAGGTTTTTATTAGTGCAACATCACCATAACATCCTTTTCAATAGATGAAGACCACTAGCATTTTAGGTCCTCAAAGTGGGAACCCCGGGTGGTAAAAAAAAAAAGATTTTCCTTCCTACACCGGGACGCCTGCCCTGCACTGCTGGGGGGTGGGGGTGCAAGGGAACATGAGTGGGACATGAGTGGGGGCCTGCTGGCAGGTGCCCTGTACTGCTGGAGTGGGACATGAGCGGGGGACTGCTGGCAGGTGCCCTGCACTGCTGGGGGGTGGGGGTGCAAGGGGGCATGAGTGGGACATGAGTGGGGGCCTGCTGGCAGGTGCCCTGCACTGCTGGGGGGTGGGGGTGCAAGGGGACATGAGTGGGACATGAGTGGGGGCCTGCTGGCAGGTGCCCTGCACTGCTGGGGGGTGGGGGTGCAAGGGGACATGAGTGGGGGCCTGCTGACAGGTGCCCTGCACTGCTGGGGGGTGGGGGTGCAAGTGGACATGAGTGGGACATGAGTGGGGGCCTGCTGGCAGGTGCCCTGCACTGCTGGGAGGTGGGGGTGCAAGGGGACATGAGTGGGACATGAGTGGGGGGCTGCTGGCAGGTTCCCTGCACAGCTCGGGGTGGGGGTGCAGGGGGACATGAGTGGGGGCCTGCTGGCAGGTGCCCTGCACTGCTGGGGTGTGGGGGTGCAAGGGGACATGAGTGGGACATGAGTGGGGGCCTGCTGGCAGGTGCCCTGCACTGATGGGGGGTGGGGGTGCAGGGGGACATGTGTGGGACATGAGTAGGGGCCTGCTGGCAGGTGTCACGCACTGCTGGGGGGTGGGGGTGCAGGGGGACATGAGTGGGACATGATTGGGGGCCTGCTGGCAGGTGCCCCGCACTGCTGGGGGGTGGGGTGCAAGGGGACATGAGTGGGACATGAGTGGGGGCCTGCTGGCAGGTGCCCTGCACTGCTGAGGGGTGGGGGTGCAAGGGGACATGAGTGGGACATGAGTGGGGGCCTGCTGGCAGGTGCCCTGCACTGCTGGGGAGTGGGGGTGCAGGCGGTCATGCGCAGGTGCTCCTTCACTTTCTGACAAACACTATGGAGTCCTTGTACATGTAGGTAGTGAGTAACATACATATTCGCTGCACTGCATAGACCTACTTCAGTGCAAACTGCCACCTTTCAACAGGTCTAATCACAGAAGCAAATTCAAGTTGACCCAGCATGCATGCCAGGTTCTGTTTTGTGTGGTCACATGTCTGCCTGATGTGTTTGTTTTCGGTGTGTGTGTGTATTGTGTGCTTCTAACATGTGTAGTGACCTTTTTTCTCTCTATTTTTCAGATGATGACGCAATGGATCATGAGGATGGTGTTGTCATGCCAGGCACAGGGTTGTTCTCACTACAACAACCCGGCACAAGTGGGGGGTTGTGGGGTGGTAGGCCACGAAAAACCCCAAGTGCTACAGTCCATCTTGTCTCTGGCTGCCTATGAGTCCAGCCCTGAAGAACACTCTGACGACCATGTCGAGTTGGATGAGCATCAGGTCCATATGTCAGGGGTGAGTGATTCTGATGTGGACACTCCTCTGTCCGTGACACCTGCACTGAGGGGTCAGACAGTCTTGGTACCTCCGCCCGTGGTGGATCGGGACGCAGGGTCACCCTCCACACCAGTCACTGAAGTGCCTGGGACATCACGTCGACGGGGGCATGTAGTCGTGCAGCTGCGGGCAGTGCCAACACAACGAGGACACGCAGTCCTTGGGTCCCGCAGGGGTCAAGCCCAGCAACGTGGTCGCCGCGCGCAACCACAGTATACTGAGTGGGAGCAAGACATGACTGCCCATTCTGAACGGCAGGGGGCAGCAATGGAGAACATCGCTGAGAGCATGGAGTGTGTGGCCCAATCTGTGCTCCCCCCGCTAGGCAGGTTCTTCTCCAGCAGCAGGCGGCACGGTCCATGACCCGCTCGCTCAGGCTGGGCATGGCGGCCTCAGACAGGGCACGCCGGGCTGAAATGTCATCTCTCTTTGTCATGCAATTGCTGCTCACGCAGAGGCACTCATGAAGGCCCTGAGGGAGGATTATGCTTCCCTCAGATCCACTCTGGGTGTCCTTCTGATGTCCCAGAGGGAGCGGGCAGAGGAGAGGTTTGCACAGCTTGAGTGTACCATCTCGGCTGAGCTACATGCTTGCCGGGAGGTGCAGCAATTGTCAAGCCAGGCCTTGCAGGAGGAACTCCGTGTTACACGTGCTACCTTGCAAGAGGAAGCATGTGTATCACAGGAGGTTCTGCATGCAGACCTACATGTCATCACCACACAGAACCAGGCTCACTCGTCTGGCAGACCTGCTGCCGACGAGGGGCAAGCTGCGGCTAGGCGTGGTCATGCTCCTGTACCACGTCCTCCTTTCCAGGAAGAGCCAGACTCGGACGACAATCTATCTCCCACATAGGTCGTACTGTGCAGGCGTTGAGCCCATGGAGTTTTTTTTTTCCTCAGCATCATCGCATGTGGGTGTTGAGCAGCACCCTGTACCTCCCCCCTCCTGAGTGCCCCCCCCCGGGTCGTATGTGGCCATTTTTGATTTTTCTTTTAGTTTAGTTAGTTAAGTTTCTGTTTGATAGTTAGTTTAAATAGGTAAAGTAGGTTTTTCATAGTTAGTGAAATTAGTTAATATAGTTTAAAATTGCTAGTCTATTGTGCTTTCATGTGACGGCGTGGTGCTTTGTGGCTTTTGAAAGCATCCACTGTCTGTTCCAGCTGGGCCCTTCAAGCTTGTCTTGTCTTGTGTATGTGTTTGCTGCTTGGGGTCCTTGACTCACATATGCCACTCCTGCTTCCCTTATCCATGGGCTTGCAAGGATGGTTTGGTGTAACAGCCTATTACACAAGGCCAATGGACTGTCATATCTGTGGCATGTCTGCTGCTGTGGAACTTGTGTTAACACCCCTAGTGGGGATGATTGGGGTGTAATTGTCCACTGTTCTTCTTTTGCTAGACGGGGTGTTTAATGATTCATGTGTACATTCATTGCTATGCATTGTGTAGTATGTTTCTTATCTTTAATGAACATGTGTGTGTTGCAAATCCTGCTGTAGATAGTGTGTTCCACACTGTTGCTGTGAAAGACGGACTGATGGTGTGATTTCTGATGTACGTCTCTGACATGGTCCAGTCATGTAATGTCTAGAGAGACACACAGATGAATATTAAGCATTAATCATGTGTTTCATGCACTTTCTGCAGGGGGATGAGCCTCAAGACCACCTTTTCCAGCAGACATGGGCCATTGGACGCCTGGAATCAGGACACGTTTCGTGCTGTCGACATGCGCATGTGTGGGCAGGCACATGCATAGGGATTGAGATCATACATCCGAAAATCGATGACGTGTTTCAAGGGACTCCAGGCAAGGTGAGCAGCACAGGGGGTCACAACACAGCAAACCTTCCACCTGGCCAGTTGAACATGCATGCTTAGTAGCAGCACTGACGGTGAACTTGGACAAATATTGGTGTTGAAGCGCACAATACAGCTCAGATGTGTTAATGGACTGATGGCTAGTTGATGTGAAAGTTGTCTGTGGCACCTGCAGGGGCAGTGGCACATACCCTCCGGTCCACCATGGTCCATTGAGGCACTTGTATTAGCCATGTAGCATTCTGAGACATGGAATGAAGCAGCTCACAGGGACAGACAGCAAGGGACAGACTCGGGTTCAGTGTATTTAATTTCCAAGTAGAAATTGATACATGCACTGGCTACTTTATTTTGGTCATGGTTGTACAGGACTTGTTCTGAAGTCAGACCTTGCTATATGTGTCTGTCTGCTTGCACAGGGAACATTGCATGTTGTGTGAATCGTGACACATTGGTGTTCCATTTGCCATGCACCCACCGGTGCCTGATTCACTGCATTGACTGTGTATGAACCATCAGAGGGGTAATGTTACGTATGGGTATGAAGCATCCACACAAGTTTATCTGTTTGCAGTGTATTTTGTTACTTTGGGACATATTTGGTAGTGTGTTTGTGTGTTTTGGGCACGCACAGATTATTAACTGTGGCTCTCTTTGCAGCATTGAACTGCTCCTGTAACCGGACCGGAGAGTGCGCAGGCAGGAGGCCAGCACTCACCCCAGAGACACGTTTCTCTTTGACTTCCATTTGCTGCTATGTGCATGTGGACAAGTTTTGTCGATTTGTGTATGTGTTAATGTGTGTACTACATTTTGGTGCATTCCCTACTTTCCCGTGTCAATCCTACTCCCCTCTCCTTCCCCTCATTCCCGTTTTCCAGTATGCCAATGCCTGTGCCGACTGCATATCCCTGACCCTCCTTCCCCTCCAGTGTCTCAAAGGCCTGTGTGAGTTAGACCTTGCAGGCACCCAGACCACGGTGGGGGTGGTTGTTTTGTGCCACTCCTGCGCCTGTACACGGGAGCTGTGACAGTAGACATCCGTTTGTGTTGCATCATTCTATGTTATGTACTACACATGGTTCAGATCGTGTAGTGACATTGTTTTACTGTGCTACCTTAGTTTTTAACATCATTGTGGTCGTACTTGGCCTTTGTGGTGTACTGCTACTTGAAGTCATCTACTGGAGGCTGTTCTGGTTTGTTTTACTGCCTGCAGGGTATTTGCTTGGCTTCTGTGTTGTCCTGCTTTGAGTACTCTTGGATTTTGTGCTTTTGCAAATCTAGGTGGACTCTGAAGGTGCTGGCAACTTTTTACCCACAAGATGGGAGATGGTGACAAAGGGGAAGGGTGATCCTGTGGCCAGGTGGAATTCAAGGATGTACGATGAATGACCCAGATGCAGTTGTTCAGTGGGTTGTGGTGATTTGTGAGGGGGGGTTGTTGTTGATAGTTGCCTTGCCCTGCAGTGTGATTGGCACCCTGAAATGGTAATTGTGCTTTCCTATGTACATGATGTATTCTGCTGATCAATGCCTGTTCATGTGTTGTGTTTACCTTTCAGGTGTGAGGGGATAGTTGTGGTTTGACATGCTGGGGTATACACTTGGTGAATGTTCACAAGTGATGTGTAGACGACACTGATGGCCACTTGATTTCACATGCATGATGATCCACTACATGTACAACCACCCTTCCATGTCCACGTGTACACTCTGTGTGCCTTCTGGTGCCCACTGTGTCACTGCAGCACATGTTCTCTGACCATTTGTGGATCCTGTACATGTCTAATTTGGTTTTTTATGTAGTTTGTCGCTTAGATGTCATGCTCAGGGTGTGCATCACACACAATGGCTGTTCACTGTGCTGTGCACTGAGCAGTGTGTAGCAGGAGGTGGACACGGCACACAGTAGCTGCAGTGTTGGTTTTGCAATGCACATTGTGCATGTAGACAGGCATTCATTGTTATGTTTCAACTACAACATTTGGAATGCATTTGAGTATGACTTATTTTGGGTGGGAGGTTGTTGGTCAGTCATTTCATCTGATTCCATGTCAGGCATCATTGTCTGATGGCAATTTGCATTTTTCACATGGCAATGTGTACCTTATTGTTACTGTGTTGGTGTATGGCTATTGCTTGCCATGTCATGTTGTGGTTTTGGAGGGTTTGAGTGACATACCAGTGATAGTCATGGCCTGTTTGGCAGGTGTGTGTGATTCACACCTTGCATGTGATTGCTTGTGTTTAAGTAGCTAGGGATGCACACAATGTGGCAATTCCATGGCAACAATCTCAGGGTAGTAAGGTTGTGACAGTTGACTGTCTCTTTGGCATCATCGATTGTCACCTGGTATGTGCCAGGCCTGTGTGGACTCCGCAGGGTGGGGAGTTTAGGTGAAAAATCTGTCCTCAAGCTGGGTCTGTGCGTCCACACCACATGCCCTATCCCCTCCCATGGGCATGGTTGGGGATGTGGGGGCACCACCATGTCCACCGGTACACCCTGCCGTGTTACAACATTGTGCAGGACACATGCTGCCACAATGATCCTGCACACTACTGGGGGTGCATAGAGTAGCTGCCCGCCAGAGCGGTCAAGGGAGCGGAAGCGTGACTTGAGCACTCCGAATGTGCGCTCCACTATGGCCCTGGTTGGAATATGGGCCGTGTTGTATCTTACCTGGTGGTGGGGTTCCGGATTGGCGTCATCATGTGGTTGCTCAGAGGGTAGGCACTGTCCCCTGTAGAGGTGATAATGGTTGTGATTATTGGGGTTTGTGTATTTGTGTGTGCGTGTGAGACATGCATGCATGTGCACGGGCATTTGTACTCACCTAGGAGCCATGTGTCGCCATGCTGGCCAGCTTCAGGGCCCAGCTCAGGGCGGACATTCTGTATATGAAACTGTCATGGGTGGAGCCAGGGTAGTTTGCATAGACAGAGGTGATGATTCCCTTGGCATCGCATACCACCTGTACATTGATGGAATGCCAGTGCTTGCGGTTTCGGTAGATGTGTTCAGTGGCCCTAGGTGGACATAGGGCCACATGGGTGCAATCTATGCCACCGAGCTCTTTGGGGAAGTGTGCCACCCTGTAAAAGTCCTGAACAATGGCCTGCCTTTCTGCGGGTGTTCTGGGCATGTATATGTGCTTGCGGACTGAGGGGCATGCAGTCATGATTGCCAAGACCTGGTGTAGGAAGCATGACTGCGTGGCCTGTGAGACCCCCCCACTATGGCAGTAGTCTGCTGAAAAGACCCAGTGGCCAAAAAATGCAGGACATTGAGCACCTTCTCCAAGGGGCTCAATGCTTGGGAGCAGAGGGTGGGGGATGTTAGGTCATCTTCCCACTCCCTGACCAGGTCTAGGATGATATGGGGTGGAAACCTATACCTGCCATAGACCTGGTCATCAGGCATTCCAAAAAGGCTTGTCTGTGGTAAAAAAAATGCATGCCCTGGCTATTTCCATCCTCCTGCAGTGTCACAGGATCAGTGCTGTGACAAATGGGGCATTCATCGTAGCTGTATATACGTGTTTGTTGTTTGCGTGCCCTTTTATACTGTGCGCGGGGATGCTTCCGCCTGCCTTCCTGTGGTGGACGCATTGACGCCTGTGTGCGTCTTTTGCCATGCGGGGGTTTCCCGTATTCGAATCCATGAATACGGGTTGTTCGCGTGCGTGTGGGCGTTCCGTGTAGTTCCCTGCAGTACGTCCCCAGTTACACCTTCTTTTTCATGCGTTATTCCCCATTCCATGTGTTACGCACCCTGTTCCGCCTACTTTTGTTGTGTGCGCTGCGCTATGTGTGCTTTCGCTGTGCGCTTAGCGCACGCTGTTTGGAGACGTGTGCGCCAGCATGCACCATCCACGGATTTGGCGCACAACAAGTGGGAAAGTAGCGCAACACCTTCCATGAATCGCACGCGTGCGCATGGGCTTGCTTTCTCACGCTAGCGCCTCCTTGCGCCTGCTTGCGCTGGGATTTTCGGCGCACGTTTGTTCCATGAATTGGCCCCTCAATTGGATGCAGGGGCTGTGGGAAATGTCCATAAAGAATCAAAATAAGTACGGGGAGAAGTTAATGAGAAAGGTGTAACAATGAAAATGTAAATATCAAGTAAAAAGGTACAGTTAGTGTAAATAAATGCATAGTGTGGATATTGGATACTATTTTATTGTGCTCTCTCTCTCTCACTTTCTCTTTCTCTATTGTGTTCACTTTTGCTTTCACTCTCCGTTTTCTAATTCCCCCCCTCAATGGTAAGATATGAAGAAATAGAAGGAACAAGTATAAATATGAAAGTGTAATAAGAGGGAAAATTAAACAAGCAGCCTGCCACTGGTAGGCACAAAGTGAATTGTATGAAGAAGGCAAAAACAAAACATGTATAATATGTGCTTAACAAAACTTTATATCTCTTTCTATAGGAGTGATAATAGCCATAGAGGGGGCCTCAACTGGCGACAACAATAGGGTATATAGAAATAGAAGGAGAACAAATGACTATCCTAGCTATTCGTATGAGTGTGTGTTATTCACATGTGGAATAATATTATTTTCAACAATGTTTGGAATAGTACTGTATTGGGCCATCACATTTATTTCCATTGACATGAGTAAGGGGGGTGGAGGGACAAGATTAACTGAGAAAGGTACCCATCTGATCTGGGACGGGTTTAAGTTAATTTGGGCACACAGAAATCACAAAAATGGATCACATGTTGATAACATTACTAACAATATGGTCACACCTGCCACTCCCCTCCCCCATTATAATGAGTCTGAATTCAATGTTTATTCCATGAATGGTCGAATGCCCTCTGAGCTCACCTGGGTGCATAACCACCCATATCCAACTACAGTGCCAATTATAAAATCACCATCACAAGACAGACTAATGACAAAGGAGGAGACCAATTATAACAAAGACATGGCTGAGAGATATCTTAAATTGTGTGCAGAATGAGAAGAGGAGGGAATTGAAAAAATATCTCAGACTATAAAGGGGGCTGGTAACAGGAGGAAAAAACAGGAGACAGAAAGGAAAAGGTGGAATGAGTATTATGGACTGGGTCTCGATACAGTTGATGACCCACAGCACCTACACCAGACAAACAAATGGTATGCAGACATGAGCACAACATCAAAACAGACTACAAACGAGAGTTAATATGTGTGCTCAATTATACCCCATGCCTCGGGTACCCCTAAGGTACTGCTGCCACAAGAGGTCCCATTTGCAGAGGCACAGTGTCTCCTACGCATCACGCTATGCAGAAGTAAAAACACTTTTCAAGCACACAGTACTTCTTTTGAACTGCTGCAGAACGAGCGTACATGCTACTCCAAACCCCAAGGGGCAGTCTGTGTGAAGGAGCCTTTTTTGATAATAAAGGGAACATTATATTCGGACAACAAATGGCAGAATGAGCAAATATTATGCAAAGCAGAGCCATTACGAGGACTGTCAGAGGGGAAACTATTATGGATTCAGAAAACATGCGCCCGACATGGACTGAACATATAGCAAAACTCACATGGGTAACAGCGCTCGAGAAACCCTTCAAACTACAAAAAGAGATTGCCTATGAACTGCGTTTTCATGGAGAAGGAAAAGTGAATATGGGTGAGAATAAGAACTGTAGCAAAACTCTCATAATCCCAGACATGAAAAAAGGAACAGCAGCATTGATGGACACCTACTGGGTCTGAGGCAAACAGGCGTACTTGCACCTCCCGCAATCATGGAGGGGCACATGTTCCCTGGCGACACTGCACTCAGCCCTGATGGTGATCCCTGAAAACCATATCCAAGGAGGGAAAGAACCGGCAACACGCCCCAACGAAAAGCTCGAGGCACAAACCGAGGCAGCTTCTGTGTATGACCTTGCTGAGGAAAGCTTACAATGCATGGTACAATGAAAGAAAAGGTTGTCAAATATATCTCCACTACATCTTCAGAACTTTTGGCACAGATGCCCGATCGATTCCGGCTGTTCAGCTCTGTCGAGACATTCTTTGCATCCCTTACTCCAAGAATCCAGGCATTAGCAAATGCGAAATGGCTCCAGATCACCAGATGGGAGCTAATCCAACTGGCCAATGACACAGAAGAAAGGTTCAATGTCATCAAAGTGGAACTAAGAGCCTTGCGGTTGATGACAATGCAGAACAGGTATGTGCTAGACCTGTTAACAGCTATGGATGGAGGTGTTTGCCGAAAAATTGGGAGGGCATGTTGCACTTTCGTACCTTCTGCAGATGCGGACAATGGTACCCTTTCCCATGTCATAGCAGAGGTGCATAACCTTGGAGAGCACATGAAGGAGGAAGGAGGAGTACAGCCCAGCACCTGGTTCGACAACATTTTTTCCTGGGCAGCGTCCTGGCTAGGAATGACGGTTAAGCTGCTGATACCTGTCATAGTTTTTCTACTCCTTATTTTTTGTGTGTGCCAATTAGGTCTCAGGTGTTGTGCCGATGCGGTACCTAATGGTGCAATGATGATGGTGACAATGGGTCGTGCAAAAGGAGTGGCGCAGACAAAGCACGAGGCGGAAGCGCAAACAGTGGATCACTCAGAGCCCAAATATTGGATGACAGCAATATATAACACTGGATAAATAGTAGACAATTTATATCACATAACTATTAAAGAACCACGTGAGCTACAGTGGTATAGGGAAGTGTGGGTGGATCTAGAGGGAGATGGCGGATGCATTTATATGACCTGTACCCCGGAAGAGTATGCTAGGAGGGGGGAGAGCCTCAGAGCAGTGTGTAGAGCATGGATGCCAATAAAGGGAACTCCTGCATGGGAGGAGGCAGTGGCTGAAGAGGAAGAACGTAGGAAGTTGGGGGAATTACAGTATTCGTTACTTAAGTAACAAAAGGGGGGGAATGTGTGGGAGAAAGGGACCACGAAGTCCCCCCATCCATTCCAAATCATGTACATTTACTGGTCGCATTTAGTATTGATTTCTCTGGGTATAGGGCCCCGGCTACAGAGCACCCGTGTAGAAATGCCACCAGTGAACTGTAGCCCTCGAACCAGCCCAGACCACAACCTATTAAGACTCCATCTTGTGTGCCCACCGACTCCATTTTGTGTTCGTTCAAAGGCAGGCCCAGCTGTGGAACCAGACAGCAGGCCCGCAGCTCTCCCCCTTGAGCTGCGCACAGTGAGCCAGCTACCCCCACACGTCCTCCCCTCTGTCATCTCTGCAGCCATCGGGTTCTCATGGGAGACTGGCCGTGCAAATGAAACAAACTTTACACTGCATCTTCTGCTTTCTGCCTTGCCTCATTGACCCGGCCACGGCCCAGCTCAAGGATTGGCCGCAGAAAGTCATTTGTCTTTAAATGTGCCCCCTAGCCACCCTCGTCACTGATGACGTAATTATGTAACGAATCTGAACTGTAATGTTTTTTTTCGGCAGAGCGCTCTCAGAGTTTTGCAAAGTAGATTTTGCTTACCCTATTTTAGATTAAGGTTTTTGCTATCACAAGCACTTGGTCTTGGTCTCATTTCCTTCGGGGGTGTGTCCTATTTGACTCTTATTGGGAGTTTTGGATGTATTTTTGTGGACTTCTCACTTTCACACCTGAGACCCTATACCGGGTCTCCCAGAACCCGAAGAGTGGGGGAAGTGAACCCTGGCTCTCCCTGCATTGTTGAACCACCTCAACCCTATTTTGTGCACATCCAATGCTGTTACAGCTGCTGCAAGGGAACTGCCACTGTCATCTTCAACCTTGACACTAAACCGCCTCTGCATCTCTGAGTTTCACTCAAAAGTCTGGGTCTTGCCAAGTCTTCTAGCACCTCCAACTTGAAACTGCCTTCCTGGGTACCTATCCCGCTGATTCTTCCGGTGCCATGAACATGATACCAACTGTTTCCAGATTTTTGACCCACACAACATCACTGCTGCCAAAAAGCCCTACATCAATTGAACCTGTCACTGCTACTTACCGAGTCCACCCCAGCTTTATAGCAAAAGTCCCTAGGCTCCAAGTTTGATGTTGAAAATCCTGGCTTAACACTGTTGAGCCCTGAAAGTAACTAAAGGTATTTGAAGAGGACCTGTTAACCTGGTAAACCTTAGAGGACTCTAATGACTTTTAAGCCTCCATCTCTACATTTATGTAAAAGATAACCAACAAGTTTGACATTTTGATGCAGACATCTTTGCCTATGCAATCCAGGTTACAAACCCAGAGTTTTCCCTTTATTTGAAAGTTTGCTTTCTCTGTGTTTTCTCTCACAGCCAATAGTGTTTTTATTAGTTGTGTGAATTTTTGTTAGATTCATTAAATATCCTATTTTACTAGAAACTGTGTTGGAAAGTCTTCAAATTTTGGCATCACAGTATTACCATTGTTTGTATTGTTTCCGTGCAAGCTTCCACCCTCACTGAAGGGTAGAACCTGTCCTCGGTCCACTTTACCAAAAGAGGCAAAAGAAGTATACCTGTCAGGGTGTGCCTGTTTCACCCTTATGATTGGAATCTCTGCTGGTCCAGTAGTAGTATAGTCTTGAGTAGGACCCTTAGCTCCTCCTCCTCCATGAACCTCTGCAGAGAAGTAGTCATTTGGTCACACGCATCTTTTTAGCAGAGAAGAGTCCATCACTAGAGCTTTGATGAAGCAACATGGAGTATAACAAAACAAAAGTATAACAAAAATGTATTGTAAATAAAGCAGCCAGTGGTGCTTGCAGCAGCCGCAGGAGTGCTTAGTGTTTTCATTAGGCTGGCTTGGCAAATCATGCAGAATGGGAATACCAATGCCCTGTCACCCATGATGGACAACCAACTCCAGTCAGCTGCTTGCAAGGTGCCAAATCCACCAATGTTGGGCAAGTGAGTGATTCTTATCCATATGCTGTAGCTGACATCTGGCAGTCGTTGGGGCAAAGCAAGCACTAGCAACATGCCACTGCATGTTAAAACCTGGCACGTTTCTTGCAAAATGTCACAGTAGATGTCTCACTTCCTTGAGCTGTGTATGGAGCACAACAATTGAAACATGTAATCGACAACTTCATGTACAAGCCTTCTTGCAAACTCTTACATTTCCTTTTTATCAGAAAGGCTTCACTTATCTGAGCTCCAATGCACCAATAAATTGCCTAGGGTTTCTATTTGTTGTGAGGCATTTCTTTATTATTAGCTTCCTCAATCTAGTCTTGAGGTGTACTGCATTGACAGTTATACTATTTGTTTAAAATTGTTGTCTTTCAGTATAAGCATATGATGTGATCCATATAAGGAGTTGGACATTTAGAGCTTTATGTCCTGAATCATGAAGCATTTTTGAATGAATTATCAAATTGTAATTCCCACATATTACAGTTTGATTTACAAACAGAAAACCAAGTCGTTTGTGACTGGACATAGAACACTAATTCACAAAAAAGAAACATTTCTCCTGTAGCATTTTAGAGATGGCATATGTTAGACTTTGGTAGATCCGAGAATATCCACAGGAGCAAATGTAACTTTTGTAACATTTTCCCCTGAAGTGGTTTGCTCTACCAAAGGTTGTACATCACTAATGGTAAAATTGTAAATTACTTTACAACCTGTTCCTCTCTTACAGGAATTTGTGCCTGTTTTATTTTAATATGTATGAGGATCAGGTTGATTACTCTATTGCCATCCTTCTTTTCACATTAAGTCACATGGTGAGGGGCATCCCCTCTATAAAGGTACTGTATCTCCAATTAGAAATGTTTACCATCTACAATCCCCAGGCATCCCAGGCCACTCCTAGAGATTGAGAACACGAGACCATCGGTCCTCTTTAGACATCCTTGTGTTATATCCATGCAAGCCTCAAGGTATATCTCTCCCATCTCCGAGCAGGAGGGAGGGAGCTGAAATGTGGCAAGGAAGATAGACTAGGTGCAATGAAGATTACCTGTAAGTAATCAACCATTACCACTTCGTAAGTCTACTTTGGCATATTCGGTCACATGGTGAGGAAGTACCAAACAGGGTAGATATAGAGGAAAGAACAATATGTTGACTCAGAAATGATGAACAGCACTCCAGTTGGAATATGTATCCCTATAAACTAAAAGATGACTCTTTCCAGGATACCCTTACTTAAAAACACCATTCCTCAGATAATCACAAATGATAATCACAAAGAAATATACACAAAGAGACTGTTGTTGTTCGGATTCTGAACATCATGTGAGAAATGCTGCTATGGACATAAAGAAAACATGGATTGCATGAATGAACTGTGCATATAATGGGCCTCATCGCAGGTTGGGTGGTAGCCCCTGAATGCCACGGTAACGCTATTACCACTGCTATTAAGGGTCTGCTCAATTACGTGTCTGGCAGCATTTAGCCCCAGCCCTAAGCTAGGGGTAAATGCGCTAATTTAACACCCATTTTCGGGCGCAATTAGCACAGCAAATTAGCATGCGCTAATTGTGCCAAAAATGCCCAATTGGGTCCAATGGATCCAGTGGGGAATAGTGAATACTCATTACTGCCCGACCCTTGATCTGGTCCTAATAGCGCTGGACCGGTTAACGGTAATGCTATTAGCCCGGGCAGTATCCCAGCGGTAGCACCGCTGGGATACCGCCCAACTCGTGATGAGGTCCAATGTGTCTATCAATCAAAGTAACTAATGTGTTTTTTCATAATCCACAATGCACTGTATCTTGTTTTTCTTTAAATGTGACATTATTGATTTGTTGTGATGCATGTATAAATTAAGGCATGTGCACTTTAATCCTGCTAAGAATACGTGAGTATATTTTAGACTGTTAGGACTTATGCTTATATTGGATGTACACATATCACAAATATCCTGCTGCCTAAATGGGCTGTGCACAAGCTTGTCCTTCAGTGAATTTCATACAAGGCAACTTAAGTTCACATTGCAATTGAACATAAGTGTCTTGTGAGGCTCAGTGTTTGTTGGGGAGCACGGGAGCTCCAAGAAGACACGGACGCCAGCGGGTACAACAGAGAACCTTCTTTATTCTCTTACAGCTTGGAAGTGCCTCCCTCAACCCCCGTTCCGCCTCCTCCCGTCACTTCCTCCCGTGACGTCCCCCTTACATGTGGCTTGCCTTAAAGGGGCAACCACTCGTAACAACACCCCCGGACAAATGTCCTTGCAACCAACTGAACTTGGCCAACTGGCACCAATGTCAACACTCCTCCACTAACCTGGGAGGCCTCCTAAAGTTCCTTTGTGGCCTTCCTCGCGGCTCTGGGTGGGGGCCGCCGTCAGCGTCATGCTCAGGGTTGACCTGACTTTGAACCTGTGGTTCGAGGGGGATCCACGTTTCATCACGGCTGTCCATGACTTCCGGGTCGGGGTCCTCCGGGGGCAACTCCTCCTCAACCGGTCTGGTAACGTGCTTGAACCTTGAACAGTTGCGAGTCACTTCTTGATGTCCATTTGTCGCGGTTATCATGGTGCCTTTTATCGCCACCACTCTAAGCGGCTCAGGTGAGAATTGTGAGTCTGTTTTTCTTGTTGCGGCTCTCTGCACCCACACTTTATCTCCTATTTGTAGTTCTTTGGGTTGTGCTCTCCTCCTCCTGTCAGTCTGTTCCCGCATCTTCTCTTTGGTCGCTCTGTCTCGTTCGATGACTTCTTGGTCTGCCTCAGGCCGGTTTGTCGGGTTGTTGACGAGCCTGGTCCTGACCTGGTATTTCATCATAAGCTCTGCTGGGGTTCTGTTCGTGGCTTCATGAGGGGTGTTCCTATAGTCCCTCAACATTCTGCACAGCGCTTGATGGGGGTCAATCCCCTCTAGGCGAGCCCTTTGTATGGTCTTTTTAATGGACGCCATAAATCTTTCCGCCATGCCATTGGCTTGTGGCCATCTCGGTGTCACTCTTTGGTGATGGAAGCCCATGTGTTTCGCGAATACCCCAAACTCGTGACCACTGAAAGGGGCACCATTATCGGATTTTAGCGTGTCTGGTATCCCCCACTCGCTGAAGACTTCATCAAATGTTGCAGCGACGTGGGCGAACGCTGTTGATTTGACTCGTTTTACTATGGGGAACCTGGAGTGTTCGTCAATAAACAGTAGCAGGTAATCTCCTTCCTCCCTTGGTCCATAGAAATCGACTGCAACTCTCTCCCAAGGATGATCAGGAATTGTGGTTATCCTGAGCGGTACTGGCGGGTCGGGTCTTGCTGTGCACTGGCATGCCGCGCAGTTCTTGACCCACCGGTCGACCATATCGTCCATGAAGGGGAACCAGACATTGCATCTTAACAGACGTTTGGTGTTCTCTGCACCACGATGCCCCTCGTGGGCAGTTTTGATGACTTCCACGCGTAGTGTGGAAGGTATGACAATTTTGCAACCCCTTACCAGAATGACTTTGTCTTGGACTGCCAACTCGGCGTGCACCTTCGCCAGCCTCTCCATCTCATCGCGGCACGTTCCAGGGTGGTTTTTTACCGCTCTGCGGAAGTCCTTCCACTTTCCATTTTCCGTCAGACTGATGGCTAGGGCCATGGACGGGTCTGCAGCCGACGCCACCGCAATTGTTTCAATGGATATGGCAGGCGGTAACGCGTTGGTCGTTACGTAGCTGATGTATTCTACGTCTCCTTGTCGAGGTATGGGGCTACCGGCCGGGTGTCTGGAGAGGTAGTCTGCTGGGTTGTTCTCTCCTCCAGGTCGGTGAACAATGTCAAAGTCATATTCTTGCAGACGGATTCCCCACCTCTCAATCCTGGGTGGCATTTTTGTGCGCGGGTTGCCGAACAGGGAAAGCAGGGCCTGATGATCTGTGATCAATGTGAACTTTTTCCCGATGACAAAATTATGAAAATGCTCGCACGCCCAGACGGCTGCCAGGCTCTCTTTTTCTGCCTGGGAGTACGCCGACTCCGGCGGGGCCAGGGCTCTGCTGGCGTACGCAACTATGTGCCTTGGATGCGTGTCTTGTCCACTGGTCTGCGCCAGAATGGCGCCTAGTCCCACCGGACTGGCATCTACCACTATTTCAGTGTGCCAGTCAGGGTCAAAGTATGCCAGTTTTCTCGCCTCAGCCAACGATTGTTTGATGTTGTCAAACGCAGCTTGGCACTCCTCAGACCATGCAAACGCGACCTCCTTCTGAAGCAGGCGCCGGAGAGGTTCAGTGATGGATGCGAAATGTGGGATGTACCGAGCACAGTACCCTGCCATTCCCAGAAATGACCTGATGTCGGCGACCTGAGTCGGTCTTTCCAACTGGAAGATGGTGGCTACTTTGTCTGGGTCGGGAGTCATCCCGTCAGCCGAGAAAATGTGGCCAAAGAATTTGAGCTTGGCCTTGCTGAATCGACACTTTTCGATGTTAAGTGTTAGTCCGGCCTCTTGCACTGCCCGGCATGCTTCTCGAAGGGCAACATCATGTTCCTTACGTGACTTTCCGAAAACCAAGATGTCGTCGCTGTAGTTGAGTGTCCCGCTTACAGGGCGTATGATCTGCCGAATCGTTTCATGGAATATTTCCGCCGCCGACGAAATTCCAAAATTTAACCGTTTGTAGCGGAACAGTCCTTCATGTGAAGCAAAGGTGGTTATGGGTCGTGAGTCTGGGTGGAGTACCAACTGATGATACCCCTGATTCAGATCCAATTTCGAGAAGAGGACGGATTTGTTCAATTGGACTATCATGTCCTCGATCTTCGGACCAGGGTGCCGTTCTCGCTGTATCGCCGTGTTGGCCACTCTCATGTCCACACATAGTCGTAGGCGACCCCCTTCTTTCGGGACAATCACAAGGGGAGAGACCCACGGTGTCGGACCAGTGGCCGGTTCAATTATGTCATTTTTCAATAGTTGGTTTAGCTCTTTCGACACCGTTTCCTGCAGATGGAACCCTACCCTGCGCGGGTGTTGTGGGACCGGTGAAATTTTCGGGTCTATGTGTAATTTGATCGGCGGGCCATTCCATCTGCCCAACCCCTGGCATAGTTGCGGGAACTCTTTGATGATGTCTTCTTTTGTGATGGCATGGGTGACTATGTTGCCAATGTGCTCCGTTTTGCTATGTGGTGGCTCCGCAGACTCAATGATATCTCCAGCCTGGACAGGAATGTTGATTAGGCCCAGGTGTGATGCCGTCCTATAGCTTAGTAAACACCGACCTTTGGTGGGGCTTTTTATGACATGGATGACCGTGTCGGTTACTTGGCCAGCAAATGTGAGTCTCCTTTTGAACGACCCAATACACTGTAGCGGGGCATCCGCACCCCATTGATAGATCTTCGACTTTGACGGGCTCAGCTTCGGTTTATCCTGCAGTCGTTGAAATTCTGTTTCCCCTATAATGTTCACTGTCGCCCCTGAGTCAATTAGGAAACAGAACTGCTGGTCGCATATGTTTATCAAAATCTTGGGTGCTTCCTGGGCTTCCCTTTCATCCATGATAAGGTTTACAAACTCATCCTGGTCATGCAGGTCATACGCGAGACCATAGTCGAGCTCCCCGTGTGTTTCTGGCGAAGGGTCATAGCGTGTCGACGGTGGTCCATCATATTCGTCCCTCAGTTGCACGGATTGTCCTTGTGTGACATACTCTTGGCAGTCTTCCTCCGGGTATACCTCCTCAACTACTCTTACATATCTCCTGGGTCCTTGTTGGTATGGTCGAGGCTGGTAAAACTGGTTGGGAAATGATCTTTGGGTTGGTCTCGGTTGCGTGCCCATGTACGCTCTCGGAGTGGGGAATGGTTTTCCTTCCCTGCACACCGACTGGAAATGTCCTTCCCTGCCACAGTTGCCACATTTTTGGGACAGCGCAGGGCAGGAGCCTGCATGTGGGAATGCCATTCCACATCTGTAGCATTGTCTTTGCATTCGCGGGGCTGTCCTGGCATGTCTGTCGTAGTTTTTCTGGTTGCCCGGTTGCATTGCAGCTATTACGTCACTCTTGTCAAGTTTTGTGGTGGCGTTGGTGGCCATGTGAGTGGCCTGCTTTTCTACTCTCTCGAGTATGCGCGCCATCTCACTCACTTGTTCTATTGTGACAGGTTTCTTTAGAAGTTGTTTCTGTAGTGTGGCCGACACACAGCCCTCAATGACCCTGAGTCGGATCGCTTCGTCCAGTGAGAACTCATGGAATAGACAATGTGCTCCTTTGACTCGTAGTCTCGTGATGAACTCATCGACAGTTTCTTCCATGCGTTGCGTGCACTGGTTAAAGACATATCTCTCATAGTCTCTATTGGAGGCGATGACAAGGCGTTTGTTTAGGGCTACTATGAGACTGCTGAAATCAGTGATTTCTGTTGGCGGTATGGTTTTGATGAGCATCTTTATCTCAGTGCCGGCCGTGTTGATGAACATACTTCGTAGTCGCGGGGAGGTTTCTTCTCCAGCTGCCTCTATAAAGTTATTGAAGTCCTCCAACCATTCCACCCACCTCGCACCTTTATCTGCTTGAGGCGTCATGGCGAAGGGTGGAGGCATGCGCCAAGCCGTGACGGTGGACCTCGATACCGCAGGCGGAGGCTGCGAGCTGGATGATGCCTGATCCGGAGTGGTGCTCATATTGGATGCGGTCGGTGTTGCTTGCAGGTCGTAACCGTCAGGTGGCTTCCTTGTGGGCCAAACCGGCTAGTCTTGGGTATCACAAGTCGAACTGTGGGTTCTTGTGGTTAGATAGTGGCACTGTTGTGGTGGGTGCAAGTACTGCGCCGAAGAAGAAGGCTGTCGGAGGAATGAGGAGTAGTAATATGGGGGAAAAAGAAAAAAAAAAAATTTTTCCACTACTTTAACGTGCTTGCTGGCGGGTACCCCCTCGTGTAGTTGGGTATCTCTGGAGTCGTCTCTGCTCCTCTGGCGTAGGCCTTTTCCCAGGTTGCGCGTGTTTGTATCTAATGAATTATCGTTTCTGGCCACGGCGGGATCGCACGTGTGGAGCGGATGCCTGCAGGGCCGTAGCGGGGATCCGCGGGCTAGTGGGATCACTAGCAGTGGAGGAGGACGCACGGAGGGATCTCCGTAGCAGGAATAAGGAGGACCGCTGGCAGGAGAGTCCTCGTCGCCAAATGTTGGGGAGCACGGGAGCTCCAAGAAGACACGGACGCCAGCGGGTACAACAGAGAACCTTCTTTATTCTCTTACAGCTTGGAAGTGCCTCCCTCAACCCCCGTTCCGCCTCCTCCCGTCACTTCCTCCCGTGACGTCCCCCTTACATGTGGCTTGCCTTAAAGGGGCAACCACTCGTAACAGTGTTGACCACAAGTTAGCCATCTGTTAAAACCAGAACCTTATCCATTATCAAAGAAACCTAATATCTAGTTGATTAAACAGAGTCACATGTAAAAACGTGGAAAATCCAGAGTAATCTCGGGTAAATACATTTTGGAATTCTATTTGTATGTTCTGCAGTATGTTTGGGACTGGCAGAAGGTCATGCGACTAGAGTCTGTTTCTCCCCATATCAATAGGTAACACAAAATGTGCTTTCACTTTGTCTTTAACTGTTCGGAACTCTGGCTGACCTTACTGTAAAATTATGGAGAACTAATGGATCTCTTGAACCCAAAAAAGCCTCAGTCAGCTGTTTAAGTGAACAATTAAGCTTCAACTAAACCTCAAGTGGCAGAATTCAAGAAATTAAGTACATGTTTGTTTTAAAAGCACCATATCAAATGCAAAATACTTTTTTATCGATAACTCTGCAACAATGTGTTATATCGGAAATGCAAAAACAGAACAGAAATTGGAAGAGCAAGCCCAAAAAGGCATCTAACCATGACATTTTCATATTAGTGAATTATTAATGAAATTACATAATTATCATCACTTTGTCAATGTTTATGATAAAGGGACATGTTGCATATGCCCGAATCTGGGTTTGTTTGGCATTTCTGAAGATTTATGTGACAATAATGGGGTATGTTCCTATTTAAATGTATCTGAGAAATATGATTTTGAGTTCAAAATTTAACAGAGCCAACCTGTGTTACATGTATACATATTTTTGACCTATTCTCTTGGAATATCAAACAATCAAAAAGGATGCTTTCCAATGACAATGTGTGGGAAAATGTAAAGTCTATTTAAATTCAATCCCATATAAAGCAGAGGGAGATATTTATTGGATTTTAGGGGTCTCTAGATGGGGAAACCCTGCCTGAATAAATGAGTGCTGAAGTGGGGTAATACCCTGGGATGATGGGAATACGCTCTTGGAGGACCCTCCCAAACTGTCCCTAAAAAGAAACTGATTCCCTGAGAATAATTCCTAAGCAGAGACAAGAGGGCCAAGCTGACAGGGTGTATGCTGCCTTGAGCTGTGAGGCCTCATGCCGGTCCTGTGCCTGGAAAGAAAAACCCAGAATGAGTAAACAATCCCCAATACAGTTAGATCTATGCCTTCAAGGATCCTTTATCAGTAGGCCCGCTGAAGTGGGTGGCACTGGAAGGGCAGTGGAATAGGAGAATTGATGTAAAATGAAGGTTGGAAGTATGAAATGTATCTTTCTTTCTGACCATATTCTAAGCAATTGAGTATTGATTCAAACAAAAATGATATCATATTATGCGCAAAGTATGCTTTACCTTTTGACAGTCGTCAAGTAAACCCCACATTTTCACAGGTGTAGTCAGAGTCTGAAACTGTGGACTGGAGTACGACACTCCATAGAAGTACAGTGGATTAATACATTTTGACCTGTTAGGTCCATTGTTATTTCATAAAGGACATAGTGAGAAAATGCACATCATTATAGTTGGGTCTGAGGGAGTTTAGTTGGGTTACTTCCATTCCCCAGAAAATGATGCACATTAATATTCAAATCTCCCTCATGATATGCACAGAATAGGGAGGACCCTGTAGCAGATGCACCCAATCCGTGAAGTAAAGTGGTGGAAAAGTTAGTATACTTTTCGAAAAGCATAACTTAACATCTGTGCAAATTATAAAAGAACTAATATTGTGTGTGCTCTCAAAAGTGGGGTTGGTGATGGCACTCAGTTTTTCAAACCTGTATGTAGAATGGTTTTGAGAAAACAGAGATCTATACAACATCTGACCCTTACCTAACATAGATGAACCTGTGGATATGGTATAAAGATTATATCCTGTGATATATGGATCAGAAGGCGGAGGGAAGCTGTGGAATGTAAATATTGGTTAAATAATAGAAACACTTTCCTCAAATTTACATATATAATCAGAAACACTGAGGTGAACTTTTTAGACCTCAAGACATTTGTAGAAGACAACATACTTAAAACCAAGCCCTTCTAAAAATCCTTACTCCATTACCACAGTCATCATGCCAGGCATTTGAAAATGACTATCACTTATGGCCCGTTTCTCAGATTAAAAAGAAACAGCATTGACATAGATACATAAAGGGAAGAGGGAAGAAGCAGAATTGCTTAAACAAAAGTTGATAAATAGAGGATATCCCTAGAAATTGGACAAAGATTCAGCCAAAGGTGCACTGTACTATGATAGAGGTTCCTTACACACAAGCAGAAGCGGACAGATGACCACAACTTAGTATGCATGACTGCGTATTCTGACTTGTATTTAAACAAAAAAAACATGGTAAATAGAAAAAAAGCATTAGTATGCAAGGACTTGTTATCAGACAGAAAGCAAGAGAAAATAGAGTACAATACAGGATTATGAATGATTGGCGTTTGGCTCTGGGTAAATGGAAATTATGCTTGTGGGAAATGCAGTCTGTCAACTCAACAAGCATATTAAGGAGATGGACCCTCGGTTATCGAGCTTGTGGAAAAAAAATAAGAGTTCACAAATTGTGAATTTTAACATGTGATTTACCTTATTCGATATCCAAAAGTATTTTGGGAAAAGTACACGCTTATTGAAAACCAGAATGATTGAATATACAAGCAGTATCAAGAAAAAAATCATCACGACTCTACGTGTAAAACACTTTGTGGAAAAATCACACAAATATAAGGAATTCAAGTGAACAATAATAAAGAAAGTAGTGCGCAGCAACCAACAGGACATAGAAAGAAAGCTAACTGAACTAGAAACTGAAATTTATGTTTTCAAAGAAACCGTCATTTGTATGGCTATGGTATGGTTCCCTTCTTTGACGTTACGCAGGTCTTTTTGATAGGACACACATAGTGTAAAATGCCATCAAATGGGCCACTTTGTACAAAAATATATACTCATACTATGAAGAGACTAAGACATGGGGGTCATTTTAAATAAGTGCAATTGTGTATACATGCTATATGCCAGAAAATGTAGTTTTGTGTTTAAATACATTAAAACATAGTCAAAACGGCACTATGGTTATTACAAACAGTAGTAGTGAACATCATTAAGTTGGTTATATATAAAAAAAAGGTGATCTCAACTACGTGTTGTACCATTATCCTACGCGATATCATTGGACCAAAGGCCCTTAGCGCGTAAGCACGACTGTGATGTATTGTGCACGGGTGTTGCCCTTTCGCATGTAAAACTTGCCGCGCACCCCTGAAATTCACGTACTCCCTCGAACAGGGCCCTTTCGCATGTGAAACTTCACGTGAACCCCAGGAATACACATACCCTGCTGAAATTGCGGGTGAAACTTCACGCGAACCCCATAATACACGTAACCTGCTGAAATCGCTGGTGAAACTTCACGCAAATCCCAGGAATACACGTACCCTGCTGAAATCGCGGGTGAAACTTCACGTGAACCACGTAATACACGTACCCTGCTGAAATCGCGGGTGAAACTTCATCCGAACCCCAGGAATACACGTACCCTGCTGAAATTGTGGGTGAAACTTCACGCGAACCCCGTGACACACGTACCCTGCAGAAATCGCGGGTGAAACTTCACGCGAACCCCAGGAATACACGTACCCTGCTGAAATCGCGGGTGAAACTTCACGCGAACCCCAGGAATACACATACCCTGCTGAAATCACAGGTGAAACTTCACGCAAACCCCGTTATACACGTACCCTGCTGAAATCGTGGGTGAAACTTCAGGCGAACTCCAGGAATACACGTACCCTGCTGAAATTGCGGGCGAAACTTCACGCGAACCCCAGGAATACACGTACCCTGCTGAAATCGCGGGTGAAACTTCACGCAAACCCCAGGAAAACACATACCCTGCTCAAATCGCGTTTGAAACTTCCCGCGCACCCCTGCAATACACGCTATTTTTGACACAGCGGGTGTCCATGTTTGTCGCGTACCCCTTTGCACGTCATTTGTCCTGGAGGGCCACAGTGTGGGACATTCATCAGAGCTGTATATACAAGCTTTTTGTTAGCACAGGGACGCTACCGCCTGCCTTCGTGTGGCGGACATGTGTTGATGTACATAGTTGACTTTTGGTTTGTGTCATGAGATCGCCATTTCACTGCTGGGGGGTGGGGGTGCAAGGGGACATGAGTGGGGGCCTGCTGGCAGGTGCCCCTCAATGCTGGGGGGTGGAGGTGCAAGGGGACATGAGGGGGGGCCTGCTGGCAGGTGCCCTGCACTGCTGGGGGGTGGGGGTGCAGGTGGAAATGAGTGGGGGCCTGCTGGCAGGTGCCCCTCAGTGCTGGGGGGTGGGGGTGCAAGGGGACATGAGTGGGGGCCTGCTGGCAGGTGCCCCTCAATGCTGGGGGGTGGGGGTGCAAGGGGACATGAGTGGGGGCCTGCTGGCAGGTGCCCTGCACTGCTGGGGGGTGGGGGTGCAAGGGGAAATGAGTGGGACCTGCTGGCAGGTGCCCCTCAGTGCTGGGGGGTGGGGGTGCAAGGGGACATGAGTGGGGGCCTGTTGGCAGGTGCCCCTCAGTGCTGGGGGGTCAGGGTGCAAGGGGACATGAGTGGGGGCCTGCTGGCAGGTGCCCTGCACTGCTTGGGGGGTGGGGGTGCAAGGGGACATGAGTGGAACATGAGTGGGGGCCTGCTGGCAGGTACCCTGCACTACTGAGGGGTGGGGGTGCAAGGGGACATGAGTGGGACATGAGTGGGGGCCTGCTGGCAGGTGCCCTGCACTGCTGGGGGGTGGGGTGCAAGGGGACGTGAGTGGGACATGAGTGGGGGCCTGCTGGCAGGTGCCCCTCAGTGCTGGGGGGTGGGGGTGCAAGGGGACATGAGTGGGGGCCTGTTGGCAGGTGCCCCTCAGTGCTGGGGGGTGGGGGTGCAAGGGGACATGAGTGGGGGCCTGTTGGCAGGTGCCCCTCAGTGCTGGGGGGTCGGGGTGCAAGGGGACATGAGTGGGGGCCCGCTGGCAGGTGCCCTACACTGCTTTGGGGGTGGGGGTGCAAGGGGACATGAGTGGGACATGAGTGGGGGACTGCTGGCAGGTGCCCTGCACTGCTGGGGGGTGGGGGTGCAAGGGGACATGAGTGGGGGCCTACTGGCAGGTGCCCTGCACTGCTTGGGGGGTGGGGGTGCAAGGGGACATGAGTGGGACATGAGTGGGGGCCTGCTGGCAGGTGCCCTGCACTGCTGGGGGATGGGGGTGCAAGGGGACATGAGTGGGACATGAGTGGGGGCCTGCTGGCAGGTGCCCCTCAGTGCTGGGAGGTGGGGGTGCAAGGGGACATGAGTGGGGCATGAGTGGGGGCCTGCTGGCAGGTGCCCTGCACTGCTGGGGGGTGGGGGTGCAAGGGGACATGAGTGGTACATGAGTGGGGGCCTGCTGGCAGGTGCCCTGCACTGCTGGGGGTGCAAGGGGACATGAGTGGGACATGAGTGGGGGCCTGCTGGCAGGTGCCCTGCACTGCTGGGGGGTGGGGGTGGAGGGGGTCATGCATTGGTGATCAGTAGTGGAAGGTGACATGTGGCTTGGCTGGGGGGCAAGCCCATGGTGGATGGGCTGCCTGCGTGACATGACCAGGGGTGCAGGGTAGTCCCCTGTGGTGCGGGCTGCCTGCAGGGGCCGTGGAGGGTGTAGAGGGAATACCTATGAGGACCCACACTGCCAATTAACGTGTAGGACTCACCTGCACCCCAGATATACACATACCCCACTCGCACAGGGCCTGTCGCGTGTGAAACTTCCCGCGCACCCCCGAAATACACGTACCCCGCTCGCCCAAGGCCAATCGCGTGTGAAACTTCCCGCGAACCCCATGAATACACGCACCCCACTTGCACAGGGCCTATCGCGTGTGAAACTTCCCTCAACCCCAGATTTACAAGCACCCCGCTCGCCCAAGGCCAATCGCGTGTGAAACTTCCCGCGCACCCCCAAAATACACGCACACGCTATTTTTGACACAGCGGGTGTTCATGTTTGTCGCGCACCCCTTTGCACGTCATTTGTCCTAGAGGGCCACAGTATGGGACAATCATCAGAGCTGTATATACGTGCTTTTTGTTAGCGCACATTTTGGCGCACATTTTTTTCATGCGCAGGGATGCTACCGCCTGCCTTCATGTGGTGTATGTATGTGTTTAGGCCTGTGCGCGTCTTAGCCGGTGCTCTGGTTTGCCCTATTCGATTCCATGAATACGTGTTGTAGGCGAGTGTGTGGGCGTTCCGCACACTTGCCTCCTGTACTTCCCCCGTGACGCCCACATTTTCAAACGTTGTTCCACATTCCACGTGTCACGCCCCGTGTTACGCCTACTTTTGTTATGTGCGCTGCGCTATGTGCGCTTTCGCTGTGGCCGTAGCGCACGCTGTTAGATGACCTGTGCGCCGGCGTGCGCCACGCAGATTTTCAGCGCACATCCCACATTTTACTTGCGCACGGACTTCCATGAATCGATGTGCGCGGGTTTTGCTGTGATTTTCGCACTTGCACTGCGATTCGCACGGTTTCGCACGCTTGCGCAGGAATTTTCAGCGCACATTAATTCCATGAATCGGCCTGACAGTTGAGTGCATGACCATGATGCCATGTGAGTGATGGAAAGGCCTCCACTTGCTTTAGAATTGTGTAGCCATTGGGCATAAGGACATCTCTGATGTGGTTGGAGCTGGATGCCATCCAGGTCTCGGTAATGAAGTCATGTGTGGTGATGAGGGTGGCAATGTCTACATTTGTTTCTGATGCTTGAAATAGTTAAACACATTTGAACCGGATTTTCAACTGCTCATATATGTACAAATATTTGATGGGTCGACTCAGAACAAAGCAAAACGTCATGATAACATGGAATTTTGCCATACTGGTGGCTTAGAAAATTATACAATAGGGCCTTCATTTCCTTCCTGGAGCCATTTTGCTGCAGACAGAGACAGACCCTATGCCTCATATGTTTGTGTGTTTATTTATTTGGTAATGCACGCCAAAACCATGGGTAGCCGGGCGCAACAGATTACATGAAGACTTAAGCTTGTTACAGTATTTGGCATGAGTATACACAACACAACAGCAAAAAGAGCAAGTATATGTAAGAATATATACAAGCATATGCCTATAAAACACAAGCGGCAAAAAAGCAAATATATACAATAATATATACAAACATATGCCCAGGAACAGGGCATGACTTGGGGTGTCTGTTAGGCGGAAACCTGTGCAGTTCCCTCTGGGACCACTGCAAAAGATTTAGGACTACAGGTGTTGCGATGAACCCACTTGGTAGCAGTCTGTACCACACAGATTCAATTGGTAGCTGTGGCTGAGCAGTCAGACCTCCCTCAAGAAAAGTTGGTCAGTATAGTGAGTATACAATATAGGGTAATTCTTTGCAGCAAAACGAGTAAACACGCAACCAGGCTTTAGTATAAAGATAGTAAGTTATTTATTGATAACAGAACGTCTACGAAAAATACTAAAGCAAATCACGGCAAACAACTCAAAATACAATTACTCTGCAGAATGGAATAAAGCTCTATCCCCCGAAACACAATATCGACAACTCTAGGTTCTACGGCACCACTTATTTTCAGACAGAGGTGTATACCTCAACCCAGATGACACTCGAATATTTAGTGAGGAAGGGAGAGAAGAGAAAGGCAGGTAATGAAGTCAACACGGTTCGCACTGAAGCGGGTAAAAATGCAAGACAGGAGGGCATTAATCACATTAGATCACAAAGTTCGGCGGCCAGGCCCACTCGGTGAGAGGCAAGGCACGATGTCCTAGAAAGTCTCTACGGATGATGCATTCAAGTCTTGTTTAGCAAATTGGTTAGCGACAGGTTGAACCAGTTCAGAACAAAGAGTGAATAAAGCTTGGAGGCAACCCAACGGAACGGAGAGGAATCAGATACCTCACACGAACCGATCGAAAAGGGAAGCCAGGCGGTTACGGTACCTTGTTGTGGAAGACAGCTCCGACGGGGGCAGTTGTTCCTGGTGGTGGATGCACGACGGGTCTTGGCCAAGAGAAGAGATGCTCTCGTCGTCGAAGAGAAGATGTCCGGTGCACCACCAGGGAAGAAACCAGCCGCGGAGTGCTCGGTCACAAGGCACCACCTTTCGATCACGGTGCAGGAGTAGTGGCTATCCGGTTGCCGGGTGCTCTGCACGGGCAATTCGACCACTGCGTCCTGGGCGACCAAAAAGCACAAAGAAGAAGACTGGTTGTTCCCACCAGCCAGGGAAAGAGCCTCTCCGGCAGGGAGATCTCTTCTGTCGTCGGGAGATTGTGAGACGATTCCGCAGGGCTCCACCGGAGGTGTCGTCGTGCAGGTCGACTCAGCGTTACCCTCGTCGGATTCTTTAGGTCCAGTGGCGACTTCCTGAAGATCCAGTCCCAAAGGCCCTGCTTTTATGCAGACGTCCCCCATTCATTCAGCCTAGCTTGTCAATCAACACATGCTAAGTGGTGAGCGGGAAGGCTCACCACCTGGGCCAATCACTTCAGAGTGCGACCTGAGTTGGCAAGGCACCTCGGTCCAGGGTGTCTAAACCCCCTCCCACACCCCTGAGGTAACCCAGACAGAATGGCGCCACCTTCGAGGGTCTCTGTCCAGAGGCCCGCCAAAAGTGGAACAAAGGGCTCAACCTTTGGTTTAGGAGTCACAGAGAAAAACACAGACGCCATTTTACAACCCGAGTTCTGGCAGAAAGTACCACTCGATAAACCTATTTAAGATAAGTAGATCGGTGGTACGTTGGAGATTAACGAAAAACAGTATCAATCTTCAACAATGGGACGGATCCCATAGGGTTATGCTCGGGGCCGAACATAACAAGTAGTTTCCACTGCCACCAGCCAAAACTCGACGAGGAGGGACGGGACAGTGCCCCCTCGAATAACAGATCCAGGAGTAATCGTATTACCCCTACTAGCACGTCCACAATAAGATGGTTGGTACTAGTTCTGTTAGCAAATTTAGGTCTAGTAAAGCCAATGGTGACTTTACATGCCCGGGGAGACAGTAGTCAGTCCCCGGGTATGGAGTCTATGGTGGGGGGACCTGCTAGGGCGCCCCCGTGTCACGACACGTAGGGTGCAGAGTGACACACATAGAAAAACTTATGAGACCCTATGGAGTAAAAGACCCCATAGCCCATCGAACACATTGACATCTCAAAGGAATTACACACATACATGTCCAAGAGTGAGAGGAAAAGGGTCACACTCTTGGCAGGATGGACAAAACAAACTCCAGAAATCCAGCAAAGCTGCTGGGGGACTCACTAGGTTAGGAAATTCAGCCTAAACAGAGAATTCTCCCTAACAGTGTCCAGGCAAAAAGACAGGTAGTGGCTGAGGTGGGAGTAAGCTAGGTGTTAGTCAAATTATGTATCATTGGCACGCAGCCAATTGATTATCTTGTGCCGGAATTGCAGGTATGGTTGTTCAGTTCTGAGGTCAGGTGGTAATTTGTTCCAGCAGTGAGCAGCTTTGACAGGAAAGCTAGTTCCTCCCGCGGTGCATCGTTTAAACCTTGGAATCTCTAGTTTGAAGGTGTTGGCTGATCTAGTGGGTTGCGTGGAGATTTTCCTATTGATTTTTTCCTTTAGATACGGGGGGGCTAGGTTGTTTAGATGTGAGGGATGCTGTTTTAAGTAGGATTCTATCCGCTTCATCTAAAGCTATCCTTTCTCAAAATCCCAGCTCATGTAAATAAACTTCACTTTATATTGGTAGTTAATTTGCCTTATTTTAGAAAATAACAGTTTATTTTGGTTTACTTTTGGTTTAATTTACTTTATTCCAAAGAGAGCAGAATTCTCAGACTGGTTCATTAGTCCTCATTACGACCCAGGCGTTAAGGGTTAACGCCGTCGTTAACCCTTAACGCCTGATTCTGATTTTAACGGCTGCTTTTAGCAGCCGTTAAAATCCATGGTGCTAACCCGCCATGATGCTAATTACGCCACCGTAATTTACGGTGGCGTAATTAGCGCCTTCCCCATTCCCATTATGCCCTATGGGGCAAAAATGGGAATGGGGAAGGGAAAATGGGAAATGGGGATTTACCGCCCCACTCACCTTGGAATGTGGCGGTAAATCCGCCATCCACCATGGTGTAAACGTAGTTTACACCATGGTGGTAAAGTTGGCGTACTTAGCGCCTGGGTCGTAATGACCCCCTATGAGTTTGCTGATATTTCTGGGGAAATTGTGACAAAATCATATACTGTTATTGCCAATCTCTGTAAACAAATTGCCACCAGATCATTAGTGTAGTCACTGCAATGTTAGCTTCCAGTTTAAGCATCAACAGGACATCTTGGGGATTTTGCAGAAAATATTGCTGGGGTATTTCTCTCTGTGTTAATTTCTTCACTTGTTGGCATTAAAGGGCTAGATGTATTCAATACTTGCCCACATATATATTTTCCATGTCAACGCCAAACCTTGAATTTTGGTGGTGTGGTAATAGTTGCAGTATTTCTATTACTTTACAAAAAAGGGGCGGACATTGATTTCCCAACTTTTCTTACCACACTGCCAAACTCATAATGAGCACAATTGAGCCAGTGCTCCGTCAGCACAGCTGCATTTCCTCTGTCAGAGCTGCAATTTTGCCTTGTTCACTTTATGTCTGTTTGCTGCTAGGGCAATGAGGAGTACTACGTAGTAGGCAAGGGAGACCTGAAAGAAGGTGATGCTAACAGTAGGTCATCCACGTATTGCATCATAGTGGAGCCACCCAGTTAGGTGACATCCTGGAGGTCTTCCTGAAGAATCTGGTGGAAGAGAGACAGGGAGTCAATAAAGTCAATTGGAAGGGACCAGTAGGTGAGATGACATCCCTTGTATGTGAATGCAAAGTCTGAGAGTCAGGGTGGATGGGGAAAGAGAAGAAGGCACAGGCACGATCAATGCAAGTGAAAAATTGGGCGTGGCGGGATACCGGAAAGAATGGTCAGGGTCTCTCGGACCACCGGCTTTGAGGGTATTACCGCCTTATTAAGGGCACACTAATCGTGCGCAAAATGGAATTTGCCTATCCCCTTCTTGGCTACCAGGTGTATCAGAGTATTGCAGGGGCTATTGATGAAGTAGAGGATGCACTGATCAATGAGAGAAGAGATGACAGGCTTGATACTTTTCTCTTTTTTAGGGGATATTCAGTACTAGCACACACCTGGGAGAGGGTTCTAAGGATTAAGGGTGATGCGCACATGTTTAGAAGAGATACTGTAGCCTACATCATTGGCATGTGCAGCCCAAAGGGCAATAGGTAGTGAGTCAATGAGGTATTTTACCTTTGTAACTTGGGTGGGTATGAGGAGTGATGGAGGCTCTGGAGGAAGCTCCGGGTGGGTGAGCTGTTAGAGGAAAAACAAACATTCAGCTTGTCTAGACTGTGGAACCTCTAGGTAAATACCACCCGGAGAACAATAAATGGAACAATGCATTTTGCATAGCAGATCAACACTTAACACATTTGCAGGTGAGCAAGGGCTCAGTAGAAAGGCATGATGTTCAGTGATGGGACCAATGAAAACAGATAATTAATTCGACACCCGGTGTGGGAGGGTGGTGCCAGACATACCAATAGCATTTACAATCTCTCTAGAAACCTTAACATGTGGAAATTCTGCAGATTGTAGCATTGAGCGCCTAGCACCTGCGTCAATTAAACACTTTACAGTTTGTTTTTGGGTGTTACATTTGAGATAGGGACCGGACTGGTCCGGTGGGATCAAAGCAGCAGAGAGCACAGTAGGATACCTCTGGCAATGTCATTGTGGACTCTAGGAGATATGCATATCTGGTGGCCCCGATAGAAGGAGGAGACGCAGGAAGTGGTGGTGCAGATGGAGGGAAGAAATTAGAATCTCCAGGAGGAATAAAATCATTGCATGGAGTAGTAGAACACATTGCCATTGTCTGTCAGGTTTGGTAGGGCATTGCCGAATGATAGGGCCTGTCTGTTTGTAATATCTGCAGAACCGTTGCCCAGACAGGGGTTGATGGGCAAGCAAAAATGGGTGTGCAAAAGTCTGTTTTGGCTGGTGGCTCTGGTGAAAAGCAGGAGGAGTTTGTTGGACGTAGGGTTGGCGTGGGGTACCTGTGTGTCCCCGAACTCCAAAGGGAGCTTTTTGTTGAGCATGCTGTATTTGCAAAGACATGAGGCGGGTGATACCATCTTGCTCCTGGCATTTGAGCTTGTCATAGAAATGTTGAGCTGCTTGTAAAGATTTTTCAATAGATTCTGCTTGCCACCCAATCCGAACCTTTTGAATATTGTTTGATATTTGAGAAAGGAGACCATTCACAAAATCAGAAAATAATGCACAATTAGCTTGATATGATATGATGTGGCATTTATAACGTGCCGGTACACAATTGTTTCTAGGCATGACAATAAAAGGAGGTGAAAACAAAGGAGGACAAAATAATGTTCTTACTGTGCCTTGTGTTATTTAGATTGTGCAAGTGCGGGGAAGAGGAGAGGGGAGAAGTGCCAGGGGGGATGGGACGAGGGAAGTGAAGTTAACTGACTAGTGCAGCCAGCGGGTGGCTCATAGGTGCAGAGAGAAGGGACTACAGGGTTGCAGATACAGACCCATAAGTGCTGGGAAGCCCAGAGGCAGTACATGGGCAACTGGACATGCAGGTGCCTGGGCTTGAGTTCAGAGGGTGACCAGGTGACCAGTGCATGGAGCAGTCAGGTGCATCAGCAGGGGAGAGGAAGAGATAAAATGGAAGAGAAGAAGAGAAAAATAAGATGTTGAATTCCTTCCAGAACCGGAGGTGGTTCTGCTCAAGTTTGATAGAGGCGGGGAGGCTGTTCCAGATGGAGGCCCCAGCCGAGGAGCTAGATCTGCCCCCAAATCTCTGTTTGGAGAAGCGTCTGACCATCAGAGAGTTGGAGGTGGATGAGCGGAGAGCTTGAGAAGGAAGATGTTTTGGAAGAGAAAGTTGGAGTCCCAGGTCCCAGAAAGCCTTGTGGACAATGCAGTGGGTCTTGAAGTTGAACGTTGCAGCCATGGGGAGACAGTGAAAAGATGTCAGAGCTAGAGAGATGCGATCCTAGGGCTTGAGGCCAAGGATAAGTCTCACAGTCCTGTTCTATATAAGTTGTAAAGGTTGAAGAGTAGAGGCAGGAAGATTTAGAGAGGCTGTTGCAATTGTCCAGCCTAGAGAGGACCAGAGCTCTGGAGATGTGAGCTTCTGGGGGAAAGTGAGAAAAGGAAGAATACCTCTGAGGAGTTGCAGCTGATAGATTGACTTCTTAGAGACGTTGGTGATGTAAGGAGAGAAGGAGAGGGTGTAGTCGTAGATGACACCGAGGTTCTTAGCCTTATAGAAAGGAGCAGGAAGAGGGGCCAGTGTTAGTGGCCAGAGAGAGAGGAAAGGAGGGAGCAATGAGGAGGATCTCAGTCTTACTGGCATTAAGGCAGAGACCATTGGAGGTACACCATTCCTGAATTGCGGCCAAACAGTCTAGTATGAGAGAAAAAGCAGAGCTGGCTGAGGGGATATATGATATGATATGATATGATATGATATGATATGATATGATATGATATGATATGATAAGGCATTTATAACGCACCCAAACACAGGGAACCTGCAAGACAGCTGAGTGTCATCCACATAACAGTGAAATTAGAGCAGAAAATAGCAATGTGGTGGGCAAGAGGTGCCAGGTAGTGGTTGAAGAAGGAGAGAGGTTTGACCCTGGGGAAAACCACAAGTAGAGAAAGAAGAGAGGAAAGAACCCAGTTGAACATGAGAGGGTCAATCAGTGAGAAAGGAGGTCAACCAGGCAAGGGCCTGATTAGTAATACAAAGTTTGTCCCAGAGACGATTGAGCAGGATGTCATGATTGACTGTGTCAAAAGCAGAGGATAGATCAAGGAGAATGATGACATAAGGGAGATTAGAATCAATATTGGAGAACAAGTCTTTATGGGTGTTCAGAAGAGAACCTTCTGTGCTTCTGGCAGCTCTGAAGCCAGACTGGTGGTCCTGGAGGAAACCAACAAATTCAGTATGTAGATTAAGGTGGGAGATGGTCAGCCTTTGCAATAATTTTCCCAGGAAAGGAGTGACGGAGATCGGCCGATAGTTAGACAGAGAGGGAAGATCAGCCGAGGGCTAATTTAGAAGGGAGGGCTCAAGCGGGTGCTTAAGGGGGAGGGTAAAGTTCCAGTGGCAAAGGAATTATTGCAGAATCGGCCAAGGATGGAGCAAGGGTGTCGATGTGGTCCTTGATAATTCTGGATGAGCAGGGCAGAACCTGTTTTGATGAGAACTTCATAGATCGGACTTGTCTAGAAACATTGTCAGGGGTAAAGAGGGGAAAGGAGGAAGAGAGACGGCCTCAGACGTGCCAGGAGTTGTAGAGGAGGTGGAAGAGGAAGAGAGGGTGGACAGGAGGTCCTGAGTTTTAGTAGTGAAATGAGAGGCCAAGGTCGTGCAGAAGTTCTGGGAGGGAACAGGAGAGGTAGAGACTGCAGGAGAATTGACCAGCTCCTTGCAGATTTTGAAAAGTTTGGCTGAGTTGTTAGATGCTGCAGAGACGAAGGCTTGGATGTAGTTCTCTCTTCTTAGAGAGGACAGAGAGTCTGTACTACCTTTGGAGCAGGCTGCAGGCTAGTTTGTCAGAGGGTGCACCAAGGCCCTCCACTGCCTCTCTGCTGCTCAAGTGTATTGAGTTTAAGGACGGCAAGATCAGAATCATACCAAGAATTGCACTTGGATTTGGGCTTCAAGCAGATACTCATGACAGGGGCAAGGACATCCAGAATGTTAAAGAAAGAGAGATGAAGGTTAGAGAGGGCTGTGTCAGGGTGTGAGTCAGCCAAAGCTGTTGGAGGAGGAGAGAAAGTAGCGCCAAAAGCCTCAACTGACACATGCTTCATGGGTCAGATGACCGAGAAGGTAGCTGGCAATGCTGGAGTCAGCTTGACATGTGGGGAAGAGAGAGAGAGAGGTGGGAAGAAAGGAGAAAGTGACCACTCCAAGAGAGAGGAGTGGTGAGAGGGTTAAAGAAGGGGAGGTCTGAGGAGATCAGAACATCCAGGGTGTGCCCTGCATAGTGAGTTGGGCCAGAGGGAAGAATTGAGAGAGAGTGAGAATCACAGAAGTTGTGAAAGAGTCCTGAAGAAGGGCTGGTAGCATCCAGGTGGATGTTCAAGTCTCTGAGGAGGAGTAGTTGGGAGGTAGAGGCAAGGAGCGAGGAGGAGAGGTCAGCCCAAACAGAGAGGAAGTTGGTGACCTGGCTAGGCGGTCTGTAGACAGGGCCCACAATGAGAGAGAGGCCAGGAGAGATGGATAGACTTTAGACCAGGCATTCAAAGGAGGAGTAGCGCTGCATTGGAATGATAGAACTCTGGTTAAATCAAGGCAACAACCCCAACGAGACAGTTGGTTCTGGGTTCAGAGAGGATTTTGTAGCCATCAGGAAGGAGAGTGTCAAAACTCATGCCAGAGCTGGCCGTGAAGCAAGTCTAGGTGAGACCAAGTACATCCAAATCAAGCTCTTCCAGGAGATGGCAGATGTCAAAGGAGTGTTTGACAGCTGAACGAGAGTCGAGATTAGCGATGTGGAGCAGGTTTCCACATTTGGAGGACTTCCGGGGGTGGCGTACACACCAGAGGTATTCCCTTCAGAAGTGTTGGAGGGGCTCGAGGATGGGCAGAGGAGGAAGGAAGAGAAGGCAGGGTAGTCAGAGAGGGAGAAGAGAGTGCCAGAGGGGTGGCAGATGAGGCAGGCAATAGGTTGGCCATAGAAGCATCAGGGGGTGCTAAAGAGGTGGCAGAAGAAGGAGGCAGCAGAGCAGCCAGAGAGGGGTAGGAAGGCATAGAAGGAGAGGAAAGAAAGTTGTTAAGGCACTGGAAGTGTCTATCAAAGAAGAGGAGATTGGCCTGAGGGCCATGGACCAATATGGTGCCATTTAAGTAGACATTAATGATGGTCTTAGAGTAGTCGAAGGTGTCCAGGAGGGCCCCACCCACCCCCTGGGTCCACCATTAATGGGAGATGAGGAGAAAGGAGAGAGAACAGAGACCATATGGGGGGGCCTGGAGAGGGAACGTCAAAGGGTGTGTCGGTAAGGATCTGTCTGGAGGAAGCACTGGTATAGGTATCAATGATAGGGAGGCCTGGGCTGGAGACCAGGATGTCCCTTTCAAACTTCTTCCTGCTAGACTTAGTGAGAGGGATAGGATAGTCAATAGGAAAGCAGTTAGAAAAGATAGGTGAGACAGAGAGCACCATAGAGGGTGCAAGGAGGAAAGAAGTGGGTAAGGAGAGGGGAGCCTGGGCAGGGGAGAGGTCAGGGGAGTTCACGCAGGTGGGTAGAAAGGAGGCAGGCACCAGGGGGGAAACAAAAGGGAGGGGGGAACAGCATAGAACAAGAACAACAGACCTACAAATCAGATGCAGTACAGAACCATCAGAAAGAAAAGCTGGGAACCTAGATAATGCAGATGTAGTACAGAACCAGGCAACAAACAAATCACAACAGGGAACCTGAAAGTAAAGAAACCAGATGCAATACAAGACCAAATGCAAAACACTGAGGCCAGAAGGGAGCCTAGAAGTGACGAATGCAGGCATTTGCAATGTGATGCCACAAACCGTGGATAGCAACACAATATCAAGAACCGTAGAGAGCAAACACCAAGTCAATACAACCAACAAATACAGTTAGCAAGGCACAGAACACAACAGGAACCTAGAAGAACAATTCAGGCAATGCAAAGTAATTTCAGAAAAACAGTGGACCAATAGACAGTGTCAGAAAAGTACACAATAGATCGAAGAGGGAAGGGCTGATATTCGAGAGGAAGGAAGGGAAACGCAGCAGGAGACTGAACACGATGTGGGGACCTACGATGCGAGGGAGCACACCCAGTCAAGTTGATGGCTAAGTATTTGAGCACAGCACAATACAACACCACCGATTGGACTTTCCTAAAAGGGGGAAAACAGGCTACGTTTCTGTGCACAGCACAATACAAAACATCCAGATTCCACTTACCTGATCAGTCGCAGCAGATCCACGGCTGCAGGCTACGTGCTACCACGGCAGACACCAGCAGACACCACTAGAGCTTGTTCCCCAGCATTCTCCAGCATGTACAATACCGCAGTATTAAGTGAAACAGTCAGTCAATCTAAATAGGTAGTCAGAGGGAGATTCCGGCTGGTTCTGCTTGCAGGCCGCTATATATAATTTTTTTAAACTTTATTTTTGTTTTTATGCATAACGACAAACAGTCATTCACCATTTGGGTGCAACATTACCCCTTTTGCCACTGAGCCCACCCCCCCTCCCACCTTCCCTTGCAACACTATTAAGCGTTCATTTGCTATGGTCGGTGGTTCCCCTTTTGGAGATAGTTCATAAACAGCGATGTTCTGGGATGATTTCCGTTTTTCCCAGTATTTCAATCGGTTTGCTCTCCTGAGTCTGAGTCAGTTGTTGCTGTAAGTAAGTACGTGACATATGGTCCCCATATGTCTGGTGGGCGTGCATGTAGTGGGAGTGTCCGCAGATATTCAATGTCTATATCTTGACAGTATAGGATATCTTTTTTCCACGCCTCTATGGATGGGGTTGGGCCTCGGCCCCATGACATGGCTATTCTTCTGCGCGCTAATACTAGGAGAAGGGCCATCAGTTTCGTTATTGCAGGGTGTAGGTATTTGGTTAGGCTGAGGAGGGCCACCAGGGGGAGCGGTGTCACTCCTCGCCTATTATCGCTTCCACTGTTTGTAGCACTTGGGTCCAGAATTGGGAGATTACAGGGCAGCCCCAGGCTAGGTGAAAAAAGTCGGCTGACTGGGCGGTACATCGCTCACATTGTGCTGAGGAGTCTTGGTGTTGCCTGTGCTTTTTGGCTGGGGTGAAGTAGGTTTGGTGTATAAAGTTGAATTTAATTTATTTGTAGTGTGTATTTATTGCCACTTTTTGTGTTTGCCTCAGGATATATATCCAGTCGTCCTCTGGTATCCTTATTTGGGTGGCTTTTTCCCAGCGTTCCTTCATTCGGGCATCCATGGTTACTGTGTCTGTCAGTAGGGATTTATATATTAGCGAAGTTAACCTCCCTTCGCCTTGCGCCTGGATCGTGTTATGCAAGAGGGCCCATGTATCTGGTTGTTTGGGAAATGATGGGAACATTGACTGCAGGGTGTACCGTAGCCTGAAGTACATGAATAAGTCAAGTGACGAGTCACCACCTCTCTCTTTGGCCAACTGGGGGGTTATAAACATGCCTTCGGGGAATAGATCGCCAAGTGACTGGACATTGACTTTACGGAGCCACTGGTGCAACGTCTTCTCGGCTGTCAGGGGGATGCCTGGGATGTATTTAACTGGAAGCAGGGGGAGAATCGGACTTTAATTTTTCTTGCTAGTTTTTTCCAGATTGCGTAGATTGAGAGGACGGTGTTCATTGTATTTTGGGGCACTGGCAAATCACTGATAATGACTGCCCTTAGTAGGTTGGGTGAAGCTAGGCTCTTTCAATCTGTAAGTGGAGGCGGATGAAGTGCGTAGTGTACCAATGCCTCAAGAATTGCGCCTGGGCTGCCCAAAAGTATCTCTCCACGTCGGGGAGTGCAAGACCGCCTTGGGATGTTGGTAATGTTAGGGTTGTGTAGGCTACTCTTGCCGGTTTTCCTGCCCACAGTAGTTCTAGGATAAGGCTCTTAATTTTTTAAAGAAAGTTTGTAGAAGAAGTAGTGGTATATTCGTGAATAGGTAGAGAAGCTTGGGAAGAATTGTCATTTTGATTAGGGAGGCTCTGCCCCAAAGTGTTATTGGAAGTGACTTCCATCTCTGTATTCGTTCTTGCAGTGTTCTCAGTGTCGGTTCATAGTTGTCGTTATAGATATCTTTGTAATTAAGGGATATATATATGCCTAGGTACCGAACTCGGGAGTCTTCCCATTTGAACCTGTGGTCGTCTACAAATTTAGTGGTTTGTTGTGTTAAGGGGAAAATCACTGATTTGGAGTGGTTCGTTTTGAGGCCTGAGTTATTACTGAATTTAATCACTTCACGCATGATTGGGTTGAGATTGACTTCGGGATCTTGCACGCACAGAACCACGTTGTCTGCGTACATTGAGACAACTACTTTGTGGGTTCCAAATGTTAGGCCTCTGTGTAATTGTTGGGTGCGCAGTTGTGAGGCTAGGGGCTCCATTATTAAAGTGAACATAAGTGCTGATAGGGGGCAGCCTTGTCTGGTGCCGCATTCTAGCTTTATGCTGGCTGACTTTGTGTTGCCCAGGGTAATGAAGGAGCGGGGATCAGTATAGAGTAGTGAGACTAATTTAATAAAAAAGTTGCCAAGTCCCATTTGTGACAGAACTGCCAACATAAATGGCCATTCGACAGAATCAAACGCTTTTTCGGCATCGACAAGGACTGGTATTGCTTGTTGTGATGGGTTTTGTGCCTCTATGACGCCAAACAGCCTTCTGATGCCGTACATTGTACTACGACCAGGGATGAGAATCCCGCCTGGTCTCCCAGCACCAGTGCGGGCATGAGGGGAAATAGTCGTTTTGTCAAAATTTTGGCCAGTATTTTATTGTCTAAATTAGGGAAATTGGCCTATAGGAGGCGCAGTCGTCTGGGGGTTTACCTGTTTTATGCAATAGGATGACGTTGGCTTTGCGCATTGTTGGTGGGAGTGTACCATGATCTAGGGCTTCCTCATATACCTGTAGCAGGAGCGGGGCTATAGCAGTTGCGTATGCTTTGTAGAATTCGCCTGTAAAACCATCTGGGCCTGGGGCTTTGGTATTTGGAAGGTCGTTTATGTCTGAGGAAATCTCTTCTATAGATAAGGGTGCGTTTAGTGGTTCTCTAATTTCGCTGATCACCCAATGGAGTTCTGTATCGTTTAAGTAGTTATGCAGTGCCTCAGGGTGTGGGTTGTGCTTTGAGCTGTATAGAGTCTGATAAAATGTCTGGAACTCTTTCACAATGTTTTTCTCAGTATACACAAGGGTTCCCTCTGAAACTCAGATGCGTTCTATTCGAGTGGGCACTCTATCAAGCAATATCAGGCATGCTAGTAGGGCCGCAGGTTTTGGGCCCTCACCATATTGTCGGATTTGATGCTTACGGCTTAGGAACTTTAGTTCACGGGTCGCTGTTTCATTGAATTTGTGTAACTCTGCTTCTATTTCACCTTGATGTTGTGGTTCGTTGGTTGTGGTGTTTTGGTGTTCAAGCCCCTTTAGTAATTTTTCGCTGCTCGCTAATTCACACATAATCAGCCTTAACACACCGTTATCTTTCGCTATACATATGCCTCGCACGTAGCATTTCAATGTCTCCCACAGTGTGCCCGCGGAATCGACTGAGTTTTGGTTTACCTCTAGGAAGGTTGTGATTTCTTGCTGGAGTTCTGTTACGAATATTGTATCTGATAGTGCCCCTGGTTTAAATCTCCAGTGAAGAGTGGCTGGCTTGGTATTGGGTAGGGTGCATTCCAAAGTTACCATTGAGTGGTCGGAGAGAGTTCTGGGGAGGATGTGGCTGGATCCCTATTGGAAAGGACTTAATGCCGATACCATCAGGTAGTCGATGCGTGAGTCAGTGTTATGAACAGCGGATTGGAACGTGAAGTCTCTCGTGTCATGGTTGGCTTGTCTCCAGGCATCGATCAGTTTGAATGCCTGGCAGATTTCTTTAACTTGTAAGCTAGCTTTGGAGGGGCGGGCTGATGTGGCATGTGTCCTGTCCATTTGGGGGTTTAGTGTTGTGTTGAGGTCAGCTCCCCATATGATTGTGCCAGGGTTGTTCGTTCCCAGGTGTGACATGACCCAATTGAAATTATTTGCGCTGTCTATGTTGGGGGCATAGGAGTTCACTAGGGTATCTCGGTTCCTGCCAGGTTCCCTGTCACCAATACTGTCCTTCGGTCTGACTCCTTCTTGGATTCAGTTAGGCTGAAGCCTGTTTTCCTGTCGATCAGGATGGCTACCCCTCTCGCGTACGAAGAGTATGATGAGAAGTACCTGTGGCAGCCCCATGATTTGGCCCATTGGCATTCCAAGGCAGGGAGGAGATGGGTCTCCTGCAGCATGAGTATGTCAATCTTGTGTCTCCTAAGACATTGTAGGACCTTTCTGGTCTTTGCTGGCTGGTTGCCTCCTTGGATGTTCCAGGTGGCTATTCTAAACAGTACTGTTGGGTGGGTGGTAGTTGATGGAGTGTGGTTATACGGTGAGTTGAAAAGAGCAGTGGAATCCTGCTGGTTTGTGGGGCGCTGTTGGTTTCCTGGGTGGCGGGGATGGGGGCCCGAAGTAGAGCCATGGTCGAGGACAAGCAGGCTGCAAGTGGCGATTTCTCAGAACTGTTATCCCTCCCTCATGTGGGCAACTTCCAACTGGCCCACATTGATCCCTCCCTCGTAAACAACATGGAGACATAAGCTGTGTTATGCTTGTCTGCTCCATTGGTCGGGAGGCGTTCTGCAACGGTGCAGGTCCGCCCTCTCCATTTTTTTTCCCTTGTTGATAACAAACTGTATTAACTTTGCTGTGCAAGGGGCCCTAGGGGCTTCCCGAGTTGCACGGCCTTGGAGTGCTTAACTCCCGTGTCGTTTCTCCGGTGCAGCTGATGGTTTTTTTAGAGTCTCATTGTTGTTGCCTCTGATTTGGTGTTTGGTTATGGTGGATTCCTGTTATTTCTTTCTCTTTGTGCCAGGGCCTGGGTGGCGATTGGCCCAGAACACCCTGCTCTGTCTAAGAAGTCGTTTGCTTCTTCGGTGTCTGGAAAAAATGGACCTTCCCCTCATGTTGGATTCTGAGGCATGCCAGGAACAGCATTGAGTACGTGATTTGGTTATCTTTGAGTCTCTGCCTGGTGGAAGTGAATGATCTTCTTTGGGATTGGACTGATGGGGAGAAATCTGGATAAAAGTGGATTCGGTCTCCATCATGGTGGATCTCTCCTTTCTCCCTGGACAATCGGAGGATGGTGTCACGATCTTTATAATTTAGCAATTTGGCAATTATGTGCCTGGCAGGGCCCCCTGGGACAGGTCTGGACGAGGGGATCCTATGCGCTCGTTCTACGACAAACAGGTTGGAGAGGGCTTCACGGCTGAAGAGGGTGGTGCATAGTGATTCAACAAAGTCTTCCATCTTTCCTCCGGATTGGTGTTACCTCACCTCGATAATCCTGATATTATTCCTACGGGAGCGGCCTTCTAAATCTTCGCATCTGGCGGAGGTCGCTTTCATTTCGGATTCAAGCTTGGTGACTCTTCTCCCCAAGGTTGCTGCCCCATCGTCTAAATTAGACACACGTTGTTCGACGTCATTGAGGCGCTCAGTATGTGTGTCCATTCGGTGTTGGAGGAGGTCACTTTCGATGCTAGGCCATCCATTTTGGTGTTTAGACTCCCAATGGCCGCCTTCAAGTCTAGTAGGAGTCCTTTGATGTCTGTGGAGGAGGTTGCTTCCTTCATTTGGAATCCGCTGATACCCGGGGTCTCGGGCTCCTCTTGTATTCTAGGGGTTTTAGGGACTGTTCCGGTTTCAAAGTTCAGTTTTTTCTGTGACTTATCCGTCTTTCCCATTGAACCTGCACTGTTAGGGGTTGCTTCGTATTGGTCTTGACATTTGTGTGTGGCTTCAAAGCGTAGGTTGTCCCCTTTCAGTGAGTTGTGGTATGCGTTTTGCAGCGGGGGTTAATAGTAGCAAAGTGTTTGGAAGGGGCTGTAGGGAACGGGTGCCATGCTTAGTTCAATTCTCAGGTGCTAATTATTTAATTTGAAGGAAAGTAGAGAAGGGTGTCAGGCGATCCAGTAATCGGTAAATGGGGGGCTTTGCTGCCCACTTGGTGAGAGTATACCTGCTGTCTCTCCCTCAAAGTGCTGCGGGGGTGTTGCAGTTATTTCCCCTTGTTGCTCTTTCGGGGATAGGAGGTTTTGGCGTGCTGCACTTTAGGTCATGTTGCGAGGGCTGGTGGGGGCCGCGTTGGTTTTGATATTGGCAAAGTGTTTTGAAGGGTCTGTAGAGCACGGGCGTAGTGCTTAGTTCAAATCCCAGGTGCTGGTTTCTCTTAGAGTGGAATAAAGAAGGGTCTCAGGTGGTCCAGTATTGGGTGAATAGGGGGCTTTATTGCCTACCTGGTGAGAATTGATTGCAGTCTCTTCCTCAGGGTGTTGCATGGGTATGGCAGTTATTTCCCATTGTTGCTCTTTTTGGGGATGGGAGGTTTTGGTGTGCTGTACTTTAGGCCACGTTATGAGGGCTGGCGGGGGCCGCGCTGGCCCAGCGGGGTAGCTGCTTAGGAGTGGAGGCGGCCTGAGCGTGCAGGGGGGGTTTCGGGTGGGGTCTTAAATATTTAGCTCAGCACTTCCCCCCGCACGCTCCGAACCTGAATGTGGTGTCCGCGGCCGGATGCCTGCCACAGGTCCCCTGTATGTTCAGCTGGTCCTGCGAGGATCGTTCTCACTTGGGCGACGGACGAGGGGCTGCCGCTCGTAGTTTCTGTGCCGGCGCTCCCGCTCTGGATCTCTCACTCTGCGCCTCTGGCCCAGGCACGAGGGAGGAGAGGGAGCCGCAAGGGCAACGCGGACTCACACCCGACCCAACACTCCCTACGCGGAGGCAGGTAGACAGCGGCCTAGCCCACCCGGGGAGCACCGTCTAGGCCGCATCGCGCATTCCCCTCCTGGGGTCCTGCCGCGAGTGCTACGATGAAATTGCTGACGTGTGGGGCGGCGCGCACCCGGACGCTGCCCACAGCCCATGTAACTTAATCTTTAGTGGACGTGAAGGGAGGGTTTAATCTCTGCTCGTTTATAATCCGCTCATGCTCAGGCTGTCACCCCACGTCCCCGCCCGCGGAGGGCCTGCTGGCTTTTTCCAGGGCGCTGGTTTGAGGGGCGGCGTTATGGGTTGTAGATTTCCCGTTTTTGCTCTAATTTTCAGAATGCAGCAGAGTGGTGTCTGGTGAGCAGAAATATTCGTCTGTCAGGGCGCAGATCGTCCGGAATAAGGAGGATTGGGCAGGATTAATCATGGGCCGGTACGGGAGCTCACTAGAAAGCGTCCATCTTGGTTGGCCCTCTAGCGCCCTCTGCAGGCCGCTATTTTTGACAAGTCAGATTTGTCTGTGTATTTTTCTTTGATGAGGGCGGTAAGTGCACTAATATTAGCAGTAATAGCCTCACCTTCTGCCAGTGTGTCAGGCCCTTGTAATTTGTCCATTATTTGTTTGTATAGAGTGTCTGTGAGCACAGCTCGTAGGAGTTGTTTGAGGTCTCCAATGGTGGAGACAGACCAGGCAATCACTGTGTTCAAATGTTCCATGAAAGCAGTGGGGTTGTCAGGCAACATGGGGAATTGTTGTGCCATATGGTATAAGTCAGTGGAGCTCCAGGGAGTGTACATTCCCATAGTTACATCCTTGATATTGGCCTGAGGGTAGGTTTGCATAGGCATAAGGATGTTGGCAGCAATGGTGGATGATGAGTCATACATAGTGGACAGAGCCGGGAGTGTAGACATGGAGGCATGTGACAATTGGAGTTCTTGCCTAGTTAGTTCTTGCAATGCATTGAAGAGTGCCGAGTCTGGGTCTGTCGCAGCGAGAGATTTTTGTAAATAATCGGTGGTCCATTTGTGTTCCATGCTGTGATGGTGGTGATGTTGGGTGGGAGCAATGAAGATGGAGGAAGTTAGAGGTTTGCCTCTGGTGATAGAACCTAAAAAGTGAGGTGGCGATTGGGGCGTACGGGGTTGTGGGGGAGCCAGAGGAGTGCTCTGGGTGTGAGTGTGGGTGGCTGGGGTGGCATGGCAGCTCGCTGTAGTGTGGGGGTGGTGTGCAGGCAATCAGGAGAGGCGAGTATGGAGAGTTCATCTAAAAGGTCAACAGGTGGTGCTGTAGGAGCTTCTGAAGGAAAGTCTTCTTTAAGAGTGTCTGCAGAAACACTTGGGTAGAGGCCAGTTTTGTGAGCGTTTTTACTGTTTGGCCTGCTGGCTTTGGAGGGATGCTTGTATTGCTCTAATTCCTTCTCCAGCTTAACCTGAGAGCTCCCAAGTGATCGAGCCTGACTGTCACACAATCTCTGTGTAGATTCTTTGTACCAGGCAAAATATGCTGACCATCAAGCACCATAGTCGTTCTTTGTTCCAAAGCATATTGCAAGACAACAAGAAAATCATTATCAAATGAGCCCTCAAGAGGCCACTGAAAGTTATTTTCAGATATTTACAGGTCAATGCTGCATAAGTGGAAAACATGAAGAACGCATGGGTTCCTACTGCAGGCGTAAGTGGTGTTTTGGAATGTTGAGAGCCCATCGCTAAGATTAGGAAAAAAAAGAGCGAGGAGAGGCAGAGGGAGATGGGCCTGCAGGTCATGTAGGTCAAGAGGGGTGGTGCAAACAACCTACAGATAATTTGCATTTACCGTTGGTGTCTGTAGCATGGACAGGGAGCTGGTGAATAGTAGCACACTATCTTGACAATGCCCACAATAAATCAAGAAATAAAACACAAAGTCAATTCATCAACCAAAAATCACAATGACAAGTAACCCCAAGGGAACATGGAAATCCCCAAAACAAGGCAGGCCTTCAGCAGCAATTTAAAGATGCCAGGAATAGGCCAAGGATATGTGTGGTAGTGGCGTACCAAGGTGACCTTCTGTGGTGAGTGCCAACCTAAGGAGCGCAGAAAGGCAAAAATAACACAAGTGGAGGACAAAAACAAGGCAACACAATTAGCTGTGACCATAGAAATGGCATACCCAGAAATGCATAATAATCTTGCAGCAATGGCACGTTGAGAAAGAACTCTTAATAGACAACCCGAGGCAGGTGTATCATAACCTGCGACCATTTCTGGGGTCCATGCAACAACATCCCTGAACCCCCAATATGTTCACCCACCCAGGTCACAAATTGTGGTTATGTGGTGGCACACATTAACCACGTGTGCAGTGACTCTGAAACTCACTCAATATGGAGACAGTAGCATGTCCAGTTTGCAAACACCAGAAATAAACTGTGACGTCACACGGAGCCGTAGGCCTGAATCACAAGAACACGCATTGAGTATCAAAATAGCAATAAACGGTGTGAACTGCAAAACGCGCAGCAACATAAACGATTAAACCTAACATGACAAATTAAAAATAGAAATCAAAACATCACTGTCAAAAGTGCGAAGAAAACTAAAATAAACATCAGCAGCGGAGACGCATTTTTAACAAAATATGACAGATAGACAGTAACAACAAGCACAAGCAGTTTGCAAGAAAGGCCCTTTAAAATATGTAAATCTTCATTGAGGGAAGAGGGAGTTGAGGGCTGTGGCAGGCACCCTGCCAGTACTGCCGCATCTGCAGGGACCTGCTCTGATAAAGGGAAGAGAGGGACTTGTGAGCTGTGGTACCCTGACAGTGCTTCTGCACCTGCAGGGACCTGCTCTGATAAAATATGGGAAATCTAACTGTTTGTTTTAAACATGTCTGCCAAGATCGCTGTACACAGACTTGCAACCCTAATGGTCGCTCAATGATGGCACCCACAATAACTATGCACAGGAAAGCCTGCAGCACTAATTCACTTTGTGGGCCCTCAATTAGAGCATATATTTCTAGCCATGGAGCCAGCAAACAACAGCGCCCCATAACAATAACCACTAGAAGCTTGACAGAAACGTTGAATGTGATGAATGCGACAGACAGAGCACAAAAAAATGTATCTGCAGCACAGCTATCTACTTAGATACAGACATATACTAAATATACCAGGGGGTGTAGATAGAGAAAAAGCAAATACATGATATGGCAAATCAATGTTTAGTCAAAATATATTGCAATTCTGAGTAAATCAACGTGACAGAAATAAGGGGAAGGAAGGATAACTACCGCACCATTTCTATCACTCTATTCCTTGGGAAACTTCTGGAGAATCTGGTCTTCCACCAAATGACCCAACATACTGAGCTTGTTGGCTGCCTACACAACCATTAATCTGAATTCTGAGCATCCAGAGGCATGGAAACTGCTCTTCTGAACACCCGTGAAGAATTACTCGCATCTCTTGACTCTAACTCATCCACTGTTCTCATTCTCCCTGCATTTGACACAGTAAACCACTCCATCCTCATAAACCGGGTCCATGATGACCTTGGTATCTTGGAGTGGGCATTGGACTGCCTGACCTCCTTCCTCACTGACTGTCCCTCCCAGGTTATCCTGGGCACTTTCTCCTCTCCCACCTATATCTCCACCTGTTGTGTTCCCCAGGGTTCCAGCCTTTCACCCTGGTTCTTTAACATCTATCTCGCCCAACTTGCTCACTTGATTTCAACTTTCTCCCCTAACTTTCAGTGTTAAGCAGATCATCTTTGACTCCTCTCTCTCTTTCCTCCCTCACATCTTGGACCATGCCAAGAAGGCCCACTTTCAGCTCCACCTCCTCAGAGGCATCCTTCCTTTCCTCACTTTTCCCCAGAGGCTCAATGTCTCTAGAGCCCTAGTACCCTCTAGGCTGGACTATTTCAACAGCCTCTTCCTTAATCTAGTCTCTTCCTCTCTCCGCTCCCTCCATCCTATCTAGAATAGGGCTATGAGACTTTTTCTTGGTCTTAAACCCACGCACCGTAACTCTCCAGCACGGAAATCTCTCCAATGGCTCCCAGTTGCTGCAAGGATCAAATTCAAATCCCTTGGCATCATCCATAAAGCTGTCTGGGGATCGTGCTATCTACAACTTACTCTCACCAAATACTCTCCATCCAGATCTTTACATTCTTCCGGCTCCAACTCTCTGCATTTTAAGCCCATCTCTAAGCAGCGTGCTGGTGGCCCATCTCTTTCCTTGGTTGGCTCCCTCCTCTGGAAAAGTCTCTGCCTTCCTCTTTATCTTGAGCCAGATCTCCTCAAATTCCGGAAACACCTCAAGACTTTCTTCTTCAGCTCCTCCTTCCGCCTCTGCCTCCCGTGCTAAAACCCACAGTCGCTGAGATTGGTGGCCTGGGTACTTATGTGTCCTTTTGGGTCCTGGCCTTCCTTCCAATTGCCTTCAGCCTCCGCCCTCCCCGAGCACTTGCCTTTGGGCACCCACTGGCCTGTGTTGTCCCACAGGCCTGCACTTAATGAATCAGCAGGTGACCACTCTTTAAGTGATCGCTGCCAGGCACTTACCCGTTGCCTGCAAATGACTCTCTGGCACCTCCTCCTCTGTGGGACCTCTAGCATGTACCCCCTTCCCTTGTTCCTTCTCTCTCTCTCTGCACTTGCAATTCTGAATGCTCACAAGGCCTAGTAGGACCGCCTCTGTATTTGTTTCACCAGTATTATTTTTATTTGCCTTTTGTTGCCATGATCCCTCTCCTTTGCCCTGTGGGCGCTTTGAAACACAATTTCTTCATATATAAGCACCATAATTATTTTGCATTTATTACAGTGCACAAAGCCCAGAGGCATCTAGGCGCTAGTTAAATAAAGTGCATAGTACCTTACTGAAGTGCATGATTACGTATAGGGTTACAGACAAAGTAAGTATGGGTACAGGACTGGCAGAGCCACACCTCATGGTGTGGGGGGCTACATCAGGGATTAATATGAGTCAAATCAGGTGCTAGTACAGGAGTGGCAAAGCGGCACCTCGTGGTGTGGGGGGCTACATCAGGCATGCATATGATCAAATCAGGTACGAGTACAGGACTTGCAAAGCCAGACCTTATGGTTTGGGGATCTACATCAGGCATGCATATGAGTCAAATCAGGTACGAATACAGGACTGGCAAAGCCACACCTCATGGTGCAGGGGGCTGGCTTCATTAGGCATGCATATGAGTCAAATCAGGAACAAGTACAGGACTGGCAAAACCACACCTCATTGTGTGGGGGGCTACATCAGGTATGCATATGAGTCAAGATAGGTGTGAGTAAGGGGAGAGGGGGAAAGCACAGTTGGGAAAAAAACAAACAAAACAAAACACACCTACATTTTATTTACCAATGAGCACAAAATCAGTACAAAATGGGGGTAAGCAGAATTAGAGGCAGAATGGTGCAAGTGAACAACAACAAAACAAGGCTCTAGGTGTAATGGGCACAGGATGCAGACAATGATGCTGCCAGATACCAAGTGCAGTGTAGATGGCCAAAACAAACAGACACGCTAACACAACCACCTTAAAACCGATGAATGATAACGATGTACAAGACTCAGAGGAAAGTAAGTCACAACAGGTCAAATGTCCCAAATGAGGGGTCACAGACATGTTGAAATGTTCACGCTGTTACTAGTGTTGGCAGTTCATTATGCAGAGTCTCATAGGAGTAGAGTAACTGAGGGCAGTATGGAGAGCAGCTGAAAGGCTGCATAGGGAAGGAGCAGTGCAGGAGGAGTGAAAGGGTTGCACTGGGAGTGGGGGAGGAAGGAGTACGAAGGCCAGGGGAAGTGTGCACAGCTGAGGCACAGGCAAGGTGGCAACACTTACCTTTATCATGAAAGAGATTCGAAATGACGGCCAAGATATTGGAGGCAAGGGTCTGTGATCCTTGCATGATGCAGACAGGTGGGAACAAGGGACGAATAGGGGGGTGGGAAGGCACAGCACTCTGGTCACGTGGAAGGGCCTGGCTCTTAGATGAGACCCTTTGAGGGGGCCTGTGGTCACCCTCCAGCTCCATCTGCAGGCACAAAGAAGTTGTGGTGGCCAGTCAATCACGGCAAGCCTCTCCCTGCGGCCCGGGTAGTACAGAACAGCTGATACGGCTACCGTGCAGGATGGCCATGAAGGAAAGGGCCATTAGTGTAGATGAGGTGCAAGGACTGTGTGATGCAACATGAAATTGAGGCCCAGCCTCAAATAACGAAGGGAAGAAAGAAAGGCACTCCAGCAGGAGGGAAGCCTTCATACTGACGGCCCTTGAGGGGGCTGGTGGTCACAATCCAGCTCCATCTGCAGGCAGGAAGAAGTTGTGGTGACCAGCCAATCACGGCAAGCCTCTCCATCCAGCCCTGGAATCACAGAACAGATGATCCGGGTGCCACACAGGGCAGTCATGATGGAAATGCCCCTCGGTGTAGATTTAGAAATGCACACTAAATAAATACATAAATAAAGCTTGTATTTACTGATAAGCCAGAGGCGAATAGCTTCACAGCCATGCACCGAGCTAGAGATCCTCCGTGACCTGCCTCTCGAACCACACTGCAAATTTGGCAACTTCGCAGTCAACAGGTGTGCCACGCTTATAGAAGCAACCTGTGCTATGTTGAGGACCTGTGTTACTCAGCCTCGTGGTCGTGGTGAAGGACAGCCCACAGAAAACTCCTGGGCAGTTAGGCCAGAGACACGGGCACCATTCTGTGGTAGCCACGGGAAGCCCCTTCCCAAGGGTCACCTCAGCCTGTGCCTCAGCTTTCAGCAATAAGGAAACTAGATACCGGATTGATGGACAAAACACGCTTCTTGTATTACATAGAAAATAAACAACATAAAGAGAACAGTTCAGCTGATAAGTAGGAAAATATAGTAGGACAAGTGGTGGGCAGTCGGCACTTGGAGCTCTGCCAGGACCATCATAGGAACACAGATTATATAACATATCATATTTAAAACACTATTATATTATAGCATTTTGAAATGTTTTCTTGGTATGACATTGCAGACATAGGGCAATAACTGTCAGCATCTGACTTGTGTTCTTGTGACGTACATGGGTTGGGTACATTGTGATGTGATATGGATAAGTAGCATTTACAGAAACACTACTGTTATCTACATACATGGTGCTGAAGCTACACTTGTAGAGAGCAAATGAAAGAGCAGGCCTGACGTGTCCCTTTGCCTTGTTACAGGGTCTTTGTCTAATCTGCTCCATAGGAGCCGCTTGCAGAGGGAGGCCTCAGACAAAGGCAAAACGGAGGATCTGTGGGCTAAATGTATGATAGAGAATAATGTAGCATTCCATAGCACTGCACATCATAGCACAGCATAACATAGCATATCATAACATAGCATAACAATCCTGCCACATCACCCCCTAGTGCATGCATGATCATGCATTAGAATTCAGACCTCTGAGAGTCTATACTTGATATTAGAGAGAAACTATGAAGTTCTGTAAATGAAGATGAACCAGAAGAGTAAATACTGCGCAAACCTTTGCCAGCATAGCACATGCTCAAATAGTACATCTTATTTCGTTGGACATAGAAAATCATGTGACTTTCCCAAACGTGCACAGCCCAAGCATGGGTTGCGGCCTTCTTACAAGATCACTGCTAAAATAACAACGTATACTCCATCCTTTGAAAAGCCTTAGAAGTACCTTGAAGAAGACCAGCATCCTACTGATGTCTATTCAACACACACGTTCATCTGATTACCACAACTCATCAATATAACAATCTCTGAAATATACGCCATAGATATGCAGCAAATAACTTGCCAAGGAAAGAGAACTACAAACCACCCTGACATAATTACATTATCAGACCCCATAAAGGAATGGGTGAAAGGTAAAAAGATATTTATCTAAAGAGTTGGAACGTAAACCCGAACAACGTAATAGTGCGTTGTCTGTTGAAAGTGGGAAATACCCTTATCCCAGTGAATGAAGTCTGAAATCTGGGTCTGTTTTTGGCACATGACCGTGCTTCGTTACACACATGAACTCTGTGTTGAATAACACCGCCAGCTCATATTGTTAGCAACATTGTCGATATGCTGATGCTGGAGCACACAGTGCTGTGTCTCATAGATGCATGTAATGGTTCATACAAAGGACCCTCAAGGAAGCAACTGAACCTCACATGCTAATTAGCCAGACTAGTGTAAGAAATAAAGGGCATGCGACCACAAATCATCGTGCCTCACTGACAGGCTCTACTTGGCCTAGCCTAAAATACTAGAACACTCACATCATATTACAGACGTGCCCACAACCCGAGATACAGAGTAGATGGGACAATACATTCTCAAAGGCTGGAATAAACCTAATCCACTGATGCATCTCCAACAGAATCAAGTTTCATTAACTAAGAATTCAAACGTGAGAGCTGGAGTGCACAGACATTAATAAGCAGAAAGGCTGTCAGTGTTTGTACCAATCTCTTAATAAAGTAAATATCCCCATGCCCTCCTAAAGTCTGCCTTCCCCATAGTCTCCTTAAATAACAGATATTCGTTCCATATACCCACCATGTGCCACCATTCTTCCTTTCCAGCATTTATTCTTTTTGCTTGCATTCTCCTGCCCTTTTACCTCCTGGCCTCCGCTTCATCCTTGATTCATCTCTTTTTTTCAGTCTTCACATTTTTTTCTTCAGTTGGTAGTTTTTCATCTTTTCAATGATGGAATTAACTATCCAACTCTGGATAGCACTAATTCACTTTGTGGGCCCTCAATTCAAACACTCTTACTACTTTTGTTTAAAGACTTACATTTGTTTAATTCTTATTTCCATCTATTCCATTTTAAGGAAATACAATATGCTCAACACAACGATTAATCGTATGTTTTACCTTCATCATGACTCCCATGCGACTCTCTATGAGTCCTCCGGACTCTTGTTATGTTTGTTTAGCATATGCAGTGTGGTATTCAAATGTATCTCTGACATTGTTTCTGCGTATCTACCTTGTCTCCACTTATGTTCACTATCCTGTACAACACACTGATATAACCAGAATGTTCTAGTTTTTCCCAGTCCTTGACCATACATGTTCATCAATCTTCAGCCATCCCACTGCAAGTTCCAATCGAAATCATCTCTACTTCTCAGTCACTATAGTTCCCCTCCACTCACTCTCCCATTCTTTAAGCTCTCCTTTTGTTGCTGGGGTCGTTTTTTCATCCCTATTCGTGTCTACCTTGATTTCTATTTTTGCCTCTCTCCATTTCAATGTCTTATTTCATTTCTCTCTTACTCAGTCTCTCTTTCTCTCTTTTCGACTCATCTTTCTGTTTCTCGAGAACTCTAAAACTCCCTGTTCCTCTCCTTCCCCATCTTACCTCTTTAACTTTCTCTTTTCTCGCCTCGCTCACTTTACAACAGCACTTGCTGTGTCGTTCTCCCTTGTTCCCCTCCCTTGCCTAGTCGCGCTCTGAAACACTTGTGTACAAGCGCGATAGAAATGAAATATCATATCATATCTCCCTGCCCTGTCTCACCCTATACGTAACTCTCTTTCCGTCTCCCGGTATATGTGTTTCACATCTCTCTGCTGATTTCACCAGCTATGTGCCCTACTTCTATGGCAAATGTTGATATGGTGGGCGAGATGCAAATGGAAATTGCCATGAGATCAGTCCCACTATGACCTCTTCATCAGGTTGCCTTCTAATGGGTTTTTCTGCCGGAAGATAACGTCCTGTCTCACCAGATGACACATCTCAGAACTTTGATGCACTCTGAAGCACATGCCTGTTATGTCCCTTTAAGAGACTGCGAGGGCAGTCACGTATCACGCCAATAAAGGTGGTAAGCATAACACCGGTGTCCGTGTGTCTCTGTACGCTTCGGGGCCTGACCTTGACCAGACCCACCCCCTCATAACATTGGTGATGAGGTGCGAACTCCCCACTACTTACAGCACGCTGCTGCTGTTCATGCTTACGGCAGGATTTGTTTTACTGCTGGTAAACCCGTCAAAGCTGCAAGCCTCTCCCACGGGCCCCCTGTGTTCCCTCGAAGCCGTAAAGGGAGGGGCGGGACACTCCAAAAAAAAAAAAAGAAGAAAAAAAGAAAATTCTCTTATTCTATGCTCACAGCTTTCTCTGGAGGGACCCCCCGGCCCCATCACTGGGCACCGCATGCCACAAGTATCAGGGACAGGGCAAGCCAGCCCCAACATTTCTTTCAGCACTGCGCTCTGCCACCAATACAGCACCACGCACTGCCAACGACATTGTTGTTTGCGGCTCCTCTGAGGAGTGCCTGTGCGCCAAGCCACCACCCAGGAGGCCAACATTGGGCAGGGTTTCAGCTCAGAAGGTGAGTGCTTGTGCGCCCTGACCCCAAAGCTACTGCTACGCTGGTGCATACATCGCCAGTTGGCCCTGGGCCTACATATACGAGACACCACCACAGCACGTGGACATGGTGGATGAAGGGAAAGTGCTGCAGGCTGCTAGGCTACCATGCTCATCGGCGCAGCTTGCCCCGTTATAGGGGTTTGACATTTCGGGTGCGCCGTCTTCGTTGGGTCCCCGATTGATTGCATGGGTGAAGTGGTTGGATATGTTCTTCAAGTCCACCGGAGAGGATGACTACGAGACCATGACATCCATCATGCTGTACTCAGCCAGTCTGGTGGTACATAACACTTTTGAGACCCTTCCACCCGTGGACAACTCGTTCACAGCGGCCAAAGCAGCCCTGCTGGCATACTTTGCACCCATGGCAAACGTGTACTATTAGAGGACCCTCATAAGGACTGCTGTGCAGAAAGAAGGTGAATCTCTTGACGTTTTTCACAGCAGGCTGCGTCACATGTCAGTGGCGTGTGCCTGGCTGGACGTGGAGCATGAGAGATGACAACAAGTCATACAGGGCTGCCTCGAGATCAAGCTGCAACACCAGATACTGCGTGAGACAAGTATCACCCTCACACACATCCTGGAGCGTGTGCGCTCACACAAGCTGGAGGTCGTCCACGCTAACAAGATGTGCTCGGCGATGAAGGCAATCAAGTTTTAAGACGTGTGCGCGGTAGGATGGAGGCAGTTTCAAAAGAGTGACAGACGCCAGCAGTGGAGCAGGAAAGAAAATAAAGGAGAGGGTAACCCTGAATGCCTTGCAGTCGATGTGGCATAACAAACCATTTTGCTCCGGTCTGCAGAGCACCAGCAGCACCAACGCATTCAAGAAGCCCGGCGTCCTCGAGACCGACGCCGCAGAGGACACAGCGCAAGGTTGCCCAGGTCGAACAGCCCATGGTGGAGGAGGAGGAGTCCAAGGAACTGGAAGAAGATGAAGAGGATGTTTTTTTCATCTCAAGCATGTCAGTCTTACAAATGTCCAAAATGGCGACAGCCAAGGTGCGTAATTCGCATCTGCGACTCCCCGATACCCGTGTTGATCAACACCAGTGCTTCGTTGAGCATCATGGCGGTGGACCACTACCACCAGCTGCAGAGTGCACCAGCCATAAGAAAGACGAACGTCCACATCTTTACATTCGGCAGGAAGCAACCACTACCACTGGAAGGCACGTTTTTGGACTGAGTCACTCATGAGGACACATCGATCAGGGCCTGTTTCATTGTAACCAAAGTGAGCGTAGTGACTCTACTAGAGGGTGCCACCGCCGAGGCATTACACATCTTAAACTTCGCATTTGGAATGCACCTGGAGGACGTCCAGACGCTGCTCACCTGATATGCAAAGGTATTCATCAGAATTGGGAAATTTCTAGGAGATCCGATGCGGCTGCACATTGACAACACGGTACAACCGGTCGCGTTGAAGTATCGCAGGGTGCCATTTCACCTGAGAGAACACCTGGAACTAGAACTCGACAATCTGATCCGATTAGACATCATCGTTAAGATGGAGGGTCCGACTCCGTGGGTCTCTCCCATAGTGATCGCAAGAAAACCCAAGCAGCCAGATGCCATACGCATCTGCGTGGACATGCGCCTACAGAACAGAGAAATCCATCGGGAGCGACACATTACACCAACCCTATAAGACATCCTGGCGGACCTACATGGTGCCTGTTACTTTTCCAAGTTGGATCTCCGTGCGGGTACCACCAGCTTGAACTGGATAGAGTCACATTATATTACGACCTTCAGCACACACAAAGGGCTATACCGATACAAATGTATGAGCTTCAAAGTCTCCTCAGCCGCAGGGGTTTTCCAAAATCCATCAGAGGGGCGCTGGCTGGCCTACAATGATCAATTAACTGGAAAGTGTATTGCAGCGCATCCAACTCCTCGGCCTCACGTTTCACCGGGACAAATGCACACTGATGCAGAGAAAGATCAAGTTTTTTGGATTTGTGTTCCAAGAGGCTGGCATATCCCCTGACCCGGCAAAGGTGAGGAATATCAAGGAAGCATGTGCCCCCGTAAATGTATCGGAGGTGCGCAGCTTTCTGGCGATGGCCACATATTGTGGACGGTTTATATGAAACTAGCAAAGCTTGCCAAACCACTCCGAAGTCTAACAAAAAAGGAGTGCGCATGGAGATGAACGGTGCTTGAACAGAGCGCGTTCGATGAGATCAAGGGGGCCCTGACAGCAGAAGACACAACAGCGTTCTTCAATCCGGAAAAGGATTCAGAGATAATAGCCGAGGCCAGCCTGTTCGGCTTGGGGGCCGTCCTTATGCAGCCAGGTGAAAACGGTGTGGACCGTCCAGTGGCTTCTGCCAGCCGGGCACCCGAGCAGAGATATTCTCAAATTGAACGGGAGTCCCTGGCGGTACTCTGGGGTGCAGGCATTACCATCTCTACATGTACAGCAAACTGGTGAAGTTCATCCCGGACCATAAACCCCTGATCCCGATCATGACAGGTTCCTCCTTTAAGCAGCCAGTGAGAATCGAAAAGTGGCTTCTTGCCCTACAGAAATACAATGTGGAACTCGCATTCCGCCCTGGGGCCACCAATGCTGCAGACTATTTGTCACGCTACACCAGTCCAAAGACAGAGAGCACTGAAGAGGTGAAGACGGAGGAGAATATAAACAATATTGCTGAGGCAATGGCCCCAACCCTCATGTCAATCAGCGACATTTGAAAGGCGTCAGTCGATAACGAATGCTTCAGAATTCTTGAGACTGCTGGAATGAAAGGTGGAATGGCTGAGAGTCTTTGAGAAGTAAGATGCACGGACCACAGTGGCTAGGACAGGGCTTGAGCGGATGTGGAGTGTGGACGATGGCTTGGAACTAAGGGGGTACGAAATTGGTGGTCCCCGCCAGCCTGGTGGGCAAGGGATTGGAACTGGCACACAAAGGTCACCAGGGTGTTGCCTAGAACAAGGCCAGTTGCGCATGAAGGTGTGGTTCCCAGAGCTAGAAGAGCGGGTGGAGGAATTTGTCTGCATCTGTGTGTGGTGTCAGGCATCGCTGCCGCACAGACGAGAACCCCGGATGGAGTGTATGGACAGGAGCTGTGTGCCATGGGGCATGATACACATGGATTTCGGGTCGACCTGTCGAGACAACCATTTTGTGGTCTTTGTAGATCAGTGGTCAAGATACCCGGTGGTCGTGTTTGTTGATTCAACAGCCCTAGAAGACATATTCCCAGCGCTGGAGAGGATATTTGCCACGCATGGACTACCAGTTGAAATATCCTTCGACAACGGACCTCCCTTTCAAGGTAGAGGGTTTGCAGAACACTTGCACGACCACACTGTTGCCCACCGAAAAATCACATCAATGTGGCTGAGAGCAAATGGGGATGTCGAAAGAGTGATGAGGACATTGAACAAAGTCTTCCGGATTGCACTCGGGCAAGGGGAGTGCGAGAAACGCGCCCTATACACGTTTTTGGCAGAGTATAGTGTGACCCATCATTGCTCTATGGGGTTGGCCCCTGCTGAAGCACTATTTAAACGATGCCCATGAAAATGTCTCCCCGACCGCCTGCCACGCTCACCTGGGATCATTGATGATGCCACAGTGGCTGAAGGAAGGAGAAGGGCAAATGAGAGAGTGAACAACCACAGGAATCTGAAAAGCAACTGTTTTCAAATAGGTGATCGGGTACTGGTGAGAACAAGAAATGTGCGAGGGAAACTGACCCTGCCTCATGAGCCTGCTCCCCTCAAGGTGGTGGACACTAACGGGTCAATTATAGCAGTGTCGGACGGAAATACCACAGTGACCAGGAACTCATGCTTCTTCAGGAAGCTGGGACAGTCCCCATAGTCAAGCCCTGAGCGAGGCCGGGGGACAGACTCAACAAAGAGGTGGCTACATGTGGACCACACAAGAGAAGAGACGAGCCAAGAGGGCCCAACATTCACCGATGAGGGAGACAACCTTATCAACCAAGGAGGAGGTCTGACCTCGCCGGAGGATGACACAGGAGGGGAAAGGAGATATTCTGTAAGAGAACGCGGCAGATGGCCCACCCATCTGCAGAACTTTGAAGTGGACTTTCCCTGAAGATGGAGGGCACCTGTTGGTGCAGTTCTTCAAGTGGTATCATTGAACTGTGATATCTGTGTTTTGAGTTTGATGTGTTGAATTTAGGAGAAAAAAAATGTCAATGTTCTGTGATAAGTAACTATATTCTATTTATGGTTGGTTTGAAAAATAATACGAAAAGGGAGGAGTGTTATGTCCGTTTAAGATACTGTGAGGGCAGTCACGTGTCACTCCAATAAAGGCGGTATGCATAACACTGGTGTCCTCCCTGTGTCTCTATATGCTCCGGGGCCTGACCAGGACCAGGCCCACCCCCTCATAACAATGCCCAACTGCAGGATCCTTTGTCTCAGGTAATTCGATTTTGCACTAGTCACCAAGATCAGAACTGCCTGGTCTTAGCAGAAATAGTCCCATTAAGACCAAGGGAAGAGAACCTGGCAGCCTTGTCACAAATGAAGCACTAAATCCATGCCTGCACCATTTTCGTTCACTGTCCCCTCTCGCGCTCTACTTTAATCCTCACCACCTATTTATGCCTCTGTGACTACCTTCTGAAAGTTCTTCTTGTCACAACTTCAGCATTATAAAGAAACATCATACTTACTGTGATTTGTTATTTGGAAACGGCAATTCACAACTTGTTCGTCCTTTAGTTTAACAATGTGTACACGACATTGAAAACCCGTATGTGAAAGTTTAAAAAAAGATGTCAATGACCGGAAACTCAAAACATGACCAGGAACAGATACCTTGATATGTTGACATTGTTCATGTGGCATAATTGGAACGGGTCAACATTATTAGACACGTTATTTTCAGAAAACATACAGTGGTTGTTAATATATGTGTATTTAGTAAGTTTTCATGAACCGGATAGTTAAACATTTAAAAATGCCCGGTTACTCCAAAAAGAGCGAAGTATGTATCAATACACAGCTGGCTTCAAAAGCATTCTGTTCTTGTTCCAGGTCACGATGTCCTGACCCTTTTTAAAGATGGATACTTCTGTGAAATCTAAAGCAGGCGTGGTCCTTGAAGAAATCCGTGCTTCAATGTATTTAGATTTATTTTTAATTAAAACTTGAGCAGGGTAGAGACACGTCCAGCATGGACATACCGTGATCAAGGACGTTCGAGGTGAATGCCCTTGTTTCAGTTTTAAAGGTATATTGCAATAACTTTAAAAGCAGTGTATTCTGTGTGATGAATAGTGCACACATTGCAATAGACTACCTGCTGAGGGAATTGGGTCCATGTTGTTGCAAGTGTACTACCATGCCCCCACATTCAATGGCACCCATAGCCAGCCCAGCGTAACATTCTGCGATGATGCAAAGAAATGAGAAATAATAACATTATGAGTGGAATCAGGGTCTTTATTCTTAATTTAGTCAGATGCCATGGTTAAGCTTGAAATAACGCCTACAAGGGCTACAGTAAGCCTCTAAAATAATCAAGGGTGCATCTGAAATACAGTGTCAAGAATGGGCCTACATGAAGTTCGATTCTTCCCAACAGCTTGAGCTGTCAATTATAGTGAGCATAACAGTCTTAAACTAAGACTTAACCAGTCTCTGCCCTTACCGGGACATCCGTGCCAATCAAACTTAGGAATGTTTCACAAACCTAATGTTTTATTGTCCAACCTTAGTCTACAAATAAACACAAAAGATGGTTTGTCAAGGAAGTACTCACAGTTCTGATCTCTCTAGAGCCTTTCACTTCTCCAGACCTCACCAGCAACTTGCAGTGCGACCTCTTTACATTCTTTTCCTTCTCAATGTCTTGCCAATGTAATTCTCTTCTCCAGCCCTGTCTGCACTCTGTCTGGGTTTCCTCACTTTACTTCGTTTTCTCCTAGGTCAGGGTACTCACCCCTTCTCATGCAATTAGTCTGGTTTCTGCCTCGATTCCTCACAACCAAGGGCTTGCATATTCCTCTACAAACTACTATCCGAGGTCTTACCCTGGGCACCCAGCTCCAGGAAGTAATCATGTGTTTGTCCTCCTGTTAACTATATCTAGGCGTCTCCACACCCATTTTCGTCTGGAACACTCCACAGTCTGTTCGATTATCTAGGTTCTCCATGCGCTTTTGACTTCTCTCACCCTCCCTCAGTATTTCTCCTTTGCAGCCCTCTCTGCAATATGTTGGCTTCTCTGCACACTGTATTCTCCAAGGCCATGCTACTAGCTCATCTCCCTGCCTTTGGGTTTGGAATTGTGGTTCCAATTAGCATCAAGCAGTTTATCAACGTGTATAATGAAGGAAGCCAAATAAATAAAATGTTAACTTTCATGCTGGTCAGCCCCACCTGATGGCATTGAGAGGCGGGATGTTTAGTGGTCTGATGTCATGACGGGGCAGTATGTTCAGTGTTCCAAGAAATAAGCCCCCAATTAGAGTGTTTAATGTACAAGGTTATTTAGAGACTTGCAGATGAACAGCCAATCAACATATTGGAATTACCCTCAAAGTGTTGCAATGATAAGATTATGTTAATGGGCCTCATTACGAATGTGGCGGTATGGCAACAACAGCGCAAGTGGTGCTACCGGTGCCATTGTTTCCATACCGCCACATTATAAGTTCTGCTCATGGGTGCCGCTCTGCATGCCTGGTCAGACCAGGCGTGCAGAGCGGCACCCACGAGCAGAACTTGTGATTGCACTGGCACCGTTATAAACGGTGCCGGTGAAACCATGCCCTACAGGGCAGAATGGGGATCGGGAGCCTGCCCACACCAGCACCCGCGAATTGGCAATTACCGGCCCATTCATCTCTTAATGGGCCGGTAACGGCCCATTCACAGGTGCCAGTGCCGGTAGCGAGTTGGGCGGTACACCTCCAAGTTAAGGGCACGGCTACCGCCAAGCTCATAATGAGACCCAATGTGTTGTACGACTTAAATTCTGTGGCCCGGAAGTGGCAGATTTAGAGGGTTTTCAGTTCCGACCGTTTGTCCTACTCCTGGCTGTTTGGATTTAAAAAAGCAGTGTTTTTTCTTGCACCATGTACACTCAATTTTTGAGTATTTTGGATTTATCCTTGGACTACGTGAGGAAGTGCCCCTTTACAGTTGGAGGACCCAGTAATTTATCCAGTTCCCTCTAAAGAGCTGGGGGCTCCTCGCCGCACTAACTAGAAGCACAGCGCCGGCCTGCCGTGACCAAATTGAGTGTGCTTAACTAGGAGGTGTAGCAGATGCCAATTTCCCTAAGGTTTGCCTGATCCCGTGGGCTGCCAGTGTCCAGGGGGCTGCAGGCATTTGAGAGGGGAGCCTCTGATCCGAAGGGACTAGGATATCCTTGAGCACGTAAGTGTGAAAGTGGATGAAAAAACAGCATTGTATATGTTTTCTGTTAATTATTATTTTGGTTAACTAGCTTGAGTGTGAAGGGATGTCCCCCAACTAGGGGAAAATATTGCGCTTTGTAGATGCATGTGATTTTTACTGAGATATTGTAGGCATCGCCTTTGGGTGAGGAAAGTAGAATAGAATTGTGAATTGGTTTGGGATCTTTTCTCATGAGGGGAATAACAGCGTTGTGTAGAAATCGAAATATTTGCTGTTGAATTTATTTTGATATATAGCATTTTATTCCAGTAGAGGCAATAGGAAGATAGCGTGCCATTTTGTATATGTCCTTTTGTCCCAATGAGTTTGACAGCAGGTAGTTGGAGGGGAAGAAGATGGTGTTTCAGTTGTAGGGAAATTGTTAAGAGTGGTGTGTCGAGTAAAGTGAATGTGTTAATGTGTTATGGGGTTTGTAAAGTGTACTTTTGATCATCGAGTGATGAAGGAAGCATAGGAATAATGTGAAGGTATGTGTGTAGTGGAGGAAGGGTGGAGTAAGGAGTGAGTAGTGGGACCGTGTTGTATAGATTTGGTTGAAAATTGGCATTTTTGAAAACTATTCATGGCTCTGTTCTAAGTTGATTAATTGTGATTGGAGGTTTTCAATATTCTGATGCCATATGTTTTTAGTAGTGGGAAGAAAAATAACCTTGTTAGATCGGTGCCGGTGGACACAGTGGGGAGGGATGGCACTCATTGCCATCATGGAAACACCATCCTAGCATGTGTGCACTAAATTGCCACAGTATACAGACAAGATATTAAAATATCACTATGAGTGTGTGTGGGACACAGCAGGGAACATGTTTGAATCAATATCCAAAGAGGGTACATTCAAAAAGGAGGTGGTACAGGATATATATATATATGCATATATTTATACATATTTGCTGACCACATACAAGGGAAAAGAATTGAAGAGCAGACAACACATTTTGGAGTTGTAGAAATTGTTTGAGTAGGGTGAACTTCTACCCATAGTAGGGGTAGGAAACTGGTCCAGCAGTGTCACGATACCGTCCGTCCCACCCGCGTATTGACTCTTCCCAGTTAACACCCTGCAGCCCATGGCAGGATACACTAATCCCTGTCATGTACCAGTAAGGGGGGATATACAAAGGGATGGTATAAAAGACATCAGCCTCAGCACAGACCTCGTGTAATAGTGCTAGTGCCCCTACAACTGACAGAGCATGATACTGTTGGAGATAGAGAAGAATGCACATAGGCAGATATAGAATTTGTTAAAAGAACTGGAGGGGGAGCTAGAAAGGGCAGCATAAGAGTAAGAGGAGAAAAGGTTCACTACGATAATGCCAGACATATGGGAAACAGGGAACATTATGTTTCAATTAGATAGTAAAGCCACTCTGGACACAGACATTTCTATCCTAGAAGAAAAATACAGTGATTCCACATGTGATTAATCATGAAAGAAGGATGATGAGGGGGAAGAGGCACCGGAGGACCTGATGTGTTGAGAAGAGGAAGCAGAGAAATAAAAGGACAGGTCTAGAGGAAGAGGTAGGGAAAGAACGAGAGATAAAACAGAGTCTGAAATTCAACAGAGTAGTCTGAGTGACTGAGAAAAAGACTATCCAGGATAGCCATAGCAAGTAGTGCGACGAGCGAAAGTACAGCAACAGCCCAGAAATAGCTGCCCTTATTACAGAAAATTTACGGGGGCTGTAGTATGTGCCATGGCCAAACATGGACAAAGGGAATTTGATTGACAGTTTGCCATTCGTCACGGCAGGGGCGGGCAACTGAATGTATGCCCTAGAATAGTGCATGGCAGGGATGACTTTAGCTATAGGAGACATGAAGAGTTATATCACCTCCAATGTGAGTGAGCAGGCAGACGGAATATGGGCACGGACAGGATATCAAATGGTAACGTTGAGTAGTAATGCCCACAACAGCGCACCATTCAATAACTGTGGAACACGCATACAGAAAGTACTAAGAGATATGAACCCTGACCCATCAGACATGCACTCTATCTTTGCATGCATTATGATGCCGGATGAAGGCCCCGCACAGCACATTCACCAGGTACTGGAAATGAGGCAGTTAGAAACATGGAAGCCATGGGATATGAATATCCCTGTGTTTTACCACATATTAGTGAAAGGTCTCCCCGAAGAGGTGCAAGCAGAATTGGGACAGTGGGGGGTATTGTGACGAAAGAATGACCCAAAATACTAGTGCACATAATATATCACTGCTGAGTAAAGTAAAACAGGGAGAAAAAAATACTGATGCCCAAAAGGGTGAGGTAAAATTGATGTAAAAGAAGTTGGCTAAGATTATGATGGAAGGCGCAATATTTACTAACATTATACCGGGGCACCCAGAGTACAACATCACGCAGGGAGGGGGAGCTCATTCAGGGAATGTGCAACAAGGGAGGTTATGACCCACAGGGGTTTGGCTAACCATGGGGATATTCACCACAAGCACAGTATTATTTCCACGGAAGGGGGAATTATCAGGGAGTGGGAAGGGTTTGGATATGAGTTGAGTTGAGGCCCAGGTTTGGAGGACCATGTTTTATTTGCAGTAGAGAAGGACACTCTGCACAAGAATGTAGGAGCAGGCCCCAAGCACAATATGATCAGGGTGGGCCCTAGTATATCAGATGCCAACCCATCCCCCAAAACACCAAATACAGATGCCACAGCTTCAGATATCACAACCTCAAATGCCACAGCCACAGATACAACAACTCCAGATGCCAAGGTCCCAGATGCCACAGCCCCAGGTGCCAGAGCAGTAAATGCTGCCCCAGCAAATGCAAATGCTCTTTCACAAAAATGTCCAACCGGCATCACAGCAGCTACCCCAGTTGCCAAAGCACCACAAAATATTTCTCAACAACAGCAGACACTCAAGTTTACAAAACCAAATGCCCTGCAATCACAAGTGTAATCCGTAACACCGATCCAGCCATGGGACAGTAACCTGTTGGCTCAAGACCCAGTAGCACGGTATACAGGGGGAACCGTGTTAGAAGGTAGCCCTTTCCCGAACCCCCAATAGGCCAGCCCACAGAGAGCACTGACATGCTCAGTCCTTTCAGAATATGCAGACACGGAGGAGGAACCCAAGGTTGTGGTGATTATCGGCCAGAAAGGATTCTCATTTTTGCTCGACACAGGAACTACCAAGTCCTGAATTAAGGAGGGTAGATATCCCATGTCAGACAAAGTAATGGACATGCATGGATTTCTGGGGCTATTGTTAAGGTTCCTATACCGAAAGATTTACAGCTCAATATAGGTACACAATAAATTGTGGCACCCCTATTGCATTAGAGAGATGCACCAATCAGCGTAATGGGCAGAGACAAAATGAGCAAAGTGAATATGAACATTTAATTTACAGGAAAGGGCATTGTGTGTGTTAAAAGCCAGGCATTTATCACGTGTGAGGGCAGCACTTATACAAGCATCCTGCACACACAGCACTCTGCGAAGTAAACTGCTCCACCCAGAGCTCTTTCTTTATGGGTTACAGGTATTATTAGGTTCAGTGCTCTGAATTAAGGATCTCACATTGCGATTGCCCACACAGTTTTTATTCAGACCGGCAGTGCACAAGGAGATAGCACCAGGCACTGCAATCATAATACACATAAAACATCAATTATAACAAAAGACGTGGTCATCTTGCATGGCACAGATGATGACGGTACTGAATCGTGCACAGTGGTATGCTTTGACCCCACAAAATGATTGACAGGCATGACATATGAATAGCTCTTTGCAGATGACGGTGATGTAGGGGAGGCAGTGTTACAGATATGCATAGCATGTTAGGTAGTTGTATAACACAGCTGTTAACCAGAAAATATTGGTCGCAAAGAAAGTGAGCCTCATTACGACCCTGTGGTAGCCCTGCCGATAAATAGGGCATGGCTGTGGCTTGAAAAAGTAACTCCCCATTCACATTCGAGTCCCATAGGACTCAATGGGAATGGGGAGGATGGTAGAACCGGCACCATTCAGAATGGTGCCAGTGTTACCGTCAAAGTCTGTAAGTGGGTGCAGCTCTGCCCGCCAGGTCAGACCTGGCAGGCGGCAGGGCATACGGCCCGCAAACTTGTACTCTGCTGGTCTGCTAACAACAGTGCCGGTAAGCCTACTGGAATGGCAGGGTCATAATGAGGCCCATTGTGACCATACTTACAAAAGGATTTCAATAGGGTGCCTAAAGAAATATGGATCAGCGGCCCCCACAATGTCAGCCTACTGAAAGGAATAAGGCTGTTTGCATCAATCTGAAGCAAGGGGCAATGGTACCCCGAGTAAGACAGTACCCCTGTTATGGGAGGAGGATGAGGGAGTATATGACATGATTCTAGCTTTATGGCAACAGGGAATAATTCAGATTTCAGAGTCCCCGCTTAACACTGCGATATACCCTGTCAAGAAAGTAAAGGGGGGGTTCATGTAGCATAATCCAGAGCCACTGCCCATTTAACAATATAGTGGATGCAGAGTTCACAGTGGTACCGAACCCAGCCACCATTTTGTGTAATATACCCACCGAAGCAGCATGCTTCACAGTATTAGATTTGAAGAACACATTCTTTTCAATACCACTTCATCCAAACTCACAGTACCTCAATGAGTTCCACTATCATGGCACTAGGTTCCAACACACTTCACTACCACAAGGGTACCACATAGGGAGGTGCCAAGTTGTTATCCCAGCAACATTTGTAGTACAACCATTGCAGGCAGGAGATCGGACACAGTTGATGGCCTCACCATATCACTGGAAGCTTCCTTAGAGGAGGGAGAAATGCTCTTAATTGACGGGTCAACAATGATTGATCAGAACATGGGTTATCAGCACAGGGGAGAAGCAGTAATGTGCTATCATGATGGGGAGTTCCGGGTTTGGGACAGATTGGTTTGACCCAGTACTTCTATTCACAAGTGGCAGAGCTGGTGGCATTAATAAGAGCAGTGGAAATGTCACAAGGGAACTGTATTAACATCTATTCATATTCGGAATATGTTACCTCAACAGTGCACTCGAAGTTGTCAAGATGGAAGAGGAGGGTGTTCAGAAAAGGTGTTGCACCATAGAGAGCTATTATCGAGATTGATAGAGGCACTGCCCCTTCCCGCAGCACTGGCTGTCATAAAATGTGCACTACATCCATGCCTGCACCATTGTCGTTCACTATCCCCTCTCGCGCTCTCTTTTTCTCATCACCACCTATTTCTGCCTCTGTGCCTACTTTCTGAAAGTTCTTCTTGTCACAACTTCAGCATTATAAACAGACATCATACTTACTGTGATGTGTTATTTGGAAACAGCAATTCACAACTTGTTTGTCCTTTAGTTTAACAATGTGTACACGACATTGAAAACCCTTATTTGAATATTTAGAAAAAGATATCAATGACCGGAAACTCAAAACATGACCAGGAACAGATACCTTGATATGTTGACATTTTTCATGTGGCATAATTGGAACGGGTTAACATTATTAGAGACGTTATTTTCAGAAAACATACAGTGGTTGTTAATGTATGTGTATTTACTAAGTTTTCATGAACCGGATAGTTAAACATTTAAAAATGCCCGGTTACTCCATAAAGAGCGAAGTGTGTATAAATACACATCCGGCTTCAAAAGCATTCTGTTCTTGTTCCAGGTCACGATGTCCTGACCCTTTTTAAAGATGGATTCTTCTGTGCAGTCTAAAGCAGGCGTGGTCCTTGAAGAAATCCGTGCTTCAATGTATTTAGATTTATTTTTAATTAAAACTTGAGCAGGGTAGAGACACGTCCATCATGTGCATACCGTGATCAAGGACGTTTGAGGTGAATGCCCTTGTTTCAGTTTTAAAGGTATATTGCAAGAACCTTAAAAGCAGTGTATTCTGTGTGATGAATAGTGCACACATTGCAATAGACTACCTGCTGAGGGAATTGGGTCCATGTTGTTGCAAGTGTACTACCATGCCCCCACATTCAATGGCACCCATAGCCAGCCCAGTCGTAACATTCTGTGATGATGCAAAGAAATTAGAAATATTAACATTATGAGTGGAATCAGGGTCTTTATTCTTAATTTAGTCAGATGCCATGGTTAAGCTTGCAATAACGCCTACAAGGGCTACAGTAAGCCTCTAAAATAATCAAGGGTGCATCTGAAATACAGTGTCAAGAATAGGCCTACATGAAGTTCGATTCTTCCCAGCAGCTTGAGCGGTCAACTATAGTGAGCATAACAGTCTTAAACTAAGTCTTAACCAGTCTCTGCCCTTACCAGGACACCCGTGCCAATCAAACTTAGGAATGTTTCACAAACCTAATGTTTTATTGTCCAACCTTAGTATACAAATAAACACAAAAGATGGTTTGTCAAGGAAGTACTCACAGTTCTGATCTCTCTAGAGCCTTTCACTTCTCCAGACCTCACCAGCAACTTGCAGTGCTTTCTCCAGACCTCTTTAAATTATTTTCCTTCTCAATGCCTTGCCAATGTAATTCTCTTCACCAGCCCTGTCTGCACTCTGTCTGGGTGTCCTCGCTTTACTTTGTTTTCTCCTAGGTCAGGGTACTCACCCCTTCTCATGCCATTAGTCTGGTTTCTGCCTCGATTCCTCACAACCAAGGGCTTGCATATTCCTCTGCAACAACTATAAGAGGTCTTACCCTGAGCACCCTGCTCCAGGAAGTAATCATGTGTTTGTCCTCCTGTTAACTATATCTGGGCTTCTCCACACCTCTTTTCGTCTGGAACACTCCACAGTCTGTTCGATTATCTAGGTTTCTCCATGCGCTTTTGACTTCTCTCACCCTCCCTCCAGTATTGCTCCTTTGCAGCCCTCTCTGCAATATGTTGCCTTCTCTGCACACTGTATTCTCCAAGGCCATGCTACTAGCTCATCTCCTTGCCTTTGGGTTTGGAATTGTGGTTCCAATTAGCATCAAGCAGTTTATCAACGTGTATAATGAAGGATGCCAAATAATTAAAATGTTAAGTTTCATGCTGGTCAGCCCCACCTGATGGCATTGAGAGGCGGGATGTTTAGTGTTTTGATGTCATGACGGGGCAGTATGTTCAGTGTTCCAAGAAATAAGGCCCCCAATTAGAGTGTTTAATGTACAAGGTTATTTAGAGACTTGCAGATGAGCAGCCAATCAACATATTGGAATTACCCTGAAAGTGTTGCAATGAGAAGATTATGTTAATGGGCCTCATTACGAATGTGGCGGTAAGGCAACAACAGCGCCAGTGGTGCTACCGCCGCCATTGTTTCCATACCGCCACATTATAAGTTCTGCTTGCGGGTGCCGCTCTGCACGCCTGGTCAGACCAGGCATGCAGAGCGACACCCACGAGCAGAACCCGTGATTGCACTGGCACCGTTATGAACGGTGCCGGTGAAACCATGCTCCCACCCCCATTCAGCCCTAAAGGGCAGAATGGGGATCGGAAGCCTGCCGACACAAGCACCCGCGAATGGGCAATTACGGGCCCATTCATCTCGTAATGGGCCGGTAATGGCCCATTCAGAGGTGCCAGTGCCGGTAGCGAGTTTGGCAGTAGCCGTGCCCTTAATCAGGGTATGGCTACCGCCAAACACATAATGAGGCCCAATGCATTGTACAACTTAAATACTGTGGCCAGGAAGTGGCAGATTTAGAGGGTTTTCAGTTCCCGCCGTTTGTCATTCTCCTGGCCGTTTGGATAAAAAAAAAACAGTGTTTTTTCTTGCACCGTGTACACTCCATTGTTCAGTATTTTGGATTTATCCTTGGACTACGTGAGGATGTTCCTCTTTACAGTTGGAGGCCTCATTAAGATATCCAGCTCCCTCTAAAGAGCTGGGGGCTCCTTGCCGCACTCACTAGAAGCACAGCGCCGGCCTGCCGCAACCAAATTGAGTGTACTTAACTAGGAGGTGTAGCAGACGCCAAGTTCCCTAAGGTCTGCCTGATCCCGTGGGCTGCCAGTGTCCAGGGGGTTGCAGGCAGTTGGGAGGGGAGCCTCAGATCCGAAGGGACTAGGATATCCTTGAGCACGTAAGTGTGAAAGTGGATGAAAAAACAGCATTGTATATGTTTTTTGTTAATTATTATTTTGGTTAACTAGCTTGAGTTTGAAGGGATCTCCCCCCTTAGTGGAAAATATTGCGCTTTGAAGATGCATGTGATTTTTACTGAGATATTGTAGGGATTGCCTCAGGGTGAGGAAAGTAGAATAGAATTGTGAATTGGTTTGGGATCTTTTCTCATGAGGGGAATGACAGCGCTGTGTAGAAATCGAAATATTTGTTGTTTGAATTTATTTTGATGTATAGCATTATATTTCATTAGAGGCAATAGGAAGTTAGCGTGCCATTTTGTATATGTCCTTTTGTCCCAATGAGTGGGACAGCAGGAAGTTGGAGGGGTTTAAGATGGTGTTTCAGTTGTAGGGAAATTGATAAGAGTGGTCTGTCGAGTAAAGTGAATGTGTTAATGTGTTATGGGGTTTGAGAAGTGTAGTTTTGATCATGGAGTGATGAAGGAAGCATAGGAATAATGTGAAGGTATGTGTGTAGTGGAGGAAGGGTGGAGTAAGGAGTGAGTAGTGGCACCGTGTTGTATACATTTGGTTGAAAATTGGCATTTTTGAAAACTATTCATGGCACTGTTCTAAGTTGATTAATTGTGATTGGAGGTTTTCAATATTCTGATGTCATATGTTTTTAGTAGTGGGAAGAAAAACAACCTTGTTAGATCAGTGCCAACGGACACAGTGGGGATGGATGGCACTCACTGCCATCATGGAAACACCATCGTAGCATGTGTGCACTTAATTGCCACAGTATACAGACAAGATATTAAAATATCACTATGAGTGTGTGTGGGACACAGCAGGGAACATGTTTGAATCAATATCCAGAGAGGGTATATTCAACAAGGAGATGGTACAGCATATATATATATATACATATATTTATACATATTTGCTGTCCACATACAACGGAAAAGAATTGAAGAGCAGACAACACATTTTGGAGTTGTAGAAATTGTTTGAGTAGGGCGAACTTCCATCCACAGTAGGGGTAGGAAACTGGTCTAGCAATGTCACGATACTGTCCGCCCCACCCGCTTATTGACTCTTCCCAGTTAACACCCTGCAGCCCATGGCAGGATACACTAATCCCTGTCATGTACCAGTAAGGGGGGATATAAAAAGGGATGGTATAAAAGTCATCAGCCTCAGCACAGAGCTTGTGTAATAGTGCTAGTGCCCCTACAACTGACAGAAACATGATACTGGTGGAGATAGAGAAGAATGCACATAGGCAGATAAAGAATTTGTTAAAATAACTGGAGGGGGAGCTAGAAAGGGCAGCATAAGAGCAAGAGGAGAAAAGGTTCACTGCCATAATGCCAGACATATGGGAAACAGGGAACATTATGTTTAAATTAGATAGTAAAGCCACTCTGGACACAGACATTTCTATCCTAGAAGAAGAATACAGTGATTCCACATGTGATGAATCATGAAAGAAGGATGATGAGGGGGAAGAGGCACCGGAGGACCTGATGTGTTGAGAAGAGGAAGCAGAGAAATAAAAGGACAGGTCTAGAGGAAGAGGTAAGGAAAGAACGAGAGATAAAACAGAGTCCAAAATTCAACAGAGTAGTCTGAGTGACTGAGAAAAAGACTATCCAGGATAGCCATAGCAAGTAGTGCGACGAGCGAAAGTACAGCAACAGCCCAGAAATAGCTCCCCTTATTACAGAAAGTTTACGGGGGGCTGCAATATGTGCCATGGCCAAACATGGACAAAGGTAATTTGATTGACAGTTTGCTGTTTGTCACGGCAGGGGCCGGCAACTCAATGTATGCCCTAGAGAAGTGCATGGCAGGGATGACTTTAGCTATAGGAGACATGAATAGTTATATCACCTCCAATGTGAGCGAGCAGGCAGACGGAATATGGGCACGGACAGGATATCAAAGGGTAACGTTGAGTAGTAATGCCCACAACAGCGCACCATTCAATAACTGTGGAACATGCATACGGAAAGTACTAAGAGATATGAACCCTGACCCATCAGACATGCACTCTATCTTTGCATGCATTATGATGCCGGATGAAGGCCCCGCAGAGCACATTCACCAGGTACTGGAAATGAGGCAGTTAGAAACACGGAAGCCATGGGATATGAATATCCCTGTGTTTTACCACATATTAGTGAAAGGTCTCCCAGAAGTGGTGCAAGCAGAATTGGGACAGTGGTGGGTATTGTGACGAAAGAATTACCCAAAATACTAGCGCACATAATATATCACTGCTGAGTAAAGCAAAACAGGGAGAAAAAAAAATACTGATGCCCAAAAGGGTGAGGCAAAATTGGTGTAAAGGAAGTTGGCTAAGATTATGATGGAAGGCGCAGTATTTACTAACATTATACCAGGGCACCCAGAGTACAACATCACGCAGGGAGGGGGAGCTTATTCAGGGAATGTGCAACAAGGGAGGGTATGACCCACAGTGGTATAGCTAATCATGGGGATATTCACCACAAGCAGGGTATTTTTTCCATGGAAGGGGGAATTATCAGGGAGTGGGAAGGGTTTGGATATGAGTTGAGGCCCAGGATTGGTGGACCATTTTTTATTTGCAGTAGAGAAGGACACTCTGCACAAGAATGTAGGAGCAGGCCCCAAGCACAATATGATCAGGGTGGGTTCCTAGTATGATGCCAGATGCCAACCCATCCCCCACAACACCAAATACAGATGCCACAGCCTCAGATATCACAGCGTCAGATGCCACAGCCCCAGATACAACAACTCCAGATGCCAAAATCCCAGATGCCACAGCCCCAGGTGCCAGAGCAGTAAATGCTGCCCCAGCAAATGCAAATGTCGTTTCACCAAAATGTCCAACCGGCATCACAGCAGCTACCCCAATTGCCAAAGCACCACAAAATATTTCTCAACAGCAGACACTCAGGTTTAATCAACCAAATTCCCTGCAATCACAAGTGTAATCCGTAACACCGATCCAGCCATGGGACAGTAACCTGTTCGCTCAAGACGCAGTAGCACGGTATACAGGGGTAACCATGTTAGGAGGTAGGCCTTTCCCGAACCTCCAATAGGCCAGCCCACAGAGAGCTCTGACATGCTCAGTCCTTTCAGAATATGCAGACACAGAGGAGGAACCCAAGGTAGAGGTTAATATTGGCCAGAAAGGATTCTCATTTTTGCTTGACACAGGAACTACCAAGTCCTGAATTAGGGAGGGTAGATGTCCCATGTCAGACAAAGTAATGGACATGCATGGATATCTAGGGCTATTGTTAAGGTTCCTATACTGAAAGATTTACAGCTCAATATAGGTACACAATAAATTGTGGCACCCCTATTGCATTAGAGAGATACACCAATCAGCGTAATGGGCAGAGACAAAATGAGCAAAGTGAATATGAACATTTCATTTACAGGAAAGGGCATTGTGTGTGTTCCACGGCAGGCATTTATCACGTGTGAGGGCAGCACTTATACAAACATTCTGCACACACAGCACTCTGTGAGGTAAACCGCTCCACCCAGAGTTCTTTCTTTATGGGGTACAGGTATTATTAGGTTCAGTGCTCAGAATTAAGGATCTCACATTGCGATTGCCCACACAGTTTTTATTCAGACCGGGGCAGTGCACAAGGAGATAGCACCAGGAACTGCAATAATAATACACCTACAAGCATCAATTATAACAAAAGACGTGGTCATCTTGCATGGCACAGATGATGATGGTACTGAATGGTGCACAGTAGTAGGCTTTGACCCCACACAACGATTGACAGGCATGACAGATGAATAGCTCTTTGCAGATGATGGTGATGTAGTGGAAGCAGTGTTACAGATATGCATAGCATGTTAGGTAGTTGTACAACACAGCTGTTCATTAGAAAATATTGGTCGCAAAGACAGTGGGCCTCATTACGACCCCGGTGGTAGCCCTGCTGGTAAAAAGGGCATGGCTGGAAAAAGTAACTCCCCATTCTCATTTGAGCCCCATAGGACTCAATAGAAATGGGGAGGATGGTAGCACCGGCACCATTCATAATGGTGCCAGTGCTACCGTCAAAGTCTGTAAGTGGGTGCAGTTCTGCCTGCCAGGTCAGACCTGGCAGGCGGGAGGGCATCCGGCTTGCAAACTTGTACTCTGCTGGTCCGCTAACAACAGTGCCGGTAAGACTACCGGAATGGCAGGGTCGTAATAAGGCCCATTGTCACCATACTTGCAAAAGGATTTCAATAAGGCGCCTAAAGAATTATGGATCAGCGGCCCCCACAATGTCAGCCTGCTGAAAGGAATAAGGCTGTTTGCATCAATCTGAAGCAAGGGGCAATGTTAGCCCGAGTAAGACAGTACCCCTGTTATGGGAGGCGGATGAGGGAGCATATGACATGATTCTAGCATTATGACAACAGGGAATAATTCAGATTTCAGAGTCTCCGCTTAACACGGCCATATACCCTGTCAAGAAAGTAAAGGGGCGGTCATGTAGCATAATCCAGAGCCACAGCCCATTTAACAATATAGTGGATGCAGAGTTCACAGTGGTACCGAACCCAGCCACCATTTTGTGTAATATACCCACCGAAGCAGCATGCTTCACAGTATTAGATTTGAAGAATGCATTCTTTTCAATACCATTTCATCCAAACTCACAGTACCTCAATGAGTTCCACTATCATGGCACTAGGTTCCAACACACTTCACTACCACAAGGGTACCACATAGGGAGGTGCCAAGTTGTTATCCCAGCAAAATTTGTAGTGCAACCATTGCAGGCAGGAGATTGGACACAGTTGATGGCCTTACCATATCACTGGAAGGTTCCTTAGAGGAGTGAGAAATGCTCTTAATTGACGGATCAACAATGATTGATCAGAACATGGGTTATCAGCACACAGGAGAAGCAGTAGTGTGCTATCATGATGGGGAATTCCAGGTTTGGGACAAATCGGTTTGACCCAGTACTTCTCTGCACAGGTGGCACAGCTGTTGGCATTAATAAGAGCAGTAGAAATGTCACAATGGAACTGTACTAACATCTATTAATATTCAGAATATGTTACCTCAACAGTGCACTCGAGGTTGTCAAGATGGAAGAGGAGGGTGTTCAGAAAAGGTGTTGGCACAACGGTGCACCATAGAGAGCTATTATTGAGATTGATGGGGGCATTGCCCCTACCCGCAGCACTGGCTGTCGTAAAATGTGCACTACATTCATGCCTGCACCATTTTCGTTCATTGTCCGCTCTCGCGCTCTCCTTTTCTCCTCACCACCTATTTATGCCTCTGTGACTACCTTCTGAAAGTTCTTCTTGGCACAACTTCAGCATTATAAACAAATATCATACTTACTGTGATTTGTTATTTGGAAACAGAAATTCACAACTTCTTTGTCCTTTAGTTTAACAATGTGTACACGACATTGAAAACCTGTATTTGAATGTTTAAAAAAAATATCAATGACCGAAAACTCAAAACATGACCAGGAACAGATACCTTGATATGTTGACATTGTTCATGTGGCATAATTGGAACGGGTCAACATTATTAGACACGTTATTTTCAGAAAACATACAGTGGTTGTTAATTTATGTGTATTTATTAAGTTTTCATGAACCCGCTAGTTAAATATTTAAAAATGCCCGGTTATTCCAAAAAGAGCAAAGTATGTATTAATACACATCCGGCTTCAAAAGCATTCTGTTCTTGTTCCAGGTCACGATGTCCTGTCCCTTTTTAAAGATAGATTCTTCTGTGAAATCTAAAGCAGACGTGGTCCTTGCAGAAATCCGTGCTTCAATGTATTTAGATTTATTTTTAATTAAAACATGAGCAGGGTAGAGACACGTCCATCATGTACATACCGTGATCAAGGACGTTTCAGGTGAATGCCCTTGTTTCAGTTTTAAAGGTATATTGCAAGAACCTTAAAAGCAGTGTATTCTGTGTGATGAAAAGTGCACACATTGCAATAGACTGCCTGCTGAGGGAATTGGGTCCATGTTGTTGCAAGTGTACTACCATGCCCCCACATTCAATGGCACCCATAGCCAGCCCAGTCGTAACATTCTGTGATGATGCAAAGAAATGAGAAATAATAACATTATGAGTGGAATCGGGGTCTTTATTCTTAATTTAGTCAGATGCCATGGTTAAGCTTGCAATAACGCCTACAAGGGCTACAGTAAGCCTCTAAAATAATCAAGGGTGCATCTGAAATACAGTGTCAAGAATGGGCCTACATGAAGTTCGATTCTTCCCAGCAGCTTGAGCGGTCAACTATAGTGAGCATAACAGTCTTAAACTAAGTCTTAACCAGTCTCTGCCCTTACCAGGACATCCGTGCCAATCAAATTTAGGAATGTTTCACAAACCTACTGTTTTATTGTCCAACCTTAGCCTACAAATAAACACAAACGATGGTTTGTCAAGGAAGTACTCATAGTTCTGATCTCTCTCTAGGCTCTAGCCTTTCACTTCTCCAGACCTCACCAGCAACTTTCAGTACGTTCTCCAGACCTCTTTACATTCATTTCCTTCTCAATGCCTTGCCAATGAAATTCTCTTCTCCAGCCCTGTCTGCACTCGGTCTGGGTATCCTCGCTTTACTTCGTTTTCTCCTATGTCAGGGTACTCACCCCTTCTCATGCCATTAGTCTAGTTTCTGCCTCGATTCCTCACAACCAAGGGCTTGCATATTCCTCTGCAAACAACTATCAGAGATCTTACCCTGGGCACTGTAAGGATATTTGGCGTGTTACAGTACAGAGTACAGCAATACTGCACAAGTAGCAAAATTTTTTGCAGCACCACCACCACAAGGGTGCGGTGCATTGCTATATGGGTTAGCAGATTAACAAGGAAAGACAGACTATTCAGTCAAAAACGATTTTAACATATAAGATGCAAATCTATTTTTACAGTTAAAAGCACACGTGTTCATTTAAAAATGCACACTATTTTTCACCTGAAATGCCTATATTGCTAGAGACACATTTGAAAATTAACAGCTAACCTATTAACCATTAACCTGACTAATAAAACCTTATTTTAATATAACCCACTAATAAAATGTGTTCTCCACTGCAGAATTAGGCATACTCTGAAAACCATTTAAATGTGTGTGCAGATTTTTCTCTTCTCTTCTCTGCCTGATTCTCTGTGTTTTTGTGCACAGTAACTGCAGGAAGGAGGAAGTCAGATTTGCAACAATTGCAAATGTATAAGCGAAGCTATTGTTGAAGAGTAGGAGGATGAGAGATGATGGATTTCATTGGGACACGTCATACAGAGGGCTGAGAGGAAAGTTTTAGTGGGCAGTATCAGGGAAAAAGACAGGCAGACATCTTTCTGCACTACTGGGGAGAAGACCTGGCTGTGGGGTCCTGACTGAATGCAGATTCCGGTGTCCTGCTGCAGTCGAGACTGAAGAGAGCTGAAAGAAAAACCTTTCCACTGGCTGAGGCATTCCTATCTGAAAAAGCTGAGAATTCCAGGCAATGACCCCGGCTTGAGAAGGCAAGCGTTCCTTTTTGCTGGAGTTAATCCAAGAGAGCCACATTCACAAAGAGAACAACTGAAGAACACTCAGATAAGGTAATTACCTAAGCGTGGGAGCCGGGTGTGTGCACGAAAATATGCAGTCAGTGTAGGATTCCTGTGCGTGTCTTAATCAAATACCAATGTTGCAATTTGAGTTCTGTTCTCCGCCACGCTCTTTGCAGTGTGACATAGAAAATGCTTTTACTGTACCATTTTATTTATTTCTGTAAAGAATGAGGTCATGTCTAAATGCAAATTTTATAATACAGAAAATATTTGAAAACAGACGGGTGGTTTATTTTCTATTTACCATTACAATGCCAATGATGTGGGGAGATTTTTAAACAGTGCAATGGTCATTTTAAGACAGATGTGTGCATGTCAGAATCAGTATGAATAATTGTGAGTAACTGTAGCATAACTTGTTGGAGGTACATGAGCCAACGGGAAGAGAGACTCTCTGAACATAGCTCCCTACCGTATATAAGGTAGTGGAAATTACCACAAGACTACCACATATAGCTCTCTGTCGTAAATAAGTCAGTGAGTTCGCCCATGGTGGCACACCAACACTATCACTGGAAATGTGGTATTCCTAGAATGCAGGTCTGAGGTCTCTCTAGTGATCACACGAAAAATCTAAGCAAAGATAAGGGATTCTGGACATTGGGGCCACAAATAAAACAAGGGAAGTATGCTCACCAAAATACCACCAACCACGTATACCAAATATGCAGGTCTGGGTGCTGAAATAATGCATGTCCATTGTATTATTGTTGCACATGGCCAAATCTGAATACAAAGAGTGATTATTGCTAAGTTATTTTTCGGCGGTAATAAAATACCGTCAGGCCCCAAATCTCCACAAAATACCCTGCATATTTATGGTGCGTTGCAGGCCGGGAAAGTGATCATAGAGTACCTACTGGGCGTGGCAAGCGTGTCTCACACTGCCATTTGCACATTAAAGGGAACCCATTTTATAATAGCAGTGTGCCACTAAAAACGAATTTCAGCATGTCACAAAGGGAAACCACATTCTCAGATCTAGTGCAATATTTAGAGGCAAAGTTATTTGCACATGGGAATTGGTCTTCGAATAGCACGTTAGACTGGAGTAACCGCATTCAGGGTGAGGTGCAGAAAGAAAAACTAGACAATATTTTTGCAGAAGGCAGCATAATTCAGGTCTGCCTTACAAGATTATTGAATGCAGCCGATAAAAGTGCAGAGAAAGACTGTTTAATACGGCTATGCGGCAAAATATGGTTTATTTTAAACAAGTCCCTGCGAATGCAAGAGAATGATACTCAGCTAATTAACAGGTTAAAGACTGAATTAGACGGGGCAAGTAAAAATCAGGAAATGTTGAGAGCAGAATTGGATGTATGCCAAAAAGACATGCAATTAAAATGCAGAGACTTTGATACTCAGTTATCCAAAAGCAAGAAACAATTTGAAGATAGTGAGCAAGAATTGACACACTTGAAAGCCTTAGTGGATCACATTAGGCAGGATAAAGATGAGGTTGTTTCAGAAATGCAGATTTTACAAAAAGAACATTGCGAAAAAGAAGGTGATCTCCAGAGTGCAGAACAAGAAATGATTAAAATGATCCAAGAAAGAGACAAGAGAAATAAAGAGTTCAATGAATGCCAAATGCAAATGTGCGATATGCAGGAGGCAATTAATAAAATGAGTGATGAAAATAATTACTTGCATGATGAAGCCAACAGACTCCTTAAAATGTGTAAGGACTTAGAACAGCAAATGTGCATCCCCAGGTCCCAGGAGAGGCGGCAGGGTACCACATTCAATGGAGTGGAGGTGAATTCTAGCTCTGCCCAAAGAGCTAGTGCCCCAGTGACAGGGCCGGTGACTGAACTTGGTTGCAGCGCCCTTGGGGGATTTGATACTCCCATTGGGGGCAGCCACCAATCTCATACACCTGAAAACAGGATTGAATCACAAAATAGTGCAATTCCATGCATTGCAACAAGTAGCCCCATAAAAATAATGAAATCCATTAAAGCCCTGATCAAACCATTTAAAAAGGGAGGTGAATGCTGCATTGAGGATCACTTAGAAGCGGTACATGACATTTTTAAAGCGCTCCAGATACCTAAGGAACAGTACAGACAATATTTTCATTTAACTTTAGATGCCCCGACGGCCAGCATCATAAGGGGATTAAATGAACAGCAGAATATGACATGGCTGGAGTTTGAAAAAGAAATTAGGCGTCATTTTTCTCCTTTTCAGTCATTGCAGGAGGCAAAGAAAGTCGCGTACACTATTACTGCTGGACCTAATACATCCCCTCGCCAATTTTTACAAGACTTAAAAAGAGCATTCTCTCGCTTTGATGTATCTTTTGACTCAAATTCCAATGAGTTTAAAACCGCATACTTCTATGGGCTACAGAAAGACATCATATCCCAATTGGTCCGTGAATTTGACCGTGACAAGTCCCTTGAATGGATTGTACATCAAAGCACAAAGCTATATGAGGTACTCTATTGTCAGGGTAGAGAAAGTGATAAAATGAAAGATACTAGGCCTAAATCTAAAGAACCCTCAGCCACAGTAATGGAAATCAGGTCAGCCAAAATGTCCCTTGAGTCTGCTCAAAGCCAAGGTAAAAATAATGTGACACCTGAACAAAGGGGTAATCAACAAAGATCGCCATTTCCTGTACCAATGTTCCAATCACATGATCCTAGTAATAGAGAGAGCTACATCAGCCCTAGATATTTAGGAGATAGACCCCGGGTAAGATACCGGTCTGATATGGCAGGTATGAACAATAACCAGAGACAAAATCAAGATCAAAGAAACGATGGTCCCTACCAGTCATTGGGGACACAGAGTAGGTTTGATCCCAACACCATGATATATGGTAATCAAGATAGGCCCCGATATGTGGATCGATTTACTGATAATGGAAATCAACATAGGGGCCAGTACCCACAATCTGAGAGACAGGACATGAGGCAAAACGTGAACTACAGTCCACCCCAGTACAATGATTCCCCACCAGGGGACTATAATCAAAGGATGGGTGCAACCCGCTCCCCTCCACAAATAAATCAAGAGTTCAGAAACCATCCCAACCGGTATCAATCACCTGAGAGGTATCAGAATAGATCCAATCAGGGGGAAAACAACCAATATCGACCTAGGCCACAGAAAGAGGATCCTATAGAGATGGAAAGGTTCCAGTGCCTTGAGGCCCAAGTGAAAATGTTAGCTGAGCAAATAGGAAAGCTCTATACAGCGCAAAAACAACCTTCCAAAGAGGGGGCTGATGGCCATAGCAATGACCGGGGGGCTTCCGAAAAGTGACTAAGTACTCATGATAACTGCAGTGCCAAAATGACAGATTGCTCTGATATAATTTTGCATAACGACTCTGAGATGTCTAATGGATTAAAAATGAAAGTACCAGTAAATGAAATTGTGACAGAAAGTGCAAATACTTCTAAAAAAGAGGTACGGTTTAACTTAGAGCTAAATAAAACAGTAAAGATTTGCACAAATGAAAAAGAAACATTAGGAATTCCAAAAGAACAAAGGAACAGATTTAAGAAAAATGACTCATGCATGGGGAATACCAGTGAACAGGGAGTAAGTGGGGATGCCATAGCTCCTTCCCTGGGCAAGCAAAACAATGACCAAACACAGACAGAAAAAGGAAATACTCACAAGGAGGGTACAAGTCAATCACCTGAAAAATTCTTTGAGCCACATATTTTTGAAGAGGCTGAAAGGGCTGGTATTACACTAAATGATCACAAATGCACAGAATTAAAAAATGACAAATTGCTGAATGATGTTGTTACACATGTTCAGTTGGGAGGTTGTAATGTGGTCTCTGATGTTACCCAGATGGATGGGCGAACAGTGGCCACACTCCAAAAAACCTCTGAACATGGAGAAATGAATAAAATATCTCGCACAGAAATGGGTAAAAAGGAGGGAAAAATGTCTTTTCATTTACCAATGTGCTTAGCCAAAAGTGAAAAAGACCTGAGAAAGGTGAGCCCTGAAATCAGTAAGAATTCACATTTCTTATGTGTATTAGAGGAAGTTGAGGACAGATATTATGCACCCATCACTGTAGAAGAAAAATGCCACACCTTCGCTATGATTGACACTGGCGCACAGGCCACAATTATGTCCAAGGAGCTGGTAAAGAGTATCAATGAAGGGAGGCCTCCACAGAGTCAGATCACAGTGAAGGCAAATCAAGGCCCAGTGCATAACTTTAATGGGGAGGAGGTGCCCATCATAGGTGTAACTGAGGTTGACATAAAAATAGGAAAGCACAGAATGAAACAAGAGGTATTGATCACATCTATTTGTGAAATTCCATTTCTGATGGGGACAGATTGCCTGAAAAGATTGTCTCCTCTCATAGATGGGGTGAATGGAGTGCTGTGGTCCTTAACCAAAAAACCATTGAGGCCTAAGAAACTAAAATCACAAAACAGCAATATAAAAGAATGTCACACCGTTGCCAAAACAAATGATGCTGTGGAGGTATATCTCCAGAATAGCTGCATACCTAGTGTCACTGTTATATTAATGTGTCAAGACAAAGATCAGAGCGACAATGAAAAACTACCTGTACAAATATACTTGGACCCAAGGAAAGATTGGCAGACTGCCATAGACGAACACACATTACGTTTCTATTTAAAAGAGAAAACATGCAAACAGAATATTGTTCCTAAAACAGATTCAGAAAAACACATTACCACTCTGGCAGAAATACACATGGAAGATGAGCAACCATGGGTTCACGTTGGTATAAATGATTATCTTAAAACAATAAAAGCCACTTTAGCGCTTGAACATGAAAGGAGTTTCATTAATGAGAAATTGTTGCAAAAAAATTATGGAGAGGGAAGAAATCCCTAAATTTAGGATTAAAAACCAATATGTTTCTGGGTTGGACAGTCCAGACTTTGAAAACCGAATTACAGGCAGATGCATGCTTAAAATTAGCATTGGGCAGAAAACAATTTACCATAATGTATGGATAGTGAATGGAGCACAAAATGAATTTTACATGGGCAATGACATCATGCACAGAATGTGTATGGTGTTAGATTTCCTTAATCAAAAAATATGGTCACGCCTAGGTGGGCCGGCACCTGAATTTGAAGACAAAAGAAGGGCTTATCATTGTGCACAACTGGTTCCTTATGCAGTCGAATTACAAATGAGGAAAGATACTATTATTCCTGCATTTACAAAACAGTTTGCAATAACACTGAAATGCAAAAATGGACAGCAGATGAAAGGCTCTGATGCATTTGTATGCCTGAATGAATCCATAAAACAGCAAGGCCTGGATTATGAATACATTCCATTGGTAGACATTGGTGAGGGATCTGTAAAAATCATGGTAAATAATAAAGGTTGTCAGGATATTCATTTAGAGGAAAACTCCCCATTAGGAATGGCCATACAAAAATCACATTATACGGCAGATTTAAATAACATGGTGATTGGGAATATTCCTGAAAAATATGTAGATGCCAAGGGCGAGTTGCCAGAACACCTGGACTCTCAGCCCAAAGGAATATTTAAAATTCATTCTGTGTATCCTTATGATTCAAATGAGACAGTGTGCTGCCATCAAGAGGATTGCATAATATTCAATTTAAATGAAAATGAAACAGGAAATCAGCCCATTGAAGTGGAAGCTGATATGCCAAAATATTTAAAAGTGGCAGCTCTACAAAAAGACACAGCCACACAGTTAGAGGAAAGCGCTGAGATTCCTTTACCAGAAGAGTTTCCAGAATTTTCCAGAATGGTAGAAGAGCAGATCTCCTTAGCGGATGCATGTGACAGCGATGAGGATCGAGACGACCTGAGGGAAATATTTATGGAGTTTAAGGATGTATTTGCAAAAGATGCTTATGATTGTGGTTTAACTGGTTTACATGTGGCCACACTACCAGAAGGTTGTAGCAGAAATCCAGTGTTTGTACGCCAGTATAGACTACCGCTGGCATGTTTAGAATCATTGGCAGAGATTATTAAAAATTTGGAATCACGGGGAATAATTAGGCCCATTCATAGCACATCCATTACGCCTATTTTAGGTGTGTTAAAGCCAAATGGTCAATGGCGGCTGTGTGCAGACTTAAGAGAGTTAAATAAAAGAGTACCAGTATCTAGATGGCCACTACCATTCATTGATCAGGGCCTAGCTCAGATACATGGTTCAAAGGTATTTACCACATTAGATCTCACATCTGGATATTGGTGTGTGCCATTGGCAGAGGAGATACAACACCTATTTTCCTTTACATTTGACAGGACTCAATATGCCTGGCTTAGAGCTCCGTTCGGGTACATCAATAGTGGGAGTGAATTTGGCATATTTTTGAGAAAGGCCATGCCGGATGCAGCGGAAAGAGGAACAATAGTTTATGTGGATGATGTCCTGATAAAAAATGAAAACCTTAAAAGCCATTTTGATGAAATAAGACATGTGCTTGGCCAATTGCAGAAAGCAGGCGCCAAAGTATCTTTACAAAAAGCACAATGGTGCAAGAAAAAAGTGAACTTTCTAGGGCATGAAGTGACTGAACATGGGCTAAATCCACAAAGGAAGAAAATAGAGGCCATACAAAGATTAAAAGATCCTAAAAATGTGAAAGGAGTAAAAAGTTTATTAGGGATGACAGGCTATAACAGAAAGTTCATTGAGAATTATGCAGAAATCACTCAACCATTGACTAAACTGCTTAAACTAAATACTCCCTGGAGATGGGAAAGAGAGCAGTCTGATGCAGTGGCTAGATTGAAGGAATGTCTTGTAAAGGCACCATGTTTAGCATACCCCATAAAGGACAGGGATTTCTTTATAGAAATAGGCTTTTCTGAACATTGTATGTCAGCAGTGTTATCACAAAAACACGATTTGAATCACAAAACCATTGCATATGCAAGTAAGGCATTTTCCCAAGTTGAAATGAAATTTAATGAATGTGAAAAGGCCCTATTAACCACTGTGTGGGCGCTACAACATTTTCGCCCCATTGTTCAGGGAGAAAAGGTGATTATTGAAACAAATCATCAACCTTTGCAATTTTTAGAGAGTAAAAGAATTAGATCAGGCAATCTAGCGCAATCCAGAATCACTTCATGGACGCTGGCATTACAAGGTTTTCTCGTAGAAGTGAGATATGGACAAAATAAAAAGAGCCCAATTGCTCAAGGGTTAGCTGACTTACATGACTGTGCAGCTGAACAAATACCAAATGAAATGGAAGTGGAAGCTAGTTTACAGGAATTTGAACAATCACCACACAAAGCTTTTGATGAAAAAACATGCAAGGATTTGCCAACTGTATATGTGGATGGTTGTGCTTTTCACATTGAAAATGACAGTAATAAACAATTAGTGGCAGGAATAGGAAATGTCTGGTTGAAATGTGAAGGCGTTCCTAGTATAGGGATGAGGATTGGAGATAGGAGCAGTCAGGTGGCGGAATTTGCAGCCATCTATAAAGCAATTGCTACTGCAGTTGATAAAAAGTTCAGTGAAATTGTCCTGGTGACTGATTCTGACTATGCACGGAATAGCTTTGTGGAGTATTTGCCTGGTTGGAAAGCAAGAGGCATGGTTACATACAACAAAAAGCCACTTAAACATGGAAAAATGATACAAGCCATAGACAAATTGGTGTCAGAAAATAATTTAACAATATACTGGAGAAAAATTCGTGGGCATTTAAAAACACCAGGAGAGGATAAGGAGGGAAATGATAAGGCAGACCATCTGGCTAAGATTGGGGCTGTGATGGGAGAATTGCTACCTATTGATTATTTAATGGGTGAAATACAAATTGATGCAGTCACACGTTCTAAAGCACCAAAGGAGGTAGATCAACCGGTGGTGCAGTGGAGTCATGACACGCCAGACCAAGATTTGATTGAGGCACAAAAGAATGATCAAATTTTGGGAATCTATTATAATCATTTGATAGATCCTGAACAAAATCCTTTAACAGAAAATGATTGTATGGGAAAAGAAGAGTTGAGGGTGTTATTAAAGAACAAAACACGAATTAGATTACAGGATGGACTCATGATTAGAGAGTCCATAACAGGGCAAATACAGTGGGTAGTACCCCTTTCATTCAGAGGACTAATGCTACACCATGCACACGATGCCATAACTGCAGGCCATAGAGGTTCACAAAAAACATTAGAAATACTAAAAGATTATGCTTACTGGCCTCATATGTCCCAAGATGTGGAATTATATACTAGAGGATGTCTAGTATGCGCCCAATTTAAACCTGCTTCACCAATGCACAGAGCACCATTGATGAAAAGAGGCCTAACTCTTCCATGGTCAGATTTGCAAATAGACTATGTAGGTCCTTTAAAAAGGTCGAGCAGGGGACACCGTTATATTTTGAGTGTGGTATGTTTGATATCAAAGTGGATTGAGTGCATTCCTGCACCAGATTGTAGTGCGCAAACAGCAGCCACATTGCTGGTGAACCATGTGTTCTCAAGGTTTGGGTTGCCGCAAAGAATTGAGTCAGACAGAGGAAGTCATTTCACAAGTACTCTAATGAGCAAGGTATGGCAAATACTAGGTGTAAAAAGGAAACTACATATCGCATATCGGGCGGCGTCTTCAGGTACAGTTGAAAGAAGCAATAGGTCTGTTGTGGATATTTTAAAGAAATTTGTGGCAGAAGCAGGTTCCAGCTGGGATTTGCGTTTACCATTGGTTTTGATGGCAATCAGGTCGACTCCTGCCAAAGCAACAGGTGTTAGCCCCCATGAGGTCTTAACAGGTAGAAAAATGGTGTTACCACAACACCTACTATACAGAACACATGAGCAAACTCTAGTGAGTGCATCCACGGTTCATGAATATATTGATGAACTGAGGAGGCATTTGCAACATGCATTTGCTTTTGTGCAGAGAAATCTGGAAAGGGCTGCTGACAGTGCTAAGTCATATTATGACAAAAAGACATCAGTAAAGGAATACAATGTAGGGGATCAGGTGTACAAGTTTCATTTTGGAAAAAGTAAACAGAAAAATTCTAAATTTCTAGCAGCCTGGCAGGGGCCATTTCGAATTATAGATAAGGTCTCTCCTGTAGTGTATAAAATTTTGAAAAATGAAGGTGAAACAGCAATAGAGCAGTTTGTCCATGTAAATCAAATCAAACCATGCCATCCCAGACATGAGATCAGGCAGCTTGAGCATGTGGAAACGGATAGAGTCCCTTGAGAAAATAAATGGGTGTAATCAGGAGGCAGTGACAAAGAAGTTAAAAAAAAGTTGATTGTTATGATGGCACATAAACACTGTAATATATGTAAAAATATATAATATAAATAAATAAATAAATAAATAAATAAATAAATGCACATATAACGGAAGCTCGTGGTTGGTGTGCAGAGAGAAAGTGTATTAAATATTGAATGCTGTTTTATATATGCTTGTTTTCTTTTAACTTGTATTTGATTTCAGAAAAAAAAAAACAGAAAAAAATATAAACGAAATATTTTTACCAAGCATGTTTTATTTTTGGCAAAAGGTGGAAATTAGTATTGTGCTATGTACTTAATCTGTTTATTTTCTATTTTGATTTAGACAATTAACATTATTTGGTCGGAGGTTCCGGGATCAGAGGCCACGGGAGACGATGGAGTTCTGGAGTCCCCTGGATGAAGACCAAAAGATGCCTGCCTCCAGGTGGAGGTGAAGACAAAATAACCGGAATGCCAAAAGAGATGACTACTGTGGATTCAAGATTGCCAAGATGAAAGAGTACTCGAATGAACCGAATAACATCGCTGGTCGGGACATACCAAAAGAGACAAAACAAAAGTTCCGGCATATGAAGTTCCACGTATTTATTATTTTAATTATTTATTTTAACTTGTTATATTACTTATTTGTTTTAGTTAGTTGTTTTATTTCATTGTTTTTAATTGACTTGGAAAATTTAAACTTAAAGTAATGCCACTTCCACTGAGAGGGCAAATGTGGAACATTTTATGAACTGATGGACTCAGATGAAATGTTGAATGCAAATTTTCATTGATGCACATGAATATTCATTTTGTTGGATTGCTATATTGTAAAAAAAAAAAAATAGAACAAGTTGTTTTTAGGAATTGGCTTGGATTATAGCCAAGTTCTAAAAACAAAAGGAGGGTATATGTAAGGATATTTGGCGTGTTACAGTACAGAGTACAGCAATACTGCACAAGTAGCAACATTTTTTGCAGCACCACCACCACAAGGGTGCGGTGCATTGCTATATGGGTTAGCAGATTAACAAGGAAAGACAGACTATTCAGTCAAAAACGATTTTAACATATAAGATGCAAATCTATTTTTACAGTTAAAAGCACACGTGTTCATTTAAAAATGCACACTATTTTTCACCTGAAATGCCTATATTGCTAGAGACACATTTGAAAATTAACAGCTAACCTATTAACCATTAACCTGACTAATAAAACCTTATTTTAATATAACCCACTAATAAAATGTGTTCTCCACTGCAGAATTAGGCATACTCTGAAAACCATTTAAATGTGTGTGCAGATTTTTCTCTTCTCTTCTCTGCCTGATTCTCCGTGTTTTTGTGCACAGTAACTGCAGGAAGGAGGAAGTCAGATTTGCAACAATTGCAAATGTATAAGCGAAGCTATTGTTGAAGAGTAGGAGGATGAGAGATGATGGATTTCATTGGGACACGTCATACAGAGGGCTGAGAGGAAAGTTTTAGTGGGCAGTATCAGGGAAAAAGACAGGCAGACATCTTTCTGCACTACTGGGGAGAAGACCTGGCTGTGGGGTCCTGACTGAATGCAGATTCCGGTGTCCTGCTGCAGTCGAGACTGAAGAGAGCTGAAAGAAAAACCTTTCCACTGGCTGAGGCATTCCTATCTGAAAAAGCTGAGAATTCCAGGCAATGACCCCGGCTTGAGAAGGCAAGCGTTCCTTTTTGCTGGAGTTAATCCAAGAGAGCCACATTCACAAAGAGAACAACTGAAGAACACTCAGATAAGGTAATTACCTAAGCGTGGGAGCCGGGTGTGTGCACGAAAATATGCAGTCAGTGTAGGATTCCTGTGCGTGTCTTAATCAAATACCAATGTTGCAATTTGAGTTCTGTTCTCCGCCACGCTCTTTGCAGTGTGACATAGAAAATGCTTTTACTGTACCATTTTATTTATTTCTGTAAAGAATGAGGTCATGTCTAAATGCAACTTTTATAATACAGAAAATATTTGAAAACAGACGGGTGGTTTATTTTCTATTTACCATTACAATGCCAATGATGTGGGGAGATTTTTAAACAGTGCAATGGTCATTTTAAGACAGATGTGTGCATGTCAGAATCAGTATGAATAATTGTGAGTAACTGTAGCATAACTTGTTGGAGGTACATGAGCCAACGGGAAGAGAGACTCTCTGAACATAGCTCCCTACCGTATATAAGGTAGTGGAAATTACCACAAGACTACCACATATAGCTCTCTGTCGTAAATAAGTCAGTGAGTTCGCCCATGGTGGCACACCAACACTATCACTGGAAATGTGGTATTCCTAGAATGCAGGTCTGAGGTCTCTCTAGTGATCACACGAAAAATCTAAGCAAAGATAAGGGATTCTGGACATTGGGGCCACAAATAAAACAAGGGAAGTATGCTCACCAAAATACCACCAACCACGTATACCAAATATGCAGGTCTGGGTGCTGAAATAATGCATGTCCATTGTATTATTGTTGCACATGGCCAAATCTGAATACAAAGAGTGATTATTGCTAAGTTATTTTTCGGCGGTAATAAAATACCGTCAGGCCCCAAATCTCCACAAAATACCCTACAGCACCCAGCTCCAGGAAGTAATCATGTGTTTGTCCTCCTGTTAACTATATCTGGGCTTCTCCACACCTCTTTTCGTCTGCAGCACTTCACAGTCTGTTCGATTATCTAGGTTTCTCCAGGCGCTTTTGACTTCTCTCACCCTCCCTCCAGTATTTCTCCTTTGCAGCCCTCTCTGCAATATGTTGGCTTCTCTGCACACTGTATTCTCCAAGGCCATGCTACTGGCTCATCTCCCTGCTTTTGGGTTTGGAATTGTGGTTCCAATTAGCATCAAGCAGTTTATCAATGTGTATAATGAAGGATGCCAAATAATTAAAATGTTAAGTTTCATGCTGGTCAGCCCCACCTGATGGCATTGAGAGGCGGGATGTTAAGTGTTCTGATGTCATGACGGGGCAGTATGTTCAGTGTTCCAAGAAATAAGGCCCCCAATTAGAGTGTTTAAAGTACAAGGTTATTTAGAGACTTGCAGAAGAGCAGCCAGTCAACATATTGGAATTACCCTCAAAGTGTTGCAATGATAAGATTATGTTAATGGGCCTCTTTAGGAATGTGGCAGTAAGGCAACAACAGCGCCGGTGGTGCTCCCTGCAGCATTGTTTCCATACCGCCACATTATAAGTTCTGCTTGCGGGTGCCGCTCTGCACGCCTGGTCAGACCAGGCGTGCTGAGCGACACCCAAGAGCAGAACCCGTGATTGCACTGGCACCGTTATAAACGGTGCCGGTGAAACCATGCTCCACATCCCCATTCTGCCCGATAGTGCAGAATGGTTATCGGGAGCCTGCCCACACCAGCCCATTCATCTTGTAATGGGCGGTAATGGCCCATTCACAGGTGCCAGTGCCGGTAGCGAGTTTGGCGGTAGCCATGCCCTTAATAAGGGCACGGCTACTGCCAAACTCATAATGAGGCCCAATGTATTGTACGACTTAAATACTGTGGCCCGGAAGTGGCAGATTTAGAGGGTTTCCAGTTCCCACCGTTTGTCCTTCTCCTGGCCGTTTGGATTAAAAAAAGCAGTGTTTTTTCTTGCACCGTGTACACTGATTTTTTGAGTATTTTGGATTTTTCCTTTGACTACGTGAGGAAGTGCCCCTTTACAGTTGGAGGCTCCAGTAAGATATCAAGTTCCCTCTGAAGAGCTGGGGGCTCGTTGGGGCACTCACTAGAAGCACAGCGCTGTCCTGCCGCAACCAAATTGAGTGAACTTAACTAGGAGGTGGAGCAGACGTCAAATTCCCTAAGGTCTGCCTGATCCCGTGGGCTGCCAGTGTCCAGGGGGCTACAGGTAGTTGAGAGGGGAGCCTCAGACCGAAGGGACTAGGATATCCTTGAGCACGTAAGTGTGAAAGTGTATGAAAAAACAGCATTGTATATGTTTTTTGTTAATTATTATTTTGGTTGACTATCTTGAGTTTGAAGGAATCTCCCCCCTTAGGGGAAAATATTGCGCTTTGTAGATGCATGTGATTTTTACTGAGATATTGTAGGGATCGCCTCTGGGTGAGTAAAGTAGAATAGAATTGTGAATTGGTTTGGGATCTTTTCTCATGAGGGGAATGACAGTGCTGTGTAAAAATCAAAATATTTGTTGTTTGAATATATTTTGATGTATAGCATTTTAGTCTAGTAGAGACAATAGGAATATAGCGTGCCATTTTGTATACGTCCTTTTGTCCCAATAAGTGGGACAGCAGGGAGTTGGAGGGGTACAAGACGGTGGTTCAGTTGTAGAAATTGTTAAGAGTGGTGTGTCGAGTAAAGTGAATGTGTTAATGTGTTATGGGGTTTGAAAAGTGTAGTTTTGATCATGGAGTGATGAAGGAAGCATAGGAATAATGTGAAGGTGTGTGTGTAGTGGAGGAAGGGTGGACTAAGGTGTGAGTAGTGGCACCGTGTTGTATACATTTGGTTGAAAATTGGCATTTTTGAAAACTATTCATGGCACTGTTCTAAGTTGATTAATTGCGATTGGGGGTTTTCAATATTCTGATGTCATATGTATTTAGTAGTGGGAAGAAAAACAACCTTGTTAGATCAGTGCCGGCGGTCACAGTGTGGAGGGATGGCACTCATTGCCATCATGGAAACACCATCGTAGCATGTGTGCACTTAATTGCCACAGTATACAGACAAGATATTAAAATATCACTATGGGTGTGTGTGGGACACAGCAGGGAACATGTTTGAATCAATATCCAGAGAGGGTACATTCAACAAGGAGGTGGTACAGCATATATATATATATATACATATATTTATACGTATTTGCTGACCACATACAAGGGAAAAGAATTGAAGAGCAGACAACACATTTTGGAGTTGTAGAAATTGTTTGAGTAGGGCGAACTTCCACCCACAGTAGGGGTAGGAAACTGGTCTAGCAATGTCACAAAACTGTCCGCCCCACCCGCGTATTGACTCTTCCCAGTTAACACCCTGCAGCCCATGGCAGGATACACTAATCCCTGTCATGTACCAGTAAGTGGGGATATAACAAGGGATGGTATAAAAGACATCAGCCTCAGCACAGACCTCGTGTAATAGTGCTAGTGCCCCTACAACTGACAGAAGCATGATACTGTTGGAGATAGAGAAGAATGCACACAGGTAGATATAGAATGTATTAAAAGAACAGGAGGGGGAGCTAGAAAGGGTAGCATAAGAGCAAGAGGAGAAAAAGGTTCACTGCGATAATGCCAGACATATGGGAAACAGGGAACATTATGTTTAAATTAGATAGTAAAGCCGCTCTGGACACAGACATTTATTTCCTAGAAGAAGAATACAGTGATTCCACATGTGATGAATCATGAAAGAAGGATGGTGAGGGGAAAGAGGCACCGGAGGACCTGATGTGTTGAGAAGAGGAAGCAGAGAAATAAAGGGACAGGTCTAGAGGAAAAGGTAAGGAAAGAACGAGAGATAAAACAGAGTCCGAAATTCAACAGAGTAGTCTGAATGACTGAGAAAAAGACTATCCAGGATAGCCATAGCAAGTAGTGCGACGAGCGAAAGTACAGCAACAGCCCAGAAATAGCTCCCCTTATTACAGAAAGTTTACAGGGGGCTGCAGTATGTGCCATGGCCAAACATGGACAAAGGGAATTTGATTGACAGTTTGCCATTCATCTCGGCAGAGGCGGGCAACTCAATGTATGCCCTAGAGAAGCGCATGGCAGGGATGACTTTAGCTATACGAGACATGAAGAGTTATATCACCTCCAATGTGAGCGAGGAGGCAGACGGAATATGGGCACGGACAGGGCATCAAAGGGTAATGTTGAGTAGTAATGCCCACGACAGCGCACCATTCAATAACTGTGGAACATGCATACGGAAAGTACTAAGAGAGATGAACCCTGACCCATCAGATATGCACCCTATCTTTGCATGCATTATGGTACCGGATGAAGGCCCCGCACAGTACATTCACCAGGTACTGGAAATGAGGCAGTTAGAAACACGGAAGCCATGGGATATGAATATCCCTGTGTTTTACCACATATTAGTGAAAAGTCTCCCCGAAGCAGTGGGTATTGAGACGAAAGAATGACCCAAAATACCAGTGTACATAATATATCACTGCTGAGTAAAGCAAAACAGGAGAAAAAAATACTGATGCCCAAAAAGGTGAGGCAAAATTGGTGTAAAAGAAGCTGGCTAAGATTATGATGGAAGGCGCATTATTTACTAACATTATGGGGCACCCAGAGTACAACATCACGCAGGGAGGGGGAGCTCATTCAGGGAATGTGCAACAAGGGAGGGTATGACCAACAGGGGTATGGCTAACCATGGGGATATTTACCACAAGCAGGGTATTCTTCCCACGGAAGGGGGAATTATCAGAGAGTGGGAAGGGTTTGGATATGAGTTGAGTTGAGGCCCAGGTTTGGAGGACCATGTTTTATTTGCAGTAGAGAAGGACACTCTGCACAAGAATGTAGGAGCAGGCCCCAAGCACAATATGATCAGCGTGGGCTCCTAGTATATCAGATGCCAACCCATCCCCCACAACACAAAATACAGATGCCACAGCCTCAGATATCACAGCCTCAGATGCCACAGCCCCAGATACAACAACTCCAGATGCCAAAGTCCCAGATGCCACAACCCCAGGTGCCAGAGCAGTAAATTCTGCCCCAACAAATGCAAATGCCATTTCACCAAAATGTCCAACCGGCATCACAGCAGCTACCCCAGTTGCCAAAGCACCACAAAATATTTCTCAACAACAGCAGACACTCAAGTTTACAAAACCAAATGCCCTGCAATCACAAGTGTAATCCGTAACACCGATCCAGCCATGGGACAGTAACCTGTTGGCTCAAGACCCAGTACCACGGTATACAGGGGTAACCGTGTTAGGAGGTAGCCCTTGCCCGAACCCCCAATAAGCCAGCCCACAGAGAGCTCTGAGATGCTCAGTCCTTTCAGAATATTCAGACACAGAGGAGGAACCCAAGGTTGCGGTGAATATCGGCCAAAGAGGATTCTCATTTTTGCTTGACACAGGAACTAGCAAGTCCTGAATTAGGGAGGGTAGATGTCCCATGTCAGACAAAGTAATGGACATGCATGGATTTCTGGGTATTTTATTAAGGTTCCTTTACCGAAAGATTTACAGCTCAATATAGGTACACAATAAATTGTGGGACCCCTATTGTATTAGAGAGATACACCAATCAGCGTAATGGGCAGAGACATAATGAACAAAGTGAATATGAACATTTAATTTACAGGAAAGGGCATTGTATGTGTTCCACGCCAGGCATTTATCACATGTGAGGGCAGCACTTATACGAGCATTCTGCACACACAACACTCTGCGAGGTAAACCACTCCACCCAGAGCTCTTTCTTTATGGGGAATAGGTATTGTTAGGTTCAGTGCTCTGAATTAAGGATCTCACATTGTGATTGCCTACACAGATTTTATTCAGACCGGCAGTGCACAAGGAGATAGCACCAGTCACTGCAATCATAATACACCTATAAGCATCAATTATAACAAAAGACGTGGTCATCTTGCATGGCACAGATGATGACGGTACTGAATGGTGCACAGTGAGACGCGTTGACCCCACACAACGATTGACAGGCATGACAGATGAATAGCTCTTTGCAGATGATGGTGATGTAGAGGAGGCAGTGTTACAGATATGCATAGCATGTTAGGTAGTTGTACAACACAGCTGTTCACCAGAAAATATTGGTCGCAAAGACAGTGGGTCTCATTACGACCCCTGTGGTAGCCCTGCCGGTAAAAAGGGCATGGCTGTGGCTGGAAAAAGTAACTCACTATTCCGATTCGAGTCCCATAGGACTCAATGGGAATGGGGAGGATTTTAGCACCAGCACCATTCATAATGGTGCCGGTGATACCGTCAAAGTCTGTAAGTGGGTGCAGTTCTGCCCGCCAGGTCAGACCTGGCAGGCGGGAGGGCATCCAGCCCACAAACTTGAACGGCAGGGTCTTAATGAGGCCCATTATCACCATACTCGCACATTTTTTTCAATAGGGTGCCTAAAGAATTATGGATCAGCGGCCCCCACAATGTCAGCCTGCTGAAAGGAATAAGGCTGTTTGCATCAATCTGAAGCAAGGGGCAATGTTAACCCGAGTAAGACAGTACCCCTGTTATGGGAGGCGGATGAGAGAGTATATGACATGATTCTAGCATTATGTCAACAGGGAATAATTCAGAGTCCCCGCTTAACACGGCCATATACCCTGTCAAGAAAGTAAAGGGGAAGTCATGTAGCATAATCCATAGCCACTGCCCATTTAACATTATAGTGGATGCAGAGTTCGCAGTGGTACCAAATCCAGCCACCGTTTTGTGTAATATACCCACCGAAGCAGCATGCTTCACAGTATTAGATTTGAAGAAAACATTCTTTTCAATACCATATCATCCAAACTCACAGTACCTCAATGAGTTCCCCTATCATGGCACTAGGTTCCAACACACTTCACTACCACAAGGGTACCACATAGGGAGGTGTCAAGTTGTTATCCCAGCAACATTTGTAGTGAAACCATTGCAGGCAGGAGATCGGAAACCAGTTGATGTCCTCACCATATCACTGGAAGGTTCCTTAGAGGAGGGAGAAATGCTCTTAATTGACGGGTCAACAATGATTGATCTGAACATGGGTTATCAGCACACGGGAGAAGCAGTAGTGTGCTTTCATGATGGGGAGTTCCTGGTTTGGGACAAATCGGTTTGACCCAGTACTTCTCTGCACAAGTGGCAGAGCTGGTGACATTAATAAGAGCAATGGAAATGTCACAAGGGAACTGTATTAACATCTATTCATATTCAGAATATGTTACCTCAACAGTGCACTCGAAGTTGTCAAGATGGAAGAGGAGGGTGTTCAGAAAAGGTGTTGACACACCGGTGCACCATAGAGAGCTATTATCGAGATTGATAGAGGCACTGCCCCTTCCCGCAGCACTGGCTGTCGTAAAATGTGCATCTCATATCAAAGGTACAGATTTAATTTCCCACGGTAATGACAGGGCAGATGCAGCGGCTCAAGGAGCAGCATAAGCATCATGACTGCAAGTACCTCTCACTCAGTCCTAAAATGTTATGTTATGTTATGTTACTTTGCATTTATATAGCGCCCTATATACCATTGGTATGGTCTGAAGGTGCTTGTATGGTCTGAAGGCGCCCATGATGCAGAAAGCAGAGCTCCAGGGACGCATGCCACAAAAAGAGGAGGAACCATGGACAAAAAAAGGATGCTCCTTATCGCCTACAGATTTAATTTGGAGACAAAATCAGGACAGGCAATCCCGTAATGCCCTGAGAGCTACTTAAAATTGCCCTGGATCATTTACATTATCCAGCATACACATCCAAAGACTGCATTGCAGCCGACATCCAAGAACAGTGGTTTGTTCTAAATTTGCAGGAACATGTGGCAGAACTCATAATAATCTGAACTGTCAGTGGTACATGGCATGGAACACACTCAAATAATTTAAGGTGACATTGACAAGCCCTGTTGTGCTTTCATGACATCTGCATATTGACTGTATCAATATGACACTCAGATGTAATACCTATCTCTATGTAATTGTTGTGGCATGTCCATTTTCCACTTGGCTGGAGGCAGGTCCATATGCCCAAGGCAGCAGCAATATTCCTAGCATGTCATGTATTTCCACAGTGGTGGGTGTGTGAGATGTTGAAATCTGAAAATGGACCACACCTCTTTAATTACCTGTTTAAAGAGATACCATCCTTATTGGGTATGAAACACAAGCTATGTTCTGCGTACCACCCTCAAGCCAACGGTCTTGTAGAGCACCTTAAGGCATTGCTTAAGGAACGCCATGCAATAATGTGCGAGAATCTTCACAAGAGCTTGATCACTGCTTGCCCCTTGCTTTGTTTTCAATGCGTAAAAACACCTGTCTCTGACCATCACCTGACACCACACAAGATTGTTGCAGACAGGAGAACGCATGCACCTCTAACAACTGCACGTAGGATGTTGGATGTTCACAGCACTGCACAAGTTCTGGGGGAGGAATTCCTGGGGTATCTTTAACAGCTCACCGATTCCATAAAGTTTATTTGAAGACAGATGGCACCTCCCCAGAACCGTCTGGTCACCTCTTCCTCAGAGACTCCAACACTGCAACAGGAAGCATCCCTGCTGCATGTGGCGAGAAGATATATATCAGGAATTTCCCCCGACGAGCAAATCAGCCCTGCTTTGTTGGACCTTACACAGTGATGTACGCCACACAGAATGCAGTGAAGGTGGATGAGCTATGCATCTGGATCCATGAGTCGCATGAGACAAAGGGACAAACCCCCACCTCGAAGAAAAGATGGGGATGAGTTAAGGGGAGTATTAGTAAATTGACTGTTTTAACATCACTTCGTTTTTTCAGGTCAGACTATTTCCTTTTGGTGACAAAGCACGAACGACCAGCAGGAGAGAAGAATAACGTGAAGTTATTATATGTGTTAGGATTCTTTAGTTTTTTTCATTTGTTCTCTCTTTCTTTCCTACTGTTAAAAGCAGAGAAGGAGTGTTTTATCCCCATTGTAAATAATGTACATATGCCTGGGACTAATAACGTGTCTGTGATTAGGAGGAAGAGGGAGGTATTAACCCAGATTTATTTGTGGACAGCTCTCTCATCCCCAGGAGGTACCAATGCGGACAGCAAACCGCTTGATGAGTTTGGGGGCTATTCAATGTAGTCCAAGTGAAGTGTGTATAAGAGGAGGATGTTGTGTATGAGGACAATTATATCAAACTGAAAAAGATGGCGGCAGGAAGAAACCAAACACATAGTTCTGTTTCATGAGACAGAGGGGACAGGAAGGGGGAGCAATGATTCACTACCCAGCACACACTATCTAGTGTAAATGAAACATGGCATCCAATACCATTGTGTAGAAATAGGTCACAGATGCATTTTGAGGAAGCAGTTCTGTATAATGGTGAATGGGTGGAATGATGAGAGGGTGTAGAGCAGAGGGGTATGTGGGGATTGCTATGGACGTGGTAGTGCACTTGAGAAGAAATTTTCACCCAAGTTGGGACAGCAATATCCAGCATCTCACTTAGATTGATGACATAAAGCAACCTGTACATATAAAGGCATTCACACAATATCTTTATGTTTCAGATCGACAGGGACCATCCAATTGGGCAGTAACGTAATAGAGTAATAGAGCTGCCGGACCTGCGAGCCAGGACAGCGGCCCTAATTGACTTGTACTGGGCCTGTGGCACTCAAGTCTATGCCCAGCTCCCACTGGGGCGGACAATGCTCTTTGGTCACCCTTCACTCCCTGCACTAGTAGTGCCCCATTCAGACCTTGCACCGTTGTTGAAACACCCAGCTCTCTTAGGGGCAGCTTAGTCAGAAGCTATCAATGTCTTGCACACCCTTCACGTGTCAATAGTAAAAGACACCAGCAGAGTGGCCAAACGGTATTGATTTGATAAAATATTTCCTTGGCTGCCAACTTGGTTGTCAAACATTGTCTACATGGTAGGAGTAGGAGTAAATATATGATGTCCTTTTGGTGTAAAATGGCCAATGATGCGACACCCTCATCCAGAAATATTAACACACAAATGGACAAATGGAAATCTGACCCAATGCCCCACAAGGTTGAAATAAGTGAGCCAATTGGTCCTCAAGGGTCTCTCTCTAGTCCACCTCCATTCCCAAAAAAATTATACTGAACACTGAGTCGAATGTTATAGCAATTGGGGTTGTTGTATTATGACCTGAACACCCGAGGAATATGCAGCAAGGGGGGAAAGTTTGCATGGGGTTTGTAAAATATGGATACCAAAGATGGGTGGGACCGGAAGATGGACAAGTTATCAATTAATAAATTAATAGAAGGGGAGAGTGTAAAGATGCAGATTCAGCATCCAGAAGGGGGGGTGCAACTACAAGCTACAGGAGTGATATCACAGTGCATTTAATGTACGTATAGTTATGCCAAATGCCAGAAAAAACACATACGCAAAATAATAATTTTCACAGGGCGGTTGTTTTAACATATATATTACTGGGCCTGCACTAGCAGCCCTGTAGTTATGGTTACGTTGCTCAACTCATAGGGAGAACACTTTTTGGATGGCTTATACCTTTGCTCTCCCTGGACGAATCCTTACCAAACTTTGCAAAATATTATGTGGCCCCCTCTGAAATGTTCTGGCAAGTTTGTGGAGGTTTCATCGAGGAGGGGCTAAGTTATAAGGGGGCCCAATTTTTTTTTTCGATAGGTGCAACAGAAAAAAAATTTGCTCATGGCTACAGCCAAACCTCTGGACTGATTGTCACCAAATTTGCATCAGGAGCAGCGACTCGTTCTAAAAAGCGTGCTTTTGTAAATTTGGTGTACATCTGCCCAGTAACAAAATTAGTGATATCTGGGTTCAGTCTGCAGACTCACTTCCCTGTTCGGCCTACGGACGGGCCTCCGATTGGCCAAGAGGGTGAAGTGATGTTTGCGGACATCGAAAGCACCCACTGATTGGATGGTGAAAAGCGTGATATGCGTCAGATTTTTGGAAAAGCCGGCCATCTTGGATTTGCAGTTATCTGCCGGTGTCCGCAGACATCGCGGTAAAAACCTATTAAAAAATGCAACATTGCACTTGTCAAACTCATCAAACAATCTCTGGCGAGGTGGGGAGTGATGAGGATGGAATGGGATAGGGCCGAAAGAAGCCAAGAAACAGGTTGTTTTCATCCCCAACTTCTGCTAATATTCGGGTACAGTCCTGTGATGTTCGTAAACAATTCAGATGTTTGGGGACATCTATGCCTATTTCTTCATTACAGTGTTGGTAAAAAGCAGTTTTTGGATGGCTTATAAATTTGGTGCCACTCAATGAAACTGCATGACATTCTGGAATTTTATTCTAGACTTGATTCTTAATGGTTTGGGAAAGTGTGGAGCTGTTTTGTCAAGCTGGAAAAAAATTAGAGGGTGGATCCCAAAATATTGTATAGGCTTATAAATGTGGTGCCATTTGACACATCTGGACAAAAGTTTGCAAAACGATTTAAAATCTAGATATAATGTTTATGCAAAGTTTGGTGGGATTCTGTCAAAAGCGGCCAAAATTAGAGTTGGGGTCCCAAAATATTTTAAAGGCTTATAAATGTGGTGCCATTTGATAAATCTACACAAAAGTTTGCAAAAAGATTTTAGATCTAGATATACATGTATTTGAAAAGTTTGGTGGGACTTTGTCAAGAGGGGGCTAAAGTAGAGATGTGTCTCAACATTTTTAGATGGCTTATAACTTTGTTGCCATTTGACGAATGTGGACAAAAGTTTTCAGAAAGATTATAGACCTAACCTCTTTTGTGTAAAGTCTGAATAGATTTTGTCAAGTGGGGCTAAGTTATATGACTCTTGTTATGTACATGAATGTTGACACTTTGGTTCTGCAAATGTGCCGGTGTTTTATTTTTTGACAAATGTCATGATTTAGGCACAAAAAATATTGATATACCTTTGGGCAGAGGCCAGATTGACTGCGTCATGGCATAAGGTCATGACCCAGATAATATGGCTATTGGCCATGACCACGAGGGACTACACATGGGGTTAAAGTGGCCATGTCCACCTGGGACCAGCTATGTGGTAAAGTTAATCGAAAGTGGGATCGTTTTGAAAGGGAAAAAAATATGCTTGTGGTAACATGGTCATAGGGTTCTCTCTTCGCCTTCTGCAGTCTGCCATTGAAAGGGAAGAGGGGCTTTGTGATGTCATCTTTGATGTCCTGGGTGTTAGTTTTAGCTGTGCACGGTGGTGGCACAAGTTATGGTTGCTTAGATTACTATAACTGATGAATTTCTGAGGTTTTTCAGTTTTACTTGTAACCATAAAGTCCCTTTAACAAAGTTTTTTCATTGAATTTCATAGGTTGTTTTTGGTGCAACTTAACCATGACGCCCCTTTAACAACGTTTTTTAAGTCAATATATATATTACATGGCCACGCTAGTGGCCATGTAGTTATGGTTAAATTGGTGTTTCCATAGGAAGAGCACTTTTTGGGCGGCTTATAACTTCGCTCCCCCTGGACGAATCCTCATCAAACTTTGCAATATGTATATGGCCCACTCTGAATTTTTTTGCAAAGTTTGGTGAGGATTCGTCCAGGGGAGGCAAAGTTATAGGGGGGGTCCCAAAACTTTTTTTTCCCCATAGACTGAATGGTAAAAACATGTTGCTCGTGCCTACAGCCCAAACCGCTGAATGGATTTTCACCAAATTTGGACCAGGAGCAGCGGCTTGCTCCCGAAAGCGTGCTTTTGCAAATTTGGTGAAAATCTGTCCAGTAGTTTTTTTTTAAATGACCAAAAAGTAGGTCAGAAAAAATTAGTGATATCTGTGTTCGCTTCGCGGACACACTTCCCTGTTCGCTCCACGGACAGGACGGTGATTGGGCAAGCAGCTTGCGTGATGTCCGCGGACATCTGACGTGCTTTTCTATTGGCTGCCGTGCGTCTATTTTCAGATACGCCCGTCATCTTTGTTTATCGGATTATCGGAACGGATCTGCTGCCTGCACAGTGTAGATGTGGGCTGCATCGGCCACGAAAAGGCAGTGAGGTACAGGCCCGCGTGTCTCTCTCGTGGTCCCCCCACCCCCCGCTCATGGCCCGTGTCTCCCATGTTCGCCCCCCTTGCTGATTCTCCGTGTGTTCCTCCCACCCCCCGCTCATGCTCCGTTTCTCTTTCCCGTTCCCCCCCGCTCATGCCCCATGTGTCTCTCCCCTTCCCCCCAGCCCCTGCTCATGCCCTGTGTCTCTCTCCCCTTCCCCCTACCCCCCGCTCATGCCCCGTGTGTCTCCCTCCCTTCCTCCCCACCCCCCGCTCATGCCCAGTGTGTCTCACCCCTTCCCCCAACCCCCCGCTCATGCCCCGTGTGTCTCTCCTCTTCCCCCCACCTCCCGCTCATACCCCGTGTCTCCCTACTGTTCCCCCCAACCCCCGCTCATACCCCGTGTGTCTCTCCCCTTCCCCCTATCCCCGCTCATGCCCTGTGTGTCTCACCCTTTCCCCCCACCCCCCGCTCATGCCCTATGTGTCTCTCCCCTTACCCCCCACCCCCCGCTCATACCCCATATCTCCCTACTGTTCCCCCCAACACCGCTCATGCCCCGTGTCTCTCTCCCCTTCCCCCCCACCCCCGCTCATGCCCCGTGTGTCTCTCCCCTTTCCCCCACCCCCTGCTCATGCCCCGTGTCTCGACCCTTGCCCCCCACCCCCCAGCCATGCCCCGTGTCTCTCCCCTTCCCCCCACCCCCCGTTCATGCCCCGTGTGTCTCTCCCCTTCCCCCAACCCCCGCTCATGCCCCATGTGTCTATCCCCTTCCCCCCGCCCCCCGCTCATGCCCCGTGTCTCTCTCCCCTTCCCCCCACCCCCCGCTCATGCCCCGTGTGTCTATCCCTTCCCCCCCATCCCCCGCTCATGTCCCGTGTCTCCCTACTGTTCCCCCCACCCCCCTGCTCATGCCCTGTGTCTCTCTCCACTCCCCCCACCCCCCGCTCATGCCCCGTGTCTCCCTTGTGTTACCCCCCACCCATGCCCTGACTCCCCTGTTACCCCCCAGCCCCCACTCACCCCCGTGTCTCCCTTGTGTTACCCCCCACCCGTGCTCATGCCCCATGTCTCTCCCCTTCCCCCCCACCCCCCGCTCAAGCCCCGTGTGTCTCTCCCCTCCCCCCACCCCTCGCTCATGCCCTGAGTGTCTCTCCCCTCCCCCCCACCCCCTGCTCATGCACCGTGTGTCTCTCCCCTTCCACCCACCCCCTGCTCATGCCCCGTGTCTCTCTCCGCTTCCCCCCACCCCCCGCTCATGCCCCGTGTGTCTCCCTCCTTTCCCCCCACCCCTGCTCATTCCTGGTGTGTCTCTCCCCTCCCCCCAACCCCCTGCTCATGCCCCGTGTGTCTCTCCCCTTCCCCCCACCCACCGCTCACGCCCCGTGTGTCTCTCCCCTTCCTCCCCACCCCCCGCTCAAGCCCCGTGTGTCTCACCCCTTCCCCCCACCCCCCTTACATGCCCAGTTTGTCTCTCCCCTTCTCCCCAACCCCCCGCGCATACCCCGTGTCTCCCTACTGTTCCCCCCAACCCCCGCTCAAGCCCTGTGTGTCTCTCCCCTTCCCCCTACCCCCGTTCATGCCCTGTGTGTCTCATCCTTCCCCCCACCCCCCGCTAATGCCCTGTGTGTCTCTCCCCTTCCCCCCCACTCCCCGCTCATACCCCGTATCTCCCTACTGTTCCCCCCAACCCCGCTCATGCCCGTGTCTCTCTCCCCTTCCCCCCCAACCCCACTCATGCCCCGTGTGTCTTTCCCCTTCCCCCCACCCCCTGCTCATGCCACGTGTCTTTCTCCCCTTCCCCCCCACCCCCCACTCATGCCCTGTGTGTCTCTCCCCTTCCCCCCCACCCCCGCTCATGCCCCGTGTGTCTCCCTCCTTTCCACCCACCCCTGCTCATGCCCCGTGTGTCTCTCCCCTTCCCCCCACCCCCTGCTCATGCCTCGTGTCTCTCTCCCCTTCCCCCCCACCCCCCACTCATGCCCTGTGTGTCTCTCCCCTTCCCCCCCACCCCCGCTCATGCCCCGTGTGTCTCCCTCCTTTCCCCCCAACCCCGCTCATGCCCGTGTCTCTCTCCCCTTCCCCCCCAACCCCGCTCATGCCCCGTGTGTCTCTCCCCTTCCCAACACCCCCTGCTCATGCCACGTGTCTCTCTCCCCTTCCCCCCAACCCCCACTCATGCCCCGTGTCTCTCTCCCCTTCCCCCCACCCCCCGCCATGCCCTGTGTGTCTCTCCCTTTCCCCCACCCCCCCGCTCACGCCCCGTGTGTCGCTCCCCTTGTCCCCACCCCCCACTCATGCCCCGTGTGTCTCACCCCTTCCCCCCACCCCCCGCTCATGCCCCGTGTGTCTCTCCTCTTCCCCCCCACCTCCCGCTCATACCCCGTGTCTCCCTACTGTTCCCCCTAACCCCCGCTCATGCCCCGTGTGTCTCTCCTCTTCCCCCCACCTCCTGCTCATACCCCGTGTCTCCCTACTGTTCCCCCCAACCCCCGCTCATACCCCGTGTGTCTCTCCCCTTCCCCCTATCCCCGCTCATGCCCTGTGTGTCTCACCCTTTCCCCCCACCCCCCACTCATGCCCTGTGTGTCTCTCCCCTTACCCCCCACCCCCCGCTCATACCCCATATCTCCCTACTGTTCCCCCCAACCCCCGCTCATGCCCTGTGTGTCTCTCCTCTTCCCCCCACCTCCTGCTCATACCCCGTGTCTCCCCACTGTTCCCCCCAACCCCCGCTCATACCCCGTGTGTCTCTCCCCTTCCCCCTATCCCCGCTCATGCCCTGTGTGTCTCACCCTTTCCCCCCACCCCCCGCTCATGCCCTGTGTGTCTCTCCCCTTACCCCCCACCCCCGCTCATACCCCATATCTCCCTACTGTTCCCCCCAACCCCGCTCATGCCCCGTGTCTCTCTCCCCTTCCCCCCCACCCCCGCTCATGCCCCGTGTGTCTCCCCCCTCTCCCCCACCCCCTGCTCATGCCCCGTGTCTCTCTCCCCTTCCCCCCACCCCCCACTCATGCCCTGTGTGTCTCTCCCCTTCCCCCCACCCCCGCTCATGCCCGTGTGTCACTCCCCTCCCTCACCCCCCGCTAATGCCCTGTGTCTCGACCCTTGCCACCCACCCCCCGCTCATGCCCCGTGTCTCTCCCCTTCCCCCCACCCCCTGTTCATGCCCCGTGTGTCTCTCCCCTTCCCCCAACCCCCGCTCATGCCCCATTTGTCTATCCCCTTCCCCCCACCCCCCGCTCATGCCCCGTGTCTCTCTCCCCTTCCCCCCACCCCCCGCTCATGCCCCGTGTGTCTATCCCTTCCCCCCATCCCCCGCTCATGTGCTGTGTCTCTCTGCCCTTCCCCCCAACCCCCACTCATACCCCATGTCTCCCTCCCTTCCCCCCACCCCCTGCCATGCCCTGTGTGTCTCTACCCTCCCCACCCGCTCATGCCCCGTGTGTCTCTCCCCTTCCCCCCCACTCCCCGCTCATGCCCTGTGTCTCTCCCCTCCCCCCTATGCCCCGCTCATGCCCTGTGTCTCCCTACTGTTCCCACCACCCCCCGCTCATGTCCCGTGTGTCTCTCCCCTTCCCCCCACACCCTGCTCATGTCCCGTGTCTCCCTACTGTTCCCCCCACCCCCCTGCTCATGCCCCGTGTCTCTCTCCACTCCCCCCCACCCCCCGCTCATGCCCCGTGTCTCCCTTGTGTTACCCCCCACCCATGCCCTGACTCCCCTGTTACCCCCCACCCCCGCTCACCCCCGTGTCTCCCTTGTGTTACCCCCCACCCGTGCTCATGCCCCATGTTTCTCCCCTTCCCCCCCACCCCCCGCTCAAGCCCCGTGTGTCTCTCCCCTCCCCCCACCCCCGTTCATGCCCTGTGTGTCTCATCCTTCCCCCCACCCCCCGCTCATGCCCTGTGTGTCTCTCCCCTTCCCCCCCGCTCATGTCCCGTGTCTCCCTACTGTTCCCCCCAACCCCCGCTCAAGCCCTGTGTGTCTCTCTCCTTCCCCCTACCCCCGTTCATGCCCTGTGTGTCTCATCCTTCCCCCCACCCCCCGCTCATGCCCTGTGTGTCTCTCCCCTTCCCCCCCACTCCTCCCTCATACCCCGTATCTCCCTACTGTTCTCCCCAACCCCGCTCATGCCCGTGTCTCTCTCCCCTTCCCCCCCACCCCCGCTCATGCCCGTGTCTCTCTCCCCTTCCCCCCCACCCCCTGCTCATGCCACGTGTCTCTCTCCCCTTCCCTCCCACCCCCCACTCATGCCCTGTGTGTCTCTCCCCTTCCCCCTACCCCCGCTCATGCCCCGTGTGTCTCCCTCCTTTCCCCCCACCCCTGCTCATGCCTGGTGTGTCTCTCCCCTCCCCCCCACCCCCTGCTCATGCCCCGTGTCTCTCTCCCCTTCCCCCCACCCCCCGCCAAGCCCTGTGTGTCTCTCCCTTTCCCCCCACCCCCCCGGTCACGCCCCGTGTGTCGCTCCCCTTGTCCCCACCCCCCACTCATGCCCCGTGTGTCTCACCCCTTCCCCCCACCCCCCGCTCATGCCCCGTGTGTCTCTCCTCTTCCCCCCCACCTCCCACTCATACCCCGTGTCTCCCTACTGTTCCCCCCAACCCCCGCTCATGCCCCGTGTGTCTCTCCCCTTCCCCCTACCCCCGCTCATGCCCTGTGTGTCTCACCCTTTCCCCCCACCCCCCGCTCATGCCCTGTGTGTCTCTCCCCTTACCCCCACCCCCCGCTCATACCAGGTATCTCCCTACTGTTCCCCCCAACCCCGCTCATGCCCCGTGTCTCTCTCCCCTTCCCCCCCACCCCCGCTCATGCCCCGTGTGTCTCTCCCCTTCCCCCCACCCCCCGCTCATGTCCCGTGTCTCCCTACTGTTCCCCCCACCCCCCTGCTCATGCCCCGTGTCTCTCTCCACTCCCCCCCACCCCCGCTCATGCCCCGTGTCTCCCTTGTGTTACCGCCCACCCATGCCCTGACTCCCCTGTTACCCCCCACCCCCCGCTCACCCCTGTGTCTCCCTTGTGTTACCCCCCACCCGTGCTCATGCCCCATGTCTCTCCCCTTCCCCCCCACCCCCGCTCAAGCCCCGTGTGTCTCTCCCCTCCCCCCACCCCTCGCTCATGCCCTGAGTGTCTCTCCCCTCCCCCACCCCCTGCTCATGCACCGTGTGTCTCTCCCCTTCCACCCACCCCCTGCTCATGCCCCGTGTCTCTCTCCCCTTCTCCCCACCCCCTGCTCATGCCCCGTGTGTCTCCCTCCTTTCCCCCCACCCCTAACCATTCCTGGTGTGTCTCTCCCCTCCCCCAACCCCCTGCTCATGCCCCGTGTGTCTCTCCCCTTCCCCCCACCCCCCGCTCACGCCCCGTGTGTCTCTCCCCTCCCCCCGCCCCTCGCTCATGCCCTGAGTGTCTCTCCCCTCCCCCCCACCCCCTGCTCATGCACCGTGTGTCTCTCCCCTTCCACCCACCCCCTGCTCATGCCCCGTGTCTCTCTCCCCTTCCCCCCACCCCCCGCTCATGCCCCGTGTGTCTCCCTCCTTTCCCCCCACCCCTGCTCATTCCTGGTGTGTCTCTCCCCTCCCCCCAACCCCCTGCTCATGCCCCGTGTGTCTCTCCCCTTCCCCCCACCCCCCGCCCCGTGTGTCTCTCCCCTTCCTCCCCACCCCCCGCTCAAGCCCCGTGTGTCTCACCCCTTCCCCCCACCCCCCTTACATGCCCAGTTTGTCTCTCACCTTCCCCCCAACCCCCCGCTCATACCCCGTGTCCCCCTCTGTTCCCCCCAACCCCCGCTCAAGCCCTGTGTGTCTCTCCCCTTCCCCCTACCCCCGTTCATGCCCTGTGTGTCTCATCCTTCCCCCCACCCCCCGCTCATGCCCTGTGTGTCTCTCCCCTTCCCCCCCACTCCCCGCTCATACCCCGTATCTCCCTACTGTTCCCCCCAACCCCGCTCATGCCCGTGTCTCTCTCCCCTTCCCCCCCACCCCCGCTCATGCCCTGTGTGTCTCTCCCCTTCCCCCCACCCCCTGCTCATGCCCTGTGTGTCTCTCCCCTTCCCCCCTACCCCCGCTCATGCCCCGTGTGTCTCCCTCCTTTCCCCCCACCCCTGCTCATGCCTGGTGTGTCTCTCCCTCCCCCCCACCCCCTGCCCCGTGTCTCTCTCCCCTTCCCCCAACCCCCCGCCAAGCACTGTGTGTCTCTCCCCTCCCCCCCACCCCCTGCTCATGCACCGTGTGTCTCTCCCCTTCCACCCACCCCCTGCTCATGCCCCGTGTCTCTCTCCCCTTCCCCCCACCCCCCGCTCATGCCCCGTGTGTCTCCCTCCTTTCCCCCCACCCCTGCTCATTCCTGGTGTGTCTCTCCCCTCCCCCCAACCCCCTGCTCATGCCCCGTGTGTCTCTCCCCTTCCCCCCACCCCCCGCCCCGTGTGTCTCTCCCCTTCCTCCCCACCCCCCGCTCAAGCCCCGTGTGTCTCACCCCTTCCCCCCACCCCCCTTACATGCCCAGTTTGTCTCTCACCTTCCCCCCAACCCCCCGCTCATACCCCGTGTCCCCCTCTGTTCCCCCCAACCCCCGCTCAAGCCCTGTGTGTCTCTCCCCTTCCCCCTACCCCCGTTCATGCCCTGTGTGTCTCATCCTTCCCCCCACCCCCCGCTCATGCCCTGTGTGTCTCTCCCCTTCCCCCCCACTCCCCGCTCATACCCCGTATCTCCCTACTGTTCCCCCCAACCCCGCTCATGCCCGTGTCTCTCTCCCCTTCCCCCCCACCCCCGCTCATGCCCCGTGTGTCTCTCCCCTTCCCCCCACCCCCTGCTCATGCCCTGTGTGTCTCTCCCCTTCCCCCCTACCCCCGCTCATGCCCCGTGTGTCTCCCTCCTTTCCCCCCACCCCTGCTCATGCCTGGTGTGTCTCTCCCCTCCCCCCCACCCCCTGCCCCGTGTCTCTCTCCCCTTCCCCCAACCCCCCGCCAAGCACTGTGTGTCTCTCCCTTTCCCCCCACCCACCCGCTCACGCCCCGTGTGTCGCTCCCCTTGTCCCCACCCCCCACTCATGCCCCGTGTGTCTCACCCCTTCGCCCCACCCCGCGCTCATGCCCCGTGTGTCTCTCCTCTTCCCCCCCACCTCCCGCTCATACCCCGTGTCTCCCTACTGTTCCCCCCAACCCCCGCTCATGCCCCGTGTGTCTCTCCCCTTCCCCCTACCCCCGCTCATGCCCTGTGTGTCTCACCCTTTCCCCCCACCCCCCGCTCATGCCCTGTGTGTCTCTCCCCTTACCCCCACCCCCCGCTCATACCCTGTATCTCCCTACTGTTCCCCCCAACCCCGCTCATGCCCCGTGTCTCTCTCCCCTTTCCCCCCCACCCCCGCTCATGCCCCGTGTGTCTCTCCCCTTCCCCCCACCCCCCGCTCATGTCCCGTGTCTCCCTACTGTTCCCCCCACCCCCCTGCTCATGCCCCGTGTCTCTCTCCACTCCCCCCCACCCCCGCTCATGCCCCGTGTCTCCCTTGTGTTACCCCCCACCCATGCCCTGACTCCCCTGTTACCCCCCACCCCCCGCTCACCCCGTGTCTCCCTTGTGTTACCCCCCACCCGTGCTCATGCTCCATGTCTCTCCCCTTCCCCCCCACCCCCCGCTCAAGCCCCGTGTGTCTCTCCCCTCCCCCCACCCCTCGCTCATGCCCTGAGTGTCTCTCCCCTCCCCACCACCCCCTGCTCATGCACCGTGTGTCTCTCCCCTTCCACCCACCCCCTGCTCATTCCCCGTGTCTCTCTCCCCTTCCCCCCACCCCCTGCTCATGCCCCGTGTGTCTCCCTCCTTTCCCCCCACCCCTAATCATTCCTGGTGTGTCTCTCCCCTCCCCCCAACCCCCTGCTCATGCCCCGTGTGTCTCTCCCCTTCCCCCCACCCCCCGCGTGTCTCTCCCCTTCCTCCCCACCCCCGCTCAAGCCCTGTGTGTCTCACCCCTTCCCCCCACACCCCTTACATGCCCAGTTTGTCTCTCACCTTCCCCCCAACCCCCCGCTCATACCCTGTATCTCCCTACTGTTCCCCCCAACCCCGCTCATGCCCCGTGTCTCTCTCCCCTTCCCCCCCACCCCCGCTCATGCCCCGTGTGTCTCTCCCCTTCCCCCCACCCCCCGCTCATGTCCCTTGTCTCCCTACTGTTCCCCCCACCCCCCTGCTCATGCCCCGTGTCTCTCTCTACTCCCCCCCACCCCCGCTCATGCCCCGTGTCTCCCTTGTGTTACCCCCCACCCATGCCCTGACTCCCCTGTTACCCCCCACCCCCCGCTCACCCCTGTGTCTCCCTTGTGTTACCCCCCACCCGTGCTCATGCCCCATGTCTCTCCCCTTCCCCCCCACCCCCCGCTCAAGCCCCGTGTGTCTCTCCCCTCCCCCACCCCTCGCTCATGCCCTGAGTGTCTCTCCCCTCCCCCCACCCCCTGCTCATGCACCGTGTGTCTCTCCCCTTCCACCCACCCCCTGCTCATGCCCCGTGTCTCTCTCCCCTTCTCCCCACCCCCTGCTCATGCCCCGTGTGTCTCCCTCCTTTCCCCCCACCCCTAATCATTCCTGGTGTGTCTCTCCCCTCCCCCCAACCCCCTGCTCATGCCCCGTGTGTCTCTCCCCTTCCCCCCACCCCCCGCTCACGCCCCGTGTGTCTCTCCCCTCCCCCCGCCCCCCGCTCATGCCCTGAGTGTCTCTCCCCTCCCCCCCACCCCCTGCTCATGCACCGTGTGTCTCTCCCCTTCCACCCACCCCCTGCTCATGCCCCGTGTCTCTCTCCCCTTCCCCCCACCCCCCGCTCATGCCCCGTGTGTCTCCCTCCTTTCCCCCCACCCCTGCTCATTCCTGGTGTGTCTCTCCCCTCCCCCCAACCCCCTGCTCATGCCCCGTGTGTCTCTCCCCTTCCCCCCACCCCCCGCCCCGTGTGTCTCTCCCCTTCCTCCCCACCCCCCGCTCAAGCCCCGTGTGTCTCACCCCTTCCCCCCACCCCCCTTACATGCCCAGTTTGTCTCTCACCTTCCCCCCAACCCCCGCTCATACCCCGTGTCTCCCTACTGTTCCCCCCAACCCCCGCTCAAGCCCTGTGTGTCTCTCCCCTTCCCCCTACCCCCATTCATGCCCTGTGTGTCGCTCCCCTTGTCCCCACCCCCCACTCATGCCCCGTGTGTCTCACCCCTTCCCCCCCACTCCCCGCTCATACCCCGTATCTCCCTACTGTTCCCCCCAACCCCGCTCATGCCCGTGTCTCTCTCCCCTTCCCCCCCACCCCCGCTCATGCCCCGTGTGTCTATCCCCTTCCCCCCACCCCCTGCTCATGCCACGTGTCTCTCTCCCCTTCCCTCCCACCCCCCACTCATGCCCTGTGTGTCTCTCCCCTTCCCCCCTACCCCCGCTCATGCCCCGTGTGTCTCCCTCCTTTCCCCCCACCCCTGCTCATGCCTGGTGTGTCTCTCCCCTCCCCCCCACCCCCTGCTCATGCCCCGTGTCTCTCTCCCCTTCCCCCAACCCCCCGCCAAGCACTGTGTGTCTCTCCCTTTCCCCCCACCCACCCGCTCACGCCCCGGGTGTCGCTCCCCTTGTCCCCACCCCCCACTCATGCCCCGTGTGTCTCACCCCTTCCCCCCACCCCGCGCTCATGCCCCGTGTGTCTCTCCTCTTCCCCCCCACCTCCCGCTCATACCCCGTGTCTCCCTACTGTTCCCCCCAACCCCCGCTCATGCCCCGTGTGTCTCTCCCCTTCCCCCTACCCCCGCTCATGCCCTGTGTGTCTCACCCTTTCCCCCCACCCCCCGCTCATGCCCTGTGTGTCTCTCCCCTTACCCCCACCCCCCGCTCATACCCTGTATCTCCCTACTGTTCCCCCCAACCCCGCTCATGCCCCGTGTCTCTCTCCCCTTTCCCCCCCACCCCCGCTCATGCCCCGTGTGTCTCTCCCCTTCCCCCCACCCCCGCTCATGTCCCGTGTCTCCCTACTGTTCCCCCCACCCCCCTGCTCATGCCCCGTGTCTCTCTCCACTCCCCCCCACCCCCGCTCATGCCCCGTGTCTCCCTTGTGTTACCCCCCACCCATGCCCTGACTCCCCTGTTACCCCCACCCCCCGCTCACCCCGTGTCTCCCTTGTGTTACCCCCCCACCCGTGCTCATGCCCCATGTCTCTCCCCTTCCCCCCCACCCCCCGCTCAAGCCCCATGTGTCTCTCCCCTCCCCCCACCCCTCGCTCATGCCCTGAGTGTCTCTCCCCTCCCCCCCACCCCCTGCTCATGCACCGTGTGTCTCTCCCCTTCCACCCACCCCCTGCTCATGCCCCGTGTCTCTCTCCCCTTCCCCCCACCCCCTGCTCATGCCCCGTGTGTCTCCCTCCTTTCCCCCCACCCCTAATCATTCCTGGTGTGTCTCTCCCCTCCCCCCAACCCCCTGCTCATGCCCCGTGTGTCTCTCCCCTTCCCCCCACCCCCCGCTCACGCCCCGTGTGTCTCTCCCGTTCCTCCCCACCCCCGCTCAAGCCCTGTGTGTCTCACCCCTTCCCCCCACCCCCCTTACATGCCCAGTTTGTCTCTCACCTTCCCCCAACCCCCCGCTCATACCCCGTGTCTCCCTACTGTTCCCTCCAACCCCCGCTCAAGCCCTGTGTGTCTCTCCCCTTCCCCCTACCCCCGTTCATGCCCTGTGTGTCTCATCCTTCCCCCCACACCCCGCTCATGCCCTGTGTGTCTCTCCCCTTCCCCCCCACTCCCCGCTCATACCCCGTATCTCCCTACTGTTCCCCCAACCCCGCTCATGCCCGTGTCTCTCTCCCCTTCCCCCCCACCCCCGCTCATGCCCCGTGTGTCTCTCCCCTTCCCCCCACCCCCTGCACATGCCACGTGTCTCTCTCCCCTTCCCTCCCACCCCCCACTCATGCCCTGTGTGTCTCTCCCCTTCCCCCCTACCCCCGCTCATGCCCCGCGTGTCTCCCTCCTTTCCCCCCACCCCTGCTCATGCCTGGTGTGTCTCTCCCCTCCCCCCCACCCCCTGCTCATGCCCCGTGTCTCTCTCCCCTTCCCCCCACCCCCCGCCATGCCCTGTGTGTCTCTCCCTTTCCCCCCACCCCCCCGCTCACAGCCCGTGTGTCGCTCCCCTTGTCCCCACCCCCCACTCATGCCCCGTGTGTCTCACCCCTTCCCCCCACCCCCCGATCATGCCCCGTGTGTCTCTCCTCTTCCCCCCCAACCCCTGCTCATGCCCCGTGTGTCTCTCCCCTTCCCCCTACCCCCGCTCATGCCCTGTGTGTCTCACCCTTTCCCCCCACCCCCCGCTCATGCCCTGTGTGTCTCTCCCCTTACCCCCCACCCCCGCTCATACCCTGTATCTCCCTACTGTTCCCCCCAACCCCGCTCATGCCCCGTGTCTCTCTCCCCTTCCCCCCCAACCCCGCTCATGCTCCGTGTGTCTCTCCCCTTCCCCCTACCCCCGCTCATGCCCTGTGTGTCTCTCCCCTTCCCCCCACCCCCGCTCATGCCTTGTGTGTCTCCCTCCTTTCCCCCCACCCCCCGCTCATGCCTGTGTGTCTTTCCCCTCCCTCACCCCCCGCTAATGCCCCGTGTCTCGACCCTTCCCCCACCCCCCGTTCATGCCCTGTGTGTCTCTCCCCTTCCCCCACCCCCCGCTCATGCCCCGTGTCTCTCCCCTTCCCCCCACACCCCGTTCAAGCCCCGTGTGTCTCTCCCCTTCCCCCACTCCCCGCTCATGCCCGATGTGTCTATCCCCTTCCTCCCACCCCCCGCTCATGTGCTGTGTCTCTCTCCCCTTCCCCCCAACCCCCGCTCATGCCCCAGGTCTCCCTCCCTTCCACCCCACCCCCCGCCATGCCCTGTGTGTCTCTACCCTCTCCCCAACCCCCCGCTCATGCCCCGTGTCTCTCCCCTCCCCCCATGCCCCGCTCATGCCCTGTGTCTCCCTACCGTTCCCCCAACCCCCCGCTCATGTCCCGTGTCTCTCTCCACTTCCCCCCCACCCCCCGCTCATGCCCCGTGTCTCCCTTGTGTTACCCCCCACCCATGCCCTGTCTCCCCTGTTACCCCCCCACCCCCCGCTCATGCCCCGTGTCTCCCTTGTGTTACCCCCCACCCCCGCTCAAGCCCCGTGTCTCTACCCTCCCCCCCACCCCCCGCTCATGCCCCATGTGTCTCTCCCCTCCCCCCACCCCTCGCTCATGCCCCGAGTGTCTCTCCCCTCTTTCCCCACCCCCTGCTCATGCACCGTGTGTCTCTCCCCTTCCCCCCACCCCCCGCTCATGCCCTGTGTCTCTCTCCCCTTCCCCCACCCCCTGCTCATGCCCCGTGTCTCTCTCCCCTTCCCCCCACCCCCCGCTCATGCCCCGTGTCTCTCTCCCCTTCCCCCCCACCCCCGCTCATGCCCGTGTGTCTCTCCCCTTCACCCCCACCCCCGCTCATACCCCGTGTGTCTCTCCCCTTCACCCCCCACCCCCCGCTCATGCCCCGTGTCTCCCTACTGATCCCCCCACCCCCCGCTTATGCCCCGTGTCTCTCTCCCCTTCCCCTCCACCCCCCACTCATGCCCCGTGTCTCTCTCCCCCTCCCCCCACCCCCCGCTCATGCCCCGTGTTTCTCTCCCCTTTCCCCCAACCCCCCCTCATGCCCCGTGTGTCTCTACCCTTCCCCCAACCCCCCTGCTCATGCCCTGTGTGTCTCTCCCCTCCCCCCCACCCCCGCTATTGCCCTGTGTCTCTCCCCTTCCCCCCCACCCCCCGCTCATGCTCCGTGTCTCTCACCCCTTCCCCCCACCCCCCGCTCATGCCCCTTGTCTCACCCCTTCCCCCTCACCTCCCGCTCATGCCCCGTGTGTCTCTCCCCTTCTCCCCCACCCCCGATCATGCCCCGAGTGTCTCTCCCCTTCCCCTCCACCCTCTGCTCTTGCCCCGTGTGTCTCTCCCCTTCCCCTCCACCCCCCGGTCATGCCCCGTGTGTCTCTCCCCTTCCGCCCCACCCCCACTCATGCCCCGTGTCTCCCTACTGTACCCCCCACCCCTGCTCATGCCCCGTATCTCTCTCCCCTTCCCCCCCACCCCTCACTCATGCCCCGTGTGTCTCTCCCCTTTACCCCCACCCCCCGCTCATGCCCTGTGTGTCTCCCCTGTTCCCCCCCAACCCACGCTCATGCCCCGTGTGGCCTGTTCCCCCCACCCCCCGCTCATGCCCCGTGTCTCCCTTGTGTTAACCCCCACCCCCAGCTCATGCCCCGTGTCCCCTTGTGTTACCCCCATCCCAGCTCATGACCCGTGTCTCCCTCTTGTTCCCCCCACACCCTGCTCATGCCCCGTGCCTCCTGTTGCCCCCACCCCCCGCTCATGCCCTGTGTCTCCCTCGTGTTACCTCCCACCCCCTCCTGCTCATGCCCCGTGTCCCCCTCGTGTTCCCCCCACTACCCGCTCATGCCCCGTGTCCCCCTCGTGCTCCCCCACCAACCGCTCATGCCCGTGTCTCTTCCCTTTCCCCCACCCCTGCTCATGCCCCGTGTGTGCGCCCTGTTCCCCCACCCCCGCTCATGCCCCATGTTCGCCCTGTTCCCCCACCCCCACTCATGCCCCATGTGCCCTGCTCCCCTGACCCCCACTCATGCCCCATGTGCCCTGTTCCCCCCACCCCAGCTCATGCCCCGTGTCTCCCTCGTGTACCCCCTCACTCCCCGCTTATGCCCCGTGTGTCTCTTGTTGCCCCACACCCCGCTCATGCCCCGTGGCTCCCTCGTGTTCCCCCCACCCTCCGCTCATGCCCTGTGTCTCCATCGTGTACCCCCTCACCCCCCGCTCATGCCCCGTGTGTCTCCTGTTGCCCCCATCCCCCGCTCATGCCCGTGTCTCCCTCGTGTTCTCCCCATCCCACGCTCAGGCCCCGTGTTTCCCTCGTGTTACCCCCCTCCCCCCCGCTCATGCCCCGTGTCTCCCTCGTGTTACCCCCACCCCCCGCTCATGCCCCTTGTCTCTCTCCTTTCCCCCCCACCCCCGCTCATACTCCGTGTGTACCCTATTCCCCCACCCCCGCTCATGCCCTGTGTGTGCCCTATTCCCCCACAACCTGCTCATGCCCCGTGTGTGCCCTGTTCCCCCCACCCCCCGCTCATGCCCATGTTGGCCCTGTTTCCCCCACACCCCGCTCATGCCCTGTGTCTCCCCTGTTCCCCCCACCCCCGCTCATGCCCCGTGTCTCCCTCGTGTTCCTACCCACCCCCTGCTCATGCCCCGTGTCTCCCTCGTGTTCCTCCTCACCCCCCGCTCATACCCTGTGTCTCCCTCGTGTTCCTCCCCACCCCCCGCTCATGCCCCGTGTCTCCCCTGTTCCCCCCACCCGCTGCTCATGCCCCGTGTCTCTCTCGTGCTCCCCCCACCCCCTCTCAAACCCAGTGTTTCCTTCTTTTTCCCCCACCCCCTGCTCATGCCCTGTTTGTGCCCTGTAACCTCTCACCCCCCGCTCATGCCCATGTGTCTCTCCTGTTCCCCCCCACCCCCTGCTCATGCCCTGTTGTGTTCTCTTTATACACCGCGCCTTCCCTTTCCATGTGGCCATCTTGTTAAAAGATTTTCCTTCCTACACCGGGACGCCTGCGGCATCCCGGTGTAGGAAGGAAAATCTTTTTTTTTTTACCACCCGGGGTTCCCACTTTGAGGACCTAAGATGCTAGTGGTCTTCATCTATTGAAAAGGATGTTATGGTGACGTTGCACTAATAAAAACCTATAAAATTCAGTAAAAAAAAGTGTTACAGGTACGTTATGGTTAAGTTGCACTAATAAAAACCTATGAAATTCAATGAAAAAACTTTGTTAAAGGGACTTTATGGTTAAGTTGCGCTACTAAAAACCTATGAAATTCAGTGAAAAAACTGTGTTAAAGGGACGTTATGGTTAAGTTGCGCTACTAAAAACCTATGAAATTCAGTGAAAAAACTTTGTCAAAGGGACGTTATGGTTCCAAGTGAAACCGAAAAACCCTTGAAATTCGCCAGTTATGGTAAGCTTAGCAACCATAACTCGCGCCACCACCGTGCACTGCTAAGACTAACACCCAGGACATCAAAGATGACATCACAAATGTCATTGATGACATCACTGATGACATCATATGTCTGGCTCACTCTTTTTTCTTTTGCTGACAATCTAGGCCACATGGTTTTCTTCAGTAACAGTCAGAAACTAAACATTTTATTTTATTTGTAGATGTATCCTTCAAGTAGGTTCTTACAGTAATTCCCTTAGAGTCCAGTCACATCATATGAAACATATACATACGGAAAGACACAAGCTTGAAAGACAGCAATCCTTTTTGTGCATAAAGATAATGAATAGACTTATGAGAACTTTCTGATAGTTCTGTTGTTTTTTTTTTTGTTATGGCTGTACTTTCCCTGTATATGGTCATATTTGTATACATTGTACTCACACTACTTTCCTTAGGGTCCAATCACATCAAGTGATACATATACATAGGGTAAATAGCAGCTTTGAAACAGAGCAATCATTTATTTGCATGAAAATAATCAGTTAAGTTATGAATTGTTTCTGCTACTACTTATGCTTTTTTGCTAACTTCACTTTCCCTGTATATACCCATATTGGTATGTGTTCTTGTGTCTTTGTGTTTTGTCTATAGTAATGCAATTATGTAATGCATGTGTTTTATTAGCTGCTTATTACATATTTCACAGTACACAAAAAGCTATTAAGAAAGAAATTATCATTTCACTTTTCAAAATATTAACATTACAAATATTATACCTTCATCTTGTACGCTGCACACAATGTTATGTTTCCGTATGAGTAGCTTAGTATACTAGATAGAACCCCATAATAGAATGCTATTTATATCAATGCATCGTTCAATGCACTAATTAGGGTATGATATTTATTGCAATGATCCTTGACACTTGTTTCGCAACATTATAATAAGAATCCCTTGTACACATATTTCATGAAAAGTACATACACATGTGATGTCATCAGTGATGTCATCAATGACATTTGTGATGTCATCTTTGATGTCCTGGGTATTAGTCTTAGCAGTGCACAGTGGTGGCGCGAGTTATGGTTTCTTAGTTTACCATCACTGGGGAATTTCAAGGGATTTTCAGTTTTACTTGGAACCATAACGTCCCTTTGACAAAGTTTTTTCACTGAATTTCATAGGTTTTTAGTAAGGCAAACTTAACCATAACGTCCCTTTAACAAAGTTTTTTCACTGAATATATATATATTCAATGAAAAAACTTTATTAAAGGAACGTTATGGTTCAGTTGCGCTACTAAAAACCTATGAAATTCAGTAAAAAAACATTGTTAAAAGGATGTTATGGTTTTAAGTAAAATCGAAAACCCCCTGAAATTTGCCAGTTATGGTAAGCTAAGCAACCATGCATAGATTTGGTGAGGTTTGGTCCAGGGGGGGCAAAGTTATAGGGGGGTCCCAAAACGTGTGTTTTTCCCATAGACTTAATGGGAAAAAACTTTGTTCACGCCTACAGCCCAAACCGCTGGACGGATTTACACAAAATATGTGGCAGGGGCGGCGGCTTGTTCCCGAAAGCGTGCTTTTGTTAATTTGGTGTAAATCCGTCCAGTAGTTTTTTTTTAAAATGACTAAAATGTAAGGCAAATAAATGAGTGATATCTATGTCCGCTCCGCGGACACACTTCCCTCTTCGCTCCGCGGACAGGGTCCTGATTCGCTTGGCGATCCGCGTCATGTCCGCAGACATTCGACGTGCTCGCTGATTGGGTGGTTGAGAGCAGATGGTGCGTCAGATTTTCTGGGCACGCCCGCCATCTTGTATCCGTGGACATCCGCAGACAGCACAGTGAACCTTGTTGGAAAGATAGTATTTAGTCAAGTGTGTTGGCGTACAAGACTGTTTGGGGAGGGTGGGGGAGTAAGGGATGGGTCAAATGTTGTATTTATTTAGGTGGCAGGCACCCCTGTTGTGTTCGTTCTGACCGCAGACAGCAGTGCTGCCTCAATGTCCGTAGTTAATGAAAATGGGGTGTCCTAAGGACACGGTACCTGTCCGTATAGTTCGCATGCAAGTCGAAACTGTTCTAAGAATACTTCAAGTGTCCTAGGATGTTCGTAAATAAACAAAATGGGGGTGTCCTAAGGACACTATGCCTGTCCGTACTGTTCGTAGGCAAGTTGAAACTGTTCTAAGAACACATCAAGTGCCCTGGGATGTTGGTAAATAAACAAAATAGGGGTGTCCTGAGGACACTATGCCAGTCCCTATTGTTCGTAAGCAAGTTGAAATTGTTCTAAGAACACACGCGATGTCCTGAAATGTTCGTTAATAAATGAAATGGGAATGACGTAAAGACACTATACCTGTCCGTACTGTTCGTAGGCAAGTTGAAACTGTTCTAAGAACACTCAAATTGTTCGCGGACATAAAAAGTGCCCAAATGGCATAGTTAAAATGTTTGATTCTATGGGTGTGATCTATGGGTGTGATCTATGGGTGTGATATGCTGCGTTGGTTGTGGCCAGGGCCTAGAGTTTTGGGTGCATGGCCGTAGGCCGTAGGCCATAGGCCATGCTCCCAAGACTCTAGGCCCTGGCCTCAACCACTGCAGCATATCACAACCATAGTGGATTATAACTTCGGCACCCAAGACCAAATTTCTAAGCAACGAAGTTATAAGCTACTATGGGTGTGATATGCTGTGGTGGTTGTGGGCAGGGCCTATAGTCTTCTAAGAACACATGAAGTGTCCTGGGATGTTTGTAAATACACAAAATGGGGGTGTCCTGAGGACGCTATGCCTGTCTGTATTGTTTGTAGGCAAGTTGAAACTGTTCTAAGAACACATCAAGTGTCCAGGGATGTTCGTAAATAAACAAAATGGGGGTGTCCTGAGGATGCTATGCCCATGGGCGTAGGACATGGGGGGAAGGGGGGACAAATCCCCCCACAATTTTAAGTGGGGGGGATATAATGGCATATGCCCCCCCCCCCAGATTCTCTTGCTGTGCACAGACAGCACACTGCCACTGCTGCTGTACATAATTCCTGACTCAGCCAGGAATGGCTGCAAGTGCCGGGCACAGATCTGTCATGAGGGGGGTGCAAGAGGGTCAAACTGCCCCAGGCCTCGCACTTGGTGGGAGAGGGGGGGCACCTTGTGGCACATTCCAGGACTGACCTTCATTCCACACCTATGGAGACCTATGGAGGCCCAGGGAACACTGTCTCATGGAGCTCTGGCAATGCTGAGCGAGCTTAGCCGCTATTGGAAAGTGGCCCATCTTTTGGCTTGACAGCTTTAGATCCCTGATGACTAGGGCAGTAGCAAGTCAAAGACTCAGAGAGCTTGTATACAGTGATTGAGGGGACACACACCGCACACAAACACACACACATACATGCACGCGTGCTACAGGAATTAGACCTGCAGAGTGGCGTAGAACCAGAAAAAACGTACCTGCTGCTGGCCTCCCACACCACACTCAGAATGAGTGTTGCCGACCTTCCAAAACTCTAACACTGTGGGGTGTAATCTTGCCAACCTTCAAAACCACACTCGGGTTTATGGCGCATTTTTCCTCTTATAAAGCACACTTGAAATGGGTAAAATATAAACGTTGCATCTTCAAATGCACTATAACATGGAAAAATGATATGTTCTGCATGAACCCACAATAACACGGAAGAGTGTTATGTACTGCATGAAACCACTACAAATGAGCATTGATAAAGCCAACAGATTTGGCTTTTGTGTAGCCATGGATAGGCATTTGGCATGCACTGCCTGAATGGTGATACTTGACCATGATACGACAACGGATGCAAAATGGTGTGAACACCTGGGCAAATTATACCAGTGCTTGGCAAATGCCTATGATACCTATACAGAATCCAAAACTGGTGTCTTTGAGAATGCTTGTTTTTCATATGACTTCAGTGCAAGGAAGAGATGCAAGGACACACACACTACTTATAAATCAAGTGGCTGAAGGCACACTTGGTTAGACACGTTCTATTACAAAAGTAGCGCAATTACAGCTGCAATTATTATATGTATTTCTATTATTATTATTAGGGTATTTTTTGATCACAGAACGTGCTTCAGCAAGCAAAAAAGCGCTTTACAAATCTTAGGAGAAAGTACACAATGTGTAAAGCAGAGATTCAACAGATTGACGAGCGAAGAATGGGGTTGGGGGAGGTTAGGCAGTTTGGCAGCAATGGATATGCAAGCAAACAGGGGAGGAACATGGGAACAACCAGCACAAATACATTTTTATATTAGCCTATGTTGTGTGCAAAAACGGCATGACTAGTATTGGAAAATGTTCCTGTGCATGGTTGGTGACTTGCAACTATTGGGTTTTTCATGTGCTTCCGTACAAAACCAATTGCAAACTGTATGGATTTCTACCCAATTTTGCAAAGAAAGTCCCGTAAAATGCATCATTATACCCAATGTTTCAAACATTTTCTTGGGAGTGAGACACCCCTCAAACTGCCCTTGTTTGGTTTGGTCTCCCTCACTGTGTTTTGTCGATCCCGCATAATTGATGCAAACATTTAAGCCTCTTCAGTTCAGAAATTCACCAGCTGCCACTTTACATCATCTATCAGTCACTGTTTATGATGTGTGTTTTAATGTGCACACAGGGGCAGGATGCTCCTTAATGCTGGTATAACACACCACACACCATCATACCATCCTATATATCTTTATGCATATGATACAAAAGTTAGTCTGGCATAAACCTTTCTTCAGTACAGAAATCTAACTTTGCTGTAGTTGATTTGCAGTTGTAATAATTACCGATATTTAGGTTCATCCACATAAACTCAAGGGGGATTTCTCACGTCTCCTGTTTGCAGTGGTGCCGCCGCTGGCCCAGTGCAAAAAATGGTAAGGGAGCCTCACCCAATTATTTGCCCCGGGCCTCACCACACCTTGTGACAGCCCTGGCCAGGCAGTTGCTTGCAACTTCACTTGCATGCAAAGACGAAAGTTTTGCTCGTGGCGTGCCACGGCCCGAGCCACACACATGCGGGTACGACTCCAGGCACTGCCCAGCCGAGAAACAAACTGTATGTGCCCCTGCACAGTGGACCGCTGCGCAGCCTCCGGAGTCCAGTCACAGTGCTGCTGACTACTGTCGTCAAAGCGAGCACGGAGCATGAGTGAGCAGGCCGACTGAGGCAGCAATGACACGTGCTGAGTCTCAGGCTGGGCTGGAACGGTCACATCCTATTTGCTTGTGCAGCAGCGACCAGCGAAATTCAAGTGGTTGCAGTCACACTTGCTGGGCTGTCTTCCAGCGCCTGATCAATCTGATTGTGCGTTTGAGAATCTATTACTCTGACAATCTGACCACGAGTTTGCTGCTAACCTTAAGGTAGTGTGTCTGTGTGGCAGTGGGTGTGTGTCTCCCACCAATTTAGCAACAAACTTTCTATGCCATCAGCACGCCTTCAATGACATTTTTTTGTTATTTTCAGAACTTGCCTGTTTTCACCTGAGTGGGGTTCCGTCACGTGTCAGGAATATTGTCGTTGCGTCTTAAATGAATTACCTCCTTCATTTATTTACAGGATTATTGATAGCTGGCTGCTGCCTGCTGGTGGCATGGTTTGATGTTCGATAGCCTAGATATAATGAAGCTATTTGTTTAAGGAGCACACGGTGAGCATGCATGCTGGTTGCAACTAGGACCATGAAAGCCATCACCAACCTGCACATCTGCATACTCATCCTCCCATCATCTAACAGTGCATCGTTAGATTTAAAGCCGTTGTTCCTCGCCTCATGCCTGCTTGGAAGGGTGCAGTGGGATGCCAGATGATGTTGTGTAAGAATCAAGTATCTGCTGATATTTTCTTTTTGTACAGCAAGACAGCCCTTTCTATGTGGGGTCTCCTGCTGAATTTATCAAGCGTTTCCTGTTCATTGTGGAGTGTTCAAATACATGTTCCTTCCAACATGCTCAGCTGCATTTAATAACAAATGCTGACAAAGCCAAGGGCAAGGAGAGAAGAATACATGCAAAGGACGCAAGGGTACCATTGAGGGTGGACTGGTCATAGATGACCAGGCTGGAGGCAGAGACTTTGATTTGCGGCAATAGCTGGCAGTGTAAGATGATAGATACAAGAGGTCTTCTTGAGTGCTCTATGATAAGGGCTCTACGATATGGGCTGTCAATCTGTGGAATGTGCCCTGGGACTCGTAGTGTGGGAATTGACTGCGGGAGGTGGGGTGCTCGCAGATGTTGGCCAGAATGTTCCCGGGTGAGCTTGAACTGTTATCAGGAATGGATGGACCTGTGGCTGAACAGATAAGGGAAGAGTTAGGCCTTGTGGTTCTAGGATTGGTCAATGTTGAGGTAGCCCGGTAGCAGAGAGTCTGGTGTGGGCAGAGGAGGGCATTCAGCAGAGATTCTGATCAGGGCAGCAGGGCAGGCCTGCATTAGAAATTCTGATTTGAGCAGATGTAGGCATGCTGCAGGGATTCTTATGTGGGCAGAGGAAGGCCTCCAGCAGGGATTCTGATATTGACAGAGGTAAACCCTGCAGCAGGTATTCTGGTGTGGACCGAGGTAACTCTGCTGCAGGGAATCTGGTGTGGCAGAGATAGCCCTGCAGCAGGGATTTTGGTGTAGACAGAGGTATCCCTGTAGCAGCAGTTCTGGTGTGGGTAGGGGTATGCCTGTAGCAGGGATTCAGGTGTGGGCAGAGATCAGTGGTTGTTCATTGGATAGTTGGACAAGTATTTAATTTGGATCCACCTTTAAAAATATAGAAACTGCTTTTTATTTCATCCACATTTGCCTATGTGTCTCCCGGCCTTCTCTTTCCCAGTGTTCTTCTATCCTGCCTCTTGTTCTCACACCCCTCTGCTTATGGGTGCGGTGATGGGTCGTGTTGGCTTCCTGAAAGGAGAACAGTCATACTCATACCGTAACCCACTCTGGCCCCATGCCACAACGACCTGGTCACCCTGCAGCTACCCTGAAAAGCAATAGGGGAAATGTATCATAGTGCGGGCATTAGGGGAGGTGTGGTATTCGGATGATTACTGAAAAGCTTAGCACTAGTCACAGGCGCAAGAGGTGCTCTGCGTGTCTTTTCAACACCTGTGAATCTGCCAAAGCAAAGAGGCCAGCCAGTAATCTTACGGCAGCCCACTGGTTTGCACCCCTTACATTCTTTGGTGTGCACATGCACCACCTGTCAAAGGTTGCTGCCAGCCCCGAACTGATCTGCATGCATAAAAGGGGTCCTAGCAAATGTCCAGGAATCCAAGGCTCAGAACTGCCCATGTCTCTTGTTCTAACCTTTAATGGTCAACAATGGGAATCCCAATGGTGGACATTTGGGAGAGAATTAGAGGTTACCCACCTTTGTAATCAAGGCACATTGGTGGAAGGGAACTTCTAGCTGGAGGGATGTTGAAAAGAATACATTTTAAGACTAGAAACTCTTTTTAAGTATCTTAAATGGGGAAAGTGAACAGAGACACGTATGTTCTGCAACTGCCACCCTTAATCCGAAGCTTACACACTACACAGGTAAATGTTTCACTCTAGCATGTAAGCTTTCCCAGGCTATGCCACACTTTCTCGACAGTAGTAAGGAATTGCTCCATGGAATAATCCCTGACAGTGGCACTAAACCATTCTTTGCCTGAATTGAAGATTCTAGGAGTGCCCACGCAATGCTACCCACATACAGCCCAGCATGAGCCAATCCTTAGAATGCTGGCATTCCTCTGCTTTTGGGGTTCAGCATGGGCTGGGTTTGTCACCTCTGCTGAAAGAATATGTATTTGCTTGAAAGCAATAGTTCATTAATTACACGCTCCTATTTCCTGTAATGACACGAAGCAGCTTTGGGTGCTCTCATTGTAGGCTCTATCACAAGCACAATTGTCACCTGAGTGCCTTGATGTGGGGAAGTCGCCTCTGGGGCTACATAGGTAGGTTCTCATTCACTTTCTGTGGATTACCTTGCATTCTGTTGAGGCTCTCCTTTTGTCTTCCTATATTACCTCTCACAGCTGTGGGTGTTCCTGCAGACTAGACTAAATGAGGCAGCACAGATCTGCCCCCCTCCCCCACTCCACCAAATGTGTTCTGGCTCTCTCTGCCAGATTCTCTGCCACCATTCGAATTCGATTGCAAATATTAAAGCAGATAGTGGGGTGACCATGCATTTTAAGCGGTCGTTACTCTGCTACGAGACACAAAAGTATACTATAGTGTATGTTTCTTGACCTTGATTCGAGCTTCAGCTTTGTTCCTGTATGTGGTCATGGCTCTCCTCGGTCAGTGACTGCATATACTTTATCCATTGTGCAATTTGCATGCGCTCTGATTAAAAACACACCCTTGTTGCAAACATGATTCACCTTTGGCACTCGAAGACCTGTGTTTCTGCTGTGGGTATTATCATGTTAAAACTCTCATTGGTCTGTCTTTTGTATAGCTTTCTTCCGAAATTGCAGATGAGCTGGGTGTGTCTTGAGCCACCTCACCAATATTCACATTACACATTAGACTCAATCATGTGTGTGTGTGCAATATACACAAAGATATAATGTGTAAGATATAACAATAGCAACAGAATTTATTATGCGTACAGAGCGGGCAAAAACAATGTGGTTTTTTGAACAAATGTGCATGATCACTCACTACAAATAAATTGAGAAATAATTTTACTCTGTGGTTTGTGTCTGTAGCAAAGTCCCCAAGGTGTCCCCTGTCCCCCCAGATTGTATGTGTCTATTACGTCCCTGGCTATGCCTGTCCGTATTGTTCGTAGGCAAGTCGAAATTGTTCTAAGAACACATCAAGTGTCCTGGGATGTTCGTAAATAAACAAAATAGGGGTGTCCTGAGCACACTATGCCTGTCCGTATTGTTCGTAAGCAAGTTGAAACTGTTCTAAGAACACACTCGGTGTCCTGAAATGTTCGTTAATAAACAAAATGGGAATGACCTAAGGACACTATACCTGTCCGTACTGTTCATAGGCAAGTTGCAACTGTTCTAAGAACAATCATATTGTTCGCGGACATAAAAAGTGCCCATATGGCATAGTTAAAATGTTTGATTCTATGGGCGTGATCTATGGGTGTGATATGCTGCGGTGGTTGTGGCCAGGGCCTAGAGTATTGGGTGCATGGCTGTAGGCCGTAGGCCATATGCCATGCACCCAAGACTCTAGGCCCTGGCCACAACCACCGCAGCATATCACACCCATAGTGTCTTATAACTTCGGCACCCAAGACCAAATTTATAAGCAACAAACATATAAGCTAGTATGGGTTTGATATGCTGTGGTGGTTGTGGGCAAGGCCTATAGTCTAGGGTGCATGACCAAAGGCCATTCACGCAAGACCAGATTTATAAGCACCGAAGTTATAAGCCACTATGGGAGTGATATGCTGTAGTGGTTGTGGCCAGGACCTAGAGTCTTGGGTGCATGGTCAAGACCAAATTTATAAGCACCGAAGTTATAAGCCACTATTGGTGTGATATGCTGCAGTAGTTGTACTTATTATAATATACTTACTGTTTGGTTTGGTAACTGGAGTACATATATTCCTTGTCAATTTCTGTGATAAAAGAAAAGATCATGTTAGTATTGGTAGTTTGTAATGACTTATAACATTTAATAATAGACATTTTTTATTTATTTTGACCTTCATATTTAGTAGATTACAAACCAGTGTACTGTGCAATTTGCTCAGTTTCTGTGTTTGTTGCTAAAATCATAGGGGCTGTGGGAAAAAAAAAATCCATGTCGGATTAAAAAAAACCTTTTTTTGTTATGCTACAGTCTATTTGTTTGTTTTCAGTTTTCATTTGTTGTTTCTGGCTAATGTTCTATCTGTTGGCTTGTTGCAGATTTTTGGAGCAGTTAGATACCTGTTGGCATATTCTAACTGTCTATTTTTTGTTATAATGTAGTGGTAATGATTTATCTGTTTGGTTATTGCAAAATCTTGGGGCAGTTAGATACCAGTTGGCGTATTCTAATTGTCTATTTTTTGTTATAATGTAGTGGTATTGATTTATCTGTTTGGTTATTGCAAAATCTTGGGGCAGTTAGATACCAGTTGGCGTATTCTAACTGTCTATTTTTTGTTATACTGTAGTGGTATTGATTCATCTGTTTGGTTATTGCAAAATCTTGGGGCAGTTAGATACCAGTTGCCGTATTCTAACTGTTTATTTTTTTTATATAATTTAATGGTATTCATTTATCTCTTTAGTTATTGTAGAATCTTGGGGCAGTTAGATACTTGTTGGCATATTATAACAGTTTATAGTTTTTTAATTGAAGTTTTGTTAATGTTTAAGTACAGATTAGTTATTACATTTTGGTTTTAAGAAGATTAAATAAGCATTTGTAAGATTTGCAGGTAATCTCTGCTTTAGAGTAATGGTACTATCATTACATTCAAACCATCCACATTTATTTTTTTTATATGCAGTATAGTGACCTGCATTGGTTGTGGCTCCTGTGTGGTAGATTATACCTATTGTTGTGAAGGTTTTCTTACCAAGTGAGACTTGACCATGTGTGAATGCAGTCATCTTGCAGTTGTTTTTGGTACCATCTGCATTGTAAAGTACAAGCATTAGTATTACGTATTTACTATGTGTTTGTATGAGTAAGGTGGAGCGATTATCCGAATTGCAGGTAGTACATAATGTACCATGGTTTGCATTTTGCTGAAATGGAATGGATTCACAATTAGGCATTGATACATACACAAAGCGCTCATTGGGGATTTGTTCTTGTGTCACATTGTTGCAGAGAGTGCATATGTGTTTCCACATGTATGAAATCTGGAAGATTTCATTTATAGGTATGTTTTTGTTTTCCAGTACTTGTAGTAAGTACATTAGAAATTTGTGTGGATTTTCCTGTGAGTTTATAGTGAATTTCACCATTCTAGCACAGTAGTCCAATTGTTGTCTTATTCCATACACACTATACGTGTTGTCAGGATTGTTTGTTGCATTTCTATGAAGTACTAACATTTGCAAACACAATTGGTCTGTACTGTGTAAGTAAATGTTGTCAACAATTGGTGGTAATTGAAATAGAATATTCATTGCTACAATTGCATAGCAACTTACACCAATTACATTTGAAAGTTTAAATGGACCATGTAGTTCTGTATCTGAGTGTTTTTTTTGAGTTTGTCTTCCTTTTTTGAAGAAGTGCCTGGTATACTTTCCTTAATAGTTTCTTTTTTGTTTGTGGTACTTGATGAAGTATTTGTTTTTTTATTGTCTTTGGAGGATTTGCAGTTTCATCCTGTTGCATTTCTGTTTGATTTAGTTTTATTTTAGAACATTTTACTTTTGTAGAACAGGATATGTTTTTAGATGGGGGGTGTATAGTGAACAAAGTCTATTGTATTCTAAAATGCAAGAAATATCACTGTTTACTTGCATCAAAGTTGATTAGAAATAGACCGTCAAGTGTACGTAACCGTGATAGTGCTACGTAGCTCATGCCTTCTTTAAAGACTGTGTTACTAATGTCTATCAATGCTTTGTCTAGGGTAAGACCTTGTGATTTATGACTGGTGACTGTGCATGCAAGAGTTAGAGAAAAATGTTCTCTGCGTACATACCTGTCTTTGAAGAGAAGGCATCGAGCTGTTGAGCGTCCTATCCTTTTCACTTCTAAAAGTTTGTCAAAGAGAATATTGACAAACTGATTGTTGTTGTCATGTGGGTATGTTTGAAAGCCAACAACTGTATCCAGTGCTCCAATAACTATTCCTTGATCCATGTCAAGGTTACGTTTAAGCATTACTCTGCAATTTAAGGATAATTTTAATATTTTTTCCAATCCAGCTCTGTTTGAGATTGAATTTTCTAAACTATTTAGTCTCGTTGTGGCTTGTTCACACATGGGTAGTGTTATACCATGTATGTCTAGTTTGTCTGTGGCGCTAATTTCAATTATTGGTTGCATTTCTTTTTTTAACATTATTTCATTGAATTTGAAACAGCTTGCAAGAGTTGTCATTAAGGCCATACAATTGACATTTTTGTGGGCTAATTGTTCCATAACATCCGTAGCACATGCATTATCGCCATAAAGTGCATGAATGTGCCAGGTTTTCAATATTGCTTGTGCTTCTTGAGATAATATACCAACTCTAAAACTTTTTCAGATGTTGGCATAAGTGAGATCTGCAGATTGCCGCATGTTTTCTGTTAATTCTCTGTATTGGAAATGTTGCCAAAGGTTGACATTTCCAATGCTGCTAACAGTTTTACGGCAGAGTTTGTGTCCTAAGGTTTTAAAAATAGGCTCAGCTTTCACTGGTGTCAATTGAAGAAGATCTCCGAAAACAATAATGTGCTTCCCTCCAAAGAGCTCTTCATAGTTTGTTTTGAGTACTTCTTGTAATATGAGGTGAATCAAAGCCAACATTAGGTTGGAAACCATGCTCACTTCATCTATTAGTAGCATTTTCATTTGGTTTAATAATCTGCGTAGTTCCATTGCAGCTTCTGTAGAAAGTTTGTAATAGTCTAATTTATTTTGGTGTTCTACTGGCAGGAGTAGTAATCAGTGTAAAGTGACACCTCATATGTTGTAGGCAGCTAAACCTGTGGGGGCTGACAGTTTGTTGTTTGTCAATTTTTGAAGGAATTTACTGATGATTTTGATGAAGAATGTTTTGTCAGAACCAGCTTCACCACTGATGTACAGTAGTATGGGTTTGAAATTTTGGCAGGTGCATTCTTTGTTTTCATGTTGTACACCATGTGCAATTTCTTTTGTTACATCTTGAAAAATGCTAAGTTGTTCATTGTTTAGTTTTGATTGTAGTATAGTTAAGTCTTCTTTATCTTCATACTGACACAAGGTGTTTTCTACTTCCGTCACAGCTAATTCTGCCTCATTTGTTATTAGTGGCTCTCCCAGTGGTTCTTGGCTTCTTGTTACCGAATGTTGACTACTGTCAGGAGTGTCCTTATCTAGTTGGGCCTGGAGTTCTTCTTTGTGTTGCTGTTCATTGTGCAACATTGTTTTGTACTGTGTAAAGTTTACATCGGTTATAGTGCTTTCATTTGCTTTGAAAGCGTCTTCATAGGACTCATAAGTTATCTAGTATTTCTTCTTCTTTTCTCCATGGTTTAAAGAGTTGTAGCAGGGACATGTAATATAGTTATTAATGTTGAGGAGTCTTTAATGACAATTTGATATGATTAATTAAATTTGGTTTGGTGAGTTTTACTAAACTGCCTTCACAATTTGACACTCTGTATTTATCTTTTTTTCATCGGCTTTTATATTATTTTTGTATGTGAAGTTTTGGGCTATGTGGTATAGAAACATGGTTTCCAAAGTGGTACTTCTGTTTGGGTAGTATGTGTCCAGTAAATAGATTTTTTAAATGTCTTGGCTGTTGTGATCATGTTTGGCTATTGTTTCTATATCGTCGTATGATTTTAGAATTCTTTTTCTAGATTTAGCAGGACCAAGACTTAGCCATACTATATTTTCAGATTTTCCATACAAAGCATACAAAGCAGTACCAGTTAAATGATCTGCTGCTTCATAGGAGCCACATTCTCTATGGGAGAGCATTTTTATGCCCAAGCTGTATAATTTCTGAGACAGTGTTTTGTCTGATGACAGGTCATTGTTTTTTCTGCTTTGGTTAAGTATGCTGTAACATATTGTGCAACTGCAGTGGAATTGTCTCCAATGTACTGCACATCTATGTTTACATTCCATAAGTGGGCAATGATTGCATTGTAATCATTGATATATTTTTCTTCTTCTGTTCTTTTTATTTAGTATGTATTTTAGGTGATTTACCTTTAACACTATGTCTAACTGAAGACATGAGGTTGCTCACTTGACCTGTATTTGTAACTAGTCTAGGGAAACCAAAGCGGCATTTGTTGTAGTATTTCCCTTTGTTTTTGTTTTTGCGACGACAATATTTGCCACATTTGTGTCTTTGAAATTGTAAAATTTGTGCATGACAATCACTATTTGTTACTTCTGATGGAATTTCACAAGTGACATATTTTTCAATAAACTGTAACACAGTGGCGTCATTGTCTTGACCAAATTTAGGAGCATCTTTAATACATAAAAGCATGTGGCTATGTAGTGCTCCTCTGGCTTGGTATTCTTTTCTCCGAAAGAAGTGTTGCACTTCTCTGAGGGGAGGAACAGATTTATTACAAATAAAGTTTAGCATAGCAATGAAGCAATGGTGAAAATATCTTGAAACATTAACACGATCTAGAGAACAAAGTTCTCCATGTGTTAGTATGTCTATGTTTGTTTTGTTTTAGTTTGATATGCGTAGGAAATCATGTAAATCTTCCCATGCATATTCTGCACAACTTAATGTAACAAACCAAGTGGGTGGGCCAAGGTTTCTTATCATACAACGTATATCTCCATGACGTCGAAACCAGTAGTCTTTAGTACCGCGCATGTTTGCTAATAGATTTGTAATACTTGATTGTAAAACCTCATCTTTTTGTTGCACTTTTTGTAATAATTGTGTAGCTGACATATTTTAAAAGTGGGATCCTGATTTTAATGTGTGTGCAACTCCGTAACATAAAGTTGCTAGTTCACTTTCAAAGAGTAGGTGGAATATGTATTCCACATTTTGGCTAAATCTGGGATCTTCAGAATACATCCGTAACAAGCGGTATTCTGATGCTTTTATTTGAATAGATCTATCATCGTATCTTCCTCCTATGCCAGTAGGAAAGAGTAGAGGAAAAGCACATGCTTCTATACTTTTTTCCCATATGCTGATTGGTGATCCTTTTGTTTGTCGCATTTGGTACATTTCTAGTGCGTCTTCTACAGTGTCATTAGAGTGCAATGGATGAATTGTATAATGGTCTAAAGTATTGGATACTGTAGCAGGATCTAGAAGCTCAAATTGACCAGCTTTGTTGACCTCTTTGTTGTATTCATTATTGTCTTTCAGATATTGCAGGGCTTTATGTAAATCTACCAGTTGTTGCCATTTTTTTTGTCTTTTGTAGGTACACCATTTACTAAGATAATTAAAGATTGCTCCATTGGACGTTGCACATATTGTTTTAGATCTAAAGGTAAATAAACTACTTTTCCACGAAGACCTTTCACTAATTCAGAGGGAGGTTATTTTGCTGTTTTTGGTTGAAGGCGTATTGTTGCCTGAAAGGGGAATTATAATGCTCTCATATAAATTGAGTTGTTGTAGGGGTTTTGGTAGTGGAAATAATTCCAAATTATTTGTGATAGCACGTGAAGGAGATTGGTTGTTATCAAGTTTTGTAGTGCAGTAACTGCAAGGTATTAAGGGGTCAGTTATTTCGTATTTGTTTTCTGCTATAAGGTAGAGAGCTAATTCAAACCATTTAGAATCTTCATTGTCTTCTATTTTGTATGTTAGGTCTACAGTTTTTGTGTTACTTTTATAAAAAGTTCTGCGGCAACATACACACACATGGTTTGGTACTTCAGCAAATGTACTTTTAAATTTCAGTATTTCTTTTTTGTATGTGTGTAGTAGAAGGTAGCCATGCATAGAATTGTTGCTAATTTGTTTTAAAGCTATTTCATTCTGTAAGTGGCTTTCACTTCCAAAATATTTTTTCTGGATAAAGTCGATTTCTTCAAGTAGGTCTTTTGCTGTACCATGTAAAAGAATGTTATTTAAATTTGCTAGTGCTAAAGAAGGACTTTTAGCATAGTACAGTTTATAGGCTAGATTTCTCATAGATGAATGATGTGTTGATATTATTTTGATATAGTGGAAGGTGGTTTTGCAAGTAGATCCTGAAATGCAGGCCAATGAATGTCCTTGTAGTCCTGTGTACCTGCGCACTGGACAGGTATCCATGTTTTGCAGTAGTTAAATTTTGATTTTGTCTTTGCCTTTCACATATTGATTGAGGAATTGACGTAAAGACTTGAAAGATTTTTTGGTAATTTTACACATTGACGTGCATGGCCATTTGTATACTAGATGTTCTGATTCAGTTGAATGGAGAGGTAATTCTAAGTTTTCTGGGGATATTTTTGTAAGCAGTATTTCTTGTTCCATTATGGTATTATTAACTTTTTCATAACCTTGTCCACTGCTATGTATGGCAGTTGTATTTGTTTGCTTTTGTTTGTATGCTTCTTCACTAAACTATGGTTCTGTGCTTGTAGTGTGACTCCACTCACCTCCACAGATATTTAAGAAATTATTTCTGTTGACATTTCGTTTATTGGGAAGTCTTTTTTGTAATTTAGTTATTAGTTTTGTTAGTGGTTTCATTTTGTTTAATACTAAAATAAATAACTTTCTTTTGAGAAGGATTGCACTGCCTATCAAAGCTTCTAAAATTAATTTCCTACGATAGGTTTTAAGGGGTGTGCCTGATTTCTCTCCTGTTTTTTTGAAGGACTCTGTGACGGAACATTTTTGCTAAAATACTTGCTTTGGTATGCTTACTTGGCACTATATCAAGATTTATAGGAGCAGTTTTATCAGTAGTGGTAGCTGAATTTTTCTTAATTGTTTTCTGTTTCGTTTTACATTTTGATAGATGAGGCAAAGTTTCTGTACTTGAAGCTTGTTTTGTTTCGCTAAATGACTGTATTTGCTGTTTTGTTTGAACTTTTTTTACAAATTCTGCTAGAGATGGATGCTTATTTTGGACATTTCTATTTTCGTTTGTTCTACTTCTGCGTTGCTTTCTACGGACTTGATTTTTGATAGGCATTCTTTAGGGTCTGTTGAAAAAAATAAAGAAGGTATGGGTTGGGGTGTTCTGCAATGTATGTGTGCTGTATGCATGAGTGTCTGAGTATGATGGCAAAGATGTATGTGATGGTGTGTGATTTTGCATTGGGCAACTACAACTAGTTGGAATGGGTATTCTTGAATTTATGTGCTACTAAACTGGGGTTCAGATGACAGTAGAAAGTAAGCTAGTGGTGTGGAGAAGTACAAATAGTAAATCTAATGGTATACAATTAAAACAGTTGTTTGTTCTATAATATCAAAATTCTGGGGACTGAGTTGGGTCATTTGCGCGCTGAAAAATGTGAATTTGTGCGCAATTCTGCCTGTAAATCTCTGTTTAAGAAGTGGGGATTTGTGGACAGAATGGTGCACAATCTCTATTTTTAGGCGCAGAAATAGATGAATTAACCTCACAGTGTGTTTGAGTAATAGTACAAATATTATGGTGGTATTTAACTTACTTTTTTTCTGGAATGAGCAGGTTTCTTCTTAGTTTTTCTTTGTACTTCAAATGTGGCTGCTTCTTTTCAGGAGAATGGTCTTCACTGCAATTGTAAAGGAAACAAATTAGTAATTTGGTTTGTATATAGCACTGATTTTAATTTAGACATTGATTTTTATGTTTATGCAAGTAGAAATCTTGGAGACTTGCACAGTACAGTATTTCTTATAGAAGGTGCTTTCCAATGATATGACACTTGTACTCAGAGAGATTAACAGTACATTTGAAGTGCTGATCTATGATGATGCAGTTAGATGTAGAGGTCTTGGATGTGATTGGTGGATGGTTGTGTGATTGCTTAGCTATATCCAATGAGGGAATGGCACAGAAAGTGAAATGGAAATCGTAGAAAGACTGTTCATGTTACGATATGTCCGCGGACATGGCGGTAGTCCACGGACATTGCGTGCTACATCTGGGGATTTTGGGTTGTGGAGGCATGCAAATGAGAATGAGCAGAGCAAGGGATTGGTCAGTAAAGTTTAGTGGGTGTGTTGTGCCAGGAAAGAGTTTCTCAGATACTATTTCTGCTGAGAGAAGAACAGATAACTATGGCTGTGTGTTTCAGAAAACAAATTGTTTGGATTTTGGGAGACTCGTGGATACATTGTTTGAAGGTGCATGCAGAAAGCTGTGGAGTACCTGTAGATCTTTGATTCCCACGTGTGGAAGTGCACTGGCATGGAGTACGTGGAATGAAGTGGTTGTACTTGCTACCTCTATGTGCTACTTTGGAGACAGAGCAACATCCAGACATAATTGTAATTCATTGTGGAAGGAACAGTTTACGACATGTGTCTGGAATTTCTTTGCAATTTGCAATGAAAGAAGGACTTGGGAAGGTCATGGACATGTTTCCAAATACTCCAGTAATTTTTTCACGGATTGCGCAGAGACAAATGTAGCTTCGCTCTTCCTCATTTGGTCCACAAATGGAGAAAGCAAGGCGTAATATCAATAAGGCTGTTTGTGCCTTTCTAAGAGATTTTGGCATATCCTCCTTTCACAATGAAAATATTATGGTTCGTAGCACATACATTTTTCGCAGAGATGGAGTCCATCTTACTTATGCTGGCAATCAGATTTTTCTGAGAAATGTACAAAATGCATTGCGACTTTTTTGGATTTACAGCATCCATTTTGTAGTAGGTGTTGAGCATTTCACATTTTTCAAACACAAACAAACACCACCAAACGGCTCTTTTCAGAGCCACCACTACCTCCCAGACAAAACTGCAATGGATATGATAGGGCAGCACCCCAAAATTTTAGATGTTCGCGGACTGTCCGTGGACTTCTAAAAAATACACAAGGCCCTGCTTCATTTATTTTCACTTCTATTTTTAAACTGTGAAAGGCGGCTCTGAAAAGAGCCTTTTTTTTTTTGTTGTTTATATTTTTGGTTTTTTTTTATACATGACACACTAGGAGAGGGGGAAAAGGAGGGTAAATGGGGACACCAACCACAGGGATAAGAAAGGGCGGGTAGAGAGAGGAAGATGTAGAGTGGGTCTTACTTGGGTAGTGAGCAGATCTTCTCGTGCTCTGAGACCAGAGTCTCAAAAGCACTTTGAATTCTCTCCCCCCTGCAGAGTACTACGTCGCAGTACATAGACACAACTGTGACCTTCGAAAGGTAAGGGTCATCAGCATTGCGTATGACTTGTGAGGCAGATTGAGAAATACGCTGTGCCACAGCAGTGTTCCTTGTGGTGATAGGATCGGAAATGGAGGATGTAGTAGAGGAATTCAACCTACTACGCTCCTCGCAAGGTACAACCTTGCGAATGGCTCCAGTGTGGAATTACCTTAGGTGTCGCTTCATAGTAGTTGTCCCAAAGCTGTATGAACCAAGCCTCCTGTGACTGAGTACCATTTTGCACTCGTTGCAGGTGACTTGGTTCGCACGCACCTTAGGTAGATTACCACGAACTGTAAATAACCGCCACACCCAAGACTCACGCCGAGTGCTGGTAGTAGGGACTTCCACTACCTCATTCTCATCATCCTCTTCATCCTCCTCTACATCCTCACTCCTGTTCCCCACTTCAGGCCCTTGGGGAGGTGGTGGTGGTGGAGGGGGTGGGGTGGTGTTGAGGCAGATGTAGCACCAGGTGGCAGTACTGCACCATGGATGCCATAAGGTTTCAGATGAAAATCTCGAAAGTTGGCAGCAAAATGCACTGTGTTCTGTAAAATAGCCAGAAACACAATGAGAATGAGCTCTAGGGTATGGCCTTTTATAGGGGTGCTTGTGCGCGGTTCGCGGACACACTCGCTGTCCACAGACAGATCGAACACCAATAAAAGGTTCAAAAAGTCCCAAAAAGTATGTAGAAACTCAGGATTACTGTCTGGGACTTGTGTTATGGTGATTTATTATTGAAAAATATTGTGGATTGCTTGAAAAGGTAGTTTTAAATTGTTCGGGGACACAAACAGTGTCCGCAATCAGAACACACATTCAGCGTGGGTGCGGTCATATGATAGCTTCGCGAACATGTCCGCGAAAGGAGCGGGTGACCGCAGGACATCAAAGGCACTGAAACTGTTTTGCGCATGCACGTTGGTGTCCTACGGACAATGTCCGGGTCCTGAAACTAATTAAAAGTGCGTCACCAGCAAAACGAACAGTTACGAACAGGCGCTTGTTCTTAGAACAGTTTCAACTCGCTTGCGAACAATACGGACAGGCATAGAACCCTCAGGACACCCCCATTTTGTTTATTTGCGAACATCCCGGGACACTTGATATGTTCTACGAACAGTTTGAACCTGCTTACGAACAGCACAAACAAGTCTAGCGTCCTCAGGACACCCCCATTTTGTTTATTTACCAACATTTCAGGACACAGCGTGTGTTCTTAGGACAGTTTCAGTTTGCCTCCGAACAATACGGACAGGCATAGCGTCCTCAGGACACACCCATTTCGGGAATTTACGAACATTTCAAGATAATGCGTTTGTACCTAGACCAGTTTCAACTCGCCTGCGAACAATACGGACAGGTATAGCGTCATCAGGACACCCCCATTTTGTTTATTTAGGAATATTTCAGGACACTGTGTCTTTTCTTAGGACAGTTTCAGCTTGCCTCCGAACAACACGGACAGGTATAGCGTCCTTAGGACACCCCCATTTTGTTTATTTACAAACATTTCAGGATACTGCCTGTGTTCATAGAACAGTTTCAACTCACCTGCGAACAATACGGACAGGTCTAGCGTCCTCAGGACATCCCCTTTTGTTTATTTACGAACATTTCAGGACACCGCATGTGGTAGTTTGATTGCGGACATCCCGAACACCAGGTGTGTTCTTAGAACAGTTTCAACTTGCATGCGAACAGTACGGACAGATATAGTGTCCTTAGGACGCCCCTAATTTTGTTTCTTTACAGACATTCCGGACACTTGCGCTGTCCGCGGACACCTGAACTGCTTTTTAAAAAAAGACAAGAAATGAATTAGGACACAATATAATAATTTTACTTTATTTTATATGGTTGTTAAATTCATGACAGAGAAGGTGAGGCAGAAACTGAAACAAAAACATGAGAATTGGGGGTTTCCAGAGGATTCATATGAGGTGAAGAAGGGATGGAAGTTTCATCAAAACGTTTTTGTTCATGGAGAGGATTTGGGGATAATTGAGTGGGATATAGTGGGGGGGACAGGTACATGTGGGACAATGGTATCCAGTTTTTTCTTTCAAGTGATCCTCCACAAAGTTTTTTAAATTGTTGACATTTTCCATGAGTATGTCCATTTTTTCTTCCATGTGCTGGAGAGTCTTATCTAACAATTATTTTCGTTTAAAGCCTGAAGAAGCTCATGAAGTGGGCGGAACGCATGGCGTGTGTCCTCCCAGGAGTGCGTTAGACTTATTTTTCATCCGGTCTGCCATTTGAGTAAAAGCCAATCTATTTTGCTCTTTTGTACTGTGTTTGCACAATATGTTTAAAATAAAGAATATGGGATTTTTAACAACGTGGTTGCTTGGTCATGTGTGCTGGTACTCTTTGATACATTACCTGCTGTGGTTTTGTGGAGTGCTACAACCACAGAGTAAATGTTCATTTTTATATATATATATATATATATATACATATATATATATATATATATATATATATATATATATATATATATATATATATATATATGTATATATATATATATATATACCACGGTAGTGGCTATGTAGTTATGGTATAGTTGCTGTTTGCTGAAGAACACTTTTTGGGCGGCTTATAACTTCGCTCCCCGTGGACGAATCCTCACCAAACTTTGCAAAAAAGTATATGGCCAACTCTGAATTTTGTTGCAAAGTTTGGTGAGGATTCGTCCGGGGAGTCCCAAAACCTTTTTTTTTCCCATAGACTGAATGGGGAAAAAACTTTACTCGCACCTACAGCCCAAACCGCTGGATGGATTTTCAACAAATTTGGACCAGGAGTTGTCAATCTGGAAAAATGAACACCCTTCATTTGAATGACAGACGTAACTTGATGGCCGTGGGCCAACCGTCTTATGCACCGAATTATAGAAATATAAACTGCTATGCTTGATCGAAGAGCAGCCATTTTAAATGTAGCAAGAATCGCCATTTTGCTTGTTAACCATTGCTCATTGCTTTCTGTCTAAAAACTGCTTTACAGCTTGCAATTCTTGCAGATTCTGCTTACTCTGCTCAACTGTTAACATTGTTGTCTGAATATGAAAGGACAAGGTCGCGGGACTGAAGAGTTTGCTGAAACTCCTCATGAGTAGCCCAGAGAGGAATGCCCACGCTCCCTCTCTGTAGCCTTGGGAGGACGCTGTAGGGCATTTAATCACTTCACAGCTGCCAGCCAGTCTCGTACGATGTTAGAATATGTTAGAATAGTACAGTTAAAGGCTTGAATAATGCTTTTCTTACATTCCCCCTTCGCAAAACCCTTTAGAATGTTTCGGCTCCCAGGACACAAATAGTACCTCATAGATAGCAAAGCTTGGAATGTGGCTCTTCCCCTGTGTGCAGCTTGCTTCCAAGAACAGAACCACCGTGTTCAGTTCAACAATAAAAGATGCCTACGCACTTTCTAATTGCACATTGTTACTAGAATAGACATCGAAAGTGTCATAATCGTCATACTCGTCGGATATGTCCATCGTCATCCCGAGTTCAAAGGAACTTAATAAAGAGGGGTGTTGAACATGACTTTGCTGATTGTATGATATGCATTTTGTATATATGTAACTGATGTACGTAATTCACTCTCTTGCGTCCCTCGAGGTCTAGGAAACTCACGTTGCGGGGCGTGAGATCAGAATTGGCCAATTGATACTATCTTTTGCTTGCAATAAACCCTAGCATTGGGAATTAGAACTTTGTGTCTGGCGCATCTTTTCATGTATGGTTATTGCCTTGTTTCCATAGCACGAGGGACCCCTAGGGGCCCCTTTCAAGATGACGCCGGAATAGGGATGCTCCCCCATTTGCCCCATTGTATACGTTGTAATGGAGTAAAGGTGGAAGAGCGGCGAGGACGGGACGGTCGAGCCGGGATCAAGAAGTGTACGGGGCGCCCTGTAGAAGAGAGGAGAGATTCCTTCCGCAGATCTGCACACATCTGATCCCTGATCGACGTACCGGGCCAGAGGGCAAAGGAGGCGAGGGTCCCGAGACGAGGCGGAAGCCAGAGAAGTGCAGACACGACGTGGGGATAGGTTGCGTTAGAACAGGCGACTTGTTTTATCAGGTGAGTCATTCCCCAATTCAAAGAGAAACCTGATTTTTGGTAGAGTGATGATTTTGAAAACTCAAACGTCCAGGTGAAAGTGGCTAACCAAAGGGGAAGGTTAAAGAAACATGCCTGGAGTACTGTCCACTTTAGCGGGGCTTTTCAGCTGCGGTAGACAGTCCTTGGAATATGGCCAAAGTGCACCCCCTGGGGGAACGCCGGCTTATGATATGTATGCAAAATATGGTGTGGGTGCGAAAATATTTTGTGAAATTTGGCATAGGCAAACTAGAAAGCAACAGGACCATCAGTGGCCAATCAATGGTAGCTTTCAGATGGCGAGGTTAGATAACCTAGAAAGGGTGCTAATTAGAAAGAAAGCGCGACCTGCAGCTTTTGAGACTGTCAAAGATTGGAGGAGGGAAGCAATGCTCTGACTTAGGAGTAGAGAGATGCATGCGCGTAGGCACAAAACGAAGCTTGAGGTAGCAGAAGAGAAGGAAGAGGAGGAGTGGACGGCAAGTCTAAGACGGGAAGGGAGACGGGACCAGATGAACATAGACAGAATATACCCACAGCGGGAACTACACATAGCAGCCGAATTAATGGAACATTTGTTAACTAACACGGGTCAAAACCAGAATCGAAACCAAAAACGCCAGCAGTGATTACGCAGGCCCAACCAGCAGCTCTCATACCCCCTCCGCAGCCCAAGCACTTCCCCTCATGCAAGCGTTAACCCAAGCCCCACCCACAGCGCGAGCACTCCCACAAGCGCAGACCGCGGACACACAATTTCCCAGCACCCAGCAAGGCCCTTCACAGATGCCACCTGTGTCACTTGTCCCATCTGCACCTCCTACTCCAGAGACAGATTCAGCACCATCCGCCCCTCCCGAAGTCAAAATTGAGACCGGGGAGGCGAGAGGCGGGGCTGAAGGAACAGGATTTGGACGGGTAACTCGAAGCGCAATCAGCAAAGAGAGAAAGATTGAATTACGGCAAGAGGCAGAAATGTACATAGAAGGAAATGATGAGATGGCAGCATTGGCCTCATTGTATGGGTACCAAAGAAGCAACGAGAGACAGGTAGTGTTGGAATGCATGGGGGAAATTCTGGTGGGAGAATGGAAAAAGATACTTGGGAATTTACCGCCACTGCGGTTGTTAGATTTGAATAAGTTAGCACGCAGTGAGCAAAGAGATGAGGATGTAAGAAAACATGTGCACAAACTGATTGAAGTAAAAAATGAAATGGAAGACAGATATGCTGAAATGTTTGCTACACCTGAGTATAGTAGAGAGTTTATTAAGAAAGGTAGGAAGGAGGCGTCAAGGTTGAATATGAAAAAATCATGGCCGAGAGTTTTTCCAGGTGGTACAAAGCATTTGCCGGTACCGGGACAAATAGGCGATAAACAAAGATTGCAGGTATGGGTAGGGGAAACAATGCGATGGATGTCGAACAAAAGAACGTCAGTAAAAGAAGTAAGTGAGATATGTAATGGGTACCCATTGAAGATGAGAAAAGAAGTGATGCAAACGATAGTAGGGGTGTTACTGCAGCAGGTCATTGGATACAATAGAGGTAGAGGAAACGCACAAGGCAGAGGAAATTTGAATAATATGCATGGGGTGTCATTGGGATTAAATCAATGTGCGTACTGTAAGGAGGAAGGACACTGGTGAGCGCAATGCCTGCACCTACAGAATAGAGGTGGGTTTGGTCAGAGAAGGCCTCACAGAGGAAATCAGGGGTCAAACGGCTCAAGCAGAAGTAACATGCAGCAGCAGCAGGGATATACCAATGGAGGTACTCAAACCCAATCCTATGATCAAAATCAAGCACAACAGAACCAGACATTGAACCAAAGTGTTTCGAACCAAAATCAGGGCGGGCAGGGCCAACAGAGAAATGATCAGAGTGGAGGACATCGAGGGGGAAATGGGAATATTTTTGATACACAGCCAAACACGTATTATAGCAGCAGCGGTGACTACACATCGGACGATGTTTATTTTTGCGATAGGACAGCCCACGGCAGGGGTCGGAACCAGTGTCTATTCCCGTGAATCAGAGAGGACCCTACCTAGAAATGAGAGTCGGGAATAAGGAGCACTGTTTACTTGTAGATACAGGGGCACAGAAGTGTTCGATAGACCACCACTTGGTTCCGGAGATACCACTGTCAGGGCAGAAGAATGTTTCTGTAGGGTTCGCAGGTACACCAGTAATTAACCCCATGTCCGAAGCTGTCCCAATTACAATAGGACCATTTACGGAGCAGTGTCCATTTCTTTTGACAGAAAATTGTGGAGAGAACTTGCTAGGATTACATTTGTTGAGGAAATTGGGGGCAGTCATACATTGTACGGCAGAAGGGGTGTTCCTCGCGATGTGGCCTCACGATGCACCGGTGACGGAATTTATGTCAAAAGAGTTGCCAGAAGAGCTAAGTAGAGTACCAACCTGTCTGTGGGCAATGCATGATAACGAAGTAGGATGCTTAAAAATAGAGCCAGCAAAAATAACTTTGAAAGAAGGTGTCACACTACCACAAATTCCCCAGTATAAAATTTCTGTTGAAGGTGAGAAGGGATTGAAAAGCATTGTTACTGACCTGGTGAGATTGGGGGTGGTTGAGGAAATTGCAGGTAGCATGTGCAACAGCCCGATTCTTCCAGTTTACAAGAAAGGAGGCAATGAGGTACCCTATCGTTTCATAATTGATCTGTGTGCATTAAACAAAGTGGTAGGCCCACAATTCCCTTTGGTCCCAGATGTCACAACAATACTGACAATGATACCGGCCACTGCAGAATACTTTAGTGTAGTCGATTTGAAGAACGCATTCTTTAGCATCCCAGTGGATAAAAGCAGTAGATTTCTGTTCGCGTTCACTCTAGGAGGTCGATCATTCACATTCACATGCATTCCACAAGGATACACAGAAAGCCAGAGCATTTACAGCAGAGCGCTAAAAGAGCAGCTAGACATGCTAGAATTACCCGAAGGTTGCGTAGTCTTGCAGTACATAGATGACTTGTTATTAGCTGCTGACACGAAAGAGATCTGTAAAGAAAGTACTATATTACTATTGACACACTTAGCGACCTATGGTCATAAGGCAAGTTTGAAGAAATTCCAGCGTAATCAGAAGGAAGTGTCTTATTTGGGTTACCTACTTTCGAAAGAATGGAGAAGATTAACACCAGAACGCATAGAAAGTATTTCTAGGATGCCTATTCCAAAAACTCAAAAAGGAGTGAGAGCTGTAATAGGCATGGCCTCTTATTGTCGGCAGTGGATCAGTAATTTTGCGTTGATTGTGAAGCTGATGATAAAGTTGACTAAAAAGGATGCAGTGGGATGAGGAATGTCAGAAAGCGTTTGAGCAATTGAAAGCTGCATTGTGTGCTGCGCCAGTTTTAGGCACTCCAAACTGTAAAAAGATCTTTAGACTATTTGTGAGTGAGAGTGAAGGATGTGCATTGGCGGTTTTGACACAGGAACAAGGTGGAAAAAATAGGCAGTGCGGCTATTTTTCTTGCGCGTTGGACCCTGCAGCGCGCGCTCTACCACGATGTTTGCGATCCGTCGCAGCGGCTGCTGCGTCAGTGAAACAAACTGAAGGAATGGTATTGGGGCACACTTTAATTCTGATGGTGCCACATGCTATAGACGTCCTATTAAATAGGACGCAGACGCAACACCTCACCTCAGCTAGACTGACAAGATATGAGCTCATCTTGTTTGCACCCCACATCCAAATTATGAGGAGTAGCGCATTGAATCCTGCAGAATTAATGCCACTGCCCAAAGCAGAAATTGGTGACAACGAATCACCACCCCATGATTGTTTAATGATCACTGAAAAAGAAACAAAGGGAAGGATTGATTTGAGCGATATCCCACAAAAAGACCCAGGTGGGTAGTTATTTTGTGATGGCTCTTGTTTTAAATTACCTGATGGCACATCAACGGCTGCATATGCAATTACTACCCTGAAGAGAGTTGTAGAAAGCAGAAGAATCCCCTACAATTCGGCGCAAGCTGCAGAAATAATAGCACTGACCCGATCCTGTGAACTCTCTGAGGATCTGAACGTAAATATTTATACTGACAGCCAGTACTCCTTTGGCGTGGTTCACAACTTTGGCCAACTTTGGGCTGAGAGGGGTTTCTTGACATCACATGGAGCCAGGATTCAGCATGGCCCTTTGATTGTGCGATTGTTGTCTGCGCTCACGTTTCTAAAGCGCCTAGCTATCGTGAAGTGCGAGGCGCATAAGAAAGTAACATGTAGAGTGGGAGAGGGAAACGCGTTTGCAGACAGGATTGCGAAGCAAACAGCCACAGATTTGGGGAATAAAATGATGACAGTACAGACTGAGGAAGTACCTTGTATGATAGAGAATGGAGTTGCCACAGTCAAAGAAATGCAGGCTGAGGCCACGACCAAAGAGATTCAGGGGTGGGCTGAGGGCTCTGCTGAGTTATATTTGAAAGGATGTTGGGTGGACAAGGAAACAAAGAACTGGATGTTGCCAAATTGTTACGTAACTGCAATGGTTATAATGGCGCATAGCCCTACCCACATTTGCGCGAAGAAGATGGTACAGCATTTATCCACAGTATGGAAGAATGTGCACATAAAAAAGAATGCAGAAAGGCTAGTGCAGAATTGTATTACGTGCCTGCAACACAATGTAGGGAAGGGAACCGTGACTCCAGCAGGTAGTTTCGGCCCACCCTCTATTCCATTTGAGGTGGTCCATTTTCATTTCATAGAAATGGAAAGGTGCTAGAACTACAAGTACGTATTAGTGGTAATCTGTGCATTCAGCAAGTGGGTGGAGGCATATCCTTTAAAAGACTGTACTGCCATGTCCACAGCAAAAGTAATGCTAAAGGAGTATTTCTCCCGGTTTGGGTTGCCCCGTGTCCTGTGGTCAGACAATGGCCCCCACTTTGTGGGCACAGTAGTGCTACAGATCTGTGCAGGTCTGCAAATAGAGAAGCGATTCCACAGTTCCAGGCATCCCAGTTCTGCCGGGCTTGTGGAGAGACACAACGGAATCTTGAAGTCAAAGATAGCGAACATTTGCGATGGGAGCAAGTTGAGTTGGGTGGATGCATTACCCCTAGCGCTGTTGTGTATGCGCACGTCTGTGCAGGCTAAGACTGGGCTCTCCCCCTATGAGATTATAATGGGGAGACCAGCAAATGTATTGTGCGCACCGCAGCCCAAAAGATTATGTGAGGTCGAGCATCCTATGGTAAGCACTTATTGTGGACTTTTAATACAAAAGTTGCGTTTGATTCATCAGCAGGTGCAGGAGGCGTTGCCAATGCGATATACCGGACCAGTGCACTCACTGTAGCCTGAAAGCTGGGTGTTAATCAAAAACTTTGAACGGAAGACAGCATTAGCACCCAGGTGGCGCGGCCCCTATCAAGTACTTTTGGCAACACAGACGGCCATCCGATTGGACGGACGGAAGGCATGGATCCATGCGACACATGCCAAAAGATTCCCAGGACTGCTGACAACTTCCGACGACCAGAGAAAGGAAGCGGTCTCGGTAACGAAAGAAACTGTTGCCAGTCCAGTGCCACAGCATCAGCCTGAGCGAGAAGTGAAAGTTGAAACAAAGAGAAAACGAGAAGTGAAACTCGAAACAGAGCCTGAGGAGGCTGCCAGTAAGGGGAAAGGGCGAAAAGTGCCCCAATGTTGCTGAGCGGAAACAACATCACTGCCGAGCGACACAAACCCTGCATTGCAAACACAAGCAGAACCAACGCGTGTACCCCTTTGGCGCCCACCAGTTCCCGCGAACGCACCAAAGCCAAAGAAAGGAACTACATCATTGCCACGACGCTCATCGCCGCCCATCATTGTGCCACAGGCTGACACTGAGCCTGATACTAGAAATGCAACAGCACTATTCACGGATCAGACAATACCAGGAGTGAATCGGTATGATTTGCGGTCTCGACAGGCAAAGTGATCCACAGATCTTTGGTGCTTTTCTTTTTGGCCTTTGGTTCTACTCACGGACGGAGTAGGAACCAGGGGCGTAGAGGAGAGAAGTGTGAGAATTGTGCAAGTCGGACAATTCAAGACTCACGGCTCCTCAGTGCGCTTATAAAAGTACATGTGTCAGGAGCCAGAGCAGGACAAGCTGGATGCACATAGTACTCTATCAATAAAGAACTGTTCAGAAATTGTCTGAGCAGTGGGAGAAAGAACAACTAATCTTGCTCGGAGTGGATAAATGATCTAGGCTGTGAAAAGGCTGGCAGAATTGAACTCTGACATTTCTCGTTGAACTTTTCTGGCATCAAGAACGAGAGACATTTGTGACGAACCTTGCCAGCAAGAAGAAGGACGATGAAGAACATGTCAAGACCGGTTTCAGCCTCCTCCTGCACCCCTGCTGAAAAGATAGTAGATTTAGAGACTGTAAATTTAGGAAAAAAGCATGGTAAAAGGAATAAGGTACTGATTTGGACATTGGTCCTATGTTTTTTAAGTATGGTAGTACCAACAATAACAGCTATTACACTATAGTTTCTGGAGTACGTACACCCATTAGAAACACTTTTGCCAAAAGCAGCCACTGAAAGCCCGGTTCATGTAATCACTGGTACTTTGCCCCCAATGGAAGAGAGACATAGAGAAGGATAGGGCAACAATACATTGTTGCTTATCATGAACATGACCCATGCGGTTTTAAAGAAAAAAGATTGCTGGGTTTGCGCCCATTTACCACAGCACGGTGGGAAAGGGATAGGCTGGTATGTGCAACCGTTGCCATTGATTTATTCAGGTGAGGTAACATTAAGTGCAATGTTCTTTGGGAAATGGAACAAGAGTAATATGGGTCAGCTAGATGAGACCAATATGAATGAATTTGAGGAAGTGATCATGAGACCTGTGGGTTGTTCCATATTCCAAAAAGCTTGCGTGTTTGCACTAGAACCCATGAGAAAGAATACACAAAAGATAACAAGACTAGATAGATTACATAGGCAAAATAGACCAACCCTGCCAGCAGAAAAAACATCAGTAATGACATTTCGAATGAGGGATGAATGGAATAAAGATGCTGTGCCCCCTGCCTATACAGTGGATCACAGCCCCAAAACTGCTCCCCTATGTTTACAGAAAAAGGGTTCCTATAAAGTAGGAATGTTTAGCAACTGCCTGAACACAGTGGTTTTAAAACACGAAATAGAACCCATGTACGTAGGGGACCCTGTTTATTTTGTATGTGGAGAAAAAGCATATCCATGGTTACCTAGGAACTGGGGAGGTACATGCTACCTAGGTCTACTGTTTCCAGGAGTGTTCCTCTTGGATACAGCAGACGTAGCCAGACGAACAAAAGGTAGAACTCAAAGGAGTAGTGAGGATGGAATGATAGCAATGGATATAGCCAAATCATTTATACCGTTCTTGTCCTAAATAGAAAATTCTTACAATATAAGAAAATTGTCTGGAATATTACAAAAAACAATAGATTCCATAACGGATATTTTATTGAATATGACGTTAGAAGAAAAAGGAATAAGAATAATGGCGGTTGCCAGTCATTTGGTCGAAAATAATTGGTCGACTGGACAACTGGTCGAATCAATTTGGTCGAAAACCAAATGGTCGAATTTTTTTTATTTTTTATTTTCACCCCTTTTTTGGTTTTTTTTGGGGGGCCCCCCCCCAACCCCCTTTTTTTTCTTTCTTTTTTTTTTCTACACGAAAACCCACAAAACACATATATAAATACAAAAAAAAAAATTCAACCATTTGGTTTTCGACCAAATGACGTCGACCAAATTGCAGTCGACCAGTTTGTAGTCGACCAAATGACTGGACAGCACTAATGGCACTTCAAAACAGGATGGCTCTCGATATAATATTAGTTGATCGTGGGCAAGTTTGCAAGCTCGTAAAAACTGCGTGCTGTGTGTACATAGATGACTACTCCCCCACGATATTTAAAGCAATCCGGAAATTACATGTCATAAGTTCCTCACTCTCTACTGGAGAAGGGGGTTGGGGGATAGGATCCTGGTTGTGGGGATTATTGCGGTCTTGGGGATGGAAGTTAATTTCGATACTTATGATGGTACTTGGGATATTCATAACATGCTGCTGTTGCATACAATGCTTACCAATAGTTTTCACTAAAATAACTGATGGATGTACTAAGGGATGTATGCACATGGTGTCGAGAGGAAAACATACGCATGGCCGAAATAACAGAGACACTGAGGAAACAAAAACAGTAAAACAATTCATGGCGATAGACATTAATGATGAAGATGGTTCAGACATGAATACCCCAGACTTATCCTCATTGGAGGAGGATACAATGAATGAATAAGACGTTTGGCATACGCCCAAAAGGAGGGTTTGTCAATCTGGAAAAATGAATACCCTTCATTTGAATGACAGACGTAATTTGATGGCCGTGGGCCAACCGTCTTATGCACCGAATTATAGAAATATAAACTGCTATGCTTGATCGACGAGTGGCCATTTTAAATGTAGCAAGAATCGCCATTTTGCTTGTTAACAATTGCTCATTGCTTTCTGTCTAAACACTGCTTTGCAGCTTGCAATTCTTGTGGATTCTGCTTACTCTGCTCAACTGTTAACATTGTTGTCTGAATATGAAAGGACAAGGTCGCGGGACTGAAGAGTTTGCTGAAACTCGTCATGAGTAGCCCAGAGAGGAATGCCCACGCTCCCTCTCTGTAGCCTTGGGAGGAAGCTGTAGGGCATTTAATCACTTCACAGCTGCCAGCCAGTCTCGTACGATGGTAAAATATGTTAGAATAGTACAGTTAAAGGCTTGAATTTTGCTTTTCTTACGGCCCCCCTTCGCAAAACCCTTTAGAGCGTGTCGGCTCCCAGGACACGAATAGTACCTCATAGATAGCAAAGCTTGGAATGTGGCTCCCGTGTGCAGCTTGCTTCCAAGAACAGAACCACCGTGTTCAGTTCAACAACTAAAAGATGCCTCTGCACTTTCCAATTGCACATTGTTACTAGAATAGACATCGAAAGTGTCATAATCGCCATACTGTCGGATATGTCCATCGTCATCCCGAGTTCAAAGGAACTTAATGAAGAGGGGTGTTGAACATGACTTTGCTGATTGTATGATATGCATTTTGTATATATGTAACTGATGCACGTAATTCGCTCTCTTGCGTCCCTCGAGGTCTAGGAAACTCACGTCGCGGGGCGTGAGATCAGAATTGGCCAATTGATACTATCTTTTGCTTGCAATAAACCCTAGCATTGGGAATTTGAACCTCCTGTCTGGCGCATCTTTTCGTGTATGGTTATTGCCTTGTTTCCATAGCACGAGGGACCCCTAGGGGCCCCTTTCAGAGTAGCGGCATTTGGAGATTTGATGAAAATCCATCCAGCAGTTTTATTTAAAATGACCAAAAAGTAGGTAATAAAAAATGAGTGATATCTGTGTTCGGTCAGCGGACACACTTCCCTATTCGCTCCGCGGACAGTGTCCTGATTGGCCAATCGGCTTGCGTGATGTCCGCAGACATGCAACATGTTCGCTGATTAGACGACGCTGAGCGTGGAGAGCGTCAGATTTTCGGTAGCGCCCGCCATCTTGGATTTGCGGAAGTCCGCGGACAGCGCAGTGACCTTGGTTTATAATTTGTATTTAGTAGAGTGTGTTGGTGTGTAAGAGTGTTTGGGGAGGGTGGGAGAGTATGAGATAGGTTAAATGTTGTATTTTTTTATGTGGTAGACGCTCTTGTTGTGTTCGATTTGTCCACGGACAAAACGGCTGTTCTGAAATGTTCTGAATAAACTAAATGGGGGGGTGTTCTGAGGACGCAATATGTGTCCGTTTTGTTTGCAAGCAAGCTGAAACTGTTCTAAGAACACTTGCGGTGTCCTGAAATGTTCGTAGGGGGTGTCCTGAAGATGCTGTCCGTATTGTTCGTTGTCAAGTTTAAAGTGTTCTAAGAACACTTGCGGTGTCCTGAAATGTTCATAGGGGGTGTCCTGAAGACGCTGTCCGTATTGTTCTCTGGCAAGTTGAATGTGTTCTAAGAACACTCGCTGTGTCCTGAAATGTTCGCAAATAAACAAAATGGTGGTGTCCTGAGGACGCTGTCCGTATTGTTCATTGTCAAGTTTAAAGTGTTCTAAGGATACTCGCAGTGTCCTGAAATGTTCGTAGGGGGTGTCCTGAAGACGCTGTCTGTATTGTTCTCTGGCAAGTTGAATGTGTTCTAAGAACACGCGCGGTGTCCTGAAATGTTCGTAGGGGGTGTCCTGAAGGCGCTGTCCGTATTGTTCTCTGGCAAGTTGAATATGTTCTAAGAACACTTGCGGTGTCCTGAAATGTTCGTAAATAAACAAAATGGGGGTGTCCTTGCACGCTGTCCGTATTGTTCGATGGCAAGTTGAATGTGTTCTAAGAACACTTGCGGTGTCCTGAAATGTTCGTAAATACACAAAATGGGGGTGTCCTGAGGACGCTGTCCGTATTGTTCGTTGTCAAGCTTAAACTGTTCTAAGAACACTTGCGGTGTCCTGAAATGTTCGTAGGGGGTGTCCTGAAGAGCTGTCCGTATTGTTCTCTGGCAAGTTGAATGTGTTCTAAGAACACTCGTGGTGTCCTGAAATGTTCGTAAATACACAAAATGGGGGTGTCCTGAGGACGCTGTCCGTATTGTTCGTTGTCAAGCTTAAACTGTTCTAAGAACACTTGCGGTGTCCTGAAATGTTCGTAGGGGGTGTCCTGAAGAGCTGTCCGTATTGTTCTCTGGCAAGTTGAATGTGTTCTAAGAACACTCGTGGTGTCCTGAAATGTTCGTAAATAAACAAAATGGGAGTGTCCTGAGGACACTGTCCATATTGTTCGATGGCAAGTTGAATGTGTTCTAAGAACACTTGCGGTGTCCTGAAATGTTTGTAAATAAGCAAAATGGGGGTGTTCTGAGGACGCTGTCCGTATTGTTCGTTGTCAAGTTTAAACTGTTCTAAGAACACTTGCGGTGTCCTGAAATGTTCGTAGGGGGTGTCCTGAAGAGCTGTCCGTATTGTTCTCTGGCAAGTTGAATGTGTTCTAAGAACACTTGTGGTGTCCTGAAATGTTCGTAGGGGCTGTCCTGAAGACGCTGTCCGTATTGTTCTCTGGCAAGATGAATGTGTTCTAAGAACACTCGTGGTGTCTTGAAATGTTCGTAAATAAACAAAATGGGGGTGTCCTGAGGACGCTGTCCGTATTTTTCGATGGCAAGTTGAATGTGTTCTAAGAACACTCGCGGTGTCCTGAAATGTTTGCAAATAAACTAAATGGGGGTGTTCTGAGGACGCTGTCCGTATTGTTCATTGTCAAGTTGAAAGTGTTCTAAGAACTGTCACGGTGTCCTGAAATGTTCGTAGGGGGTGTCCTGAAGACGCTGTCCGTATTGGTTGCTGGCAAGTTGAATGTGTTCTAAGAACACTCGCGGTGTCCTGAAATGATCGCAAATAAAAAAATGGGGGTGTTCTGAGGACGCTGTCCGTATTGTTCGCTGGCAAGTTGAAAGTGTTCTAAGAACACTCATAATGTCCGCGGACATTAAAAGTTTCCATAGGCCATAGTTGAAATGTTTGACTATATGGGTGTGATATGCTGCGGTGGTTGTGGCCAGGGCATAGAGTCTTGGGTGCATGGCCATTTGGCCATGCACCCAAGACTCTATGCCCTGGCCACAACCACCGCAGCATATCACACTCATAGTTGCTTATAACTTTGAGTCAAAAACAAATTTATAAGGAACACATTTATAAGCCACTATGGGTGTGATATGCTGCGATGGTTGTACTTATTATTATATACTTAATATACTGTTTGGTTTAGTAACTGGAGTACATGTATTTCTTGTTCATTTCTGTGATAAAAGAAAATAGCATGTTAGTATTAGTATTTTGTAATGACTTATTACATTGTATAATCATTTTTTTTTTTTTATGGACCCTCATATTTAGTAGATTACAAGAGTACTGTGCAATTTGCTCAGTTTCTGTGTTTGTTGATAAAATCATTGGGTCTGTGGGAGAAAAAAAAATCCATGTTGGATTAAAAAAAAAAAACTTTTTCTGTTATGCTACAGTTTATTTGTTTGTTTGTTTTCAGTGTTCACTTGTTGTTTCTGGCTAATGCTTTATACATTGGCTTGTTGCAGTTTTTGGAGCAGTAACATATTATTTATTTGTTTGGATATTGTACAATTTTGGAGCAGTTAGATACCAGTAGGCGTATTCTAACTGTCTATTTTTTGATATATTTTAGTGGTATTGATTATCCGTTTGGATATTGTTAAATTTTGGGATAGTTAGATACCAATTGGCATATTCTAACTGTCTATTTTTTGCTCTAATTTAGTGGTATTCATTTATCTGATTAGTTGTTGTAGAATGTTTCGGCAGTTAGATAGCTTTTGGAATATTTTAACAGTTTATATTTTTTATTACAAGTTTACTTAAGGTTTAAGTACAGTTTAGTTATCAAATTTAGGTTTTAAGAACATTAAATAAGCGTTTGTAAGATTTGCTGGTAATCTCTGCTTTAGAGTAATGGTACTATCGTTACATTCAAACCATCCGCATTTCTTTTTTATATATGAAGTGTAGTGCCCTGAATTGGTTGTGGCTCCTGCGTGGTAGATTATACCTAATGTTGTGAAGGTTTTCTTACCAAGTGATATTTGACCATGTGTGAATCCAGTCAGCTTGCAGTTGTTTTTGGTACCATCTGCATTGTAACATAGAAGCATTAGTATTACGTATTTACTATGTGTTTTTATTACTAACGTGGAGCGATTATCCGAATTGCAGGTAGTACATAATCTACCATGGTTTGTATTTTGTACAAGTTGCTGAAATGGAATGGATTCACAATTAGGTATTGATATATATATGAAGCGTTCATTGGGGATTTCTTCTTGTGTCACATTGTTGCAGAGAGTGCATGTATGTTTCCACATGTATGAAATCTGGGTATGTTTTTATTTTCCAGTACTTGTAGTAAGTACATTAGAAATTCTTGTGGATCTTCCTGTGATTTTATAGTGAATTTAACCATTCCAGCACAGTAGTCCAATTGTTGTCTTTTTCCATCAACACTATGCGTGTTATCAGGATTGTTTGTTTCATTTCCGTGAAGTACTAACATTTGCAAACACAATTGGTCTGTACTGTGTAAGTAAATGTTGTCAATAATTGTTGGCAATTGAAATAGAATATTCATTGCTACGTTTGCGTAGCAACTTACTCCAACTATATTTGAGAGTTTAAATGGACCAGGTTGGTCTGTATCTGATTGATTTTTTTCTTTAGTTTGTCTTCCTTCTTTGATGAAGTACCTGGTTTACTTTCCCTAATGGGTTCTTTTATGTTTGTGGTACTTGATGAAGTTTGAGTTTCTTTTACTCTCTTTGGAGGATTTGCAGTGACATCCTGTTGAATTTCTGTTTGATTTAGTTTTCTTTTAGAACGTTTTACTTTTTGTGGTACAGAATATGTGTTTAGATGGGGGGTGTATAGTGAGCGAAGTCTATTGTATTCTAAAATGCAAGGAATATCAGCTTACTTTACTTGCATCAAAGTTGATTAGAAATAGACCATCAAGTGTACGTAAGCGTGATAGTGCTACGTTGCTCATGCCTTCTTTAAAGGCTGTGTTACCAATGTCTATCATTGCTTTGTCTAGGGTAAGACCTTGTGGTTTATGAATGGTAACTGTGTATGCAAGAGTTAGAGAAAATTGTTTTCTGCGTACATACATATCTTTGAAGAGAAGGAATCGAGCTGTTGAGCATCCTATCCTTTTTACTTCTGAAAGTTTGTCAAAGAGAATATTGACAAACTGAATTTTGTTGTCACGTGGGTATGAAAGCTAACAAATGTACCCATTGCTCCATTAACTAGTCCTTGGTCCACATCAAGGTTACATTTAAGCATTACTCTGCAATTTAAGGATAATTTTAATATCTTTTCCAAGCCTGCTGTATTTGAGATAGATTTTTCTAAACTATTTAGTCTTGTTGTTGCTTGGTCACACATGGGTAGTGTCATACCATGTACATCTAGTTTATCTGTGGTGCTAATTTCTATTATTGGTTGCATTTCTTTACTTAACATTATTTCATTGAATTTGAAACTGCTTGCAATAGTTGTCATTAAGGCCATACAATTGACATTTTTGTGGGCTAATTGTTCCATAACATCTGTAGCACATGCATTATCACCATAAAGTGCATGAAGGTGTCGGATTTTCAATATTGCTTCCGCTTCTTTAGAAAGTATACCAACTCTGATACTTTTTAAGATGTTGGCATAAGTGAGATCTACAGATTGCTGCATGTTTTCTGTTAATTCTCTGTATTGGAAATGTTGCCAAAGGTTGACATTTCCAATGCTGCCAACAGTTTTACGGCAGAGTTTGTGTCCTAATGTTTTAAAAATAGGCTCACCTTTTACTGGTGTCAATTGAAGAAGATCTCCGAAAACAATAATGTGTTTTCCTGCAAAGAGCTCTTCATAGTTTGTTTTGAGTACTTCTTGTAATCTGAGGTGAATCAAAGCCAACATTAGGTTGGACACCATGTTCACTTCATATATAAGTAGCATTTTCATTTGTTTCAATACTCTGCGTAGTTCCATTGCAGCTTCTGTAGAAAGTTTGTAATAGTCTAATTTGTTTTGGTGTTCTACTGGCAGGAGTGGTAATTGGTGTAAAGTGACACCTCCTATGTTGTAGGCAGCTAAACCTGTGGGGGCAGTGACAACAGCTGACAGTTTGTTGTTTGTCAATTGTTGAAGGAATTTACTGATGATTTTGATTAGGAATGTTTTGCCAGAACCAGCTTCACCACTGACGTACAATAGTATAGGTTTGTAATTTTGGCAGGTGCATTCTTTGTTTTCATGTTGTACACCATGTGCAATTTCTTTTGTTACTTCTTGAAAAATGCTACGTTGCTCATTGTTTAGTTTTGATTGTAGTATAGTTAAGTCTTCTTTATGTTCATACTGACACATGGTGTTTTCTACTTCTATCATAGCTAATTCTGCCTCATTTTTTATTAGTGGTTCTCCGAGTGGTTCTTGGCTTCCTGTTACAGAAGGTTGACTACTGTCAGGAGTGTCCTTATCTAGTTGGGCCTGGAGTTCTTCTTTGTGTTGCTGTTCATTGTGCAACATTGTTTTGTACTGTGTAAAGTTTACATCAGTTATATTGCTTTCTTTTGCTTTGAAAGCGTCTTCATATGAGTCATAGTTAGCTAGTATTTCTTCTTCTTTTCTCCATGGTTTAAAGAGTTGTTGCAGGGACATGTAATATACCTCTTTATGTTGAGGAGTCTTTAATGACAATTTGATATGATTAATTAAATTTGGTTTGTTGAGTTTTACTAAGCTGCCTTCACAGTGTGTCACTCTGTATTTACCATTTTTTTCATCGAGTTTTATATTATTTTTGTATGTGTAGTTTTGGGCTATGTGGTATAGACACATGGTTTCCAAAGTGGTACCAATAAATTGTTTTTTAAAATGACTTGGCTGTTGGGATCATGTTTGGCTATTGTTTCTATATCTTTGTATGATTTTTTTTTTTTTTAAATCTTTTTATTGACAACATACACGACAGGGTGGGCCTATTGGACTGTTCCACCCGCAATAAATGCAAGAGAAAAATAAAACACATTGTCAAAAACATTTTCTGGTTAACTCCCAACCCCCCTTCCGCCCTCCCAGTCCCGCCCCCCAAACAATTGTTACGCCAACTTTAGGGAAAATGCAACTATATTTAGCATAGGGAAGAACACTTGCATAGCGCTTTGATAAAGAAAAGTGATCCTTGAAACAGTGGGGTAAAATCATGTGGTGATTAGGTCAGGGCAAGATCAACCCTCTGAGGGGCATGGGGACAAGCGCATTGCATCCATTAGTTTAAGCATTTGTTCAATCGCCCCTCTACAATCGCATAGTGATACAATCATCATGCAGCAGTACTGCCGTCCACTCCTGGACAAAATCAGACATAGCATTATTTGCTATTGCCGAGAGTTTTTCGTAGCTGAATATCACTCTGAGCTTGCAGAGCCATTCCTCTTTGGAGGGGGCCAGGACACTTTTCCATTTTTGCGCTAGCGCCAGTCTCCCTGCCCGCAGCATGGCGCATATAACCTTGGGGAAGGCATTCACCTCCGACTCTGGCATAGGGGAGCCCAGTAGGATTTCCAGCGGGTGCAAAGATGGACCATAACCCTCGATATCCTTGATCCAACTGAGGAGCTCCGTCCAGTATACCTGTATGGACGGGCAACTCCACCACATATGAAACCAGGTTCCCCGTTGATGGCATCCCCTGGGGCAGAGGGGGGAAACATCCCGGTACATTCTAGACAATAGCGCCGGGGGGCGATGCCATGAATGGAGGATTTTAAAGTTATGTTCCATAGCTGCTGTGTAAAGGGAGCCTGTGAAAATGCACTTGAAAACCGCCCTCCAGGTGTGGTCCTCTATTGGCATCCCCAACCTCTCTTCCCATATGCGCTTGAAGGGTTGTCTGCCTTCTAGGTTGGCTAGAATCAGCACACTATAAAACTTAGATAGCGAACCTTTGCGGGATTTACTTTTGGCCAGGATTAGTTCAAATGGGGTGAAGGGGCGGCTAAGCTGAGCGGACCACCGTGGTTGGGTAAGTATCCCTTTCAGCCGCAGGAATTCAAAGACCGTGGGGGGCTTGTCCACCAGAGCATCTGTCAAGTTATCGTATTCAATGAAGCCCTCCTCTCGTGTAAGCTGGGAGACTCTTTCCAGTCCCATGTCAGACCAGGCCTGGGTGTCCCGAAAGCCCCTCATGTCCAGATCGATGGGCGGGCCCCAGAGGGATGACAGAGGAGAAGGCCATGTAGATATCAAGTTATTAGTTTTGCTGGGTTTCCACAGTGACCAGAGGAGTGCTAAGGTAGGATGTGTTTTGAGTTGTGGGGGGAGTGACCTGGGAGGGGCCCAGAGATAGTCCCTGACCTTCCTCGGGTGTGCGTGGGTGTCTTCGATATACGTCCAGAATGTACGCATATCGTCCCGCATGTGCTCCAACATCACCCTGAGCTGAGCTGCTTTATAATAGAGCCTAAAATCGGGGAGTCCGAAGCCACCATGGGACTTTGGGAGGGTCAGAGTGGAAGTTTTAACCCTGGGCCTTTTGCCGTTCCATATGAAGTGGAGGACGCGGGACTGGAGCACCTCGAAAAAGGCTTCAGGTATCACGACAGGGAGAGCTGAGAAGAGATAGAGAAGGCGAGGTAGAATGTTCATCTTAACCGAGACCATGCGTCCAAGCCAGGAGAGCGTGAGGGGGGCCCATCTTTTGAGGTCGCTGTTGACCTGGGCGAGGATTCCAGGGAAATTCCCCTGGTATAGGAGTGACAGATCTCTGGGGATGGTGACGCCCAGGTACCTTGTGGATGCTCGCTCGATTCTAACCTCTTGAATGTCGGTTTTGATCTCAATATCCTGTTCCCCTGGGCCCATTGGCATAATGCTTGATTTGGATGCGTTTATTCTCAGCCCCGAAAAGGAGCCGAAAAAGTGTATGAGATCGAACAGCCTCGGTAGGGATTTGTGAATGCTGGTCAGATAGCCCAATATGTCGTCTGCGAACAGAGAGAGCTTAAACTCACACTCACCACATCGTATACCCCTAATCTCCGGGTCGTTCCTAACCGCTATAGCCAGGGGCTCCATGGCCAAGGCATATAGGAGAGGTGACAGGGGACAGCCTTGCCGGGTGCCTCGGGAAAGGGAAAAGGGTTCGGATGTACCCCCATTAACAGATACTCTCGCCGAGGGTGAGTTATATAGAGCTGCGACCCACCTACAGAAATTATCTCCCAATCCCATTTTCCTAAGAACCTTGATCATGTAGGGCCATTCGACCCGGTCGAAGGCTTTCTCAGAGTCGAGTGAAAGGAGGTATCCCTCCACTCCCTGCTCGGTGGCCTCATGCATGAGGTCGAGGGTTTTTCTGATGTTATCTGACCCCTGGCGCCCCGGGATGAAGCCCACTTGATCTCCATGTACCAGGGTGGGGAGGAATTTTACCAATCTGTTTGCCAGAAGTTTCGCCAGTATTTTGACGTCAGTGTTTAGGAGTGATATGGGGCGATATGATTGGCATAGGGCTGGGTCTTTGCCGTCTTTCGGTAGGACCACTATCAATGCTGACATCATTGTGGGCGGGAGGGACCCTTGGTTTAGCGCACAGTTAAACAGCTTGGCCAGGAAGGGGGCGAGAGTGGATCTATAGGTCTTATAAAATTTGACTGAGAAGCCGTCGTCCCCCGGGGCCGTGCCACTTTTTAGGGAGGAGATAGTGTCAATTACTTCTTCCGGGGAAATAGGGATTTCCAGAGTGCCGGCCTTGTCTGGGAGCAGGCCCGGGACAGGGAGGGAGTCCAGGAACCTATCAACTTCTATCCCATCCCCCTTATATTCTGAGCAGTATAATTTTTCATAATATAGCCTGAATTGTTCCGCTATTTTGGAGTCCCTTGCGGTCGAGTTACCGTCCACAGAGCGGATTGAGTTCACTCTCCTGCTGTTCCTAAGTTCGCGGAGTCTCCAGGCCAGTATCTTGTCGGCCTTTTCCCCTTTTTCCATATATTTTTGTTTCAGAAATGAGAGCTTCCTTTCCGTTTGCCCTATCTGGAGGTGAGCCAATTTAGAGCGCAGCTTCTGCAATTCCTCCCACTGCCCAGGGAACATCTGTGTTTTCAGTTTACCACCCGGTTGTATGGCCTCTATCTTGGTTTTCAGGTCTTTCTCTTCCCGGTCCCTCTCCCTCTTTTTCCCCGCCCCAATGCCGATTAGGGTGCCTCTGATGGTTGCCTTAAATGCTTCCCATACTCCCATAGTGCCCACCTCCCCGTTGTCGTTCAGGGAGAAATAATCTTCTATGGCTGTAAGAAGGGTTTGGCGCGTCTCCTTGTCGTGTAGAAGAAGGTCGTTACAACTCCATCGGGAGCTGGCTACAGGGGCAGGGGGGAGGCCAATCCTAATCTTCACCATGTCATGGTCCGTCCAGGGGACGGTTTCCACCCCAGCGCTGGAGATGTCACCCTGCATAGTTGAATCAACCAGAATATAATCTATACGCGAGAAGGCATCGTGAGGCTTAGAATAAAAAGTGTAGTCGGGGTTCAGTCCTTTCTTGGGTGTACTCGTGTCACACAGCCCCAATTCCCCATTCACTGCCTGGAAGGTTGAGGCCAATTTTTTGTGGAGGCGGATGTTGGGACAAGGGTTCACAGACTTTCTGTCCCTTTCGGGGCAGAGCACCATATTAAAGTCCCCTCCCACCAGGAGGGTCCCCTCCGCAAATGACATTATTGTCCCCTTCATGCTCTCCCAGAAAACGTCCTGCGACTCATTTGGGGCGTATATGCAAACCAAGGTGAACAGGCGTCCCCGCACATCCCCTTTTACCATGAGATACCGGCCTTCGGGGTCGGCCTGTGCCACCTTAAACCCAAAATGAGCCCCGGGAGACACTAGTAGAGCCACTCCCCTCTTCTTGGACTGGGTAGAGGCTGAGAATACCTGATCTATATTTTTAGCTTTGAGCTTGGGCTCTTTCCCCCGAACCCAGTGGGTCTCTTGCACGAAGAGAAACTGTAGTTTTGTCCTCGTAAATTCCCGCATGAGCAGTGACCTCTTGGTGGGTGAGTTGAGACCCCGAACGTTCAGAGACCCCACTGACAAGGATTGGAGTGAATCATCCATTAGGACGCATTGTGAAGCACCTAGCTCCAATTTCAAAGTTGCAAGCGTTGTTACTCCCTCTATGTTTCAGCACCACGCTGAGGGTTAGGAACAGCCCCCAGGGTGTGATCAAGTCCCCAAACGTTGGCGTACTATAACAGATTCACCGACATCCCAACATCCCCTCTTCTCTCCCCCCGCCCTCCCCCCCCAGATCGCCTGGTTGTGTTGAGGCATCGTCCCAAAGTCACACAACCGGCCAACCATGTCTCCCCCCTCCGGGCTCGTTACCTCATTATAAACACCCATTCGAGCCCCCCCCGCCCCTTCGGGCTAGTAGCAAAAGTTTGAAATGCAACAACATCCCCCCTTTGCATCGTCGTGCGGATAAGGTTTCCATCAGATTCTAGCATTTTATTTCAGTTATTCTGAGGGTCCGGCGACGCTGGTGCCACTCTCCTGAATTTCCTTTGGCCTCGTACTCTGCGCCTCTCCTTTGGAGCGTTGATCTTTTTTGGGCCCTTCGGGGTGCGCTCACGGTCGCGGTCTCCCGGTTCAGACTCCGAGTTATCTAGGAGTTCGCCAGATACTCTTTGGATGTCGTCTTCGGTGATCAGGGTATACTTATATCCCTCGTGCTCGAAAGAAAGTGAAAAAGGATACCCCCATCTGTATCGGACTCCCTTGGCTTGGAGCATTTTCGTCAGAGGGGAACAAAGGCGGCGTCTCGCCAGAGTGAAGGCCGACAAATCTTGGTATACGGAGATTTGGGCCCCCTCACATTCCCCCGGGCCCTTCTTGCGAGCTAGTTCGAGGATCCTGCTTTTCTCGGAGAAATAGTGGAAGCGAACTAAGACGGATCTGGGGCCCCTGGAGGCTGCCCCTGCTCTGTGGGCCCTGTCAATGGTGGGTTCGTTAGTGTTAGTTCCGTCAAAAAGCTCTCCCACCACCGCGTTGACTGCCTTGATAATGTCTGCCTGGGTTTCCCCGTCCTGTTCCGGGAAGCCCAGAAATCGCAGGTTGCAGCGCCTTTCCCTGTTTTCCAAATCGTCCATTTTCAATGAGCATTTTTCTTCTCTCCTCTCAAGTTCAGACAGGCGCATGTCAAATTGCGATTCGAAAATGTCACTCGAAGGTGTGTTGTTCTCCAGCGACTGCACCCTGTCTTCTATGTTGTCAACCTTTTTGTCTAGGGTGTCCAGCCTAAGAGTGATGTCAGCACGGAATCCTCTAATTTCATCCAACAGGGCCGCCATTCCCCTGGAGACCGAGGTTGCTTCTGTTGTTTCTTGCTGTGTTTGGGCGGCCATTTCAGGGGTTGTGTGGGGCTCCAGGGATGGGCGCCGAAACCTCTGCAGCGTTTCCCTCCAGGTCATAGGCCTTCACTGGGCACTCTTGCTCCCCGGTGTCTGCCCCCAAGTAGTTGAGGCCGCCGGGGCCTGCCCGTCTCCTTTGCGTCCCGGGGGGAGCGGGGGCCCCTGGGATATCTGCGGCCAGGGGTGGGAAGGAGGTTCACCCCGTTTATTATTTTTCCTTTTGTTTTTTTTTTTTCCCCCCTTTGCGTTGGGAGCCGTGAGTTTTATTGCCCCCGGTGGGTGCCCAGCCCCGGGGTTGGTCTCCTTACCTCGGGGGGGCCTCGCCCACGCCACTCGTGTTCGCCCCGCGCGGGCTTCGCCAGAATCTGCGCACTCCTGGGGGGGTTCCTCGTCCTGTTGCGGCGTCTCCTTCTCCCGCTCCTTGGTCTACCTCCTGGGCCGATCCGCTTCCTCAAGCCGCCGTCAGGTCTCGGCAGGATCCCTCGGCCTCGGACGCCTAGGCCTTTACGAGTCCTCTCTGGGCCCGGGCTCGCAGTTGCTTCCCGCGGAGCCGCAGGGCCGCAGGAGGGAGGGGCTTTGCGCCCTCGAAGTTCGTTGGCTCGGAACTCCGGTTCCGCTCCGCTCCCGGGTCTCAGGTTTGGACCGGGGGTGCCCGGCACCTTCGTACTGGGGGGGGGGTGTTGGTGTCTCGCTCCGGGGGTGTCGGGGGGGGCTCGGGTCCCTCGATCAGCGCCCTTGCGGGGAGACGAGCGGAGATGCTTCAACACATCTCGGCGCCCCCTGGTGGACCAAGACTTAGCCATACTATATTTTCAGATTTACAATACAGTGCAGTACCAGTTAAACGATCAGCTGCTTCATAGGATCCACATTCTCTATGGGACAGCATTTTTATGCCCAAGCTGTATAATTTGTGAGATACTGTTTTATCTGATGACAGGTCATTCCAGAGGTCTTGCAGCTCTGTCTTTTCTGCTTTGGTTGAGTATGCTGTGACATATCGTGCAACTGCAGTAGAATTGTCTGCAATGTACTGCACATCTATGTTTGCATTCCATAAGTGGGCAATGATTGCATTGTAATCATTGATATATGTTTCTTCTTCTTTTCTTTTTATGTAATAGGTATTTTAAGGTGACTTACCTTTAACACTATGTCTAACTGAAGACATGAGGTTGTTGACTTGAGCTGTATTTGTAACTGGTCTAGTGAAACCAAATCGGCATTTGGTGTAGTATTTCCCTTTGTTTTTGTATTTGCAACAACAATATTTGCCACATTTGTGTCTTTCATATTGTAAACTTTGTGCATGATCATCACTATTTTTGGATTCTGATGGAATATCACAAGTGATATATTTTTCAATAAACTGTAAAACAGTGGCATCACTGTCTTGACCAAATTTAGGAGCATCTTTAATCCATGAAAGCATGTGGATATGTGGTGCTCCTCTGGCTTGGTATTCTTTTCTCCAAAAGAAGTGTTGCACTTCTCCAAGGGGAGGAACAGTTTTATTACAAATAAAATGTAGCATAGCAATGAAGCGATGGTGAAAATATCTTGAAACATTAACAGGATCCATAGAACAAAGTTCTCCAGGTGTTAATATATCTATGTTTGTTTTGTTTTTGTTTGATATGCGTAGGAAATCATGTAAATCTTCCCATGCATATTCTGCACAACTTAATGTATCAAACCAAGTTGGTGGGCCAAGGTTTCTGATCATACAACGTACAAGGAAGATGTAGAGTGGGTTTTATTTGGGTAGTGAGCAGGTCTTCTTGTGCTCTGAGACCATAGTCTCAAAAGCACTACGAAGTCACTCCCCCCTGCAGAGTAATGTGTCGCAGTATATACACACAACTGTGACCCTCGAAAGGTAAGGGTCATCAGCATTATATATGGCCTGTGAGGCAGCTTGAGGAAGACGCTGTCCCACAGCGATGTACCTTGTGGTGACAGGATCGGAAACGGTGGATGAAGTAGAGGAAATCAACCTACTACGCTCCTCGCAAGGTACAACCTTGTGAACGGCCCCCAGAGTGAAATGACTTGAGGTGTCGCTTCATGGTAGTGGTCCCAAAGCTGTACGAACCATGCCTCCCATGACTGAGTACCATTTTGCACTCATTGCAGGTGACTCGGTTCGCACGAGCCTTAGGACCATTCCCATGAATGGTAAATAACCACCACACCCAAGACTCACGCCTAGTGCGGGTAGTAGGGATTTCCACTACCTCATTATCATCGTCCTCTTCTTCCTCCTCGGCATCCTCACTCCTATTCCCCTCTTCAGGCCCTTGGGGAGGTGGTGGTGGTGGAGGGGGTGGGGGTGGTGCTCAAGCAGGTGCAGCACCAGGTGGCAGTAGTTCAGCCATGGATGCCATCTCGATGATGGTGTAATCTGCAGGTGGCAGCAAAAATCGCTGTGTTCTGAAGAATAGCCAGAAACACAATGAGAACAATCTCTAGGGTGTGGTCTTTTATAGGGGTGCTTGTACGCGGTTCGCGGACATGCGAGCTGTCCGCGAACAGCTCGAACACAAAAAAAGGTTCAAAAGGTTTCAAAAAGTATGTAGAAACTCAGGATTAGTATGTGGGACTTGTGCTATGGTGAGTTTTTATTGAGAAGTATTGTGGATTACTTGAAAATGTACTTTTAAATTGTTCGGCGACACGAACAGTGTCCGCATTCAGAACACACGATCAGAGTGGGTGCGGTCACATGATCGCTTCGCGAACATGTTCGCGAAGGAAGCGGCTGTCCGCAGGACACCAAATGCATTGACATTGGTTTGCGCATGCGCGTTGATGTCTACGGACACTGTTCAGGTCCTAAAGTAATTAAAAGTGTGTCACACTTCAAACGAACAGTTACGGACAACCGTTTGTTCTTAGAACAGTTTAACTTCCTTGCGAACAATATGGACAGACATAGCATCCTCAGGACACCTCCATTTTCATTTATTTACGAACATTTCAGAACACCGCGTGTGTTCTTAGAACAGTTTCAACTTGCTAGCGAACAGTATGCACAGGTATACTGTTCTTCAGGACACCGCCATTTTCATTTATTTACGAACATTTCAGGACACCGCTTGTGTTCTTAGAACACTTTCAACTTGGTAGCAAACATTATGGACAGGTATAGTGTTCTTCAGGACACCTTCATTTTCGTTTATTTACAAACATTTCAGGACACCACATGTGTTTTTAGAACAGTTTCAACTTGCTAGCGAACAATACGGAAAGGTATAGTGTTCTTCAGGACACCCCCATTTTGTTTATTTACAAACATTTCAGGACATCGCGTGTGTTCTAGAACAGTTTCAACTTGCTAGAGAACAGTACGGACAGGTATAGTGTTCTTCAGGACACCTCCATTTTCGTTTATTTACGAACATTTCAGGACATTGCGTGTGTTCTTAGAACAGTTTCAACTTGCTAGCGAACATTACGGACAGGTATAGTGTTCTTCAGGAAACCTCCATTTTCGTTTATTTACGAACATTTCAGGACACCACTTGTGTTCTTAGAACAGTTTCAACTTGCTAGCGAACACTACGGACAGGTATAGTGTTCTTCAGGACACCTCCATTTTCGTTTATTTACGAACATTTCATGACATCACGTGTGTTCTAGAACAGTTTCAACTTGCTAGCGAACAGTACGGACAGGTATAGTGTTCTTCAGGACACCTCCATTTTCATTTATTTACGAACATTTCAGAACAACCGCGCTGTCCGCGGACACCTAAATTGTTTTTTTTTTAAACTGAAACTAATTACAACACAATATAAAAATGTAACTTTATTTAACATATATTAACAATTTATGACAGAGAAGGTGAGGCAGAAACGGAAACAAAAACAGGAGAATAAGTGGTTTCAACATGATTGGTATCAGGTGAAGAAGGGATGGAAGTCTCATCAAAACGTTTTGGGTTATGGAGAGGGTTTGGGGATAATTGACTGGGATATGGTGAGGGGGGACAAGTACATGTGGGACAATGGTATGAGGTTTTTGTTTTAAAATGATCCTGAACAAAAGTTTTCAAATTATTAAAATTGATCAACAATAAATCAATGTTTTCTTTTATGCTTTCAAGAATGTTATCCATAGCAGTTTCTTCAGAGGTATTTTCTATTTTGGTATGCTCTGTACAAAAATATATATATATGTTACATATATATAAAATAATAATAATTAAATGGTTTATATTGTAAAGTGTGTACCATTAGCTTCACTATCTTCTGACATTTCCTCATGTGGTTAATGCTCTTCTAGCCATTCCAGAGTACTAGACATTTATGTGAGAAAAAAAAAGATAATATATTTTTTTTTATCTAATACAGAAAGTTTATAAATATATGAGTAAAATGAAGTACTCTCACTATTTCAGGTAAGATATGTTCTGAGTACTCTGTAGGTCTGGTCTTGCTCTTAGTTGTGGAGTGTCGGTGAGGTAATTATGTTGGAAGCCAATTTATCTTCTTTTGGTATTTTCCATTTTAGAACATATTGTATTTAAATGAATGGTTAGTGTGTTACATATATGGGTTACATTTCTTATGTATTATTACATATATTATGTATGTGTGCTACTTTGTGAATTTTTTAAATGTTACTAGGTTATGATATAACAATTAAACATACCCCCCCAGAGTTTTTAGGTAGTGGTACTGTTGTCTGAACATGTCCGCGGACATCAAAAATGTTTGCGGACATCAAATTCAGTAGATGGGGTTCAGTATGTTCCATATTACATGTACATAAAGTCAAAGTTATTATTGTTAAGTTGTGCTATTAAAAACCTATGAAATTCAGTGAAATAACGTTGTTAAAGGGACGTTATGGTTAAGTTGCGCTATTAAAAACCTATGAAATTCAGTGAAAAAACGTTGTTAGTGGGACGTTATGGTTCCAAGTAAAACCGAAAAAACCCTGAAATTCGCCAGTTATGGTAGGCTAAGCAACCATAACTTGCGCCACCACTCTGCACTGCTAAGACTAACACCCAGGACATCAAAGATGACATCACAAATGTCATTGACATATGGTTGCCTAGCTTACCATAACTGGTGATTTTCTGAGGTTTTTTGGATTTACTTGCAACCATGACATCCCTATAACAAAGGGGGTCATTGCGACCCTGGCGTTAAGGGTTTAACAGCGCCGTAAAAGGTGTCGGCGCCGTTAAACCCTTAACGCCTGATTACGAGGTCCCTTTGTGGGACCCGACCTTAACGGCTGGTTTTACCAGCCGTTAAAGTAGGGTGCTGCAAAGGGACCTCGGTGCTAATTACGGTAGCACAATTTGCGGTACCGTACTTAGCGCCTTCCCCAGTCCCATTGAGCCCTATGTGGCGAAAATGGGAATGGGGAAGGGCCATGGTGAAATGGGGAAATACCGCCCCGCCAACCTTGGAATAGGGCGGTATTTCCCCATTCCACCATGGCAGGCTTGTTACAACACCAGCACCAAACATGGTGCTAATAGCGCCATGGTTTACCGCCGGGGTTGTAATGAGGGCCAAAGTGTTTGCACAAAGAGGGGCAAAAGGGGATGTGGAGGCGGTGATGTGCGGGCAATTTCAGGAGGTTTCAGGAAGCTGTGACAGATTTTAAAACCAGGAGTGGGGAAGAAAGAGCAGAAGGAAGCATGCATGGCTGTCAGATTTGAGCAGTGATTGGTGGAAGAGGGGGTCATCAGTCAAGGAGACAGTAGGGCAATTAAGAGCAGACCGTGCTAGTAAATGATGGGGTTGGGTAGTGAAAGGAGTGCATTGCAATCACGAGGGGCAAAAGCTGACAGACCTGGTTGTGCAGCAGTAAGGAGAAGCTGGGAAGCCATAACAGGGTTGTCGCAGGGTGGATTTCAGCAGTCAAGGATCGCAGCAACAGTCAAGGGGGGCATCAGTCATCAAGGAGGTGCCACAGACTACAGTTAAGGGTAAGGCGGGGCACAAGGAGTTCAACAATCAAGGTGACAGCAACAATCAATTGTGGGCGTAGGGGACGCAATTGCCTAAGGAGTTACAGGAGGAGTGTCAGCAATGAAGATAGCAGTGTCCGGTACAGGGATTTATAGAGCAAATAAAACCACCTTAACTGTTTGAAATAAGTACAGAGCTGATGATGGGGTTAGTGATGGTGGGTTGGGCCTCACTGGTGTGTTTGCAGAGCATTGGACGCACAGCCTTACTTGGTCTGTATCAAGCGAGGTGTGCCAGGCTGCCCTTAGATGTGACACAGCCCCAGCAGCAGGAGTGACAGTATGTAGTCATTCCATGCCTTTTAGACGCATGAAAACACCACATGCTTTTTTACGTGTCATAGGTTTTAATTATGTATAATTGGCACAGCACATCTAAACACCGCCCTGTGCATTTATACATGAAACTCATAGTTAACGAGTAGGTGGATGCAGTGGCGCCTTTCCTTTAAACACTCTGGAACATGCTACCCGTTTCTGTATCTGACTGTTTATGTTTTTAGACAACGCTCTATGGGTTTGTCAAGTTTGTTGTACACGTTAAATCCCCAAACCAAACTGAAAGGGGCAATCCAGGCTCCTGTTAATGATCCAGTGGGTTTGTTGGGCGATGTTGAGCTGTTTTTTTTTCTCCAACCAAGCTATAAAATACCCTGTGAATATTTGCTATATATTTTAGGTAAGAGGCATACAGTGGGTTGCGATAAAATAATGTGAGTGTCTTCAAACTATAAATCTATCATGTTTCTCATTCGTTGAAGGTTTAACTAAGTCGGGCTCTTTTTATTTCATCTGCCGCGATGCCCAAGGGCACGGCGATGAAACAGCGATGCAGATGAGCTAAGAATGAATTACACCCCGAACGTCTTTTGATGCATTAGATCTGAGAGCTCGTTATGGTAATTTCGGATGAGACTCAGGAGCGCCTGCAAGGCCTTGGTAAGGGCAATTCCTTGCGGTAAAAGCTAAGCAAACACCCAACCAGTTTCTGTTTCTGAAGGCTATACTAGCTGAAGATCGGTGTTGTAATTATAGAAGGATTTCACTTGCCATCTCACAGTTCGCACTAGATTTCCTGCTCAACATAATCGTGTTTAGCTTATTATTATTATTTTTTTTTTAAGAACTACGTGTAGCGGCATTGCTCGTTTAGAAATCTGTGCTACGTGATTCTAATCGTTTTATTTCTGTTCTTAAGCATGATATCCAAATGGAGAAAAACAAACTAAAAAATAGGGTCAATAGCATATTGCACAGTTATTCATTATCAGGTAAGTATCAAATTGCAGAATTTCAAGAGATTAATCAGAACCCTGCCATGTTCTCTCAAGTGCAATGTGAGTCGGAAAGTTTAGCAAGCCTGCAAGTTGTCTGCCACCACTCCTCCGTACCTCCTCCAACAAATCCATACGTTATCCTTTAAGACATGCTTTGCGGCTTTACTTGGTGTGTTTTAGGGGACCGGGGTCTCCGGCCCCCACATGGTGAGGATGTCAGGGCGGGTATGATGGCCTGGTCGGCCCATGACCTGGATGGCAGCACCTAGCTGCAATGACCATACTGACACCAGGCGGAGGATCAACTGGCGAGCGGAAGCCCGCTCAGCACCTTTATTAGTGTGGGTCACATGCATAAGTATGTGACCCTAGACATGTGACTCAGCATGAGCCCTGTGGCTTGCTGCTGACGTTACAACATCCCATGCCAAGGGTAATGCAAACAAATCACACAACAGCATCAGATGGCATGTGTTACAATAACCACTTGCCTCAGACTGACCTCATGGGTCATTTTGAAACACTATTAGGCACATTCTTGTTTGGGCACACTGCTGTACACACTATCTACAAGGGTATACTACCAGAGGCTGGTGGTACAATTTATTATCTTGTGAGTAATGATGGCAACTACTCGACCCACTTAAAATTTTGGCCAACACTGATGACAAGCTTACACTGGGCCTACTTTAAACGTATGACATCTGCGGCATCACTGCATCTGAAACACGCCTCACTGTCATGGTACGAATTTCCATCTTAGATGATCTGACACCACTTCAGGACTACTTCAGGACTGCGACAAGGTCAAAGTATTGATTCTCCTTGATCTCTATGTCGCCTTCGATACCAATGACCATGGTATCCTTTTTTGCCGCTTGGAAATGTCTGGTATATCTGGCCTGCCCTTAGCTTGGTTTTCCTCTTTTCTCACAGATCGAACTCAAAAGGAATCTCTTTTTCCTTTTCGTTCCCCACCTGCAGGTCTTACATGTGGCATCCTGCAGGGATCTTCCCTGTCCCCTCTTCCTTTTTAAACTTTATCTTCGGGCCCTGGCTGACCTCATTGCCAAACATGAGGTGCGTGTTTATACATACGCAGATGACTTCCAGAATGACTCACCTGAATCTGATCCTCCCATGAAAATGAGATCATGTTTGACATCTATAGGAAATGTTATGGTGAGCAATTTTCTGAAACTAAATGAGAATAAAACAGAGATTCTGCTGCTTGGCTCCTCCAACCCAATTGAGGCATGGAACGCTGAGTTCTGACCTGATTCATCGCTGTCCTGCCCTGCCACCAGTGCGTCTGTCAAAAGCCTCGGAATTCAACTTCTACCGTCAGGCTCCAGAGAAGCCCAGCTGTCATCAATCTGCAACTCTGGTTTTCTTAAACTGAAACTCCTACAAATGATTCTTGCTTTTTTCCTATCTGAGCTTCGCTCTGCTGTTGTGACCTCATCTAGTATGGGCTCCCTCGATTCCTGTAACGGTATCTTTAAAAAAATATATATATTATATTAAAATTTAGTTTACAGGTACTCTTTTAGCAATAAACAACTATGTTCCCTTCTTTGTTGCCTCTCTGATGTCCATTTGATGTTAATTATGTGCATTCTGTCTCATCGAAGTGGTTTCAAACAGTTCCTGAAATATTTGACCACTGCTATTGTCAATGAGATCCTCTCCCTTAACAGCAGCCGCCACCAATTTTCAGCTGACAGAGTTTTGTATCCTTCCAGAAATTGTCCAAAATACAGAGTCCTGTCCTGGGTTAGGCCAGTGCAACTAGTGTAAATATTAAATAGAGTTTCCACCAATCCTTTGTTTTTGCAAAATCTACATGTCCTATTTTCCAAGCACTGTCCTGCTCTGATTGATAGCACTTTCTTTATGCTGCACAAGTTCAGTCTTATCCTCAAAATTTGTGATCTATAGCAGCGGTCTGGGAATTTTTTCAAGTATTCTGGAATCTTGCCATTATTTCTTATGTCATGTGTTAAGCTCCAATACAGCTTATATTGGCTTGCTTCATCAATGGTGGTAATCCAGTCAAATGTCCATAATTTCTTCTTGACTTTGTTTGGATTGGTCAGATGTTCGACAAACGACAAGCCCATCTCCGTTAGCATTGTTCTACAATCAGCATTCCATTTTGCCATGGATTTGTTAGACCCTCTTTCCACTTCTGTTTTTGTAAGAGCTAGTATTGAGGGTGTGTCTTCACTCATGTATTTACCAAAAAAGTTTGGGGATTTCCACTCTGCTGATTCTTTCAGAGATGATAAGCCCAGGTCCTTTCTAATGATCTGGATCACGACTGATTTTAGAAGGCTATGCATCTTTTTCCAAAATAGACCTTCCAGCCTGGCCCAGTTCTTTTGGGGCATCACAAGTAGAGCATCTGCTCCCTAGGACAGAGTGGGCACCACCTTCACTTTATAGACCTCGATTATAGGTAAAATCGAGTATCGGCAGAACTTGTGTTTTAAAATCAGAGCCAAGTACTTGAAGGAGTGAACTGAAGCAATTTCCGAAGACGCCAATCTCCATTTGAATATGTTTTTTTCTGGATTTAGTCCCCTTTTTCAGGGTTATGAGCTTCGTTTTGTCTATGTTGATGTGCATGTTTTTTTCCTTGGCGTATTCAGCCAATCTATTCAGCTGCCTTTGGAGACCTATTGCTATGTAGTCGAGGACAACTAGATCACCCGCCTATAATAGATGATTCATTTTCACTCCACCCATCTGGTTTTTGACATAAACTATTCTAGGTCTGCAACATATAAATTGAAGAGATCAGGGGATAGGGAGCAGCCTTGTTTGCTGCCTCTGCCCTTAGTATCTCTTCACTCCGTAACCCATTTGCATTTACACAAAGTCTTATAGAAGTGTCCGTAAGCAGACTTCTGAGTTGTTCTATGAGATCTACGGGACAATTCCAAGCTGTTAGTTTGTCCCAGAGGCATTGCCTGATTATACTGTCAAATGCCTTCGAGAAATCAACAAAATCCAGGTGGATCTTAGTCTTCGTTCTCAGAGCTTTAGCTTTTAGAATAGCCAGAAGGAAGGCCCGGGGAGACGTCCCTAGGCCTTTTACGAAGCCTGACTGAATAATTTTGCTACATTGTTCCTACTTTGTCCATTCATTTAGTCTTTTCAGTAACAAGTATGTATACAGTTTCCCCATCACATCCAATAAAGCAATTTGGCTGTAATTTTGTGGATCATTCTATTACCGTTTTTGAATATTGGTATAACATGGGCCGTTTTCCATGACAGTGGTATAGTTTTGGAAGACAGCACGTTATCCAGGACTAAGTCAAGCAAGGTCACCCGTTGATCTGGATTTTCTTTCAGGGTCATATTAGATAGCCCATCAGGCCCTGGAGCATGCAATGTAATTGTGTGTTTTATCATATTCACTAGTAACTAGTAACAGTATCTAGCTTAACCAACGACTTCCTAGTTCAACGTCCGCTGATACTTCAGAACTCTTCAGCGCATTTATCTCTGGAAGCTCCTAGGCTAAGACACTCTCCTCAACTTCTCCACCAACTTCACTGGCTTCTGGTGAAAAGCGTATTCATTTTAAGATTCTACGCATTAAACATCATGCTATTCACCACTTGGACGCGTCTTATCTTCAATCAAAATTGATCCGTAACATCCCCTCGAGGCCTTTGCGATTCTCTGTGCAGTTTCTTTTCAAGATCCCGGGTTTTTTCATAAAACACATGTTGGAGATTGGTCTTTTTCTGTGCTTGCCCCTACCTTGTGGAACTGAACCCGTGTGGGTCCTTTAAGACGAGGTAACAGTATCTGAGATGGATGGGGATGCAGAGCCTACTCATACATCCATAACTAGACTGACTCAGGAAGCTGGCAAACATTAACTGTTTTAATAACAAGTCTTTAAAACAGGGAGCACCACTGACATCAACGGACGCCGCACAGCTCGCTCAACCAGTTCTCGAAAACATTTCATAAAAAACATCACTTTATAGTAAAAACTTTTTGAACTTGGGCTTGCGAAGACTCACTGTGCCTGAGAATACAAGGGAGTGAAGTAATGGCCTTATCTTCTGGTCTCGGTGTAGCTCACCCCAAAGTCTATTTTCATCTTACCATGTGACCAGAGACCATGTTTTGAGCTCCTTCATTGCATTTACTACTATTAAATGAAGAAACCTTGGAACTTCAGTGTTTTTCCATTAAACCTCACACAGGAGCTTGGCTTGCTTCTCACCTTCATGTATCTTCTTGAATAGATAACCAGGCTCTTGGTGACCCAGACTCTTGACATTGGGCCAGGCAAGCCTTTTCGAATCTTCCTTTGCCATCAGCTATTCTTATTCTGCTGTTCCACACCTCCAGCCCTTTAATTCACAGGGTCGAAATTTGCTAAAATGCATCGTGGAAGATCCAGATTCTATACATTCCGATGGATATACATTGATGCAACGCCTGCAGTCTATTGACTACGTAGCCAGCCTTCTGATTACTTTGTCTGCTTGCGTTACTGTGTCTGTACATTTGTAAAATGATTTTGCATTTTCTTCAGTGCTTCGCTGCATGTGCAATCTTCATTTTGCTCCTGAAATGTTGCTTACTTCACTACTTTGCCATCAAATTCTATAATGTCTATATTCTTTCTTCTTTAACACCTCTTCTGGGTGCGCCATTTCTGCTTTATGTGACATCACCAGTCTTCTATTTCATTCCCTTTCACACTTCTTCCAGAACTTCCTCCAGAAGATCGCCATTTATCCGCGGATACATATAGGGTATTCTCAATGGTTACCTTGTTTCAAGGACTCTTCGCAGTGTAGGTACCATTACTGGCCTTGAACATGTCACAATTTCCGGCTTCCAACATATAGGCAGGATGGGGGTGGGACTTCCGGTAGAGGTACTTGGCTTCTCCTCTACACTCCCCCCTCTGGTTGATTTATCAACCACTCTCTCATCAGCCTTCATATTCAGACATCCTTTTCTGAAGAAGAATTTCTTTGGAGTCCATATTTTCATTACTCCTTTCAGACCTACTGCTGATTTCATACGTTCATCAACACTCCTGTTCATGAGACTGCATTGTCCATTCGGGCTGCAAAAGATCTATCTTCTCACATACGTCTTGTGGTTCTTAGGATACAATAACTTTCTTCCCTCAGGTGCATGAATACTGGCCTTTGCATAGTCTCTGATTTTCTCATCTGTCAGCTTTTTGTTTCCACAGCCAGACTTGACAATTATGAGCTTCATTCCTGTCACTTTCTTTGCTGTCTTCTTGCACTGTTTGATTATTATTCTGACCACACAGAATCCAAACATGATCATAACTCACAGGGCTCCAAGGAACTTGAAGATATTCGCCACTCGCGTCCATATGTCATCAGCTCTTTCACCAAGTATGGCGATCAGAAGACCTTTAACATCTCCTATAGCTAATGTATTCCCTCCCGTCATTTTTTCTAACTCATTTATCCATTTTCCAGCACCAGAGTTTACATTTTAGGTTTTCCCTGTCCATTTGTGGCCATGGTATATACTGCAGTCTGGCACCTCCTTTTTCTAAGAAGGGGAACTGCAATGCTCCAAACTCTCATCATTTGTCTATCTACTGCTGGAGTAATATTCCCACATCTCCGTCTACCTGGCTACGAACTTAACCTGCTCACATATGGCAGACTCCCCCCTCTAGCCATGGGGTTGCCCCTGATGTCAGTCTGACTGTATCAGTGGCTCTGATGTCTTAGAAATAGGTACTTTTAAATCCGACCATCTTACTTCCTTATCCAAAGGCGGATGTTCTTCTAGCTCACTTATAAAACTCCTAACTTCCCTCAAGTAGGTTTCCCTTTCTTCGTCTGATACTTCTTGTGCCCAATTTGAGCAACTCCTCGCATCGTTATCTCTATTGTTAAACTGCCTAAAGACAGCTCCTTTTGTGTCATACTACAGGAGGCTTCCTCCATGTCATATAACTGTGTACTCTAAAGACGCTCATTTTTTCCCTTCATTTGTGCTTCTTTATGGGCTTGCATTTTGTGATATACGATCGTTTCACCAATGCTTTGCGAATCAAATTCATCTTCCAGATTTATTCCAGAAGTGCTTGGAAATGGCTCAGACTCAGGAAAGAATTCCTCTATGTCTTCCCAGTTTACCTTACTTCCCTTTCCAAATACTCGAGATCGTGTGCTCTCTGTCTCCTTTTGCGTTCCATGTTATCATCAGCTTCTCTGCACTTTCTCACCTTTCCCTTATTTTATCTTCCTCCTTTCTTTTCATATTCCTTTGTTCATTTGCCCTTAGCCTTTCCTCGTCCCTTCGCCTTTGTATTCTTTTCTCTCTTATCCTTTCCTGTTCATCGGCTTCTATTCTTTTCTCCTTTAGTCTTTCCTTTTCCTCAGTGTTTCTTCTTTTATTATCATGCTTTCTTTGTTCTTCTTCTCTCTCTTGTTTTTTAGCTTGCTCATCTTGATATAACTGCTGTCGTCTTTGTCTCTTTTCTTCTTGCTCCTTCGTCTCTCAATCGTTCCTCCCTTCCTTTGCCTCTTCTGTCTTGTTCGTCTTGATCTCCCCTTTGTCTTACACCTTTGATGCCTTTACCATCGAGTTTAAGTAAAATCTGCCGCCCAACCACACGTTCTGTATGAGCGCTATGTGATCAGTTTGATCCTTATCTCCCTTCCATCTCTTTGTTTCTCTCTTTTTGTCTAGAGATGTACTTGCTTGATCACTTCTCTCTTTATCGCGTTTCTCCTTGTCCCTCAGGACGACTTTGTAGGTTATATTGTTCTCTGTGTATTTCTCTGGGCCCTCGTCACTACTTTGCGTAGGTGACTCATATGACGGATCGCTATATACCATTGCTGCTTTAAGTTCTCTTAATGGGAATAACCCTTCATCTTTCTTACTCTCGTCTTTCATTGCAGACGGGGCGGGCGGAGCGAAGGCTCTTCACCCCCCTATTGGCATATGTTGATTATCCAATCTAAAGGAGGCTCCTCCTCCTTCTCGTGTTCATACATCTTCCAAAGCTCTTGATTCGCTAGGCGCTTTTCAAACTTTTTTCCCGTATACGCAGCATGCAAATATGATGTCATATGCTGTAGAACAGTTCTCGATAATGGCCGCCTTGGGGCCACAGCATAAACATTTTATCTGCGGTCCCTTTAACCCATTCTGCACTGTTTACGTTTGAGTGCATGCTTTGGTAGCTGTTTGCAAAGATGCACTAATTGCATAACTTCTTCCATTTCTAACTTCTATTTCTCTTTTTATTACCACTTCACTCATTCTTTAGTTACAGTTCTCAATTTTATATTTCAGTCAACATACACTTAAGAGCGAGCATCAATCGTCGCAAGCTCCAATTACGTTATAATGTCATTTTTTATTTTAATCTTGCTAAAAATCAACCATCAAAGTTTAATCTTAAAACAATCACTTTTTGTGTCTTACTTCCACATTTTTTATCACTTAAAAGATGTATTTTCCTCAACAGTGACATCACCACACTTTTCAACCACATAAAACAAAACCGACAGACTTAACCAGTCACATGTACATACACCTTACGATCCTTTCCTTAGGACTCGTCTTACAGTCTACAAATCTTGTTCCGACTGGAACTTATGACAATGCCCTTAAGAAAGTCTTTAAACTTGTCTTGTCTCATCTCATATATGTCCCTCACTAAAATGGGCTCTGAATTATTGCTTCTGCTAGCATTCTTTCAAATCTAGGAACAGGGTGTATCCTTATAGCGTGGCTATACTTCATGACTATTTTCCTCATATATTACTTGGCACCACTCAAGTCAATGGGCCTGATCACGACTTCGGCGGTAACCCTTAAATCCGGCAGTAGCGCTAATACCGCCGGATTTAAGGGTCGGCGGATTTCGCCCCAACTCTGAGCTGGGGGAAATCTGCCGAAAATTTGCGCTATTACCGCCGGCGGGAAATCCGCCAGCAGTAAGAGCGCGAAAATTCCCCATTGAGCCCAATGGGGAATGGGGCATTCCCGAATGGGCTCAATGAGGAATGGGAAATTACTTTACTGCCGAACTCGTGATCTGGCGCTATTAGCGCCGGGGAGTTTGGCGGTAGGGCTATTACCGCCGGCTGTAATACCGCCGGCGGTAACGGCCAAGTCGTGATCAGGTCCAATATCTTTTTCTCATATACATATATTTTATGCTCTTACTCTTGCATTATATTTTATCCCACCTCCCTCCGTTACTCTCCGTTATTTACTGCGTCACTCTTTTTGATCTTTCACTTACTGTTCGCAAGTTTTCGTCTTCGGACCCTCAGGATCACCGCCTTCGTTTCCGCTTCTTCAAGCTGCTTTTTGATCTGCTTCTCGTAGATGTGGGAGGGGTTCCTATGCAAACTAGGGGTCCGTCACCCCCAACTTGCAACTTTTTTGGGTGCTATTTCTAACCACGATCTGCGTGGAGCTTCACGTCCTGTCAGCCGAATGGCAAAGGACGTGCGATATTGCTGAGACCCTAAAGTTTACTTATGTCGACGGCCAATGGTATCTTATCAAACCATCAATCTCTGCTACCAAGTGAACTGGAGACTTCGAGCCCTTTAAGATCAGGAGCAATACCCTTGAGATGGATGGGGATGCAGATTTTAATCAAACATCAATAATTCAGACGACACAAATAGCTTCGCAAAAAGTTTGTCTGTTTTAATGTAAGTAAATAAATCAGGGAGTACAACGAACATCAGCAATCGCTCAATACTCAACTCCCTCAACTCATTTAAGAAAAAACAATTTTTTTATCGAGCAAATGTGTCAATACTGATGTATAGACCTGTGTCATTACCAACGTAATTCTACGTGGCAAACTTCTAAAACCTATCGGGAAGCGGGATTGGCTCTAAGTGAACTTCTAAGTATAGGTGTAATATCTGTATAGAGTAACAGAAAGAAATATTTGGATAGTCAACGACAGCTGGGATAACTAAGCCCTTCCTTCAAAATGGCCACTATGAACGTCACGTAATGTACGATGTCCCATTGGTTACACAACTATAGGACTCCCAACTAGGTGGCCATCTACAATTGACTGGCTACTATCCCCCGTCAATAATTTTCAACCTACATGAGCAGCTTGCAGACTGAACAACCAGGTGCGGGTGAGCTTGTCTCGATACTAGCTCCCTACCAATTATAAAAGACACTCCATCATCACCTCAACGTTTCAGTGTCAATTAGTATCTGAAGTTGGCCTTGAGTTTCTACTCTTCTCTGGGATTTTTTAAGGAGTATGGGTACTGTCTGGCTTCTGTGCATAGGTATGATCTCTTCATGCGTCCAACTTTCTTCCATCACGTGACTGGACACCATGAATTGAGCCTGTATTTAACTGTATTTTCCAATTGTCCTCTGACGTCTTTGTTTATACTTGACCTTCTTGAACAGGAGCTTCTGTTATTTCACGTTAATTGTATCTAATGTCAGCCAATTTTAGTTCAGAAAAGACATTGGCTCTTTGGCTCATCCAACTCCTTATCTGAAATATATTCTGTTTAATACATTTGCTTTTGTAACTTTGACACTGAATTTGAGGCCTTCCTCGTTGTTCAAGACTGCGATATACATAGTGAAAACTTCATTCTTTATTCAATCCATATGTATCTATGAGGTATACATGTATATGTTGGTGCTTGCGGAAATCTATTTACTATAAGCAGTTGGCTAGCTTCATGATTACTTTGTTGCTTGCGTTTCATTGCATCTGTACACGTTTAAACTAACTAAACATCTTCATCACGTTTGTGGCATAAGTTTCTCCCAAAATGTCACTTATCCTTAGTACTACTTCATTCTTCATAAATCGTCTGCCTCTCATTTCTGATTATCTTCTATCTATGGAATTGTTTCAATTTCATTTGACATCACCTTTCATCCTTCATCCTGGTCATTCAGTTTCTTTGTTTCATCAGGAATCACATTCAAATGACCATCATATTGTCTTGGATGTAGGTATGGTTTCCTTAGTGGATACTGTACTTCCCATATTCTCTTAGGTATAGGCATTCTTATGGGTACTGCACAGTTGTTGCTCTTCTTCTTGCCTTCTGATTGGTGTAGTATTGTCACATACTTTGGTTCATACTTCTCAGGTAATGTAGGTGGGGTAGGTGGAGTGGGGGTACTTGGCTCCTCCTCTACAGCACATATACAGCTACGATGAATTTACCATTTGTTGCATCAGTGATTGTGGGACACCACAGGAGGAGAAGGATGGATAGGGCCCAGATCTTCCACCTAAGGACCACCCTTTTTGGGATGCCTGACGACCAGGTCTATGGCAGGTATAGGTTCCCCCCTCATATCATCTTATACCTGGTCACGGAGTGGAAAGATGACCTCATATCACCCAGCCTGTACTCCCAAGCAATGAGATGCTAAGGGCATCATTACTTCTGTCTATGCCAACTATCCTGGCAGCACCCATGATCGTTATATCTCTAGGATGTCCCCCCTACAATGGGCCCTGGAAACTGGGAAGCATGGCAACACATGGCTCATTGGTGAGTATGAATGGTCATGCACATGCATGCATGTTTCACACTGTCAAGAAATGACAAACATTCTCACCTCCACAGGGGACAGTGCCTACCCTCTTAGCACATACATGATGACGCCAATACGCAACCCCAACACACCTGCCCAGGTAAGATACAACACTGCCCATATTGCAACTCTGGCCATAGTGGAGTGCACATTCAGATTGCTCAAGTCACGTTTCCGCTCCCTTGCCCACTCTTGTGGTGTGTTGCTAAATGCACCACCACTAGTCTTCAGGATCATAGCGCCAGCATGTGTCCTGCACAATGGTGCAACACAGCGTGGCAACCCAGTGGACATCGTGGTGGCACCCCATCCACACCCACAGGCCCACCACCTTTGTATGGCTGTGCAAAGGACATGTGGAGAGGCTGCACATACCTATCTTGAGGCAATGTATTTCACCTAAACCACCCACCCCCATGTGGAGTGCACATGAGGCAGCTGGTGCCATTCAGTGGTGAAAATGGGCCAATCCCTTGTACCCACAAAACCATCCTGAGCATGTGCCCTTGGAAGTGCAACATTGTGTGCATCCTTTAGAACTTAAATTACATTTCTCTTTTGTGTTTCCAAAAGGAACACAATGGCACCACTACCACCATGCCACCTGTTTAATTAAATCACCTCTGTGTCGCCCAAACAATCCCATATGTCATGTAAAATTATCATTAGACTGTGTTATGGTATGGCATGTTATGCAAATGTATATCCCGAAATGCTCGATACACAAGGCATGTGTCTCACAGTGCTGAAGGATGGATGGAACAAGGGGAAAAAGAACACTCGTTCAGAGCCCTAGAATCACTGAAACCATAATAGTCAGTACTGGCAGAGTCAGTGCATATTATACAATTAACAGTGGAGGTAACAGTGAATAGGTTTGACGATGAATCTACAGTTTTATCAAGTGCATGAATATGCCACCATTCAGGGAGCAAGGACAGGGTGGAAGTGCACAGACGTTTACAGGGGAGTGGCAGGTGGAGGGTCGGAACAAGTTTGGGGGTGGTCCAAGTGAATCCAGTCAGTGGAGGCAGGGGTAAGTGCAGAGAGATGCAACTCTCTAGGGTCATTCACCAAGTGCAGTGATGATGAGGCTAGTGCAGGTCCCAGAGGCAAGTGTACAAAACACTGCCGGGGGTGCCATGGGCCTGTGAGACCCTGAGGTACAGTAGGCGGCCAGTAATCGAGCTGTAAGGAATAAAGTATGGAAAGAGGGAGAGAGCAGAGGGATGGGCTAGCAGGGAAGAGGGAAGAGAATGAATAGCAGAAGAGGAAACTCCTGATAGGTTCCAGGCACTTATGGGTATGAGGCTCCATACGTAGGGCAGCAGGGAGGCTATTCCAGAGGGAGGCCCCTGCTGACAATAAAGATCTTTCTCCAAATTTCCTCTTCGAGAACTGGCTCAATCAAAGAAGGTTGGAGGTACATGAGGAGAGGGCACATGAGGGAGAGTATTTAGGTATGAATAGTTGCAAATAGGTAGTTCACAGGCCCTACAAAGCCTTGTGTACAATGCATATTTTCTGAAATGTGATCCTTGCAGCTATGGGTAGCTAGTGGGGGATATCAGTGCCAGACAGATGCGGTCCCTGGTCTTGAGGTCAAGGATAATTCTTGCAGTCATGAGTCATAGAGATGTGGATTAGAACCATAGAGGTCGAGAAAGAGGCAGTTACAGTAGTCCAGCCTGGAGATAACCAGGCTGTGGAGACAGTGACCTGCTGGGGGAAAGTGATAAAAGGTACTGTTCCTCTGAGGAGGTGTAGCTAATAGGTTTTTTAGATGTCTGAAAGGTGACATGAGAAGGAGAGAGTGGAGGCAAATATGACCCCAAAGATTAATACCCGTCCAGGTGGTTGCGGCTGCAACGACAAGGGAGTCTGGGCAGCGAGAAAGTGGGAAAGCTGGAGCAGGGGTCTCAGTGCAACTGAACTCAGTCCTGCTGGTGATAAGGCAGAGGTTGTTTGCAGCACACCATGACTGAATCATGGACAGTCAGATATGAGTGATGAAGAGGAGGCAGCTGAGGGTAGCCTGAAAGAAAGTTCAGTGTCATCCACATAACACAGGAATTCAGAGGTAAAAGTGCTAATCACACGTGCAAAGTCAGCCATGTACACGTAGAAGAACCAGTGGGATAGCTTACATCCCTGGGGAACGCCACAGTTTGAAAGAGCCATAGAAGAAGGAAAGGTGTCGAGTTCCACCTGGGATGGGTGGTCAGAAAGAAAGGAAGTTAACCTTGCCATAGCCTGATTCATGAACCCTGTGCACCATACCCACTGTAGTGTACCCCTTCTGCAGTGGTGGATGTGAATAACTAACATATTGATCAAATATAAAAGAAGATCTTACCTGTCTCCTTGCCATGCAGTTGACACTTACATTTCATAACATGAAATAGCCATCATTACCTGATGTAAGTATCTGCAGACAAAGAAAAACATGAAACATAGTTCATGTACCACATACATGCAAAAACATTCTTGAAGAGCCACGGGCACCCCTCATTGACATCAGACACATGCAAAGCACAAGTCCCAATACAGCCATGAACATGTGTCCCTGCACACATGCACAAACACCTGCACACTGCATGCAATGCAAACGCACAATACACACACACTCACTCCCAACATCACCCACACTGCCTGTGCCCCTCAATGACATTCAGAAAATGTGCATGCAACACATCCCCCTTCATTGCACAATGTCACATACACAATGCACACTTCACTCCCCATGCTGCATGAAAATGTGAAGACAGCACATATGCATATAAATGATCCCAACCAAAACATGGCCCAACCTTGGAAGACTATCAATGTCATGATAAACCTGGCCTTCACCTGAGTAATATTGGGACAGTGCACTGCAGACAGTCATGGACGCACATTATCAATAAACACATGTGGTGTTCATTGCTTAGGCATTCATCCAATAACTGCAGAAGTTGCCAAGTGCACACAGGGCAACATATTGCGAACAGGTGAATGTAGACAATAATTTACTAACAGAGATCTACCATACAATCAATTCTACCAAAAAATCATGACAATAACTGGGAGGGGAGACAAGCCCACAATACCTTCTGAGTTTTCATAATGTGCAAGGGCACAGGTGATGTTGTTAAGGGAAAAGGTTTGGATTATTGCATGGAGAACATCTTGTGGTGAAATGGGCAGAAAATAATACACAAACGGAAGTGCCAACTCACAGAGTGATGCGAATTGTGAGCAAGTCCAGTATATACACAGAACATTACATGATACATGTGGGGGGCCAGGGCACAAAGGACACATAAGGGCCAAGGACATGAGGCACGCTACTGCATCAATAACACGGAAGAGAGTGAGAGAAGCAAGTGAAGAGAAAGGACTTGATTATTAATGGGAACTTAAGGAGTTCATGTTCAAGAAGCAGAGGGAGAGTGAGTCTACTACACAGAAGGCATCAAACAGAGGACATTGACCCACCAACAGCCCTTTCAATACCGTAGTGATTCACACACAGGGAGTAGTTGCCAGAGGAATGCAGGAGTATAGAAGTGGAGAATTTGATCAGAAAGTGTTAAAGACGGTACAGGGACCCAGGCAGCCCTGTGGATGATATACAGGAATTACAATGTAATCGGTGCTGAGTCTGTGAGTCTCTGAAGCCTTTATATTGCAGGAGAGATGTGGTCACTGGGCCTGAGTCAAATGACAAGTCTTGCAGACCTAATCTGGATAAGCTGTAGGGTTTGCAGGGTGAACCAAGGAACACTTAGGAGTAGGCTGTTGCAGTAGTGTAGCCTGGAGAGTACCACAGCACGTGTAACATTGCACCTCTGTGTGATGGGGTGGCATCAAGAGCTGAAAGTCTGACTTCTTGGCAATCTCACGAATATGAGGCATGAAGGGAAGTGGGTAGTCAAAGATGAATTCAAGATTCCTGCCTTGGGATGAGGGGGCAGGGAGTGAGCCCATGTAGAAAGGACAGAGTCAATGCCAGAAGTAGGCTGCAGGGGGAGCCATTCAGGACACTCTAATTATTGAATGGTGCACACGCCAAGGTCATTTGCAGTGCACCAGGCCAGGATCGCTGAGGTGGAGTCATGGTGAATGAGGGTGGAAGTGTTTTAGTAGGAACATTGCTGAAGAGTAGTCTGTCATCAGCATAGCACATGAATTTGTTGTACAATGAGTCAAAGAAATGTTGCAACAGAAACATGTATATGTGAAAGATGCATGGCAAAAGAATGGAAACCTGCATGATGCCACAGGTGAAGGCTGAAGTAGGGTAGAAGAAAGGACACAGAATGGTTTATTTACAATGGTTGTTTAGGAATGAGCTCAGCAAGTCCACTGGTTGTTCATGGAGCATTTATAATGAGGATGAAATGCCTCATAGTGTGAAAAGCAGATGAGATATCAAGGAGGCTGAAGACAGCAGGGGATTATGAATTGAGGGATGCTACCATTTATTCATGTGTGTTTTATAGAGCAGTGTCTGTGGCTCCAGACCATTTCAATCCACACTGGTGTCCATGGACATCCCCAACAACAACCTCATGGGCGTCGATTTGTGGGAGTGCAAACCTGTCAAGCAGTTTCACCAGGAAGGTGTTGAAAGAAATATGCAAATAGTTTGCTGGTCAGGAAGGCTCTGCATATGGCATAGCAAGGATGGTGCACACAAGAGAAGTCTTGCTGGAGGATGGAAACTAAACAGCAGGAAAGGAGTGGTTGCAGAGATCAGCAAGAGCAATTGCCAGAGAGATGTTGCCATTGATGGTTCTGTAAGAGCATCGACACACGAGTTGGGATGCCACCTTCATGGAGTTGTCAACTCTGGTGACCACTTCAGGAGAGTCATGAGTGAATGAGGAGAATGAGGAATGATGAGGGTAAGTGATAGGGGGGGCAGAGGTGCAGAGGGTTTTGTTTGAAGAGCCTGTCACAAGTAGGTTTAGTCAATCATGTGTATTTGAAAAACATATGGTATACAAGCGCATTCCAAAGGTACTGTGAAGGAGCTTTTGCAGAATATACAGTGGATGGGCTGGCAATTACTGAAATACTCACCTCTGGCACCTCCGCCAGAACCATGCTTGATGTCACAATGTACTGCTGCCCACTGAGGGAGCTGCAATGGAAGGCATAAGCAGACAACACAAAGCAATGTGATACATTAATCAACAATAAAATCATGCTAAAAGTACACTGTTAACCACCCGACCATGGTGAATTCAGCCTTCATTGTCACAGCATACCAATGGTCAAATACTGCATTCATTCAAATGCAGCAGTACCATGCACCCAGCCGCGTTGCACTAGAAGCTGCAAACACCATGGTGCTGCATGCATGGGACATTCATGAGAAAGCAAAAACACCACTAACCCTAATGTGCTGGTACACAATATATCATCCCACAAAAATACATACATAGCAACATGTATATGGCTTCAAACTGCTGCGGCACACCGTAATAGTTGATCCATAATCTAGACAGGCCAAATGTGACATACAGCCATAATCTCACAAACCCTGCTAGAGTTCTGAAGTGTCACTCATTACACATGATAAAAGTTCCATGATACACACATCATGCGAATCATCAGCACCTGCCACAGGCCACAAACAGTTGACCATGCTGCCCACTCCAAAGCAACCATGACAGCCCCACACAGTTAGAATGCACAGTTTTCATAATCAGTGAACAGTGGCCCCAGCAATCCATCTGAAGAACATGGCCATATCCATCCTTAGAAGCACCCCCTGTGAAACATGCTCCCCTTGAGGAGTAGTGTTGGACCATAAGCTAAGTCAATCCAAAGTGAACACACACAGTGCCACACTCCCATGCAAACACCACACAAGTGTCAGCAAATGCCATTCACTTACCTGACAAGGGAACCCACCAGCCTTGCATACGATGCACACCATCCGAAGACGCTTTCCCTAAATTGAATACTATGCATAGTAACAGCAGAAACAACATGCACATAAATGACAACACATGATTACTCAAAGAAAATATGCAGACACCACTCACTACAGGAGCAACACAGGGTGCCACAGGGTGAATGGAGCTAGATTGTGATTATCCCCAGAGTACATTGTACCACAACAGAGAGAGGGAGATATAGTGACACAGAGAGGGAATCCCAATGAAATGCCAGATCAAGGAGTAGACTGCCTGCTCTTCAAATGTACAATGGCATGTTGTACAGCACAGTAGGTGCACCCATAGAGGAATACACATAGGTAGGTAGCACAGTGACATGAGCACCACTTAAATTACCATACCGGCATGTCAGCATGCAAAGGACATATAAGATAAGCAAGATATGCAGCAAACATGCACACCAATGATGCATGCCAGCATGGTGTCAATCCCACAGAACCTTCACCTGGAACTGTGTTTCCTAATCAGGTACAGGAAGGGCAGTGCCTGGTGGAGGGAATGGGGAGCATGGACGTTAAAGGATGCAGGGTGTTTCCCCCCGGGACAGCAGACACCACCAGATCACAGATTACTGAAACAACATGGGAGACGACATTAAAACAGCCATTGTGAAGTACCATTGACACAGCAAAAACATGCAACGGAACACAAAACCCATAATTAGCTGCACATGCCATCCTGTACACCACCATGCAAACATGCTAGTTGACTTCACTATGCGTGCCTGCATGTACACCACTGCACACGTCTTGGCCTTGAGATCTTAATGGCACAACTCAAGGGAAATAAAGTAAAAATGAACAAAAATAAAAACCAGGAAAGGGCAAATCAAAATATACAATGCCAACATCCAGGCCTGTGGTGTAGACAAAAAAATAATAATAAAAAAATAAAAATAAATGTCCATCATGGACCACGGGGCAGTCCACCCAGGAGGGAGGAGGGGAAGGATGCATGTCAACTTCCACATGGGTGGATGTTAAAAACTTAATTCCCTCCATGGGCTTATGGACTGCATGGCTTTGTTTGACCAGGATGCATGTCTTTCTTGGCACCAACTTTCTGGGTAGAATCAGAAGGTGGTAGTGGAGCCAGAGGCTCACCAAGCAGTGCCCTGGCCTGTTCCTCAGTGGCAGCGGCCAGTTGTCACACTGATAAATGCACCAGCACCATGATGTTTTGGAGGTCAAGGGATGCACAGAGCTCCTCCGAGATGATCTCCCTCAATAGTTGCATCGCCTTTTGATGCACTATCCTGCGGGCTGCATCTTCCTCTTCGATTGCAGCACTGAAGGCCAACAACTCTTGCCTCAGGGCTTCCCTGTGGGCGTGGCCCTCTGCAAGCAAGGATGCCGGCAGAGACCTCAGATTGGCACGCCGGCTCCTGATATTGGCCTGCATTTGCAGCCTGTGTGAGTGGTATGTGGAATGCATTGCCTCCAGCTGGTGCTTCACCTGTGTTGCTGGTGGGATCATGGAACTCTCCACCCTATCCATTCTCTCAGCAAAAATATCATAGGCAGCACCATGTTGTTGTGAAGCACGCAACATGGACTGCTCCCACACTGACTGGCCAGCCTGCACACGTCCCCCACGTGTGCGGGGCCCACGCCTGCCTGACCCAAGGGAGCATGGCCTTGCTGTGATGCCACTCTCCCTGGCTGCAGGACTGCATCCTTCACTTGGGCATCGGGCCCATGACCAGAACCCAATACTTTGGAGTGTGTCCTTGCAGCCGTAACCACCACAGACAGCTGTGGCACTACTGACTGGCCTTGTGAAGGCACCTGACCCTCTCTAGACTCACGGGACCCAACTGCTCCAACACTTGGTGCACTCACCTCCAACAGCATTGAGGATTGGACATCCGGTTCAGTACTGGAGCTACTGGATTCATAAGCATCAGTGTCATATCGAGACATTCCCAGGATGGTCTGTAGTGTAGAGGAGGAGCCAAGTGCCTCTACCGGAGGTCCCGCGCCCATTTTGCCTATATGTTGGAAGCCGGAAATTGCGACATGCATGACGCCAATAATGGTCCCTATATCGCGAAGAATCCTCGAAACAAGGCTTCCATTGAGAAAGTCCTATATGATGTACCCACAGAGAAATGACAGTCTCTTAAATGAGGTTCGGGAAGAAGTGTGAAGATGAATGAAAGAGAAGACTGGTGGCGTAACATGAAGCAGAAATGACACACCCAGAAGAGATGCCAATGAAGAAGGTGAATAGATCTTATAGAATCTGAGGGCAAAGTGAAGAATTGAGCAACATTTAATGTGCAGAATGAAGATTGTACGTGCGGAGAGCACTGAAGAAAATGCAAGACATTTTATAATTGTACAGATGCTGAAACACAAGTAGACTAAGTAATCATGAAGGCTGGCTATACGTAGTGAATAAACTGCAGGCGGTGTTGCCAATATATATATATATATATATATATATATATATATATATACACAGTTATGGTTAAGTTGCTGTTTCCATAGGAAGAGCCCTTTTTGGGCGGCTTATAACTTCGCTCTCCCTGGATGAATCCTCACCAAACTTTGCAAAAAAGTATATGGGTCATTCTGAATTTTTTTGGTTTGGTGAGGTTTGGTCCAGGGGGGGCAAAGTTATAGGTGGGTCCCAAAACTTCTTTTTTTCCCATAGACTGAATTGGGAAAGAAACTTTGCTCACGCCTAAAGCCCAAACCGCTGGACGGATTTTCACCAAATTTGGACCAGGAGCAGCGTCTTGGTCCCGAAAGCGTGATTTTGCAATTTGGTGAAAATCCGTCCAGTAGTTTTTAAAAAATGACCAAAAAGTAATAAAAAAAATTAGTGATATCTATGTTCGGTCAGCAGACACACTTCCCTGTTCGCTCCGCGGAGAGTGTCCTGATTGGCCAATCGGCTTGCGTCATCTCTGCGGACATGCAACGTGTTTGCTGATTCGATGGTGAAGAGCGTGAAGTGCGTCAGATTTTTGGAAACGCCCGCCCTCTTGGATTCGCCGACGTCCACAGACAGCGCAGTGAAACTTGGTGTAAAAATACTATTTAGTAAAGTGTTTTGGTGTGTAAGACTGTTTGAGGAGGTGGGGGAGTAACAGATGGGTTAAATGTTGTATTTATTTAGGTGGCAGGCACCCCTGTTGTGTTCGTTCTGATCGCGGACAATACGGGTGTCCTGAAAAGTTGGTAAATAAACGAAATGGGGGTGTCCTGAGGACACTACGCCTGTACGTATGGTTCGTAGGCAAGTTGAAATTGTTCTAAGAACACATCATGTGTCCTGGGATGTTCGTAAATAAACAAAATGGGGTGTCCTGAGGACGCTATACCTGCCCGTATTGTTCATAGGCAAGTTGAAACTGTTCTAAGAACACATCAAGTGTACTGGGATGTTCGTCAATAAACAAAATGGGGGTCTCCTGAGGACGCTTTGCCTGTCCGTACTGTCCGCATGCAAGTTGAAATTGTTCTAAGAACACATCAAGTGTCCTGGGATGTTCATAAATAAACAAAATGGGGGTGTTCTGAGGACGGTAGAATTGTCTGAACTGTTCACAAGCAAGCTGAAACTGTCCTAAGAACACACGCGGTGTCCTGAAATGTTCGTAAATAAACAAAATGGGTGTGTCCTGAGGATGCTATGACTGTCCGTATTGTTCGCAGGCAAGTTGAAACTGTTCTAAGAATACAGATGATGTCCTGAAATGTTCAAAAATAAATGAAATGGGGGTGTCCTGAGGACGCTGTCCGTATTGTTCGTAGGCAAGTTGAAATTGTTCTAAGAACATGTGTCCAGGGATGTTCGTAAATAAACAAATTGGGGGTGTCCTGAGTACGTTATACCTCTCCGTACTGTTCGTAGGCAAGTTGAAATTGTTCTAAGAACACATCAAGTGTCCTGGGATGTTTGTAAATAAACAAAATGGGGGTGTTCTGATGACGCTAGACCTGTCCGAATTGTTTGCAAGCAAGCTGAAACTGTCCTAAGAACACACGGGTGTCCTAAAATGTTCGTAAATAAACAAAATGGGTGGTTCCTGAGGATGCTATGACTATCCGTATTGTTCGCAGGCAAGTTGAAACTGTTCTAAGAATACAGACGATGTCCTGAAATGTTCGTAAATAAAAGAAATGGGGGTGTCCAGAGGACGCTGTCCGTATTGTTCGTAGGCAAGTTCAAATTGTTCTAAGAACATGTTTCCTGGGATGTTCATAAATAAACAAAATGGGGTTGTCCTGAGTATGCTATACCTGTACGTACTGTTCGTAGTCAAGTTGAAATTGATCTAAAAACACATCAAGTATCCTGGGATGTTCATAAATAAACAAAATGGGGGTGTTCTGAGGACGCTAGACCTGTCCGAATTGTTCGCAAGCAAGCAGAAACTGTCATAGGAACACACGCAGTGTCCTGAAATGTTCGTAAATAAATGAAATGGGTGTGTCCTGAGGATGGTATGCCTGCCCGTTTTGTTCACAGACAAGTTGAAACTGTTCTAAGAACACATGCAGTGTCCTGACATGTTTGTAAATAAACAAAATGGGGGTGACCTGAGGACGCTGTCCGTATTGTCCGTAGGCAAGTTGAAATTGTTCTAAGAACACATTATGTGTCCTGGGATGTTCGTAAATAAACAAAAAGGGGGTGTCCTGAGGACGCTATACCTGTCCGTACTGTTCTTAGGCAAGTTGAAACTGTTATAAGAACACATCAAGTGTCCTGGGATGTTCGTCAATAAACAAAATGGGGGTGTCCTGAGGATGCTATGCCTGTTCGTATTGTTCGTAGGCAAGTTCAAATTGTTCTAAGAACACGTCAAGTGTCCTGAAATGTGTTCATAAATAAACAAAATAGGTGTGTCCTGAGGACGCCATGCCTGTCCGTATTCTTCGCAGGCAAGTTGAAAATGTTCTAAGAACACGTGCGGTGTTCTAAAATGTTCGTAAGTAAACAAAATGGGGGTGTCCTGAGGACGCTATACCTGTCCGTACTGTTCGTGGGCAAGTTGAAACTGTTCTAAGAACACTCGTCATGTTCGCGGACATTAAAAGTGCCCATATGGCATAGTTAAAATGTTTGACTCTATGGGTGTGATATGCTGCGGTGGTTGTGGCCAGGGCATAGAGTCTTGGGTGCAAGGCGGTATGGCCATGCACCCAAGACTCTATGCCCTGGCCACAACCACCGCAGCATATCACTCCCATAGTGGCTTATCCAGTCTTGGGTGCATGGTCAAGACCAAATTTATAAACACTGAAGTTATAAGTCACTATGGGTGTGATTTGCTGCAATGATTACACTTATTATAATATACTTACTGTTTGGTTTAGTAACTGGAGTACATGCATTCCTTGTTAATTTCTGTGATAAAAGAAAAGATCATGTTAGTACTGGTATTTTGTAACTACTTATAACATTGAATAATCAATTTTCTTTTTTTTTACCCTGTGCAATTTGCTCAGTTTCTGTGTTTGTTGCTAAAAACATTGGGTCTGTGAAAAAAAAATCCATGTTGGATTAAAAAAAAAACCTTTTTCTGTTATGCTACAGTCTATTTGTTTGTTTGTTTTCAGTGTTTACTTGTTTCTGGCTAATGTTCTATAAGTTGGCTTGTTGCAGATTTTTGGAGCAGTTAGATACCTGTTGACATATTGTAACTGTCTATTTTCTGTTATGATGTAGTGGTATTGATTTATCTGTTTGTTTATTGAAAATTTTGGGGCAGTTCGATACAAGTTGGCGTATTCTAACTGTTTATTTGTTGATATAATTTAGTGGTATTCATTTATCTGTTTAGTTGTGGTATAATCTTGGGGCAGTTAGATACCTGTTGGCATATTCTAACTGTCTATTTTTTGTTATAATGTAGTGCTATTGATTTATCTGTTTGGTTATTGTAAAATCTTGGGGCAGTTAGATACCAGTTGGCGTATTCTAACTGTCTATTGTTTGATATAATTTAGTGATATTCATTTATCTGTTTAGTTGTTGTAGAATCTTGGGGCAGTTAGATAGCCGTTGGCATATTCTAACAGTTTATAGTTTTTTAATAGATGTTTTGTTAATGTTTAAGTACAGTTTAGTTAATAAATTTTGGTTTTAAGAAGATTAAATAAGCGTTTGTAAGATTTGCTGGAAATCTCTGCTTTAGAGTAATGGTACTATCCTTACATTCAAACCATCCACATATTTTTTTTTTATATATGCAGTATAGTGACCTGCATTGGTTGTGGCTCCTGTGTGGTAGATTATACCTATTGTTGTGAAGGTTTTCTTACCAAGTGATACTTGACCATGTGTGAATCCAGTCAGCATGCAGTTGTTTTTGGTACCATCTGCATTGTAACGTAGAAGCATTAGTATTGCATATTTACTATGTGTTTGTACTAGTAAGGTGGAGCGATTATCCGAATTGCAGGTAGTACATAATCTACCATGGTTTGCATTTTGTACAAGTTGCTGAAATGGAACAGATTCACAATTAGGTATTGATACATACACAAAGCGCTCATTGGGGATTTGTTCTTGTGTCACATTGTTGCAGAGAGTGCATGTATGTTTCCACTTGTATGAAATCTGGAAGATTTCATTTATAGGTATGTTTTTGTTTTCCAGTACTTGTAGTAAGTACATTAGAAATTCTTGTGGATCTTCCTGTGAGTTTATAGTGAATTTCACCATTCCAGCACAGTAGTCCAATTTTTGTCTTATTCCATAAACACTATCAGGGTAATTCATAGAATTTCGCTGAAAAGTGTCGCAAGCGGCTGGCGCAGAGTGTCCGCGTGCGATTGACTGCGCCATGCACGTGCGCTAAAACCGATTTCCGCGCACAGCGTATTCATGGATTTCATGCTCCCAAACCAGCCGTGGCGCAGAGTATCGCAGCGACCCTGCAGCAGCGCCAGTAACGCCCCCAAGAACGCCCTCGCGCAAGGAAAAGCCATCAAAATCGCTAAATCATCGCAAAGGGCTGCGCTAACCCTGGACCAGTTTACAGGGCAGCCAAACAAGGAACGCAAAGCGGGTAACGTGCATATCAGGGGTACACGTGAAGTCATACACGCGATTAGCCAGGGTACGTGTATTACAGGGGTACGCGGGAAGTTTAACACGCGATTGGCCAGGGTACGTGTATCACAGGGGTACGCGGGAAGTTTAACACGCGATTAGCCAGGGTAAGTGTATTACAGGGGTACGCGTGAAGTTATACACACGATTAGCCAGGGTACGTGTATTACAGGGGTACGCGGGAAGTTTAACACGCGATTGGCCAGGGTACGTGTATTACAGGGGTACGCGGGAAGTTCAACATGCGATTGGCCAGGGTACGTGTATTACAGGGGTACGCGGGAAGTTTAACACGCGATTAGCCAGGGTAAGTGTATTACAGGGGTACGCGGGAAGTTTAACACGCGATTAGCCAGGGTACGTGTATTACAGGGGTACGCGGGAAGTTTAACACGCGATTGGCCAGGGTACGTGTATTACAGGGGTACGCGGGAAGTTTAACACGCGATTGGCCATGGTACGTGTATTACAGGGGTACGCGTGAAGTTATACACGCGATTAGCCAGGGTATGTGTATTACAGGGGTACGCGGGAAGTTTAACACGCGATTGGCCAGGGTACGTGTATTACAGGGGTACGCGGGAAGTTCAACACGCGATTGGCCAGGGTACGTGTATTACAGGGGTACGCGGGAAGTTTAACACGCGATTAGCCAGGGTAAGTGTATTACAGGGGTACGCGGGAAGTTTAACACGCGATTGGCCAGGGTACGTGTATTACAGGGGTACGCGGGAAGTTTAACACGCGATTGGCCAGGGTACATGTATTACAGGGGTACGCGGGAAGTTTAACACGCGATTGGCCAGGGTACGTGTATTACAGGGGTACGCGTGAAGTTATACACACGATTAGCCAGGGTACGTGTATTACAGGGGTACGCGGGAAGTTTAACACGCGATTGGCCAGGGTACGTGTATTACAGGGGTACGCGGGAAGTTCAACACGCGATTGGCCAGGGTACGTGTATTACAGGGGTACGCGGGAAGTTTAACACGCGATTAGCCAGGGTAAGTGTATTACAGGGGTACGCGGGAAGTTTAACACGCGATTGGCCAGGGTACGTGTATTACAGGGGTACGCGGGAAGTTTAACACGCGATTAGCCAGGGTAAGTGTATTACAGGGGTACGTGGGAAGTTTAACACGCGATTAGCCAGGGTAAGTGTATTACAGGGGTACGTGGGAAGTTTAACACGCGATTAGCCAGGGTACGTGTATTACAGGGGTACGCGGGAAGTTTAACACGCGATTGGCCAGGGTACGTGTATTACAGGGGTGCGTGGGAATCATCACACGCGATTAGGCTGGGTGGGTCCTCACAGGTGTTCCCTGTACACCCTCCACGGCCCCTGCAGGCAGCCTACAAAACAGGGGACTACCCTGCACACCTGCTCATGTCCCCCTGCACCCCCACCCCCCAGCAGTGCAGGGGCAGCCTCCACCAGGCCCCCACTCATGTCTCCCACCACCCCCACCCTCCCGCCACCAGGGGCAGCCTCCACCAGGCCCCCACCCATGTCTCCCACCACCCCCACCCCCCCGCCACCAGGGGCACTCTCCACCAAGCCCCCACCCATGTCTCCCACCACCCCCACCAGTGCAGGGGCACCCTCCACCAGGCCCCCACCCATGTCTCCCAACACCCCCACCCACCAGCACTGTGGGGCACGTGGCCAGCAGGCAGTCAGGCAGCAGCAGATGGCAGGTGGGAGCGTGCTCAGGGCTCTGGGGGGCAGTAATTTCGCCTCCTGGCCAGGAGCGTGGTCTCTCGTGTGTGAACGCGTGGACAGCCTGATAGGTAGTGAAATCCCACACGTCAGCAAAGGCCCTTAGCGCGTAAACCCGTCAACAGCATATGCGCGCCTATAGTCACCTGCACGTGCAGGAAATTGTTGCGTGACACGTCCCAGTGTCAAAGCGTGTGATTGGTGAAAATGGATGTACACGTAGAAGTGACAAAGCGTGTGATTGGTGAAAATGGATCTACACGCAGAAGTGACAAAGCGTGTGAATGGTGAAAATGGATCTACACGCAGAAGTGACAAAGCGTGTGATTGGTGAAAATGGATCTACACGCAGGAGTGACAAAGCGTGTGATTGGTGAACGTACACGCCGCGTAAGTGACGCTGTACGTGTGGGCCTGTATATAAGGTACATGTAGAACACCATTTCCTTGTACGTGCTTTTCGTGGAGAGCGAGTGGGTGAAATCTGTACTTCTTGTCGTTTCACACGCGATTTACTTCACGGCGTTTCCAGTTCGTATTCCCTGTTACCTCTGACAGCTTTTTCTCTTTTTTCTCTTTTACTGGTTTACCTGGGCCTGTTCCCTCAAACAGTGTCCCCTTCTACTGTTGTCCTGTCTTCTCAGACAGCGTACACATCTTCTTTTGGCGGGGGTTTAGCCAGCCAAACGCGCTCATTCTTCACGCTCTTTTACCTGGCAGACGGTGAGTCACGCACGTATCCAACTTCTGTGCTTGCCCCGTGTGTAGCCTACCCCTTCAGAGGTCATTCTAGGCTGCGTGTGACACGCATACGTTCATTCTTGTGTTACTGGGTGCCACAGCGTAGTGCAGGTTTTTCTTTCTGCACACGTGGTCTAGGAGGGGTTGCGTGCACGTCATCTCCCTTTTTTGGGCCTCCTGTGCGTTGCGTGACCCGTCATCTTTCCCCAGGGGTTACAATCAGCCGTGCTAGAGCACTAGGGTACAATTACCATCTGGTACCCAACCCCTTTGACCCCCAATTGCCCAGGACAATTGTCTACAGCCACTCCCATACGCACATTAATATCAGTGCCATGGCTGGGAGGCGAGGATTCCGTAAGGGTGGCAAAGGTGGAAGAGCCACAAGTGGTGGCCGTGGTGGATCCGGTAGGGGACGTGGTCGTAACTTGCAGGGTGAGCCTGTCCCCCCATGTGTGGAGGACCAGTCAAGGGCACCCATCATCCCCCCCCCTCCCCCCCTCCCCCCCTCCCGTTGAGGCTGAAGTGGCTGACACCATCCATGCTCAGCCCTTGTTGGACCAGCCCATTGTGGCACCAGACCTGGCTGACTCCATGGCTGACTTCCAGGTCAGCAGGGCTACGACACGTGCGCTGGTGCACGTTGATGCCATCATGCCACGTGGATCTGGGGCAGCAAGGTCATCTGCTGCACCAAGGAGGCAGGGCGGAGTGGCTGCAGGGGCAGCTGCGGCTCCATCCACCCCAGCCCTCACACACCCAGCCAGGACAGTGTCGGTCCTAGTCCATGCTGCTGACATTCCCCCTGACACCATCACACTAGAGCCAATGCCTGCACCAACTCCCATGCTGAGCGTGCAATCCCACACTCCTGATACAGAGTCCACCAGGGCTCCTGCCCCTAGTGTCCAGAGCGGCGCAGGACACTCAGGATCACCACCACCTTCCAAGAGGAAGAGGAAGAGTGCTCGTCCGGCACAGGCTGATGCCCCAGACACGGCTACACAGTCCGGCCCGTCCAGGAAGCCCAGCTTCACGGATGACGAACTGAATGCACTTGTTGAGTATGTGTCCGGACATGACAACAAGATGGTCATTGTTGCAGGATCCAAGACCACACCTGCACAACGCCAGGCACACTGGCAGACCGTTGCGGACATCGTAAGTGCCCTTGGAATCGTGAGGCGCACAGCCAATGATTGCTATAAGCGCTGGAATGACCTAAAGCGCAGGGCAAAGAGTAAGCTGGCCTCAAGTCATGCCGCAACTCTAGTGACTGGAGGTGGGTCTCCAGTAGTAGACATGGAACTCACTCCACATGAGTCAGTCGCTGGGACCTACGTCACGGAGGAACAGATCCAAGGCGTGGGAGATCTGGCTGATTACGAGGCATTGTCCGGTGAGTGCACATGCATGTGTGTGTCATACATGTGCATGGTGTGTGTGTGAGGGCTTCTGTTTGGGTGCCAGGTGAGAGTGTGTGCGCCTCAGTCGGATGGGTCAGCCATGTGCTTCATGCAATACTTCCTGCGCAGCTGCATTTGGCCATAGCAGTATCCCTTCTGCCAACAGTAGACATCTAGCACAACTGCACACCAGTTGCCCTTGAAGTGTCACCTTGACACAACATATTTGCTTATTTTTCACTGTTCATTCAGTCAGTTTGTTTGCATTCCACCACTTTCACTAGGCATGTCGCTGTCCACTAGTCACATGTCTGACATGGGTATGGTAAAGTGGAGTGACTTTGTTACCTGGATATCATTTGTACACACATGTCCCTGTGCTATTTGACCATTTCAGACTGGCAGCTCCAGGTGAAAAATCTGACCTGTTAGAATCAGAAAAGCTATTACATGCGGGAACTGGACTGAATGAATAGGTGCTGCCCTCCTCTCCATCTTCACTCAATAGCAATGGTACATGCCATCTGTGTGATGGCATGTGTGTTTCACCTGCCAATCACAGGCCAATGTGTGATGCCACTGCCAGGCAGCATGCAGACAATGTGTTCATCTTCCATCTTGGTGTCATCAGTGTGTGCCATTTGCCTGCACTTCATACGCAGTGAGGGTGCATGCATGGGAGGGTTTTAGTCATGTGGGACATGTGTCAATCAAGTACTGGTTCTCTTGCTTCTCAGCCCTCAATGTGTGCCATGGTGCTAATGCCCGTTTCCATTACTTTGTTTTCATGTCTTTGCAGGGGAAGACGCACCTGATACTGCTGGGGTTGTGGAGATGGTGCAGACCCAGGAGGTGTCCCAGGGCCGACCAACCACCAGTGAGGGACGTGGTGTGGTGGTGGGGGAGAACCCACAAGTGCTGCAGGTCGTGCTCTCAAGGGGTGTCTCTGGCTGCACCTCCCCCGAGCTGTACTCAGGTGTTGATTCGGATGAGACCTACGTGCCGTCGCTGGTGAGTGTTCCAGGGAGGGATTCTGTTCTGTCTCACCCACCTGCTCCAGGGTCAGTACCCTCCATGGGGATGTCAGTGTTGGCAGCTACGCCTTCGGTGGTTACGGATGCAGGGTCACACTCCGCGACATCTGATCCTGTTCCTGGGCCAGCAGATCAGAGGGGGAATGCAGTCCTGCAGCCTCAGGCAGTGCCGGCACAGCAAGGCGCAGTCCGCCTTGCCCCAGACAGGTGTCGTGCCCGCCGACGTGGTGGCCGTACGCCACCCGGCAATGCCGCATGGGAGCAATCCATTTACGGTATGGCTACCCAACAGACTGCATCATCCGAGATGATGGCTCAGGCCATGGATAGGGTGGCCACTTCCATTGTCCCCCCAGAAAGGCTGATGGAGCGACTAGAGCAGGCAACCGACTCCATCTGCCAGTCACACAGGGAGGGCATGTTGGGGTCCAACAGGGACAGGCGGGCGGCACTGGCGACTCTGCAGGAGGCCATCTCCATTGAGTCCCAGGGCCACAGGGAAGCCCTGAGGCAGGAGCTCATACACCTCAGGACGACTCTTGTTGAGCTTGAGGCTTCAACACACCAAAGGACAGAACAGCAGCTGGAGCGTCTCACCCGTACGCTCTCAGCTGAGATGCAGGCAACGAGGGCGGAGGTCCGGGCATCCCGTGAGTTGTTGCATGGGGACCTCCGCACACTCATCCTCCAGAACCAGACCTACCACACCCGCATGCTTGCAGCCATGGAGGAGCAGACTAGGGCCTTGCGTGGGCTGCCTCCCATAGTGCAACCACCTCCGGATGCAGCTGCACAGGGTGATAATAGCGACAGCAGTGACACTCCCACAATAGGGTAGCCGTGTGGGCCATGAGCCCATGGAGGTGTTTTATCTTCCCAGGATCCACGCAGGTGGGTTCTGGTGTGCATCCTGTCCTCGGACCTCCTGGGTGGCCTCCCCAACCCCCCCGGGCCCATCAATGGCCATTTTTGATTGTTTCTTATTTTTATTTTTATTTTGATTTCTTTTATTCCCAATTTTTTTGGGACGATCTGTTGGCTCCGATCTGTTGGCTCCGATCTGTTGGCTCCGATCTGTTGGCTCCGATCTGTTGGCTTCCGTGGTTCCTGTGGGCATACGCTGCATTGTGGCTGGGCACATGCAGGCTTGTATGTAATGTAATGTATTTGGTTCAGATGCTTGGGTTTGAGTCACACACACCCCTCCTGCTTCCCGTTTCCATGGGCTTGCAAAGGGTGTGCCCAAGTGACAGTGAATTACACAGTGACGTTGGACTCCCATGAGCTGTGTGGCCAGTCTGTAGTCAATACTGTGTATACATTCATAGTGCATATTGCTGTTGTGTTGTACACTGCATGTTGCATTGATGAGTAACTCTTCTTCTGTGTCTACCTCCCAATTTGCAGGTCCCTTCCTCAAGTCCACACAAGGACCTCTAGTCTGGCGAAGGGGACCATGTTGGCAGCAGTGCACCTACAACTCTACATGGCGCCAACACTGCACACTTGGTAGTGGTGGGAGTGCAGGCATTTCCAGGTGGTGAGACTACTAATATGTAACCTTTTTGATGTCATGTTAATGGTACTACGTGCTCAAGTATGTTGTTGGTCCGGCATTGCTGTGAGCATTTCAGGTGTTGCAGGTTTCTAATAGTGCCACTGTACATAGTGAGAGTGATGTCATGTTGTGGGGATTACTTTGTTTACCTGCAATTAGCATGACATGGCACGGTGTGTCGTGTGGCAGTGCTGGGGTGGGGTTGGCTGACATGGCACTGTCCTCTTGTTGCATTTTGCAAGTGGGTATTCATTTTAGCTGCTTCAATGTGTAACTTCACAAAACTGCATTGGTGGTGTCTGTGTGGGTAGGGATGCACACATTGTGACACTTCCAGGTGAACAATCTCAGGCTGACATGGAATTCCCGGTTCATTCTCCACACATTCAGGATCAGTGTCAGGTTGAGTCATCATTGATTGTCAGATGGAATGTGCCAGGGCAGTGTGCACTCCACAGGGGTGTGATTTCTATGTGAAGTAATTTGCCACTAGCTGTGTACGGGCTGCCTTCCCCCGTGCCCTTTCCCCTCCCATGCGCAGCGGCTGTGCATGTGGTTGGGGATGTGGGGCCACCACCATGTCCACGGCCAGGCCCCGGCGTGTTGCAACGTTGTGCAGGACACATGCTGCCACTATGATCCTGCACACTACTGGGGGAGCGTATAACAGCTGCCCGCCAGAACGGTCAAGGGAGCGAAAGCGTGACTTCAGCACTCCGAATGTGCGCTCCACTATGCCCCTGGTTGTAATGTGGGCTGTGTTAAATCTTACCTGGGGTGGCGTGGTGGGGTTCCGAATTGGCGTCATCATGTGGGGGCTGAGAGGGTAGGCACTGTCCCCTGTGGAGGTGGGGATTGGTATCATTGGTGAGGTTGTGACCTTGCTCAGTATCCAACATGCATGCATGTGCAGTGGCATACATACTCACCAAGCAGCCATGTATCGCCATGCCGCCCAGCTTCCAGGTCCCGGCTTAGGGTGGACATTCGGTAAATGAAGCTGTCGTGGGTGGAGCCGGGATAGTTGGCATATACTGAGGTGATGATTCCCTTGGCATTACATGCTACCTGCACGTTGATGGAATGCCAGTGCTTGCGGTTCCTATAGATGTGCTCAGATGCCCTGGGGGGACGTAGAGCCACATGGGTGCAGTCGATGGCACCTAGCACTTTGGGGAATCGTGCCACTGCGTAAAAATCCAGGGCGGCAGCATGCCTTTCTGCAGGTGTTCTGGGCAGGTATATGTGCCTGCGGACTGATGGCCGTGCAGTCATGATGTTCAAGACCTGGTGTAGGCAGCGTGACTGGGTGGCCTGTGACACCCCACCCACTATGGCACTTGTCCGCTGAAATGATCCAGTGGCTAAGAAGTGCAGTACATTGAGGACCTTCTCCAGGGGGCTGAGTGCTTGGGAGCACAGGGTGGGTGATGTGAGGTCATCCTCCCACTCACTCACCAGGTCCAGTATGATGTGTGGTGGAAACCTGTACCTCCCATACACCTGGTCATCAGGCATCCCGAAAAGGCTGGTTCTGGGTGTGAATATTCTGGCCCTGACTATCCTCCTCCTCCTCCTTTGGTAGCCCACTGCCACTGCTGCTAGGAACGGTATGTTCATCCTGGCGTCTGAGCTTGTTATTGTTAAAGTCCGCAATTTATGCTTAGCGCGTGTTCTAGGCGAGCTTATGACCCGCGCACCCCTGGAATCCAGTTCCCAGTCAAATAGCGTGTGGAAATTCACACGCACCACGGGATACAGCGTGTGACCCGCGCACCCCTGAAAACCAGTTCCCAGTCCAATAGCGTGTGGAAATTCACACGCACCACGGGATACAGCGTGTGACCCGCGCACCCCTGGAAACCAGTTCCCAGTCCAATAGCGTGTGGAAATTCACACGCACCACGGGATACAGCGTGTGACCCGCGCACCCCTGGAAACCAGTTCCCAGTCCAATAGCGTGTGGAAATTCACACGCACCACGTGATACAGGTTCGCTGACGTACTTGCGTGTGTAAGTGGCCGCGCACCCATTAAATACACGTACATAGGCCAATCGCGTGTACGCGCACTTTTGTCCAATTACACGCGATGACACTCTGACGTGCAGTATCTCCACGTGTGCCCCGTCATCACGTGCTGAGTGGGGAACACCCGTGCGGGTCACGTCACAGACGCGCTTACGCGCTGAGGGACTCTGGTCCAATAGAATCGCGTATGCGTGCTGACGCGCTTACGCGCTAAGGGCCTTTCCTCGGATTTCACGCTGACGTGCAGGATTTTCACGTGCCAAATCACTCCGTATCAAGCTGGCCACGCGAAAACACACAGAAGCCCACGCTCCTGCCCAGAAGGCCGAGTTACTGCCCCCCAGTGCCCCGAGCAGCCTCCCACGTGCCATCTGCTGCTGCCTGCCTGCCTGCCTGCCTGCCTGCTGCCACCGTGCCCTGCCATTTGGTGCCTTTACATCAGCCATCTGCAGGGGTCCAGTTGCTGTGTCCACCCCTGCTGGAACAGAAGACTCCCGACTGGTATTACATCGCTCCACAGCCCAGCCCCAGGACCCAGTTGCCCACCCACACCTGCCTCTGGGGTTGCCATGTCGGGCACTTCAACATCTGGCACCAGTGGCAACCCCAGGCCAGAGGGGCAGCGGGGCACCAGCTTCACTGTCACCGAAGTTGGTGTCCTGGTGGAGCATGTCCTGGGGCAGTATGATGCCCTCTTTGGATCGTCCCGCGCCAGCAAGGAAGGACGGCAGAGGATCTGGGCCGACTGTGTGGTTGCCATCAACGCGGAGGGGGTGGCAACCCGCGACGTCCTGAAGATCAAGAAGCGCTGGGAGGACTTGAGGTCCAGGACCCTTGTGAAGGCCCGGCGCCTCGTGGAGGGGGGCCGGGGCCGCATGAGTTCCATCCAGATGAGGGTCCTGGAACGCGTACGCCCAGCGCTCCACGCCCAGATCCTTGAGAGGGAGGCCCGTCTGGAGTTGAGCGGTAAGTGTCCATGCATTACTGTGTGAGACAGGGCATGTTGCGGTGTGCTGGTTCTATGATACTTGCCTGTATGTGTGCCATAGGCCATGTATGCATGTATGTGTGCAGGGACATCATGGTAATGCATGTGCGACCAGTGATGTGTGATGCACATGGTTGTTGCATGTGTTGAAATGCCGCATGGGGAGCCCTATTCAGATTTTGAACATGAGAGCATGCCAGTCTCTGTACGTGGACATGGGTGGGGGTGAGGGATGGGTGCTGATGCCAGGTACATATATGGTAGCCATGTCTGTGTGCCTGACCTGCGTGTCTGTGACTTGTGCATGCCATGGATGCATGACACATGTGTGTGACAATGCAGAGATTCAGTAAAGCAGCCAAATTACCCTTGTAACCGCTGTGTTTGGTGTGTTTGGGGCCAGATGGATGTGACTGAGGTGAAGTGTGTGCATGTGATGGGCATGAGGCATGATGCATGTGAGTTACATATCATTGAATGTTTCAAGAGTCCATTGGACATGCATGGAAATGTCCATGGCATGCACCATGCCTGTTACTGTGTGTGTTTTGCCTGGACTGACCCATGTGTTGTGGAGGGACATGATGGAAGTGTACTTTGACAGTGGTGCTCATCTGCTATTGCTTCCTGTCTAGGGGACCATTGTACAGTGCCCTGATGCTTGTGTTCTTTGTCTCCCTCTACGCAGCGGCTAGTGAAGAAGAGGGCGGAGACGGCGCTGTGGAGCAAGGCGGCGGGTATGCCCCCACGGCTGCAGCGGAAGGGGTGGGTGAGCCCCCACAGGGGCCTGCTACGGTGGGAGACGGTGAGGAGCCATCCAGGTTGGTGGTTTGCACAGAGGAGGAGGAGGCCGCCACTGGGGCACACATGGGGCCTGGTGGGGGCATCCCTGCTGGTGCAAGTGGTGCAGTCCAGGGCCAGGGGCAGGAGGCAGCACAGGTCACCGTGGAGGGGCCTGTGCATGTCGCTGTCCCTGACCCTGTGAGTGCACCACCATGCACCAGCAGGGATGCCCCGTCCCAGGCCCGTCCGCAGGTAGAGGGGATGTCCATGTCACCTGACTCCCCTCCACCTGCGGACGTGGGAACCCCTGGCCGTGCGGAGAAGGTCCTGATTGGGGTCGCGATGCGCACGGCTGTGATTCGTGATGCCGTGCGTGCTTCCCGGGAGGAGCACGCACGTCATCACGAAGTGCACCGTGCCGACGTGGCCCAATTGGGATCGGCCATGTTCGGGGGTTTCCTGCATGTGTTGGCCAATGTGGCGGCCCTCTCCTCCTCTGTGCAGGCTATCCACCAGTCGTTCTCCTTGCCGTCTTCCAGCCCAGATGCCACCAGGGCCCCCTGTGGACCTGCCCCGACCAATGCAGCCAGCTCGGTGGGGATCCCATCCCTGCCACAGTCGGGAGTCAGAGATCCAGCAGGGGTGGACACCAGAGCAACTGGACCCCAGCAGATGGAGGATGTGACGGCATCATCGGGCAGGGCACGTGCACGACGGCGTCGGTGGTTTCCATCAGCCTGGATGCCATCGTGCTGGCACAGGCAGTTGCGTCGGAGGCAGCAGCAGGCTCAACGTGGGAGGCATCATGGCTCGGGGCCATCAACATCGGGGGTGCAGGCATCGGCCGGAGGGCAGGAGAACCCTGGAATGGGAGTGGCTTCCGTGTGGGAGAGGTTGTGCCAGCGGATAGGTGCGGAGCGGCAGCGGGCAGAGGAGGAACGGCTCACGATGGTCAGGGCGGAGGACTCCATGCGGAGGGCGCTGAGGCGGGCTGAGTGCCTCGAGGGTCTTCGCAGGGAGTTAGAGCTGGACACTGCGTTATCCCTGCGGGACCTCGGGGCCAGGGAACATGCCCGCCTCCAAGCCATTGACCAGGAGTTCGATGATGCCCTGGCCCATGACAACAACCAGTGAGCCGTCCGAATAGCCCGCTGCCTTTGTATATAGTTGTATAGTTAGGGTTAGGTTTCCTTTGTTTTTTTGAATTTTTTTTGGTTGCGATTGGACAATGCACCACTTTTTTGTATATAGTTCACTTTTTAGTTAGTAGTCAGTTAGGTTTAATTTGGTAGGGCTCATGGACCCAGGATGATCTTCTTAATTTCCTTATTTTAATAATTCAGAATTTTTTCTTGGACATTCTTCTTGTTTAGTTTGATTTGCTTTGTGTTTTTTCTTGTTTGCTGTTCAATACATAATATTTTTTTATTCTTCAATGTGTCGTATCATCTCATTGCTTTCAGGCATGTCATGTTGGGTGTTTTGTCATTCACTTGCAGCCATTGTGTGTGACAGACATGTGTTAAATTGCATTATTTACATTGGGGGTGTAACATGTAATTGCCTTTGATATGTGGGTGGGTGTGATAGTTGGTTGGGCCTTTTGGCAGGGCAGGATGGGCATTACGGACATGATTGGGGAATGCTGGGACCCAGGTGCAGGGGGGCATGGATTGGACATGGGTGGGGGCCTGCTGGCAGGTGCCCCACAGTGCTGGGGGGTGGGGGTGGTGGGAGACATGAGTTGGACATGGGTGGGGGCCTGCTGGCAGGTGCCCCACAGTGCTGGGGTGTGGGGGGGGTGGGAGACATGAGTTGGACATGGGTGGGGGCCTGCTGGCAGGTGCCCCACAGTGCTGGGGTGTGGGGGGGATGGGGGACATGAGTTGGACATGGGTGGGGGCCTGCTGGCAGGTGCCCCACAGTGCTGGGGGGTGGGGGACATGAGTTGGACATGGGTGGGGGCCTGCTGGCAGGTGCCCCACAGTGCTGGGGTGTGGGGGGGGTGGGAGACATGAGTTGGACATGGGTGGCGGCCTGGTGGAGGGTGACCCTGCACTGCTGGGGGGTGGGGTGGTGGGTGACATGAGTGGGGGCCTGGTGGAGGGTGCCCCTGGTGGCTGGGGTGTGGGGGTGGTGGGAGACATGAGTTGGACATGGGTGGGGGCCTGCTGGCAGGTGCCCCACAGTGCTGGGGGGTGGGGGTGGTGGGAGACATGAGTTGGACATGGGTGGGGGCCTGCTGGCAGGTGCCCCACAGTGCTGGGGTGTGGGGGTGGTGGGAGACATGAGTTGGACATGGGTGGGGGCCTGCTGGCAGGTGCCCCACAGTGCTGGGGGGTGGGGGTGGTGGGAGACATGAGTTGGACATGGGTGGGGGCCTGCTGGCAGGTGCCCCACAGTGCTGGGGTGTGGGGGGGGGTGGGAGACATGAGTTGGACATGGGTGGGGGCCTGCTGGCAGGTGCCCCACAGTGCTGGGGGGTGGGGGTGCAAGGGGACATGAGTTGGTGTTCATTAGTTCAAGGAGACATGTGCCTTTGCTGGGGGGCATGCCCATGGTGGGTGGGCTGCCTGCGGGACATGACCAGGGATGCAGGGTAGTCCCCTGTGGTGTGGGCTGCCTGCAGGGGCCCTGGAGGGTGTACAGGGAACACCTGGGAGGACCCACACTGTGAAATCACATGTGGAACTTCCCGCGCACCCCTGAAATACACGCGCCCAGGCTGTTCGCGTGTGGAACTTCCCGCGCACCCCTGAAATACACGGGCCCAGGCTGTTCGCGTGTGGAACTTCCCGCGCACCCCTGAAATACACGCGCCCAGGCTATTCGCGTGTGGAACTTCCCGCGCACCCCTGGAATACACGCGGCCAGGCTGTTCGCGTGTGGAACTTCCCGCGCACCCCTGAAATACACGCGCCCAGGCTGTTCGCGTGTGGAACTTCCCGCGCACCCCTGAAATACACGCGCCCAGGCTGTTCGCGTGTGGAACTTCCCCCGCACCCCTGAAATACACGCGCCCAGGCTGTTCGCGTGTGGAACTTCCCCCGCACCCCTGAAATACACGCGCCCAGGCTGTTCGCGTGTGGAACTTCCCGCGCACCCCTGAAATACACGCGCCCAGGCTGTTCGCGTGTGGAACTTCCCGCGCACCCCTGAAATACACGCGCCCAGGCTTTTCGCGTGTGGAACTTCCCCCGCACCCCTGAAATACACACGCCCAGGCTGTTCGCGTGTGGAACTTCCCGCGCACCCCTGAAATACACGCGCCCAGGCTGTTCGCGTGTGGAACTTCCCCCGCACCCCTGAAATACACGCGCCCAGGCTGTTCGCGTGTGGAACTTCCCCCGCACCCCTGAAATACACGCGCCCAGGCTGTTCGCGTGTGGAACTTCCCGCGCACCCCTGCAATACACGCGCCCAGGCTGTTCGCGTGTGGAACTTCCCCCGCACCCCTGAAATACACGCGCCCAGGCTGTTCGCGTGTGGAAATTCCCGCGCACCCCTGAAATACACGCGCCCAGGCTATTCGCGTGTGGAACTTCCCGAGCACCCCTGCAATACACGCGCCCAGGCTGTTCGCGTGTGGAACTTCCCCCGCACCCCTGAAATACACGCGCCCAGGCTGTTCGCGTGTGGAAATTCCCGCGCACCCCTGAAATACACGCGCCCAGTCTGTTCGCGTGTGGAACTTCCCGCGCACCCCTGAAATACACGCGCCCAGGCTATTCGCGTGTGGAACTTCCCGCGCACCCCTGGAATACACGCGCCCAGCCTATTCGCGTGTGGAACTTCCCGCGCACCCCAGAAATACACGTAGCCCGCTCCCCCAGACCCGATCGCGTGTGAAACTTCACGCGAACCCCTGTGATGCACGTACCCTGCTGAAATCGCGTGTTAGACTTCCCGCGCACCCCGGTATACACGCACACGTATTTTTTGTCAGCGGGTGTCCGTGTTTGTGGGTACCCCTTTGCACGTCTTTGTTCCTGGAGGGCCACAGTATGGGACATTCATCATGGCAGTATATAGGTGCGATTAGTTGGCGCACCTTTTGGCGCACATTTCTTACAGCCGCAGAGACGCTACCGCCTGCTTTCTTGTGGCGGTCGTGTTTGTGCCTGTGCGCTGGTTTGAGCGTGCGCTTTTTTCTCCTATTCTATTCCATGAATACGTGTTGTAGGCGAGCGTGTGGGCGTTCCGCGCACTTGTGCCCTGTACTTCCCCCGTGACGCCCACGTTTTGGCAAGTTGTTCCCCATTCCGAGTGTTACGCCCGTGTTCCGCCTACTTTTGTTGCGTGCGCCGCGCTATGTGCGATTTTCGCTGTGGCCTGTGCGATTTTCGCAGTGACTTGGCGCACGCTGTTAGATGGCCTGTGCGCTAACGTGCGCCGCGCACTTTTTATCGCACATCCGCTGGTTTTCTCGCGCACGGCCTTCCATGAATCGACGTGCGCTGCTTTTCGTGCGATTTTCGCACGTTCACTGCGATTTTCGCTATTCCACTGCGATTCGCACGTTTTTGCCCACTTGCGCCGCGCTAATTATTCCATGAATCGGCCTCTTTATGTGTTATCTGGATTGTTTGCTGCATTTCTGTGAAGTACTAACATTTGCAAACACAATTGGTCTGTACTGTGTAAGTAAATGTTGTCAACAATTGGTGTAATTGAAATAGAATATTCATTGCTACATTTGCGTAGCAACTTACACCAATTATATTTGAAAATTTAAAAGGACCAGGTAGTTCTGTATCTGAGTGCTTTTTTTTTAGTTTGTCTTCCATCTTTGAAGAAGTACCTGGTTTACTTTCCCTAATAGCTTCTTTTTTGTTTGTGGTATTTGATGAAGTATTAGTTTTTTTTTTTACTCCCTTTGGAGGATTTGCAGTGACATACTGTTGCATTTCTGTTTGATTTAGTTTTCTTTTACAACGTTTTACTTTTTGTCGAACAGGATATGTTTTTAGATGGGGCTGTATAGTGAACAAAGCCTATTGTATTCTAAAATGCAAGGAATATCAGCTTACTTTACTTGCATCAAAGTTGATTAGAAATAGACCGTCAAGTGTACGTAAGCGTGATAGTGCTAGGTAGCTCATGCCTTCTTTAAAGACTGTGTTACCAATGTATATCAATGCTTTGTCTAGGGTAAGACCTTGTGATTTATGAATGGTGACTGCGTTTGCAAGAGTTAGAGAAAATAGTTCTGTGCGTACATACATGTCTTTGAAGAGAAGGAATCGAGCTGTTGAGGGTCCTATCCTTTTCACTTCTGAAAGTTTGTCAAAGAGAATATTGAAAAACTGAATGTTGTTGTCACGTGGGTATGTTTGAAAGCCAACAACTGTACCCAGTGCTCCATTAACTAGTCCTTGATCCACGTCAAGGTTACGTTTAAGCATTACTCTGCAATTTAAGGATAATTGTAATATTTTTTCCAATCCAGCTGTGTTGGAGATTGAATTTTCTAAACTATTTAGTCTTGTTGTGGCTTGTTCACACATGGGTAGTATCACACCATGTATGTCTAGTTTGTCTGTGGCGCTAATTTCAATTATTGGTTGCATTTACTTTTTTTAACATTGTTAATTGAATTTGAAACAGCTTGCAAGAGCTGGCATTAAGGTCATACAATTGACATTTATTTGCGCTAATTGTTCCATAACATCCGTAGCACATGCATTATTGCCATAAAGTGCATGAATGTGCCGGGTTTTCAATATTGCTTGTGCTTCTTGAGATAGTACATCAACTCCACACTTTTTAAGATGTTGGCATAAGTGAGATCTGCAGATTGCCGCATGTTTTCTGTTAATTCTCTGTGTTGGAAATGTTGACATTTCCTATGCTGCCAACAGTTTTACGGCAGAGTTTGTGTTCTAAGGTTTTAAAAATAGGCTCACATCTCACTGGTGTTAATTGAAGAAGATCTCCAAAAAACAATAATGTGTTTTCCTCCAAAGAGCTCTTCGTAATCTGTTTTGAGTACTTCTTGTAATCTGAGGTGAATCAAAGCCAACATTAGGTTGGAGAACATGCTCACTTCATCTATTAGAAGCATTTTCATTTGTTGTAATACTCTGCGTAGTTCCATTGCCGTTTCTGTAGAAAGTTTGTAATAGTCTAATTTGTTTTGGTGTTCCACTGGCAAGAGTAGTAATCTGTTTAAATTGACACCGCCTATGTTGTAGGCAGCTAAACCTGTGGGGGCAGTGACAACAGCTGACAGTTTGTTCTTTGTCAATTCTTGAAGGAATTTGCTGATGATTTTGATTAAGAATGTTTTGCCAGAACAAGCTTCGCCACTGACGTACAGTAGTATAGGTTTGTCATTTTGGCAGGTGCATTCTTTGTTTTCATGTTGTACACCATGTGCAATTTCTTTGGTTACTTCTTGAAAATGCTACCTTGCTCGTTGTTTAGTTTTGATTGCAGTATAGTTAAGTCTTCTTTATCTTCATACTGACAAATGGTGTTTTCTACTTCCGTCATAGCTAATTCTGCCTCATTTGCTATTATTGGTTCTCCCAATGGTTCCTTGCTTCCTGTTACAGAAGGTTGACTACTCTCAGGAGTGTCCTTATCTAGTTGGGACTGGAGTTCTTCTTCGTGTTGCTGTTCATTGTGCAACATTGTTTTGCAGTGTGTAAGTTTACATCAGTTATAGTACTTTCATTTGCATTGAAAGCATCTTCGTAGCAGTCATAGTATCTAGTATTTCTTCTTCTTTTCTCCATGGTTTAAAGAGTTGTAGCAGGGACATGTTCTATAGTTCTTTATGTTGAGGAGTCTTTAATGACAATTTGATATGATTAATTAAATTTGGTTTGGTGAGTTTACTAAACTGCCTTCACAATTTGACACTCTGTATCTACCTTTTTTTTCATCGGGTTTTATATTATTTTTGTATGTGAAGTTTTGGGCTATGTGATATAGACACATGGTTTCCAAAGTGATACTTCTGTTTGGGTAGTATATGTCCAGCAAATTGTTTTTTAAAATGTCTTCGCTGTTGGGATCATGTTTGGCTATTGTTTCTGTGTCGTCATATGATTTCAGAACTCTTTTTCTAGATTTAGCAGGACCAAGACTTAGCTATACTATGGGCCTGATCACGACTTTGGCGGTAACGCTGGTGGTATTATCGCCAGTGGTATTAGCCCTACCGCCAAACTCCCTGGCGCTAATAGCGCCGGATCACGAGTTCGGCGGTAATGTAATTCCTCATTCCCCATTCAGCCTATTCGGGAATGCCCCATTCCCCATTGGGTTCAATGGGGAAAATTCGCGCTCTTACTGCCGGCGGATTTCCCGCCGGCGGTAATAGCACGAATTTTCAGCAGATTTTCCCCCAGCCAAGAGCTGGGGCGAAATCCGCTGAAGTCCTGATTTGGCAGACCCTTAAATCCGGCCGTAATAGCGTGACGCCGGATTTAAGGGTTACCGCCAAAGTAATGATGCGGCCCTATATTTTCAGATTTTCCATACAAAGCAGTACCAGTTAAACAATCTGCTGCTTCATAGGAGCCACATTCTCTATGGGAGAGCATTTTTATGCTCAAGCTGTATAATTTCTGAGACAGTGTTTTGTCTGATGACAGGTCATTCCAGAGGTCTTAGAGCTCTGTTTCTTCTGCTTTGGTTAAGTATGCTGTAACATATCATGCAACTGTAGTGGAATTGTCTGCAATGTACTGCAGATCTATGTTTGCATTCCATAAGTGGGCAATGATTGCATTGTAATCATTGCTATAGTTTTCTTCTTCTGTTCTTTTATGTAATATGTATTTTTAGGTGATTTACCTTTAACACTATGTCTGACTGAAGACATGAAGTTGTTTACTTGACCTGTTTTTGTAACTGGTCTAAGGAAACCAAAGCGGCATTTGGTGTAGTATTTCCCTTTGTTTTTGTATTTGCGACGACAATATTTGCCACATTTGTGTCTTTGAAATTGTAAAATTTGTGCATGAAGATCACTATTTGTTGCTTCCGATGTAATTTCACAAGTGACATATTTTTCGATAAACTGTAACACAGTGGCATTATTGTCTTGACCAAATTTAGGAGCATCTTTAATCCATAAAAGCATGTGGATATGTGGTGCTCCTGTGTCTTGGTATTCTTTTCTCCAAAAGAAGTGTTGCACTTCTCCGAGGGGAGGAACAGTTTTATTACAAATAAAGTGTAGCATAGCAATGAAGCTATGCTGAAAATATCTTGAAACATTGACAGGATCTAGAGAACAAAGTTCGCCAGGTGTTAGTTTATCTATGTTTGTTTTGTTTTTGTTTGATATGCGTAGAACATCATGTAAATCTTCCCATGCATATTCTGCACAACTTAATGTAACAAACCAAGTGGGTGGGCCAAGGTTTCTTATCATACAACGTACATCTCCATGACGTCGGAACCAGTACTCTTTAGTACCAAGCAAGTTTGCTAATAGGTTTGTAAAACCTCATCTTTTTGAAAGTGGGTTCCTGATTTTAATGTGTGTGCAACTCCGTAACATAGAGTTGCTAGTTCACTTTCAAAGAGTAGGTGGAATAAGTATTCCACATTTTGTCTAAATCTGGGATCTTCAGAATACATCCGTAACAAGCAGTATTATGATGCTGTTATTTGAATAGGTCTATCATCATACCTTCCTCCTTTGCCAGTAGGAAAGAGTACTTTAGTCCCATATGCTGATTGGTGATCCTTTTGTTTGTCGCATTTGGTACATTTCTAGTGCATCTTCTACGGTGTCATTAGAGTGCAATGAATGAATTGTATAATGGTCTAAAGTATTGGATACTGTAGCAGGATCTAGAAGCTCAAATCGACCAGTTTCTAGTGACTCTTGAATTATTTCAGTGGTTTCCTTCAAGTTTTCTTCAATATTAATGTCTTTGTAGTATTCATTATTGTCTTTTAGATATTGCAAGTCTTGTCTAACTTTATGTAAGTCTACCAGTTGTTGCCAATTTTTTTTTGTCTTTTGTAGGTGCACCATTTACTAAGATAATTAAAGATTGCTCCATTGGACGTTGCACTCCCAGAGTGTGAACATTTTGTTTTAGATCTAATGGTAAATACAATACTTTGCCACAAATGCCTTTCTTCAATTCAGAGGGCGGTCATTTTGCTGTTTTTGGTTGAAGGCGTATTATTGCTTGAAAGGGGTGCACTGTTTGAATTATGATGCTCTCATATAAATTGAGTTGTTGTAGAGGTTTTGGTACTGGGAATAATTCCAAATTATGTGAGATAGCACCTGAAGGAGTGTGGTTGTTTAGTTGTTTTTTGTGCAGTAACTGCAAAGTATTAAGGGGTCAGTTATTTCGTATTTGTTTTCTGCTATAAGGTAGAGAGCTAATTCAAACCATTTAGAATCTTCATTGACTTCTATTTTGTATGTTAGATCTACAGTTTTTGTGTTACTTTTATAAAAAGTTCTGCGGCAACATACACACACATGGTTTGGTACTTCAGCAGATGTACTTTTAAATTTCAGTATTTCTTTTTTGTCTGTGTGTAGTAGAAGGTTGCCATGCATAGAATTGTTGTTAATTTGTTGTAAAGCTATTTCATTCTGTAAGTGGCTTTCACTGCCAAAATATTTTTTCTGGATATAGCCGATTTCTTCAAGTAGGTATTTTGCTGTACCATGTAGAAGAATGTTATTTAAATTGGCTAGTGCTAAAGCAGGACTTTTATCATAGTACAGTTTATAGACTAGATTTCTTATAGTTGAATGATGTGTTGATATCATTTTGATATGATGGAAGGTGGTTTTGCAAGTAGGTCCTGAAATGCAGGCCAATGAATGTCCTTGTGGTCCTGTGTACTTGCGCACTGGACAGGTATCCATATTTTGCAGTAGTTTCATTTTGATTTTGTCTTTGCCTTTCACATACTGATTGAGGAATTGGCTTAAAGACTTGAAAGATTTTTTGGGAATGTTACACATTGACGTGCATGGCTATTGTATGCTAGACGTTCTGATTCAGTTAAATTGAGAGGTAATTCTAAGTTTTCTGGGGATATTTTTGTAAGCAGTATTTCTTGTTCCATTATGGTATTATTTGTATGCTTCCTCATTAAAATATGGTTCTGTGCTTGTAGTGTGACTCCACTCACCTCCATAGATATTTAAGAAGGTATTTTTGTTGACATTTCGTTTATTGAGAAGTCTTTTTTGTAATGTAGTCATTAGTATTGTTAGTGGTTTCATTTTGTTTAACACTAAAATAAATAATTTTCTTTTGAGAAGGATTGCACTGTCTATCAAAGCTTCTAAGATTAATTTCCTACGGTAGGTTTTAAGGGTTGTGCATGATTTCTCTCCTGTTTTTATAGCATTTTGAAGGACTCTGTGGCGGAACAATTTTGCTAAAATACTTTTTTTGGTATGCTTACTTGGTACTATATCAAGATTTATAGGAACAGTTTTAAAAGTAGTGTTAGCTGAATTCTTGTTAATCATTTTCTGTTTTGTTTTACATTTTGATAGAGGAGGTGAAGTTGCTGTACTTGAAGCTTGCTTTTTGTCGCTAAATGACTGTATTACCTGTTTTGTTTGAACTTTTTTTACAAATTCTGCTAGAGATGGATGCTTATTTTGGACACTTCTATTTCCATTTGCTCTACTTCTGCGTTGCTTTCTACAGACTTGATTTTTGGTAGGCATTCTTTAGGGTTTGTTGAAAAAAATAAAGAAGGTATGGGTTGGGGTGTTCTGCAATGTATGTGTTCTGTGTGCATGAGTGTCTGAGTATGATGATAAAGATGTATGTGATGGTGTGTGATTGTGCATTGGGCAAATACAACTAGTTGGAATAGGTATTCTTGAATTTATGTGTTACTAAACTGGGGTTCAGATGACAGTAGAAAGTAAGCTAGTGGTGAGGAGAAGTACAAATAGTAAATCTAATGGTATAGAATTAAAACAGTTAAACAGTTGGACAGAATCTCTGTTTTTAGGCACATAAATAGCATGAATTAACCCCACAGTGTGTTTGAGTAATAGTAAACATATTATGGTGGTATTTAACTTACTGTTTTTGTTGAATGAGCAGGTTTCTTCTTAGTTGTTGTTTGTACTTCTAATTCTGCTGCTGCTTTTCAGGAGAGTGGTCTTCACTGCAATTGTAAAGGAAACAAATTAGTAATTTTAATGTGTTTATAGCACTGATGTTAATTTTGACATTGATTTTCATGTTTTTGTACAAGTATTAGTGTTTGATATTTGAACATAGTGTGTGCATGCAATTTTGTTTGATTGTGTGCACTCTTTATATTTTACTTTAAATATGTTAGTTCAACATGCTTTGCAAATGTGTGTGTAAAAAGAAATCAAATAGCAGATAGATCTGGAAGTGACAGTTGATTATAGCAGATGGGAGAAATGACAGTAAGTTCATTTTACAGGTTATACAAGTTAAAAGTCAGTTAATCTGTTTAAATGAATGTATGAGAATTGTACATGTACTATACAGAAAATATGCATACCTGTAGTTTGTGTTCCTGCATATAGATATGCATCAGCTGCAAGTAGAAATCTTGGAGAGTTGTACAGTATTTCCTGTAGAAGCTGCTTTCCAAATATATGACACTTGTACTCAGAGTGATTAACAGTACATTTGAAGTGCTGATCTATGATGATGGAGTTAGATGTAGAGGTCTTGGATGTGATTGGTGGATGGTCATGTGACTGGTTAGCTATATTCAATGAGGGAATGGCACAGAGAGTGAAGTGGAAATGGTAGAAGGGCTGTCCATGTTACGATATGTCCGCGGACATGGCGGTAGTCCGTGGACATCGCGTGTTACATACAGGGATTTTGGGGTGAGGAGGCATGCAAATTAGAATGAGTAGAGCAAAAGTTTGGTCCATAAAGTTTAGTAGGTGTGTTGTGCCAGGAGAGAGTTTGTCAGATACTCCTTTTCCTGAGAGAAGAACAGATAGCTATGGCTGTGTGTTTCAGAAAACAAATTGTTTAGATTGTGGGAGACTTGTGGATACATTGGTTGAAGGTGCATGCAGAAAGTTGTGGAGTAGCTGTAGATCTTGAATTCCCACATGTGGAAGTGCACTGGCATTGAGTACGTGGAATGAAGTGGTTGGACTTGCTCCCTCTCTGTGCTACTTTTTTGACAGAGCATCATTCAGACATAATTGTAATTCATTGTGGAGGGAAAAGTTTAGGACATGTGTCTGTAATATCTTTGCAATTTGCAATGAAAGAAGGACTTGGGAAGGTCATGGACATGTTTCCAAATTCTCCAGTAATTTTTTTCTCGGATTGCGCAGAGACAAATGTGGCTGCGTTCTTCTTCATTTTGTCCACAAATGGAGAAAGCAAGGCGCAATGCCAATAAGGCTGTGTGTGCCTTTCTAAGAGTTGTTGGCATGTCCTCTTTTCACAATGAAAATATTATGTTTCGTAGCACATACATTTTTCGCAGAGATGGAGTCCATCTTACTTATGCTTGCAATCAGATTTTTCTGAGAAATGTACAAAATGCATTGCAACCTTTTTTGGAATTACAGCATCCATTTTGTAGTAGGTGTTGACCATTTTAAGTTTTTCAAACACAAACAAACACCACCAGATGGCTATTTTCAGAGCCACCACTTCCTCCCAGAAAAAACTGTAATGGTTATGATAGGGCAGCACCCCAACATTTTAGATGTTCGCGAACTGTCCGCAGACTTCTAAAAAATACACAAGGCCCTGCTCCATTTATTTTCCACTTCTATTTTTGAACTGTGAAAGGCGGCTCTGAAAAGAGCCTTTTTTTTATATTTTATTTTGGCATTTTACACACGGCACACTAGGAGAGGAGTGGAAAGGATGGTAGGGGGGACACCAACCACGGGGATAAGAAAGGGCAGGTGGAGAGAGGAAGATGTAGGATGGGCCTTACCTAGGAAGTGAGCAGGTCTTCTTGTACTCTGAGACCAGAGTCTCAAAAGCACTTCGATGTCTCTCCCCCCTGCAGAGTACTGCGTCACAGTACATACACACAACTGTGACCCTCGAAAGGTAAGGGTCATCAGCATTGCGAATGGCCTGTGAGGCAACTGGAGGAATACACTGTCCCACAGGAGTGTTCCTTGTGGTGACAGGAGCGGAAACGGAGGATGTAGTAGAGGAAGTCAACCAACTACTCTCTTTGCAAGGTACAACCTTGCAAAAGGCCCCAGCGTGGAACGACCTTAGGTGTCGCTTCATAGTAGTTATACCAAAGCTACACGAATCAAGCCTCCCGCGACTGCGCACCATTTTGCACTCTTTGCAGGTGACTTGGTTCGCACGTGCCTTAGGTCCGTTATATGAATGGTAAATAACTGCCACACCCAAGACTCACGGCGAGTGCTGGTAGTAGGGACTTCCACTACCTCATTCCCGTCATCCTCTTCATCCTCCTCTGCATCCTCACTCCCGTTCCCCTCTTCAGGCCCTTGGGGAGGTGGTGGTGGTGGAGGGGGTGTGGGTGGTGCTGAGGCAGATGTAGCACCAGGTGGCAGTAGTGGAGCCATGGATGCCATCAGGTTTCAGAAATAAAACTGGAAAATTGGCAGCAGAACTGCACTGTGTTCTGTAAGATAGCCAGAAGCACAATGAGGATGAGCTCTGGGGTGTGGCCTTTTATAGGGGTGCTTGTGCGCGGTTCGCGGACACCCGCGCTGTCCGCGGACAGATTGAACACTAAGAAAAGGATCAAAAAGTCCAAAAAAGTATGTAGAAAGTCAGGATTACTGTCTGGGACTTGTGCTATGGTCATTTATTATTGAAAAATATTGTGGATTGCCTGAAAAGGTAGTTTTAAATTGTTTGGGGACAAGAACAGTGTCCGCAGTCCGAACACACGCTCAGCGTGGGCGCGGTACATGATAGCTTCGCGAACATGTCTGCGAAGGGAACGGGTGTCCGCAGGACACCAAATGCACTGAAACTGTTTTGCGCATGCACGTTGGTGTTCTACAGACACTGTTTGGGTCCTGAAACTAATTAAAAGTGCGACACAAGCGAAACGAACAGTTACGAACAGGCGTTTTTTCTTAGAACAGTTTCAACTCACTTGCGAACAATACGGACAGGCATAGCATCCTCAGGTCACCCCCAATTTGTTTATTTACAAACATTTGCGGACACCGTGTGTGTTCTTAGGACAGTTTCAGCTTGCCTCTGAACAATACGATCAGGCATAGCGTCCTCAGGACACGCCCATTTTGTTTTTTACGAACATTTCAGGATACTGCTTGTGTTCTTAGAACAGTTTCAACTCACCTGCGAACAATACAGACAGGTATAGCATCCTCAGGACACCCCCATTTTGTTTATTTACGAACATGCCGGGACACTTGATGTGTTCTGAGAACAGTTTCAACCTGCCTACGAACAGCACAGACAGGTCTAGCGTCCTCAGGACACCCCCATTTTGTTTATTTACCAACATTTCAGGACACCGTGTGTGTTCTTAGGACAGTTTCAGCTTGCCTCCGAACAATACGGACAGGCATAGCGTCCTCAGGACACACCCATTTCATTTATTTACAAACATTTCAGGATACTGCTTGTGTTCTTAGAATAGTTTCAACTCGTCTGCAAACAATACGGACAGGCATAGCATCCTCAGGACACTCCCATTTTGTTTATATACGAACATCCCAGGACACTTGATGTGTTTTTAGAACAGTTTCAACTTTCCTATGAACAGCACAGACAGGTCTAGTGTCCTCAGGACACCCCCATTTTGTTTACAAACATTTCAGGACACTGCATGTGTTAGTTTGATTGCGGACATCCCGGACACCGAATGTGTTCTTAGAACAGTTTCAACTTGCCTGCCAACAGTACGGACAGGTAAAGTGTCCTTAGAATACCTCCATTTTGATTAATGGTGGACATCTCAAACACCAGGTGTGTTCTTAGAACAGTTTCAACTTGCATGCGAACAGTACGGACAGGTATAGTGTCCTTAGGACCCCCCCATTTTTGTTTCTTTACAGACATTCCAGACACCTGCGCTGTCTGAGGACACCTAAACTGCTTTTTAAAAAAGGACAAGAAATGAATTAGGACACAATGGGCCTCATTACGACCCAGGCGGTAAGTTACCGCCTGGGTCGTACCTTTACCACCATGGCGTAAACTACGTTTACGCCATGGTGGTTGGCGGACTTACCGCCCCATTCCGAGGTTGGGGGGCGGTAAGTCCCCAATCCCCATTTACCCTTCCCCATTCCCATTTTTGCCCCATAGGGCATAATGGGAGTGGGGAAGGCGTTAATTACGCCACCGTAAATTACGGTGGCGTAATTAACATCAAGGTCCCTTAGCGCCATGGATTTTAACACCTGCTAAAAGCAGGTGTTAAGTCCTCCATGGCGCTAAGGGACCTCGGAATCAGGCGGTAAGGGTCGGCGCTGTTTACGCCGCCGTAAACCCCTTACCGCCTGGGTCCTAATGAGGCCCAATATAATAATTTTACTTTATTATATATGGATGTTAAATTTATGACAGAGAGGGTGAAGCAGAAACTGAGACAAACACAGGAGAATTGGCGTGTTCAAGAGGATTCATATGAGGTGAAAAAGGGATGGAAGTCTCATCAAAACGTTTTTGTTCATGGAGAGGGTTTGGGGATAATTGAGTGGGATATGGTGAGGGGGCATAGGTACATGTGGGACAATGGTATCTAGTTTTTTCTTTCAAGTGATCCTCCACAAACATTTTTAAATTGTTGAAATTTTCCATGAATATGTCCATTTTTTCTTCCATGTGCTGGAGAGTCTTATTCAATATTTCTTTTTGGTTACTAATTTCAATGTTTGTATGGTCTGTACAAAAAAAAATGTATATTTTAAATGTATATAAATAATATTTATTAATTGGTTTATACAGAAAAGTGTCTACCATAAGTTTCACTATCTTCAGACATTTCCTCACGTGGGAAATGCTCCTCTAGCCACTCCAGAGTACTAGACATTTCTGTGAAAAAAAAAATTATATCACTTTTTTTGTATCTAATACAGACATTTTAGAAATATATGAGTAAAATGAAGTACACTTACTAGCTTCTGGTAAGGTGTGTTCGTACTGGTCTGTTCATCTGCTGTTGCTCTTAGTTGTGTAGTTTCTGTGAGGTAATCATGTTGGAAGCCTATCTTTCTTCTTTTGGTATATTCCATTTTAGAACATATTGGGCCTCATTACAACCCAGGCAATAAGTTCCCTACTTTACCACCATGGTGTAAACTCTGTTTACACCATGGTGGATGGCGAATTTACCGCCCCATTCCAAGGTGAGTGGGGCGGTAAATCCCCATTCCCCATTTACCCTTCCCCATTCCCATTTTTGCCCCATAGGGCATAATGGGAGTGGGGAAGGCGCTAATTACGGCACGGTAAATTACGGTGCCGTAATTAGCACCAGGGCGGGTTACCGCCTTGCATTTTAACGCCTGCTAGAAGCAGGCGTTAAAATGGTAATCAGGCATTAAGGGTTAACGGCGCCGCCGGCGCCGTTAAACCCTTAACGCCTGGGTTGTAATGAGGCCCATTGGGCCTCATTACGAGTCAGGTGTTAAGGGGTTAACGGCGCCGTAAACGGCGCTGACCCTTAACGCCTGATTACAAGATCCCTTAGCGCCATGGTGATATTAACGCCTGCTTTTTGCAGGCGTTAAAATCCATGGCGCTAAGGTACCATGGTGCTAATTACGCCACCGTAATTTACGGTGGCGTAATTAGCGCCTTCCCCACTCCCATTATGCCCTATGGGGCAAAAATGGGAATGGGGAAGGGTAAAATGGGAAATGGGGATTTACCGCCCCACTCACCTTGGAATGGGGCGGTAAATCCGCCATCCACCATGGTGTAAACATAGTTTACACCATGGTGGTAAGGGTACGACCCAGGCGGTAACTTACCGCCTGGGTCGTAATGAGGCCCATTGTATTTAAATGAATGGTTGATGTGTTAAATATATATGGGTTACACTTCTTATTTATTACTACATATAATGTGTATGTGTGCTGGTTTGTGAATTTGTGCAGTGTTCATATTTTATGATATAACAATTAAAGATATCCCCCAGAATTTTTGGGTAGTGCTACTGTTGTCCGCCCCTTTCCGCGGACATAAGAAGAGTTCACGGACATCAAATTCAGTAGAGGGGGTTCAGTATGTTACATGTTACATGTACATAAATTCAGGTATATTATTGTTAAGCTGTGCTACTAAAAACCTATGAAATTCAGTAAAAAAATGTTGTTAAAGGGATGTTATGGATAAGTTGCGCTACTAAAAACCTATCAACTTCAGTAAAAAAACTTTGTTAAAGGGACGATATAGTTCCAAGTAAAACCGAAAAACCCCTGAAATTCGCCAGTTATGGTAAGTTAAACAACCATAACTCGTGCCACCACTGTGCACTGCTAAGACTAACACACAGGACATCAAAGATGGCATCACAAATGTCATTGATGACATCACTGATGACATTGTATGTGTGGCTCCCCCTTTATTCCTTTACTGTCATATCTAGGGCACATGGTTTTCTTCAGTAGCAGGCAGGAAATAACAATTGAAAAGGGACTATATTTGTAGAGTTATCCCTCAAGTATGTTTTTACAGTAATTCTCTTAGGGTCCAGTCATATCATATGAAACATATACATAAGGGAAGACACAGGCTTGAAATACAGCAATTGTTTCTGTGCATGAAAATAATCATTAGGGTTATCAGCACTTTCTGATAGTTTTTTTTTTATTTCTATACTTTCCCTGTATATATTCATATTAGTATACATTGTACTCACACTACTTTCTTTTGGGTGCAGTCACATCATGTGAAACATAGGGTAAGTTACACCTTTGAAACAGAATAATCATTTCTCTACAAAAAGATAATTAGTTAGGTTATGAACACTTTCTGCTACTGCTATTGTTTTTTTTGCTTATTTCACTTCCCATGTATATACTCATATTTATATGTGTTGTCATTTATTTGTGTTTTGTCTGTGGTAAGTAGGTTTTATTAGCTACTTATTACATGTGTAACAGTATGCAAAACTTTAATAAGAAAGTAGTTATCATTTCAGTATTGAATATCGCAATATTATGTAGATTACACTTCCATCATGTATGCTGCACACAATGCGTATGTTTCTACATGAGCACATTAGTATACTTGATAGAATTTATAATAGAATGTATTTAAATCAATGTATTGACTAATGCACTAAGTAGCTCATGATATTTATTCAAATGATCCTTGACACTTTTTTGTGAACATTATAATAAGAATGTATTGCACAGACTTTTTATGAAAAGTAAATGCACATGTGATTTCATCAGTGATGTCATCAATGACATTTGCGATATCATCTTTGATGTTCTGGGTGTTAGTCTTAGCAGTGCACAGTGGTGGCGCGAGTATATGGCCCACTCTGAATTTTTTTGCAAAGTTTGGTGAGGATTCGTCCAGGGGGGGAAAAGTTAAAGGGGGAGTCCCAATTTTTTTTTTTTCCCATAGACTGAATGGGAAAAAAACTTTGCTTGCGCCTACAGCCTAAACCGCAGGACGGATTTTCACCAAATTTGGACCAGGAGCAGCGGCTTGGTCCCGAAAGCGTGCTTTTGTAGATTTGGTGAAAATCTGTCCAGTAGTTCTTTAAAAAATGTCCAAAAAGTGGGTCATAAAAAATTAGTGATATCTGTGTTCGGTCCGTGGACACACTTCCCTGTTCGCTCTGCGGACAGTGTTCTGATTGGCCAAGCGGCTTACGTCATGTCCGCGGACATGTGACGTGTTCGCTGATTGGACGGTGTGGGGCGTGAAGCGCGTCAGATTTTCAGTGGCGTCCGCCATCTTGGATTTGCAGACGTCCGCGGACAGCGCGGTGAAACCTGGTTCAAAATTTGTATTTAATAGAGTGTGTTGGTGTGTAGGAGTCTTTGGGGAGGGCGGGAGAGTATGAGATAGGTTGAGAGTTGTGTTTTTTCATGTGGTAGACGTTCTTGTTGTGTTTGATTTGTCTGCGGACATCACGGGTGTTCTGAAATGTTCTAAATAAACTGAATGGGGGGTGTTCTGAGGACTCAATATGTGTCTGTTTTGTTCGGATGCAAGCTGAATCTGTTCTAAGAACATTCGCGGTGTCCTGAAATGTTCGCAAATAAAGAAAATGGGTGTGTCCTGAGGACGCTGTCCGTATTGTTCGTTGTCAAGTTGAAAGTGTTCTAAGAACTCTTGCGTTGTCCTGAAATGTTCGTAGGGGGTGTTGTGAAGACGCTTTCCGTATTGTTCGATGGCAAGTTGAATGTGTTCTAAGAACACTTGTGGTGTCCTGAAATGTTCAAATGGAGGTGTTCTGAGGAGGCTGTTCGTATTGTTCGTTGTCAAGTTGAAAGTGTTCTAAGAACACGTGGTGTCCTGAAATGTTCACTAATAAACAAAATGGGGGTGTTCTGAGGACGCTGTCTGTATTGTTCGGTGTCAAGTTGAAAGTGTTCTAAGAACTCTCGGGGTGTCCTGAAATGTTCGTAAATAAACAAAATGGAGGTGTTCTGAGGACGCTGTTCGTATTGTTCGTTGTCAAGTTGAAAGTGTTCTGAGAACTCTCGCGGTGTCCTGAAATGTTCGTAAATAAACAAAATGGAGGTGTTCTGATGACGCTGTCTGTATTGTTCAATGGCAAGTTGAATGTGTTCTAAGAACACGCGATGTCCTGAAATGTTCACAAATAAACAAAATGGGGGTGTTCTGAGGACGCTGTCCGTATTGTTCGTTGTCAAGTTGAAAGTTTTCTAAGAACTCTCGGGGTGTCCTGAAATGTTCGTAAATAAACAAAATGGAGGTGTTCTGAGGACGCTGTTCGTATTGTTCATTGTCAAGTTGAAAATTTTCTAAGAACTCTTGCGTTGTCCTGAAATGTTTGTAGGAGGTGTCCTGAAGACGCTGTCCGTATTGTTCGCTGGCAAGTTGAATGTGTTCTAAGAACACTCATAATGTCCGCGGACATTAAAAGTTTCCATAGGCCATAGTTGAAATGTTTGACTCTATGGGTGTGATATGCTGCGGTGGTTGTGGCCAGGGCATAGAGTGTATAATATACTTACTGTTTGGTTTAGTAACTTGAGTACATGTATTTCTTTTTCATTTCTGTGATAAAAGAAAATAGCATGTTAGTATTAGTATTTTGTAATGACTTATTACATTGTATAATCAACATTTTTTTTTTATGGACCCTCATATTTAGTAGATTACAATCCAGAGTACTGTGCAATTTGCTCAGTTTCTGTGTTCGTTGCTACAATCATTGGGTCTGTGGAAGAAAAAAGAATCCATGTTGGATTAAAAAAAAAAACTTTTTCTGTTATGCTACAGTTTATTTGTTTGTTTGTTTTCAGTGTTCACTTGTTGTTTCTGGCTAATGCTTTATACATTGGGTTGTTGCATTTTTTTGAGCAGTAACATATTATTTATTTGTTTTGATATTATTTAATTTTGGAGCAGTTAGATACCAGTAGGCGTATTCTAACTGTCTATTTTTTTATATATTTTAGTGGTATTGATTTATCTGTTTGGATATTGTTAAATTTTGGGAGAGTTCGATACCAATTGGCGTAGTCTAACTGTCTATTTTTGGATATATTTTAGTGGTATTGATTTATCTGTTTGGATATTGTTAAATTTTGGGACAGTTAGATACCAATTGGCGTATTCTAACTGTCAATGTTTGCTCTAATTTAGTGGTATTTATTTATCTGATTAGTTGTTGTAGAATCTTTGGGCAGTTAGATAGCTTTTGGAATATTCTAACAGTTTATATTTTTTTACTACAAGTTTAGTTAAAGTTTAAGTACAGTTTAGTTATCAAATTTTGGTTTTAAGAACATTAAATAAGCATTTGTAAGATTTGCTGGTAATATCTGCTTTAGAGTAATGGTACTATAATTACATTCAAACCATCCACATTTCTTTTTTATATATGCAGTGTAGTCCCCTGAATTGGTTGTGGCTCCTGCGTGGTAGATTATACCTATTGTTGTGAAGGTTTTCTTGCCAAGTGATATTTGACCATGTGTGAATCCAGTCAGCTTGAAGTTGTTTTTGGTACCATCTGCATTGTAACGTAGAAGCATTAGTATTACGTATTTACTATGTGTTTGTATTACTAACCTGGAGCGATTATCTGAATTGCAGGTAGAACATAATCTACCATGGTTTGCATTTTGTAAAAGTTGCTGAAATGGAATGGATTTTTTCTTGTGTCACATTGTTGCAGAGAGTGCATGTATGTTTCCACATGTATGAAATCTGGTATATTTTGTTTACCAGTACTTGTAGTAAGTACATTAGAAATTCTTGTGGATCTTCCTGTGAGTTTATAGTGAATTTCACCATTCCAGCAGAGTAGTCCATTTTTTGTCTTATTCCATGAACACTATCAGGCCGATTCATGGAATAATTAGCGCGGCGCAAGTGGCCAAAAACGTGCGATTCGCAGTGGAATAGCGAAAATCGCAGTGGAATAGCGAAAATCGCAGTGGAATAGCGAAAATCGCACGAAAAGCAGCGCACATCGATTCATGGAAGGCCGTGCACGAGAAAACCATCGGACGTGCGATAAGAAAGTGCGCGGCGCACGTTGGCGCACAGGCCATCTAACGGCATGCGCCAGGTCACAGCGAAAATCGCACAGTCCACAGTGAAAATCGCACATAGCGCGGCGCACGCAACAAAAGTAGGCGGAACACGGGGCGTAACACTCGGAATGGGGAACAACTTGCCAAAATGTGGGCGTCACGGGGGAAGCACAGGGTAAAAGTGCGCAGAACGCCCACACGCTCGCCTACAACACGTATTCATGGAATAGAATAGGTCAAAAAAGCGCACGCTCAAACCAGCGCACAGGCACAAACACGACCGCCACAAGAAAGCAGGCGGTAGCGTCTCAGCGGCTGTAAGAAATGTGCGCCAAAAGGTGCACCAACAAATAGCACCCATATACTGCCATGATGAATGTCCTATACTGTGGCCCTCCAGGACAAATGACGTGCAAAGGGGTACCCACAAACACGGACACGCTGACAAAAAATACGTGTGCGCGGGAAGTCTCACACGCGATTTGGCCGGGTACGTGGATTTCAGGGGTGCGCGGGAAGGTCCACACGCGATTACAGCAGGGTACGTGCATTTCAGGGGTGCGCGGGAATTTCCACACGCGAATAGCCTGCCCGCGTGTATTTCAGGGGTGCGCGGGAAGTCCCACACGCGATTACAGCAGGGTACGTGTATTTCAGGGGTGCGCGGGAAGTTCCACACGCGAATAGCCTGGCCGCGTGTATTTCAGGGGTGCGCGGGAAGTCCCACACGCGATTACAGCAGGATACGTGTATTTCAGGGGTGCGCGGGAAGTTCCACACGCGAATAGCCTGGCCGCATGTATTTCAGGGGTGCGCGGGAAGTTCCACACGCGAATAGCCTGGGCGCGTGTATTTCAGGGGTGCGCGGGAATTTCCACACGCGAATAGGCTGGGCGCGTGTATTACAGGGGTGCGCGGGAAGTCCCACACGCGATTACAGCAGGGTACGTGTATTTCAGGGGTGCGCGGGAATTTCCACACGCGAATAGCCTGGGCGCGTGTATTTCAGGGGTGCGCGGGAATTATCACACGCGATTTGGCTTGGTACGTGTATTACAGGGGTGCGCGCGAAGTTCCACACGCCAATAGCCTGGCCGCGTGTATTTCAGGGGTGCGCGGGAAGTCCCACACGCGATTACAGCAGGGTACGTGTATTTCAGGGGTGCGCGGGAAGTTCCACACGCGAATAGCCTGGCCGCGTGTATTACAGGGGTGCCCGGGAAGTCCCACACGCGATTACAGCAGGGTACGTGTATTTCAGGGGTGCGCGGGAATTTCCACACGCGAATAGCATGGGCGCGTGTATTTCAGGGGTGCGCAGGAATTATCACACGCGATTTGGCTTGGTACGTGTATTACAGGGGTGCGTGCGAAGTTACACACGCGATTAGGCTGGGTGGGTCCTGTCACCCTCGACGGCCCCTGCAGGCAGCCCACAAAACAGGGGACTACCCTGCACACCTGCTCATGTCTCCCACCACCCCCACCCCCCCAGTCACCAGGGGTACCCTCCACTAGGCCCCCACTCATGTCTCCCACCACCCCCACCCCCCCGCCACCAGGGGCACCCTCCACCAGGCCCCCACTCATGTCTCCCACCACCCCCACCCCCCAGCAGTGCAGGGGCAGCCTCCACCAGGCCCCCACTCATGTCTCCCACCACCCCCACCCCCCAGCAGTGCAGGGGCAGGCTCCACCAGGCCCCCACCCATGCCTCCCACCACCCCCACCCCCCGCCACCAGGGGCACCCTCCACCAGGCCCCCACTCATGTCTCCCACCACCCCCACCCCCCAGCAGTGCAGGGGCACCCTCCACCAGGCCCCCACTCATGTCTCCCACCACCCCCACCCCCCAGCAGTGCAGGGGCAGCCTCCACCAGGCCCACACTCATGTCTCCCACCACCCCCACCCCCCCGCCACCAGGGGCACCCTCCACCAGGCCCCCACTCATGTCTCCCACCACCCCCACCCCCCAGCAGTGCAGGGGCAGCCTCCACCAGGCCCCCACTCATGTCTCCCACCACCCCCACCCCCCAGCAGTGCAGGGGCAGGCTCCAACAGGCCACCACCCATGCCTCCCACCACCCCCACCCCCCCACCACCAGGGGCACCCTCCACCAGGCCCCCACTCATGTCTCCCACCACCCCCACCCCCCAGCAGTGCAGGGGCAGCCTCCACCAGGCCCACACTCATGTCTCCCACCACCCCCACCCCCCCGCCACCAGGGGCACCCTCCACCAGGCCCCCACTCATGTCACCCACCACCCCCACCCCCCCGCCACCAGGGGCACCCTCCACCAGGCCCCCACTCATGTCACCCACCACCCCCACCCCCCCAGTCACCAGGGGCACCCTCCACCAGGCCCCCACTCATGTCACCCACCACCCCCACCCCCCCAGTCACCAGGGGCACCCTCCACCAGGCCCCCAACCATGTCTCCCACCACCCCCACCCCCCACCATCCAGGGGCACCCTCCACCAGGCCCCCACTCATGTCTCCCACCACCCCCACCCCCCAGCAGTGCAGGGGCAGGCTCCACCAGGCCCCCACCCATGCCTCCCACCACCCCCACCCCCCGCCACCAGGGGCACCCTCCACCAGGCCCCCACTCATGTCTCCCACCACCCCCACCCCCCAGCAGTGCAGGGGCAGCCTCCACCAGGCCCACACTCATGTCTCCCACCACCCCCACCCCCCTGCCACCAGGGGCACCCTCCACCAGGCCCCCACTCATGTCACCCACCACCCCCACCCCCCCGCCACCAGGGGCACCCTCCACCAGGCCCCCACTCATGTCACCCACCACCCCCACCCCCCCAGTCACCAGGGGCACCCTCCACCAGGCCCCCACTCATGTCTCCCACCACCCCCACCCCCCCAGTCACCAGGGGCACCCTCCACCAGGCCCCCAACCATGTCTCCCACCACCCCCACCCCCCCAGTCACCAGGGGCACCCTCCACCAGGCCCCCAACCATGTCTCCCACCACCCCCACCCCCCACCATCCAGGGGCACCCTCCACCAGGCCCCCTCTCATGTCTCCCACCACCCCCACCCCCCAGCAGTGCAGGGGCAGGCTCCACCAGGCCCCCACCCATGCCTCCCACCACCCCCACCCCCCCGCCACCAGGGGCACCCTCCACCAGGCCCCCACTCATGTCTCCCACCACCCCCACCCCCCAGCAGTGCAGGGGCAGCCTCCACCAGGCCCACACTCATGTCTCCCACCACCCCCACCCCCCCAGTCACCAGGGGCACCCTCCACCAGGCCCCCAACCATGTCTCCCACCACCCCCACCCCCCACCATCCAGGGGCACCCTCCACCAGGCCCCCAACCATGTCTCCCACCACCCCCACCCCCCCGCCACCAGGGGCACCCTCCACCAGGCCCCCACCCATGCCTCCCACCACCCCCACCCCCCACCATCTAGGGGCACCCTCCACCAGGCCCCCACTCATGTCACCCACCACCCCCACCCCCCAGTCACCAGGGGCACCCTCCACCAGGCCCCCACTCATGTCTCCCACCACCCCCACCCCCCAGCAGTGCAGGGGCAGCCTCCACCAGGCCCCCACTCATGTCTCCCACCACCCCCACCCCCCCAGTCACCAGGGGCACCCTCCACCAGGCCCCCAACCATGTCTCCCACCACCCCCACCACCCACCATCCAGGGGCACCCTCCACCAGGCCCCCACTCATGTCTCCCACCACCCCCACCCCCCAGCAGTGCAGGGGCAGGCTCCACCAGGCCCCCACCCATGCCTCCCACCACCCCCACCCCCCCGCCACCAGGGGCACCCTCCACCAGGCCCCCACTCATGTCTCCCACCACCCCCACCCCCCAGCAGTGCAGGGGCAGCCTCCACCAGGCCCACACTCATGTCTCCCACCACCCCCACCCCCCCAGTCACCAGGGGCACCCTCCACCAGGCCCCCAACCATGTCTCCCACCACCCCCACCCCCAGCCACCAGGGGCACCCTCCACCAGGCCCCCACTCATGTCTCCCACCACCCCCACCCCCCCAGTCACCAGGGGCACCCTCCACCAGGCCCCCACTCATGTCTCCCACCACCCCCACCCCCCCAGTCACCAGGGGCACCCTCCACCAGGCCCCCACTCATGTCACCCACCACCCCCACCCCCCCAGTCACCAGGGGCACCCTCCACCAGGCCCCCACTCATGTCTCCCACCACCCCCACCCCCCAGTCACCAGGGGCACCCTCCACCAGGCCCCCAACCATGTCTCCCACCACCCCCACCCCCCAGTCACCAGGGCCACCCTCCACCAGGCCCCCAACCATGTCTCCCACCACCCCCACCCCCCACCATCCAGGGGCACCCTCCACCAGGCCCCCAACCATGTCTCCCACCACCCACACCCCCCCGCCACCAGGGGCACCCTCCACCAGGCCCCCACTCATGTCTCCCACCACCCCCACCCCCCCAGTCACCAGGGGCACCCTCCACCAGGCCCCCACTCATGTCTCCCACCACCCCCACCCCGCCAGTCACCAGGGGCACCCTCCACCAGGCCCCCACTCATGTCACCCACCACCCCCACCCCCCCAGTCACCAGGGGCACCCTCCACCAGGCCCCCACTCATGTCTCCCACCACCCCCACCCCCCCAGTCACCAGGGGCACCCTCCACCAGGCCCCCAACCATGTCTCCCACCACCCCCACCCCCCCAGTCACCAGGGGCACCCTCCACCAGGCCCCCACTCATGTCACCCACCACCCCCACCCCCCGCCACCAGGGGCACCCTCCACCAGGCCCCCACTCATGTCTCCCACCACCCCCACCCCCCAGCAGTGCAGGGGCAGGCTCCACCAGGCCCCCACCCATGCCTCCCACCACCCCCACCCCCCGCCACCAGGGGCACCCTCCACCAGGCCCCCACTCATGTCTCCCACCACCCCCACCCCCCAGCAGTGCAGGGGCAGCCTCCACCAGGCCCACACTCATGTCTCCCACCACCCCCACCCCCCCGCCACCAGGGGCACCCTCCACCAGGCCCCCACTCATGTCACCCACCACCCCCACCCCCCCGCCACCAGGGGCACCCTCCACCAGGCCCCCACTCATGTCACCCACCACCCCCACCCCCCCAGTCACCAGGGGCACCCTCCACCAGGCCCCCAACCATGTCTCCCACCACCCCCACCCCCCCAGTCACCAGGGGCACCCTCCACCAGGCCCCCAACCATGTCTACCACCACCCCCACCCCCCACCATCTAGGGGCACCCTCCACCAGGCCCCCACTCATGTCTCCCACCACCCCCACCCCCCCAGTCACCAGGGGCACCCTCCACCAGGCCCCCAACCATGTCTCCCACCACCCCCACCACCCAGCAGTGCAGGGGCAGCCTCCACCAGGCCCACACTCATGTCTCCCACCACCCCCACCCCCCCAGTCACCAGGGGCACCCTCCACCAGGCCCCCAACCATGTCTCCCACCACCTACACCCCCCACCATCCAGGGGCACCCTCCACCAGGCCCCCACTCATGTCACCCACCACCCCCACCCCCCAGTCACCAGGGGCACCCTCCACCAGGCCCCCAACCATGTCTCCCACCACCCCCACCCCCCACCATCCAGGGGCACCCTCCACCAGGCCCCCACTCATGTCTCCCACCACCCCCACCCCCCAGCAGTGCAGGGGCAGGCTCCACCAGGCCCCCACCCATGCCTCCCACCACCCCCACCCCCCCCGCCACCAGGGGCACCCTCCACCAGGCCCCCACTCATGTCTCCCACCACCCCCACCCCCCAGCAGTGCAGGGGCAGCCTCCACCAGGCCCACACTCATGTCTCCCACCACCCCCACCCCCCTGCCACCAGGGGCACCCTCCACCAGGCCCCCACTCATGTCACCCACCACCCCCACCCCCCTGCCACCAGGGGCACCCTCCACCAGGCCCCCACTCATGTCACCCACCACCCCCACCCCCCCAGTCACCAGGGGCACCCTCCACCAGGCCCCCACTCATGTCTCCCACCACCCCCACCCCCCCAGTCACCAGGGGCACCCTCCACCAGGCCCCCAACCATGTCTCCCACCACCCCCACCCCCCCAGTCACCAGGGGCACCCTCCACCAGGCCCCCAACCATGTCTCCCACCACCCCCACCCCCCACCATCCAGGGGCACCCTCCACCAGGCCCCCTCTCATGTCTCCCACCACCCCCACCCCCCAGCAGTGCAGGGGCAGGCTCCACCAGGCCCCCACCCATGCCTCCCACCACCCCCACCCCCCCGCCACCAGGGGCACCCTCCACCAGGCCCCCACTCATGTCTCCCACCACCCCCACCCCCCAGCAGTGCAGGGGCAGCCTCCACCAGGCCCAGACTCATGTCTCCCACCACCCCCACCCCCCCAGTCACCAGGGGCACCCTCCACCAGGCCCCCAACCATGTCTCCCACCACCCCCACCCCCCACCATCCAGGGGCACCCTCCACCAGGCCCCCAACCATGTCTCCCACCACCCCCACCCCCCCGCCACCAGGGGCACCCTCCACCAGGCCCCCACCCATGCCTCCCACCACCCCCACCCCCCACCATCTAGGGGCACCCTCCACCAGGCCCCCACTCATGTCACCCACCACCCCCACCCCCCAGTCACCAGGGGCACCCTCCACCAGGCCCCCACTCATGTCTCCCACCACCCCCACCCCCCAGCAGTGCAGGGGCAGCCTCCACCAGGCCCACACTCATGTCTCCCACCACCCCCACCCCCCCAGTCACCAGGGGCACCCTCCACCAGGCCCCCAACCATGTCTCCCACCACCCCCACCCCCCACCATCCAGGGGCACCCTCCACCAGGCCCCCACTCATGTCTCCCACCACCCCCACCCCCCAGCAGTGCAGGGGCAGGCTCCACCAGGCCCCCACCCATGCCTCCCACCACCCCCACCCCCCCGCCACCAGGGGCACCCTCCACCAGGCCCCCACTCATGTCTCCCACCACCCCCACCCCCCAGCAGTGCAGGGGCAGCCTCCACCAGGCCCACACTCATGTCTCCCACCACCCCCACCCCCCCAGTCACCAGGGGCACCCTCCACCAGGCCCCCAACCATGTCTCCCACCACCCACACCCCCCCGCCACCAGGGGCACCCTCCACCAGGCCCCCACTCATGTCTCCCACCACCCCCACCCCCCCAGTCACCAGGGGCACCCTCCACCAGGCCCCCACTCATGTCTCCCACCACCCCCACCCCCCCAGTCACCAGGGGCACCCTCCACCAGGCCCCCACTCATGTCACCCACCACCCCCACCCCCCCAGTCACCAGGGGCACCCTCCACCAGGCCCCCACTCATGTCTCCCACCCCCCCCACCCCCCCAATCACCAGGGGCACCCTCCACCAGGCCCCCAACCATGTCTCCCACCACCCCCACCCCCCCAGTCACCAGGGGCACCCTCCACCAGGCCCCCAACCATGTCTCCCACCACCCCCACCCCCCACCATCCAGGGGCACCCTCCACCAGGCCCCCAACCATGTCTCCCACCACCCCCACCCCCCCGCCACCAGGGGCACCCTCCACCAGGCCCCCACTCATGTCTCCCACCACCCCCACCCCCCAGTCACCAGGGGCACCCTCCACCAGGCCCCCACTCATGTCTCCCACCACCCCCACCCCCCAGTCACCAGGGGCACCCTCCACCAGGCCCCCACTCATGTCACCCACCACCCCCACCCCCCCAGTCACCAGGGGCACCCTCCACCAGGCCCCCACTCATGTCTCCCACCACCCCCACCCCCCCAGTCACCAGGGGCACCCTCCACCGGGCCCCCAACCATGTCTCCCACCACCCCACCCCCCCAGTCACCAGGGGCACCCTCCACCAGGCCCCCACTCATGTCACCCACCACCCCCACCCCCCCGCCACCAGGGGCACCCTCCACCAGGCCCCCACTCATGTCTCCCACCACCCCCACCCCCCAGCAGTGCAGGGGCAGGCTCCACCAGGCCCCCACCCATGCCTCCCACCACCCCCACCCCCCGCCACCAGGGGCACCCTCCACCAGGCCCCCACTCATGTCTCCCACCACCCCCACCCCCCAGCAGTGCAGGGGCAGCCTCCACCAGGCCCACACTCATGTCTCCCACCACCCCCACCCCCCCGCCACCAGGGGCACCCTCCACCAGGCCCCCACTCATGTCACCCACCACCCCCACCCCCCCGCCACCAGGGGCACCCTCCACCAGGCCCCCACTCATGTCACCCACCACCCCCACCCCCCCAGTCACCAGGGGCACCCTCCACCAGGCCCCCACTCATGTCACCCACCACCCCCACCCCCCCAGTCACCAGGGGCACCCTCCACCAGGCCCCCAACCATGTCTCCCACCACCCCCACCCCCCCAGTCACCAGGGGCACCCTCCACCAGGCCCCCAACCATGTCTCCCACCACCCCCACCCCACACCATCTAGGGGCACCCTCCACCAGGCCCCCACTCATGTCTCCCACCACCCCCACCCCCCCAGTCACCAGGGGCACCCTCCACCAGGCCGCCAACCATGTCTCCCACCACCCCCACCCCCCAGCAGTGCAGGGGCAGCCTCCACCAGGCCCACACTCATGTCTCCCACCACCCCCACCCCCCCAGTCACCAGGGGCACCCTCCACCAGGCCCCCAACCATGTCTCCCACCACCTACACCCCCCACCATCCAGGGGCACCCTCCACCAGGCCCCCACTCATGTCTCCCACCACCCCCACCCCCCAGCAGTGCAGGGGCAGCCTCCACCAGGCCCACACTCATGTCTCCCACCACCCCCACCCCCCACCATCCAGGGGCACCCTCCACCAGGCCCCCACTCATGTCTCCCACCACCCCCACCCCCCAGCACTGTGGGGAACCTGCCAGCAGGCCCCCACACATGTCCCCCTGGCCCCAGGTCCTGACGATACACAATCATGGCAGTAATGGCCAGCATACCCAGCACAAACACCCAGGCAAGGATTGCATCCACCCACATAGTGAATGCAATCACATGACACAACCCCAATGCCAAGTATGCAAAAGAACACATGTCCGTCACACACACATACACAATGGGTGCAAGTGAATGTCAAAACCCATATCATGACATGTAACAAACCAATGAGAAAATAACGCAAGTGTAAGAAAATATAAAAAATGTATTAAATACCAAAAATAAGTGAAATTTTCAAACATACAACGATGTGGCTAAGTAAATAAATGGTCCATGTCCGAGAACAAAAGTGATAAACAAAAAAACAAAGGAAAAAAAAATTAAAATGAATTTGTCCAAAGCAATATCATGTAATAGGAAATTAATGAAAAACCATTACGTCATGGTGAAAACAATAAGAAATTAAAAAAATGTATCTCCCAAAAAAACAAACTATATACAGGAATGTTCCAGGGTCCATGAGCCCAACACCAAAAATGAAACCTACCACTAACTAATGAAAAATATATGTACAAAAAAGTGGCCATTGTCCGAGCGGTCCAAAATAATAAAAATAAATAAAGGAAACCTAGCACTAACTAACTAAATAACTATATACAAAGGCAGTGGGCAAGTCCTGCGGCTCACTTGGTGATGTTGCTGGCCAGGGCATCATCGAACTCCATGTCGATGTCCTGGAGGCGGGACTCTGTCCTGGCCCCGAGGTCTCGCAGGGACAACCCCATGTCCACCTCAAACTCCCTGCGAGCTTCCTCGAGGCACTCAGCCCGCCTCAATGCCCGACGCATGGAGAACTCCGCCCTGACCATGGCGAGCCGCTCCTCTTCCCCCCGCTGCCGCTCCGCACCTATCCGCTGGCCAAACTCCTCCCACACGGAACACACCACCATCCCAGGGTTGCCCTGCCCTCCGGCCGATGCCTGCCCCTCGGATCTTGATGGCCCCGAGCCATGATGCCTCCCACGTCGAGCCCGCTGCTGCCTCCGACGCCACTGCCTCTGCCAGCACGACGGCATCCATGCTGATGGAAACCACCGACGCCGTCGTGCACGTGCCCTGCCCGATGATGCCGTCACATCTTCCATCTGCTGGGGTCCACTTGCTGTGTTGTCCACCCCTGCTGGACCTCCGACTCCCAACTGTGGCAGGGATGGGATCCCCACCGAGCTGGCTGCATTGGTCGGGGCAGGTCCACAGGGGGCCCTGGTGGCATCTGGGCCGGAAGACGGCAAGGAGAACGACCGGTGGATAGCCTGCACAGAGGAGGAGAGGGCCGTCAGATTGGCCAACACATGCAGGAAACCCCCGAACATGGCCGATCCCAATTGGGCCACGTCGGCACGGTGCACTTCGTGATGACGTGCGTGCTCCTCCCGGGAAGCACGCATGTCATCACGAATCACAGCCGTGCGCATCGCGACCCCAATCAGGACCTTCTCCACGCGGCCAGGGGTTACCACGTCCGCAGGTGGAGGGGAGTCAGGTGACATGGACATCCCCTCTACCTGCGGACGGGCCTGGGACGGGGCATCCCTGCTGGTGCATGGTGGTGCACTCACAGGGTCAGGGACAGTGACATGCACAGGCCCCTCCACGGTGACCTGTGCTGCCTCCTGCCCCTGGCCCTGGACTGCACCACTTGCACCAGCAGGGATGCTCCCACCAGGCCCCATGTGTGCACCAGTGTCGGCCTCCTCCTCCTCTGTGCAAACCACCAACCTGGATGGCTCCTCACCGTCTCCCGCCGTAGCAGGCCCCTGTGGGGGCTCACCCACCCCTTCCGCTGCAGCCGTGGGGGCATCCCCGCCACCTTGCTCCACAGCGCCGTCTCCGCCCTCTTCTTCACTAGCCGCTGCGTAGAGGGAGACAAAGGACACAAGCATCAGGCTACTGTACAATGGTCCCCTAGACAGGAAGCAATAGCAGATGAGCACCACTGTCAAAGTACACTTCCATCATGTCCCTCCACAACACATGGGTCAGTCCAGGCAAAACACACACAGTAACAGGCATGGTGCATGCCATGGACATTTCCATGCATGTCCAATGGACTCTAGAAACATTCAATGATATGTAACTCACATGCATCATGGCTCATGCATATCACATGCACACACTTCACCTCAGTCACATCCATCTGGCCCCAAACACACCGAACACAGGCGAAACAAGGGTAAGTTGGGTGCGTCACTGAATCTGTGCAGTGTCACACACATGTGTCATGCATCCATGGCATGCACAAGTCACAGACACGCAGGTCAGGCACACAGACATGGCTACCATATATGTACCTGGCATCAGCACCCATCCTTCACCCCCATCCATGTCCAGGTACAGAGACTGGCATGCTCTCATGTCCAAAATCTGCATAGGGCTCCCCATGCCGCATTTCAACACATGCAACAACCATGTGGGTCACACATCACTGGTCGCACATGCATTACCATGATGTCCCTGCACACATACATGCATACATGGCCCATGGCACACATACAGGCAAGTATCATAGAACCAGCACACCGCAACATGCCCTGTCTCACACAGTAATGCTTGGACACATACCGCTCAACTCCAGACGGGCCTCCCTCTCAAGGACCTGGGCGTGGAGCGCTGGGCGTACGCGTTCCAGGACCCTCTTCTGGATGGAACTCATGCGGCCCCGGCCCCCCTCCACGAGGCGCCGGGCCTTCACAAGGGTCCTGGACCTCAAGTCCTCCCAGCGCTTCTTGATCTTCTGGACGTTGCGGGTTGCCACCCCCTCCGCGTTGATGGCAACCACACAGTCGGCCCAGATCCTCTCCCGTCCTTCCTTGCTGGCGCGGGACGATACAAAGAGGGCATCATACTGCCCCAGGACATGCTCCACCAGGACACCAACTTCGGTGGCAGTGAAGCTGGTGCCCCTCTGCCCCTCTGGCCTGGGGTTGCCACTGGTGCCAGATGTGGAAGTTCCCGACATGGCAACCCCAGAGGCAGGTGTGGGTGGGCAACTGGGTCCTGGGGCTGGGCTGTGGAGCGATGTAATCCCAGTTGGGAGTCTTCAGTTCCAGCAGGGGTGGACACAGCAACTGGACCCCTGCAGATGGCTGATGTGCAGGCACCAAATGGCAGGGCACGGTGGCAGCAGGCAGGCAGGCAGGCAGGCAGCAGCAGATAGCACGTGGGAGGCTGCTCGGGGCACTGGGGGGCAGTAACTCGGCCTTCTGGGCAGGAGCGTGGTGTTCCGTGTGTTTTCGGGTGGCCAGCTTGATACGGAGTGATTTGGCACGTGAAAATCCTGCACGTCAGCGTGAAATCCGAGGAAAGGCCCTTAGCGCGTAAGCGCGTCAGCACGCATACGCGATTCTATTGGACCAGAGTCCCTCAGCGCGTAAGCGCGTCTGACGTGACCCGCACGGGCGTTCCCCACTCAGCACGTGATGACGGAACACACGTGGAAATACTGCACGTCAGAGTGTCATCGCGTGATTGGCCTATGTACGTGTATTTCATTGCGTGTAATTGGACAAAAGTGCGCGTACACGCGATTGGCCTATGTACGTGTATTTAATGGGTGCGCGGCCACTTACACACGCAAGTACGTCAGCGAACCTGTATCCCGTGGTGCGTGTGAATTTCCACACGCTATTGGACTGGGAACTGGATTCCAGGGGTGCGCGGGTCACACGCTGTATCCCGTGGTGCGTGTGAATTTCCACACGCTATTGGACTGGGAACTGGATTCCAGGGGTGCGCGGGTCACACGCTGTATCCCGTGGTGCGTGTGAATTTCCACACGCTATTGGACTGGGAACTGGATTCCAGGGGTACGCGGGTCACACGCTGTATCCCGTGGTGCGTGTGAATTTCCACACGCTATTGGACTGGGAACTGGATTCCAGGGGTGCGCGGGTCACACGCTGTATCCCGTGGTGCGTGTGAATTTCCACACGCTATTGGACTGGGAACTGGATTCCAGGGGTGCGCGGGTCACACGCTGTATCCCGTGGTGCGTGTGAATTTCCACACGCTATTGGACTGGGAACTGGATTCCAGGGGTGCGCGGGTCACACGCTCGCCTAGAACACGCGCAAAGCATAAAATTACGGACTTTAACAATAACAAGCTCAGACACCAGGATGAACATACCGTTCCTAGCAGCAGTGGCAGTGGGCTACCAAAGGAGGAGGAGGAGGATAGTCAGGGCCAGAATATTCACACCCAGAACCAGCCTTTTCGGGATGCCTGATGACCAGGTGTATGGGAGGTACAGGTTTCCACCACACATCATATTGGACCTGGTGACTGAGTGGGAGGATGACCTCACATCACCCACCCTGTGCTCCCAAGCACTCAGCCCCCTGGAGAAGGTCCTCAATGTACTGCACTTCTTAGCCACTGGATCATTTCAGCGAACAAGTGCCATAGTGGGTGGGGTGTCACAGGCCACCCAGTCACGCTGCCTACACCAGGTCTTGAACATCATGAATGCACGCCCATCAGTCCGCAGGCACATATACCTGCCCAGAACACCTGCAGAAAGGCATGCTGCCGCCCTGGATTTTTACGGAGTGGCACGATTCCCCAAAGTGCTAGGTGCCATCGACTGCACCCATGTGGCTCTACGTCCCCCCAGGGCATCAGAGCACATCTATAGGAACCGCAAGCACTGGCATTCCATCAACGTGCAGGTAGTATGTAATGCCAAGGGAATCATCACCTCAGTATATGCCAACTATCCTGGATCCACCCACGACAGCTTCATTTACCGAATGTCCACCCTATGCCGGGACATAGATGCTGGGCGGCATGGCGATACATGGCTGCTTGGTGAGTATGTATGCCACTGCACATGCATGCATGTTGGATACTGAGCAAGGTCACAACCCCACCAATGATACCAATCACCACCTCCACAGGGGACAGTGCCTACCCTCTCAGCCCCCACATGATGACGCCAATTCGGAACCCCACCACGCCACCCCAGGTAAGATATAACACAGCCCACATTACAACCAGGGGCATAGTGGAGCGCACATTCGGAGTGCTAAAGTCACGCTTTCGCTCCCTTGACCGTTCTGGCGGGCAGCTGTTATACGCTCCCCCAGTAGTGTGCAGGATCATAGTGGCAGCATGTGTCCTGCACAACGTTGCAACACGCCGGGGCCTGGCCGTGGACATGGTGGTGGCCCCACATCCCCAACCACATGCACAGCCGCTGCGCATTTGAGGGGAAAGGGCACGGGGGGAGGCAGCCCGTACACAGCTAGTGGCTAATTACTTCACATAGAAATCACACCCCTGTGGAGTGCACACTGCCCTGGCACATTCCATCTGACAATCAATGATGACTCAACCTGACACTGATCCTGAATGTCTGGAGAATGAACCGGGAATACCATGTCAGCCTGAGATTGTTCACCTGGAAGTGTCACAATGTGTGCATCCCTACCCACACAGAGACCACCAATGCAGTTTTGTGAAGTTACACATTGAAGCAGCTAAAATGAATACCCACTTGCAAAATGCAACAAGAGGACAGTGCCATGTCAGCCAACCCAACCCCAGCACCGCCACACGACACACCGTGCCATGTCATGCTAATTGCAGGTAAACAAAGTAATCCCCACAACATGACATCAGTCTCACTATGTACAGTGGCACTATTAGAAACCTGCAACACCTGAAATGCTCACAGCAATGCCGGACCAACAATATACTTGAGCACGTAGTACCATTAACATGACATCACAAATGTTACATATTAGTAGTCTCACCACCTGGAAATGCCTGCACTCCCACCACTACCAACTGTGCAGTGTTGTCGCCATGTAGAGTTGTAGGTGCACTGCTGCCAACATGGTCCCCATCTCCAGACTAGAGGTCCTTGTGTGGACATGAGGAAGGGACCTGCAAATTGGGAGGTAGACACAGAAGAAGAGTTACACATCAATGCAACATGCAGTGTACAACACAACAGCAATATGCACTATGAATGTATACACAGTATTGACTACAGACTGGCCACACAGCTCATGGGAGTCCAACGTCACTGTGTAATTCACTGTCACTTGGGCACACCCTTTGCAAGCCCATGGAAATGGGAAGCAGGAGGGGTGTGTGTGACTCAAACCCAAGCATCTGAACCAAATACATTACAAGCCTGCATGTGCCCAGCCACAATGCAGCGTATGCCCACAGGAACCACGGAAGCCAACAGATCGAAGCCAACAGATCGAAGCCAACAGATCGAAGCCAACAGATTGTCCCAAAAAAATTGGGAATAAAAGAAATCAAAATAAAAATAAAAATAAGAAACAATCAAAAATGGCCATTGATGGGCCCGGGGGGGTTGGGGAGGCCACCCAGGAGGTCCGAGGACAGGATGCACACCAGAACCCACCTGCGTGGATCCTGGGAAGATAAAACACCTCCATGGGCTCATGGCCCACACGGCTACCCTATTGTGGGAGTATCACTGCTGTCGCTATTATCACCCTGTGCAGCTGCATCCGGAGGTGGTTGCACTATGGGAGGCAGCCCACGCAAGGCCCTAGTCTGCTCCTCCATGGCTGCAAGCATGCGGGTGTGGTAGGTCTGGTTCTGGAGGATGAGTGTGCGGAGGTCCCCATGCAACAACTCACGGGATGCCCGGACCTCCGCCCTCGTTGCCTGCATCTCAGCTGAGAGCGTACGGGTGAGACGCTCCAGCTGCTGTTCTGTCCTTTGGTGTGTTGAAGCCTCAAGCTCAACAAGAGTCGTCCTGAGGTGAAGGAGCTCCTGCCTCAGGGCTTCCCTGTGGCCCTGGGACTCAATGGAGATGCCCTCCTGCAGAGTCGCCAGTGCCGCCCGCCTGTCCCTGTTGGACCCCAACATGTCCTCCCTGTGTGACTGGCAGATGGAGTCGGTTGCCTGCTCTAGTCGCTCCATCAGCCTTTCTGGGGGGACAATGGAAGTGGCCACCCTATCCATGGCCTGAGCCATCATCTCGGATGATGCAGCCTGTTGGGTAGCCATACCGTAAATGGATTGCTCCCATGCGGTATTGCCGGGTGGCGTACGGCCACCACGTTGGCGGGCACCACACCTGTCTGGGGCAAGGCGAACTGCGCCTTGCTGTGCCGGCACTGCCTGAGGCTGCAGGACTGCATTCCCCCTCTGATCTGCTGGCCCAGGAACAGGATCAGATGTCGCGGAGTGTGACCCTGCATCCGTAACCACCGAAGGCGTAGCTGCCAACACTGACATCCCCATGGAGGGTACTGACCCTGGTGCAGGTGGGTGAGACAGAACAGAATCCCTCCCTGGAACACTCACCTGCGACGGCACGTAGGTCTCATCCGAATCAACACCTGAGTACAGCTCGGGGGAGGTGCAGCCAGAGACACCCCTTGAGAGCACGACCTGCAGCACCTGTGGGTTCTCCCCCACCACCACACCACGTCCCTCACTGGTGGTTGGTCGGCCCTGGGACACCTCCTGGGTCTGCACCATCTCCACAACCCCAGCAGTATCAGGTGCGTCTTCCCCTGCAAAGACATGAAAACAAAGAAATGGAAACAGGCATTAGCACCATGGCACACAATGAGGGCTGAGAAGCAACAGAACCAGTACTTGATTGACACATGTCCCACATGACTAAAACCCTCCCATGCATGCACCCTCACTGCGTATGAAGTGCAGGCAAATGGCACACACTGATGACACCAAGATGGAAGATGAACAAATTTTCTGCATGCTGCCTGGCAGTGGCATCACACATTGGCCTGTGATTGGCAGGTGAAACACACATGCCATCACACAGATGGCATGTACCATTGCTATTGAGTGAAGATGGAGAGGAGGGCAGCACCTATTCATTCAGTCCAGTTCCCGCATGTAATAGCTTTTCTAATTCTAACAGGTCAGATTTTTCACCTGGAGCTGCCAGTCTGAAATGGTCAAATTGCACAGGGACATGTGTGTACAAATGATATCCAGGTAACAAAGTCACTCCACTTTACCATACCCATGTCAGACATGTGACTAGTGGACAGCGACATGCCTAGTGAAAGTGGTGGAATGCAAACAAACTGACTGAATGAACAGTGAAAAAGAAGCAAATATGTTGTGTCAAGGTGACACTTCAAGGGCAACTGGCGTGCAGTTGTGCTAGATGTCTACTGTTGGCAGAAGGGATACTGCTATGGCCAAATGCAGCTGCGCAGGAAGGATTGCATGAAGCACATGGCTGACCCATACGACTCAGGCGCACACACTCTCACCTGGCACCCGAACAGAAGCCCTCACACACACACCATGCACATGGATGACACACACATGCATGTGCACTCACCGGACAATGCCTCGTAATCAGCCAGATCTCCCACGCCTTGGATCTGTTCCTCCGTGACGTAGGTCCCAGCGACTGACTCATGTGGAGTGAGTTCCATGTCTACTACTGGAGACCCACCTCCAGTCACTAGAGTTGCGGCATGACTTGAGGCCAGCTTACTCTTTGCCCTGCGCTTTAGGTCATTCCAGCGCTTATAGCAATCATTGGCTGTGCGCCTCACGATTCCAAGGGCACTTACGATGTCCGCAACGGTCTGCCAGTGTGCCTGGCGTTGTGCAGGTGTGGTCTTGGATCCTGCAACAATGACCATCTCATTGTCATGTCCGGACACATACTCAACAAGTGCATTCAGTTCGTCATCCGTGAAGCTGGGCTTCCTGGACGGGCCGGACTGTGTAGCCGTGTCTGGGGCATCAGCCTGTGCCGGACGAGCACTCTTCCTCTTCCGCTTGGAAGGTGGTGGTGATCCTGAGTGTCCTGCGCCGCTCTGGACACTAGGGGCAGGAGCCCTGGTGGACTCTGTATCAGGAGTGTGGGATTGCACACTCAGCATGGGAGTTGGTGCAGGCATTGGCTCTAGTGTGATGGTGTCAGGGGGAATGTCAGCAGCATGGACTAGGACCGACACTGTCCTGGCTGGGTGTGTGAGGGCTGGGGTGGATGGAGCCGCAGCTGCCCCTGCAGCCTCTCCGCCCTGCCTCCTTGGTGCAGCAGATGACCTTGCTGCCCCAGATCCACGTGGCATGATGGCATCAACGTGCACCAGCGCACGTGTCGTAGCCCTGCTGACCTGGAAGTCAGCCATGGAGTCAGCCAGGTCTGGTGCCACAATGGGCTGGTCCAACAAGGGCTGAGCATGGATGGTGTCAGCCACTTCAGCCTCAACGGGAGGGGGGGAGGGGGGGGGGATGATGGGTGCCCTTGACTGGTCCTCCACACATGGGGGGACAGGCTCACCCTGCAAGTTACGACCACGTCCCCTACCGGATCCACCACGGCCACCACTTGTGGCTCTTCCACCTTTGCCACCCTTACGGAATCCTCGCCTCCCAGCCATGGCACTGATATTAATGTGCGTATGGGAGTGGCTGTAGACAATTGTCCTGGGCAATTGGGGGTCAAAGGGGTTGGGTACCAGATGGTAATTGTACCCTAGTGCTCTAGCACGGCTGATTGTAACCCCTGGGGAAAGATGACGGGTCACGCAACGCACAGGAGGCCCAAAAAAGGGAGATGACGTGCACGCAACCCCTCCTAGACCACGTGTGCAGAAAGAAAAACCTGCACTACGCTGTGGCACCCAGTAACACAAGAATGAACGTATGCGTGTCACACGCAGCCTAGAATGACCTCTGAAGGGGTAGGCTACACACGGGGCAAGCACAGAAGTTGGATACGTGCGTGACTCACCGTCTGCCAGGTAAAAGAGCGTGAAAAATGAGCGCGTTTGGCTGGCTAAACCCCCGCCAAAAGAAGATGTGTACGCTGTCTGAGAAGACAGGACAACAGTAGAAGGGGGCACTGTTTGAGGGAACAGGCCCAGGTAAACCAGTAAAAGAGAAAAAAGAGAAAAAGCTGTCAGAGGTAACAGGGAATACGAACTGGAAATGCCGTGAAGTAAATCGCGTGTGAAACGACAAGAAGTACAGAATTCACCCACTCGCTCTCCACGAAAAGCACGTACAAGGAAATGGTGTTCTACATGTACCTTATATACAGGCCCACACGTACAGCGTCACTTACGCGGCGTGTACGTTCACCAATCACACGCTTTGTCACTCCTGCGTGTAGATCCATTTTCACCAATCACACGCTTTGTCACTTCTGCGTGTAGATCCATTATCACCAATCACACGCTTTGTCACTTCTGCGTGTAGATCCATTTTCACCAATCACACGCTTTGTCACTTCTACGTGTAGATCCATTTTCACCAATCACACGCTTTGACACTGGGACGTGTCACGCAACAATTTCCTGCACGTGCAGGTGACTATAGGCGCGCATATGCTGTTGACGGGTTTACGCGCTAAGGGCCTTTGCTGACGTGTGGGATTTCACTCCCTATCAGGCTGTCCACGCGTTCACACACGAGAGACCACGCTCCTGGCCAGGAGGCCAAATTACTGCCCCCCAGAGCCCTGAGCACGCTCCCACCTGCCATCTGCTGCTGCCTGACTGCCTGCTGGCCACGTGCCCCACAGTGCTGGTGGGTGGGGGTGTTGGGAGACATGGGTGGGGGCCTGGTGGAGGGTGCCCCTGCACTGGTGGGGGTGGTGGGAGACATGGGTGGGGGCCTGGTGGAGGGTGCCCCTGGTGGCAGGGGGGTGGGGGTGGTGGGAGACATGGGTGGGGGCCTGGTGGAGGCTGCCCCTGGTGGCGGGAGGGTGGGGGTGGTGGGAGACATGAGTGGGGGCCTGGTGGAGGGTGCCCCTGGATGGTGGGGGTTGGGGGTGGTGGGAGGCATGGGTGGGGGCCTGGTGGAGGCTGCCCCTGGTGGCGGGGGGGTGGGGGTGGTGGGAGACATGAGTGGAGGCCTGGTGGAGGGTGCCCCTGGATGGTGGGGGCTGGGGGTGGTGGGAGACATGAGTGGGGGCCTGGTGGAGGCTGCCCCTGGTGGCGGGGGGGGTGGGGTTGGTGGGAGACATGGGTGGGGGCCTGGTGGAGAGTGCCCCTGGTGGCGGGGGGGTGGGGGTGGTGGGAGACATGGGTGGGGGCCTGGTGGAGGCTGCCCCTGCACTGCTGGGGGTTGGGGGTGGTGGGAGGCATGGGTGGGGGCCGGGTGGAGGCTGCCCCTGCACTGCTGGGGGTTGGGGGTGGTGGGAGGCATGGGTGGGGGCCTGGTGGAGGCTGCCCCTGGTGGCGGGGGGGTGGGGGTGGTGGGAGACATGGGTGGGGGCGTGGTGGAGGCTGCCCCTGCACTGCTGGGGGTTGGGGGTGGTGGGAGGCATGGGTGGGGGCCTGGTGGAGGCTGCCCCTGCACTGCTGGGGGTTGGGGGTGGTGGGAGGCATGGGTGGGGGCCTGGTGGAGGCTGCCCCTGGTGGCGGGAGGGTGGGGGTGGTGGGAGACATGGGTGGGGGCCTGGTGGAGAGTGCCCCTGGTGGCGGGGGGGTGGAGGTGGTGGGAGACATGGGTGGGGGCCTGGTGGAGGCTGCCCCTGCACTGCTGGGGGTTGGGGGTGGTGGGAGGCATGGGTGGGGGCCTGGTGGAGGCTGCCCCTGCACTGCTGGGGGTTGGGGGTGGTGGGAGGCATGGGTGGGGGCCTGGTGGAGGCTGCCCCTGCACTGCTGGGGGTTGGGGGTGGTGGGAGGCATGGGTGGGGGCCTGGTGGAGGCTGCCCCTGGTGGCGGGAGGGTGGGGGTGGTGGGAGACATGGGTGGGGGCCTGGTGGAGGCTGCCCCTGGTGGCGGGGGGGTGGGGATGGTGGGAGACATGGGTGGGGGCCTGGTGGAGGCTGCCCGTGCACTGCTGGGGGTTGGGGGTGGTGGGAGACATGGGTGGGGGCCTGGTGGAGGGTGCCCCTGGTGGCGGGGGGGTGGGGGTGGTGGGAGACATGGGTGGGGGCCTGGTGGAGGCTGCCCGTGCACTGCTGGGGGTTGGGGGTGGTGGGAGACATGGGTGGGGGCCTGGTGGAGGGTGCCCCTGGTGGCGGGGGGGTGGGGGTGGTGGGAGAAATGGGTGGGGGCCTGGTGGAGGCTGCCCCTGCACTGCTGGGGGTTGGGGGTGGTGGGAGGCATGGGTGGGGGCCTGGTGGAGGCTGCCCCTGCACTGCTGGGGGTTGGGGGTGGTGGGAGGCATGGGTGGGGGCCTGGTGGAGGCTGCCCCTGGTGGCGGGGGGGTGGGGGTGGTGGGAGACATGGGTGGGGGCCTGGTGGAGGCTGCCCCTGCACTGCTGGGGGTTGGGGGTGGTGGGAGGCATGGGTGGGGGCCTGGTGGAGGCTGCCCCTGCACTGCTGGGGGTTGGGGGTGGTGGGATGCATGGGTGGGGGCCTGGTGGAGGCTGCCCCTGGTGGCGGGGGGGGTGGGGGTGGTGGGAGACATGGGTGGGGGCCTGGTGGAGAGTGCCCCTGGTGGCGGGGGGGTGGGGGTGGTGGGAGACATGGGTGGGGGCCTGGTGGAGGCTGCCCCTGCACTGCTGGGGGTTGGGGGTGGTGGGAGGCATGGGTGGGGGCCTGGTGGAGGCTGCCCCTGCACTGCTGGGGGTTGGGGGTGGTGGGAGGCATGGGTGGGGGCCTGGTGGAGGCTGCCCCTGGTGGCGGGGGGGTGGGGGTGGTGGGAGACATGGGTGGGGGCGTGGTGGAGGCTGCCCCTGCACTGCTGGGGGTTGGGGGTGGTGGGAGGCATGGGTGGGGGCCTGGTGGAGGCTGCCCCTGCACTGCTGGGGGTTGGGGGTGGTGGGAGGCATGGGTGGGGGCCTGGTGGAGGCTGCCCCTGGTGGCGGGAGGGTGGGGGTGGTGGGAGACATGGGTGGGGGCCTGGTGGAGAGTGCCCCTGGTGGCGGGGGGGTGGGGGTGGTGGGAGACATGGGTGGGGGCCTGGTGGAGGCTGCCCCTGCACTGCTGGGGGTTGGGGGTGGTGGGAGGCATGGGTGGGGGCCTGGTGGAGGCTGCCCCTGCACTGCTGGGGGTTGGGGGTGGTGGGAGGCATGGTTGGGGGCCTGGTGGAGGCTGCCCCTGGTGGCGGGGGGGTGGGGGTGGTGGGAGACATGGGTGGGGGCGTGGTGGAGGCTGCCCCTGCACTGCTGGGGGTTGGGGGTGGTGGGAGGCATGGGTGGGGGCCTGGTGGAGGCTGCCCCAGCACTGCTGGGGGTTGGGGGTGGTGGGAGGCATGGGTGGGGGCCTGGTGGAGGCTGCCCCTGCACTGCTGGGGGTTGGGGGTGGTGGGAGGCATGGGTGGGGGCCTGGTGGAGGCTGCCCCTGGTGGCGGGAGGGTGGGGGTGGTGGGAGACATGGGTGGGGGCCTGGTGGAGGCTGCCCCTGGTGGCGGGGGGGTGGGGGTGGTGGGAGACATGGGTGGGGGCCTGGTGGAGGCTGCCCGTGCACTGCTGGGGGTTGGGGGTGGTGGGAGACATGGGTGGGGGCCTGGTGGAGGGTGCCCCTGGTGGCGGGGGGTGGGGGTGGTGGGAGACATGGGTGGGGGCCTGGTGGAGGCTGCCCTTGGTGGCGGGGGGGTGGGGGTGGTGGGAGACATGGGTGGGGGCCTGGTGGAGGCTGCCCGTGCACTGCTGGGGGTTGGGGGTGGTGGGAGACATGGGTGGGGGCCTGGTGGAGGGTTCCCCTGGTGGCGGGTGGGTGGGGGTGGTGGGAGAAATGGGTGGGGGCCTGGTGGAGGCTGCCCCTGCACTGCTGGGGGTTGGGGGTGGTGGGAGGCATGGGTGGGGGCCTGGTGGAGGCTGCCCCTGCACTGCTGGGGGTTGGGGGTGGTGGGAGGCATGGGTGGGGGCCTGGTGGAGGCTGCCCCTGGTGGCGGGGGGGTGGGGGTGGTGGGAGACATGGGTGGGGGCCTGGTGGAGGCTGCCCCTGCACTGCTGGGGGTTGGGGGTGGTGGGAGGCATGGGTGGGGGCCTGGTGGAGGCTGCCCCTGCACTGCTGGGGGTTGGGGGTGGTGGGAGGCATGGGTGGGGGCCTGGTGGAGGCTGCCCCTGGTGGCGGGAGGGTGGGGGTGGTGGGAGACATGGGTGGGGGCCTGGTGGAGGCTGCCCCTGGTGGCGGGAGGGTGGGGGTGGTGGGAGACATGAGTGGGGGCCTGGTGGAGGCTGCCCCTGCACTGCTGGGGGGTGGGGGTGCAGGGGGACATGAGCAGGTGTGCAGGGTAGTCCCCTGTTTTGTAGGCTGCCTGCAGGGGCCGTGGAGGGTGTACAGGGAACACCTGTGAGGACCCACCCAGCCTAATCGCGTGTGACTTCCCACGCACCCCTGTAATACACGTACCCAGCCAAATCGCGTGTGATGATTCCCACGCACCCCTGTAATACACGTACCCAGCCAAATCGCGTGTGATAATTCCTGCGCACCCCTGTAATACACGTACCTGACCAAATCGCATCCCTGTAATACACGTACCCAGCCGAATCGCGTGTAAAACTTCCCGTGTACCCCTGTAATACACGTACACAGCCAAATCGCATGTGATAATTCCCGCGTACCCCTGTGATACACGTGCCCTGGCTAATCGCGTGTGAAACTTCCCGCCTACCCCTGTAATACACGTACCCTGGCCAATCTCGTGTTAAACTTCCCGCGTACCCCTGTAATACACGTACCCTGGCTGATCGCATGTAAAACTTCCCGCATACCCCTGTAATTCACGTACCCTGGCCAATCGCGTGTTAAACTTCCCGCGTACCCCTGTAATACACGTACCCTGGCTAATCGCGTGTTAAACTTCCCGCGTACCCCTGTAATACACGTACCCTGGCTAATCGCATGTTAAACTTCCCGCATACCCCTGTAATACACGTACCCTGGCTAATCGTGTGTTATACTTCCCGCGTACCCCTGTAATACACGTACCCTGGCTAATCGCGTGTATAACTTCACGCGTACCCCTGATATGCACGTTACCCGCTTTTCGTCCCTTGTTTGGCAGCCCTGTAAACTGGTCCAGGGTTAGCGCAGCCCTTTGCGATGATTTAGCGATTTTGATGGCTTTTCCTTGCGCGAGGGCGTTCTTGGGGGCGTTACTGGCGCTGCTGCAGGGTCGCTGCGATACTCTGCGCCACGGCTGGTTTGGGAGCCTAAAATCCATGAATACGCTGTGCGCGGAAATCGGTTTTAGCGCACGTGCCTGGCGCAGTCAATCGCACGCGGACACTCTGCGCCAGCCGCTTGCGACACTTTTCTGCGAAATTCTATGAATTACCCAGTATATGTGTTATCAGGATTGTTTGCTGCATTTCTGTGAAGTACTAACATTTGCAAACACAATGGATCTGTACTGTGTAAGTAAATGTTGTCAACAATTGGTGGTAATTGAAATAGAATATTCATTGCTACATTTGCGTAGCAAATTACACCATATTTGAGAATTTAAATGGACCAGGTAGTTCTGTATCTGACTGCTTTTTTTGCAGTTTGTCTTCCTTCTTGAGAAGTACCTGGTTTACTTTCCCTAATTGATTCTTTTTTGCTTATGGTACTTGATAAAGTATTACTTTGTTTTACTCTCTTTGGAGGATTTGCAGTGACATCCTGTTGCATTTCTGTTTGATTTATTTTTCTTTTATAACGTTTTACTTTTTGTGGAACAGAATATGTGTTTAGACGGGGGGTGTATACTGAGCGAAGTCTATTGTATTCTAAAATGCAAGGAATATCAGCGTTTATTTTACTTGGATCAAAGTTGATTAGAAATAGACCGTCAAGTGTACGTAAGCGTGATAGTGCTACGTAGCTCATGCCTTCTTTAAAGACTGTGTTAACATTATCTATCATTGCTTTGTCTAGGGTAAGACTTTGTGATTTATGAATTGTGACTGTGTATGCAAGAGTTAGAGAAAATTGTTCTCTGTGTACATACATGTCTTTGAAGAGAAGGAATCAAGCTGTTTAGCATCCTATCCTTTTTACTTCTGAAAGTTTGTCAAAGGGTATATTGACAAACTGAATTTTATTGTCACGTGGGTATGTTTGAAAGCCAACAACTGTACCCAGTGCTCCATTAACTAGTCCTTGGTCCACGTCAAGGTTACATTTAAGCTTTACTCTGCAATTTAAGGATAATTTTAATATCTTTTCTAAGCCTGCTGTGTTTGAGATTGATTTTTCTAAACTATTTAGTCTTGTTGTGGCTTGGTCACACATTGGTAGTGTCATACCATGTACATCTAGTTTGTCTGTGGCGCTAATTTCCATTATTAGTTGCATTTCTTTACTTAACATTATTTCATTGAATTTGAAACAGCTTGCAAGAGTTGGCATTAAGCCCATACAATTGACATTTTTGTGGGCTAATTGTTCCATAACATCTGTAGCACATGCATTATCACCATAACGTGCATTAATTTGCCAGGTTTTCAATATTGCTTCTGCTTCTTTAGAAAGAATACCAACTCTGATACTTTTTAAGATGTTGGCATTAGTGAGATCTGCAGATTGCCACATGTTTTCTGTTAATTCTATGTATTGGAAATATTGCCAAAGGTTGACATTTCCAATGCTGCCAACAGTTTTACAGCAGAGATTGTGTCCTAATGTTTTAAAAATAGGCTCACCTTTTACTGGTGTCAATTGAAGAAGATCTCCAAAAACAATAATGTGTTTTCCTGCAAAGAGCTCTTCAAAGTTTGTTTTGAGTACTTCTTGTAATCTGAGGTGAATGAAAGCCAACATTAGGTTGGAGACCATGCTCACTTCATCTATTAGTAGTTGTTCTTGGCTTCCTGTTACAGAAGGTTGACTACTGTCAGGAGTGTCCTTATCTAGTTGGGCCTGGAGTTCTTCTTCATGTTGCTGTTCATTGTGCAACATTGTTTTGTATTGTGTAAAGTTTACATCAGGTATAGTGCTTTCATTTGCTTTGAAAGCATCTTCATATGAGTCATAGTCATCTAGTATTTCTTCTTCTTTTCTCCATGGTTTAAAGAGTTGTAGCAGGGACATGTAACATACTTCTTTATGTTGAGGAGTCTTTAATGACAATTTGATATAATTAATTAAATTTGGTTCAGTGAGTTTAACTATGCTGCCTTCACAGTTTGTCACTCTGTATTTACCATTTTTTTTATCAGGTTTTATATTATTTTTGTATGCGTAGTTTTGGACTATGTGGTATAGACACATGGTTTCCAAAGTATTACTTCGGTTTGGGTAGTATGTGTCCAATAAATTGTTTTTTTAAAATGTCTTGGCTGTTGGGATCACGTTTGGCTATTGTTTCTATATCTTCGTATGATTTTAGAACTCTTTTTCTAGATTTAGCTGGACCAAGACTTAGCCATAGTATATTTTCAGATTTACCATACAATGCAGTACCACTTAAATGATCAGATGTTTCATATGATCCACATTCTCTATGGGAGAGTATGTTTATGCCAAGCTGTATAATTTCTAAGACACTGTTTTATCTGATGACAGGTCATTCCAGAGGTCTTGGAGCTCTGTCTTTTCTGCTTTGGTTAAGTATGCTGTGACAAATCGTGCAACTGCAGTAGATTTGTCTGCAATGTACTGCACATCTATGTTTGCATTCCATAAGTGGGCAATGATTGCATTATAATCATTGATATATTTTTCTTCTTCTTTTCTTTTTATGTAATATGTTTTTTTAGGTGACTTACCTTTAACACTAGGTCTAACTGAAGACATGAGGTTGTTCACTTGACCTGTATTTGTAATTGGTCTAGGGAAACCAAATTGGCATTTGGTGTAGTAATTCCCTTTGTTTTTGTATTGGCGACGACAATATTTTCCACATTTGTTTCTTTGAAATTGTAAAATTTATGCATGAAGATCACTATTTGTGGCTTCTGATGGAATTTCACAAGTGACATATTTTTCAATAAACTGTAAAACAGTGGCATCACTGTCTTGGCCAAATTTAGGAGCATCTTTAATCCATAAAAGAATGTGGATATGTGGTGCTCCTCTGGCTTGGTATTCTTTTCTCCAAAAGAAGTGTTGCAATTCTCCAAGGGGAGGAACAGTTTTATTACAAATAAAATGTAGCATAGCAATGAAGCGATGGTGAAAATATCTTGAAACATTAATAGGATCCAAAGAACAAAGTTCTACTGATGTTAGTATATCTATGTTTGTTTTGGTTTTTTTTGATATGCGTAGGAAATCATGTAATTCTTCCCATGCATATTCTGCACAACTTAATGTAACAAACCATGTGGGTGGGCCAAGGTTTCTGATCATACAACGTACATCTCCATGACGTTGAAACCAGTACTCTTTAGTACAACGCATATTTGCTAATAGGTTTGTAATATTTGATTGTAAAAACTCATCCTTTTGCTGCACTTTTTGTAATAATTGTGTAGCTGTCATATTTTGAAAGTGTGATCCTGATTTTAATATGCGTGCAACTCCATAACATTAGTTGCTAGTTCACTTTCAAAGAGTAGGTGGAATATGTATTCCACATTTTGTCTAAATCTGGGTTCTTCAGAATACATCCGTAATGAGCAGTATTCTGAAGCTGATATTTGAATAGGTCTATCATCGTAACTTCCTCCTTTGCCAGTAGGAAAGAGTAGAGGAAAAGCATGTGCTTCTATACTTTTTTCACATATGCTGATTGGTGATCCATTTGTTTGATGCATTTGGTACATTTCCAGTGCATCTTCTATGGTGTCATTAGAGTGCAAAGAATGAATTGTGTAATGGTCTAAAGTATTTGATATTGTAGCAGGATCTAGTATCTCAAATTGACCAGCTTCTTGTGTTTCTTGAATTATTTCAGTTGTATCCTTCAAGTTTTCTTCAATATTAATTTATTTGTAATATTCATTATTCTCTTTAAGATATTGCAAGGCTTGTCTAACTTTATGTAAATCTACCAGCTGTTGCCATATTTTTTTGTCTTTTGTAGGTACTCCATTTACTAAGATAATTAAAGATTGCTGCATTGGATGTTGCACTCCTAGAGTGTGTACATTTTCTTTTAGATCTAATGGTAAATAAACTACTTTTCCACGAATGCCTTTTTCCAATTCAGAGGGAGGTAATTTTGCTGTTTTTGGTTGAAGGCGTATTATTGCTTGAAATGGGTGCACTGTTTGAATTATGATGCTCTCATATAAATTAAGTTGTTGTAGGGGTTTTGGTAGTGGGTATAATTCCAAATTATTTGTGATAGCACATGAAGGAGTTTGGTTGTTGTCAAGTTTTGAAGTGCAGTAACTGCAAAGTATTAAGGGGTCAGTAATTTCATATTTGTTTTCTGCTACAAGGTAGAGAGCTGATGCAAACTGTTTAGAATCTTCATTGTCTTCTATTTTGTATGATAGGTCTAGAGTTTTTGTGCTACTTTTATAAAAAGTTCTGCAGCAACATACACATACATGGTTTGGTACTTCAGCTGATGTACTTTTAAATTTTAGTATTTCTTTTTTGTATGTGTTTAGCAAAAGGTTTCTATGTGTAGAATTGTTGCTAATTTGGTTTGAAGCTATTTCATTCTGTAAATGGCTTTCACTTCCAAAATATTTTTTCTGGATATAGTCAATTTCTTCAAGTAGGTCTTTTGCTGTACCATGTAATTTGCTAGTGCTAAAGCAGGACTTTAAGCATAGTACAGTTTATAGACTAGATTTCTTATAGTTGAATGATGTGTTGATATCTCTTTGATATCATGGAAGGTGGTTTTACAAGTAGGTCCTGTAATTCAGGCCAATGAATGTCCTTGTAGTCCTGTGTATTTGCGCACTGGACAGGTAGCCATATTTTGCAGTGGTTTAATTTTCATTTTGTCTTTGCTTTTTACATATTGATTGAGGAATTGGCATAAAGACTTGAAAAATTGTTTGGGAATGTTACACATTGACATGCATGGCCATTTGTACACTAGACATTCTGATTCAGTTGAATGCAGGGGTAATTCTAAGTTTTTAGGGCATATTTTTGTAAGGAGTACTTCTTGTTCCATTATGGTATTATTCACTTTTTCATAACCTTGACCACTGCTATGTATGGCAATTGTATTTGTTTGCTTTTGTTTGTACGCTTCTTCATTAAAGTATGGTTCTGTGCTCGTAGTGTGATTCCATTCACCTCCGCAGATACTTAAGAAGTTCTTTCTGTTGACATTTTGTTTATTGAGAAGTCTTTTTTATAATTTAATTATTAGTTTTGTTAGTGGTTTCATTTTGTTTAACACTAAAATAAATAACTTTCTTTTGAGAAGAATTGCACTGTCTATCAACTCTTCTAAGATTAATTTCCTACGATAGGTTTTAAGGATTGAACTTGATTTCTCTCCTGTTTTATAAGATTTTGAAGGACTTTGTGATGGTACATTTTGGCTAAAATACATTTCTTGGTATACTTACTTTGCATTATATCGAAATTTAAAGAAGCAGTTTTATCTGTAGTGATAGCTGATTTTCTGTTAATTATTTTTTGGTTTGTTTTACATTTTGATAGAGGAGGTAAAGTTTTTGTACTTGAAACCTCTTGTGTTTCACTAAATGACTGTATTAGCTGTTTTGGTTCAACTTTTTTTTGCAAATTTTGCTAGAGATGGATGCTTATGTTGGACACTTTTATTTTCATTTGCTCTACTTCTGCGTTGCTTTCTACGGACTTGACTTTTGGTAGGCATTCTTTAGGGTCTGTTGAAAAAAATAAAGAAGGCATGGTTTGGGGTGTTCTGTAATGTATGTGTGCTGTGTGCATGAGTGTTTAAATAAGATGATAAAGATGTTGGTAATGGTGTGTGATTGTGCATTGGGAACTACAACGAGTAGGGATAGGTATTCTTGAATTTATGTGCTACTAAACTGGGATTCAGATGACAGAAAAAAGTAAGCTAGTGGTGTGGAGAAGTACAAATAGTAAATCTAATGTATACAATTAAAACAGTTGTTTGTTCTATAATATGAAAATTGTAGCGGTTGAGTTGGGTAATTTGAGCGTCCAAAAATAGGAATTTGTGGGCCATTCTGGCTGTAAATCGCTGTTTAAGACATGGGGTTTTTTGGTCAGAATGGTGCACAATCTCTATTTTTAGGCACATAAATAGCATGAATTAACTTTACAGTGTGTTTGAGTAATAATACAAATATTATAGTGATATTCTACTTACTTTTTTTTAAATGAATAGGTTACTTCTTAGTTCTTCTTTGTTCTTCAAATTCGGCTGCTTCTTTTCAGGAGAATGATCTTCACTGCAATTGTAAAAGAAACTAATTAGTAATTTTGTTTGTATATAGCACTGTTTTTAATTTAGACATTGATGTTTTTTATTGAAATCCTCAGCCCCTTCCTCAAAACCATTAAAGCTATCTTATTTACATAAGGTACGTCGCACTAGTTCAATACATATGATATGTTCTTAATGAACAGATTGTATTTCAATGACTAACTGTAGCAAAAAAAATATCTTTACTATGTCTTGTGAAATTCATAATGTACCAATGAATACCACTATTTCTGTAAGTAAGCTCTTCCAGGTAATAGAGCCTCAATGTCCTGCTTAAGTTAAAGTAATTAAATAAATAAAGAAATAAAAAAAATATGTAATTGTATAAGTATTATTTTTTGAGATTTTAACATGGAGTGTGTGTGTATAAAGAAAGTAAATAGTATAAAGGTTTATAAGTGACAGTTGATTTTAGGAGATTGAAAAAAAGACAGTAGATTCATTTTACAGATTACACTAGCTAAAAGTCAGTTTGAAAATGTGTCCATGTACTGTACAGAAAATATGCATACCTGTAGTTTGTGTTCATGCATACTTGGAGACTTATACAGTATCTCGTGTAAATGGTGCTTGCCAATGATATGACACTTGTACTCAGAGAGATTCACAGTACATTTGCAGTGCTAATCTATGATGATGCAGTTAGATGTAGAGGTCTTGAATGTGATTGGTGGATGGTCATGTGACTTCTTAGCTACATCCAATGAGGGAATGCCACAGAGAGTGAAGTGGAAATGGTGGAAGGGCTGTTCATGTTACGATATGTCCGCGGACATGGCGGTAGTTCGCGGACATCGGGTGTTACATCCGGGGATTTTTGGGTTCAGAAGTCAGGAAAATGAGAATGAGCACTGAAAGGCATTGGTCAGGAAAGTTTAGTGGGTGTGTTGTGGCAGGAGAGAGTTTCTCAGATACTCTTTTTGCTGAGAGAACAACAGATAGCTATGGCTGTGTGTTTCAGAAAACAGATTGTTTGGATTTTGGGAGATTCGTGGCTACATTGGTTGAAGGTGCATGCAGAAAGCTGTGAAGTAGCTGTAGATCTTGGATTTCCACATGTGGAAGTACACTGGCATGTAGTACGTGGAATGAAGTGGTTGGACTTGCTACCTCTCTGTGCTACTTTGGAGACAGAGCAACATCCAGACATAATTGTAATTCATTGTGGAGGGAACAGTTTAGGACGTGTGTCTGGAATTGCTTTGCAATTAGCTATCAAAGAAGGACTTGGGAAGGTCATGGACATATTTCCTAATTCTCAAGTAATATTTTCACGGATTGCGCAGAGACAAATGTGGCTTCGTTCTTCTTCATTTGGTCCACAAATGGAAAAAGCAAGGCACAATGTTAATAAGGCTGTTTGTGCATTTCTAAGAGATTTTGGCATGTCCTCTTTTCACACTGAAAATATTATGTTTCGTAGTACATACATTTTTCACAGAGATGGAGTCCCTCTTACTTATGCTGGCAATCAGATTTTTCTGAGAAATGTACAAAATGCATTGCGATCTTTTTTTAAATTACAGCATCCATTTTGAAGTAGGTGATAAGTATTTATAATTTTTGACATACAAACACCTCCCAAAGGCTCTTTTCAGAGCCACCACTTCCTCCCAGAGAAAAATGCAATGGTTTTGATAGGGTAGCACCACAATTTTTTAGATGTTCGCGAACTGTCCGCGGACTTCTAAAAAATACAAAGGGCTCTGCTTCATTTATCTTCACTTCTATTTTTTAACTGTGAAAGGCGGCTCTGATTTTTGTAATTTAGTATTTTTTTTGTTTGTTTATACATGACACACTAGGAGAGGAGGGGAACGGAGGGGAAAGGGGAGGACACCAAACACAGGGATAAGAAAGGGTGAGCTGAGAGAGGAAGATATAGAGTGGGTTTTATTTGGGTAGTGAGCAGGTCTTCTCATGCACTGAGACGATAGTCTCAAAAGCACTCCGAAGTCGCTCCCCCCTGCAGAGTACTGTCTCACAGCACATACATACTACTGTGACCCTCGAAAGGTAACGGTCATCAGAATTCTGTATGGCCTGTGAGGCAGCTTGAGGAAGATGCTATCCCACAGAGGTGGTCCTTGTGGTGACAGGATCAGAAACGGAGGATGAAGTAGAGGAAATCAACCTACTAGGTTATTCGCAAGGTACAACCTTGCAAATAGCCCCAGAGTGAAATGACCTCAGGTGCCGCTTCATGGTCGTGGTCCCAAAGCTGTACGAACTGTGCCTCCCACGACTGAGTATCATTTTGCACTCATTGCAGGTGACACGGTTCGAACGCGTCTTAGGACCATTCCCATGAATGGTAAACACCTGCCACACCCAAGACTCATGCCTAGTGTGGGTAGTAGGGATTTCCTCTACCTCATTCTCGTCATTCTCTTCTTCCTCCTCTGAATCCTCACTCCTGTTCCCCTCTTCAGGCCCTTGGGAAGGTGGTGGCGGTGGAGGGGGTGGGGGTGGTGCTGAGGCAAATACAGCACCGGCTGGCAGCAGTGGAGCCATGGTTGCCATCAGGTTGATGATGGATGTCTGCAAATGGCAGCAAAAATCGCAGTGCTCTGAAGAATAGTCAGAAACACAATGAGAATAAGCTCTAGGGCGTGGTCTTTTATAGGGGTGCTTGTACGCGGTCCGCGGACATGCGCGCTGTCCACGGACTGATCAAACGCAATAAAGGGTTCAAAAAGTTTCAAAAGGTATGTATAAACTCAGGATTACTATGTGGGACTTGTGCCATGATGGGTTTTTATTGAAAAATATTGTAGATTACTCAAAAATGTACTTTTCAATTGTTCGGGGACACGAACAGTGTCCGCATTCAGAACACACGATTAGCGTGGGCGTGGTCACATGATCCCTTTGCGAACATGTCCGCGAAGGAAGCGCCTGTGCGCAGGACATCAAATGCACGGACATTGGTTTGCGCATGCGCGTTGATGTTCTACGGACACTGTTCAGGTCCTGAAGTAATTAAAAGTGTGTCACATGTCAAACAGACACCGCGTGTGTTCTAGAACAGTTTAAACTTGCTAGCGAACAGTATGGACAGATATAGTGTTCTTCAGGACACTTCCATTTTCGTTTATGTACGAACATTTCAGGACACCAATTGTGTTTTTAGAACAGTTTCCACTTGCTAGCGACAGTACGGACAGATATAGTGTTCTTTAGGACACCTCCATTTTCGTTTAATTACGAACATTTCAGGACACCAATTTTGTCCTTAGAACAGTTTCAAGTTTTTAGCGAACAGTACGGACAGGTATAGTGTTCTTTAGGACACCTCAATTTTCGTTTAATTACGAACATTTCAGGACACCAATTGTGTTCTTAGAACAGTTTCAACTTGCTAGCGAACATCACGGACAGGTATAGTGTTCTTCAGGACACTTTAATTTTCATTTCTTTACGAACATTTCAGGATACCGCGTGTGTTCTTAGAACTGTTTTAACTTGCAACTTGCTAGCGCACAGTACGGACAGGTATAGTGTACTTCAGGACACCTCCATTATCGTTTATTTACGAACATTTCAGTACAGCAATTGTGTTCTTAGAACAGTTTCAACCTGCTAGCGAACACTACGGACAGGGATAGTGTCCTTCAGGACACTTTAATTTTCGTTTCTTTATGAACATTTCAGGACACCACGTGTGTTCTTAGAACAGTTTCAACTTGCTAGCGAACAGTACGGACAGGTATAGTGTTCTTCAGGACACCTCCATTTTCGTTTAATTACGAACATTTCAAGACACCAATTGTGTTCTTAGAACAGTTTCAACTTGCTAGCGAACCCTACGGACATGTATAGTGTTCTTCAGGACACTTTAATTTTCGTTTCTTTACGAACATTTCAGGATACCGCGTGTGTTCTTAGAACAGTTTCAACTTGCTAGCAAACAGTACGGACAGGTATAGTGTTCTTCAGGACACCTCCATTTTCGTTTATTTACGAACATTTCAGAACTCCCGCGCTGTCCGTGGACACCTACATTGTTTTTTTTTTTTAAACAGAAACTAATTACAACACAATATAAAAATGCAACTTTATTTAACATATATTAATAATTTATGACAGAGAAGGTGAGGCAGAAACGGAAACAAAAACGGGAGAATAAGGGGTTTCAACATGATTGGTATCAGGTGAAGAAGGGATGGATGTCTCATCAAAACATTTTGGGTTATGGAGAGGGTTTGGGGATAACTGACTGGGATATGGTGAGGGGGACAAGTACATGTGGGGCAATGGTATGAGGTTTTTGTTTAAAAATGATCTTCAACAAAAGTTTTCAAATTATTAAAATTGGTCAACAATAAATCCATTTTTTCTTTTATGCTGTCAAGCTTGTTATCCATAACAGTTTCTTCAGAGGTATTTTCTATTTTGGTATGCTCTGTGCAAAAAAATATATTTATGTTAAATGTATATAAAATAATAATAATTAAATGGTTTATATTGTAAAGTGTTTACCATTAGTTTCACCATCTTGTGACATTTCCTCATGTGGGAAATGCTCCTCTAGCCATTCCAGTGTACTAGACATTTCTGTGACAAAAAAAAAAGATAATATATTTTTTGTATCTAATACAAAATGTTTATAAATATATGAGTAAAATGAAGTACACTTACTATTTCAGGTAAGTTATGTTCTAAGTACTCTCTAGGTCTGGTCTTGTTCTTAGTTCTGTAGTGTCTGTGAGGTAATTATGTTGGAAGCCAATTTATCTTCTTTTGGTATATTCCATTTTAGAACCTATTGTTTTTAAATTAATGGTTAGTGTGTTACATATATGGGTTACATTTCTTATGTATTACTACATATAATGTGTATGTGTGCTGCTTTTTGAATTTGTTAAATGTTTCTATGTTATGATATAACAATCAAACATACCTCCCAAGAGTTTTTAGGTAGTGGTACTGTTCTCCGAACATGTCCGCGGACATTAAAAGAGTTTGCGGACATCAAGTTCAGTAGAAGAGGTTCAGTATGTTCCATATTACATTTACATGAAGTCAAAGTTATTATTGTTAGGTTGCACTACTAAAAACCTATGAAATTCAGTGAAAAACTTTGTTAAAGGGACGTTATGGTTAAGTTGCGCTACTAAAAACCTATGAAATTCAGTGAAAAAACTTTGTTAAAGGGACATTATGGTTAAGTTGCGCTACTAAAAACCTATGAAATTCAGTAAAAAAACTTTGTTAAAGGGACGTTATGGTTAAGTTGCGCTACAAAAAACCTATGAAATTCAATTAAACATTTTTGTTAAAGGGACGTTATGGTTCCAAGTAAAACCGAAAAACCCTTGAAATTCGCCAGTTATGGTATGCTAAGCAACCATAACTCGTGCCACCACCCGTGCACTGATAAGCCTAACACCCAGGACATCAAAGATGACATCACAAATGTCATTGATGACATCACTGATGGCATCACATGTGCATTTACCTTTCATGAAAAGTCTGTACAAGGGATTCTTAGTGTAATGTTAATAGAAATAGTGCCAAGGATTATTCGAATAAATATCAAGTGCTAATCAGTGCATTAAGCTATGCATTGATATAAATAGCATTCTATTATTAACTTCAATCCAGTATACTAAGGTACTCATGTAGAAACATAGGCATTGGGTGCAGCATACATGATGGAGATGCAATATTCATAAACTTGCCATGTTGAATAGTGAAATGATAACAGTTTTCATATTAGAGTTTTGCGTAAAGGGAAACTTGTGATAAGTAGGTAATAAAACCCACTTACTACATAATTGTATTTTTATAGACAAATCACAAAGAGACAACACCACATACAAATATGAATATATACAAGGGAATTGAAGTAAGAAAAAAAACAGCAGTAGTAGCAGAATGTGTTCATAACCTAACTGATTACCTTTATGCAGAGAAATGATTGCTCTGTTTCAAAGCTGTTACTTACCCTATCTATATATATAACACATGATGTGTCTGGACCCTGAGGAAAATAGTGTACAACATATAAAAATATGAGCATATACAGGGAAAGTACAGTAATAAAAAAACATCAAAACTTTCAGAAAGTGCTGATAAATCTACTGATAATTTTAATGCACAAAAAGGATTGCGGTCTTTCAAGGTTGTGTCTTCCTCTATGTATATGTTTCATATGATATGACTGGACCATAAGGGAATAATTGTAAGAACATACTTGAAGGATAAATCTACGAATATAGTACATTTACAATTTTTAGCTCCTGACTGTTACTAAAGAAAATCATGTGGCCTAGATATGTCACGAAAGGAAAAAAGGGGGAGTCAGACACAGACATGTGATGTCATTAGTGATGTCATCAATGACATTTGTGATGTCATCTTTGATGTCCTGGGTGTTAGGCTTAGAGTGCACGGTGGTGGCTCGAGTTATGGTTGCTTAGCTTACCCTAACTGGCGAATTTCAAGGGTTTTGCGGTTTTACTTGGAACCATAACGTCCCTTTAACAAAGTTTTTTCATTGAATTTATATATATTCAGTGAAAAAACTTTGTTAAAGGGACGTTATGGTTAAGTTGCGCTACTAAAACCTATGAAATTCAGTGAAAAAACCCGCGCCACCGTGCACTGCTAACACTAACACCCAGGACATCAAAGATGACATCACAAATTCCATGAAAAGTACATACACATGTGATGTCATCAGTGATTTCATCAATGACATTTGCTATGTCATATTTGATGTCCTGGGTGTTAGTCTTAGCAGTGCACGGTGGTGGCGCAAGTTATTTTTCATAGCTTACCATAACTTGTGATTTTCAGGGGTCTTTCGGCTGTACTTAGAACCATAACGTCCCTTAAACAAACTTTTTTTAATATCACGCAAACAATATACAAACATGGCGTGCAAAAACCAACTTCTACAGATGGCTTTACACAGAATGTTGCAAAGTAAGAATTTATGCTCATTCACAGTGAAGGTCAGCTGCTTCCATTTTTTTCTCGGGCCCCGGAGAGGCTCACGAAGCGGAGTATAAGGTTGTATTGTGTTTTGACCTTGACAGACAGAGATTGTGATCAAAGACTTCTCTTGAAGAAGTGTTGCTAAAACGTAAGAGAAGATAAAGATGACATTTCTGAAACGAAACCACTTTTATATATTATATCACTATGCGAAAGATCGTTCGCACACGCAGAGTCGTATTTTGGGACTGCACCACTCGTAGACAATGGAAATTGCAATTGTACTGTAAGTAACCCTTTAGATTATTTTATACCAAATATAATTACAATAGCGTAGCATTAAAGACCGCTCAAGTTGAACTTGTTTGTTGGAAGTAGCATAATGTTTTCTACCGTGCACTATCACCGCCGAATTGATCCCCTATCGTTTAGAGGGCTCTGAAAAAGGCAGATGACACAGGGTGGGTTAATAGAAATAATTTAACCGGTCTATAGGCGGTCAAGCACTTGCTGTGCCACTTCACTGTAGCCTGTCAAGTGGCACAGCGAGTACAATGCTCGCTTTGACATCCGTGCACAGCTTGCTAACGCAAGTTCGAATCCCGGCAAGGCCAAACTCAGCCTTTCATCCTTTCGTGGTCGATAAATGAGCACCACACACCGTGGTTAATAATAAGCACCGCTTAGATACCTCACGGATCTTAGCGTTATATGAATGGGAAAATATTATTATTTTTATATTAACATACTCCGTTGCACTATCTTCGATAGCAAATAGTTTCACGCCCTAATAAATAAAATGATGATTTTTAATGAAGATCGGCTGGTGAGACTAATTTATGTTTTTTAAAACAGGTATGTGGCCCCATTTTGCCTATGTCACGATTTACAGACTCCAGCGGATGGGATCTTCAACTGCCAGGTGCAGGTCCAAATATGCAACTTCATGACCCTCACCATTTTATGGGACAATCGCCAAGGACCAATATGCCCTTACGCAGTACTAGCGGCTACAAACAACATACCAACCAATAGGGTGGTCTAATGGCTCGTTGTTGGAGCAACCTTCCGATTATCAGAGCGACCATTTACTGCTTTTATCATAAACCAACAGCCTATCTACCGCAAAGGAACAACGCGTGGCTCCAAATAAACTTTTGCTGATCGACAGCAGAGACAATAGCAAATCGCTGAATATTCACTAAACATTTCATGTGAAATAAATGTACTTTACCAAATTTACAATCCTGCTGTTTACTTTTAAACCACAGTTTCATATTCCGAATTGTGGCGCACTGAGTTGTAAGCTGATCTAACACCCTCTGTAGGGCAAAGGAACATTGCGTGCCTCAACATGAACTTTTGCAGATCGACAACAAAGACAAATGCAAATTGCTGAATATTCTCTAAACATTTGATGTCAAATAAATGTACTTTACAAAATTTACAATCTTGCTGTTTGCTTTTAAATCACTGTTTCATATTCCGATTTGTGGCGCGCTGTGTTGTGACATAATATGTGTTGTCTTCCGGGTTCTGTGTAAAGTCACTTAGGACTGCAGACAACTGGGCGTGTTTGATGACGCACCCTGTAATGTCACGGAGAGAGGCGGGGAATATGAATGCTTTGATAATATCAGGCTTAGGGGCGGGAGATATGATTTAGTGTCGCAAACGCAAGTCAGCCAGGTCAATAGCACCAGTCATAGGATTATCACATAATGTCGGCGCACACCAGCCGGATTTATCGTTTCTTTAGTGGACAAAAAGTCGGTTGACGCCCATAGGAAATTGTACTATTAGCGGACAAAAGGAGTGGTCTTAAAACAGTTTCACCCTGACAACGAACAATACAAACAACGTTCTCAGAACACCCCCATTTTGTGTAATTGCAACCATTTCGGGTCACTGCGAGTGTTCTTAGAACACATTCAACTAGACAGATTACAATACGGACAGCGTCCTGAGGACACCCCCAGTTTGTGTATTTACGAACAATTAAGTACACCGCGAGTGTTCATAGCTCATTTTTACCTTCCTTGTGAACAAAAATGACAAATACTCCGTCCTCTAAACACCCCACCATTTAGTTTATTTACAAAATGTCAGAACAGCCGTGTTCTCCGCAGACAAATCGAACGCAACAAAAACGTCTAGCACATAAAAAAACAAAACATTGAACCTATCTCATACTCCCCCACCCTCCCCAAACACTCTTACACACCAACACACGGCACTAAATACAATTTTTTATCCACGTTTCACCGCGCTGTACGTGGTCGACGGCGAATACAAGATGGCGGGCGCCACAGAAAATCTGACGTGCTCCACGCCCCTCGCCATCCAATCAGCGAACACGTCGCATGTCCGCAGACATGATGCAAGGCCATGGGCCAATCAGGGTGCTGTCCGCGGAGCGAACAGGGAAGTCCGTCCGCGAAGCGAACACAGATATCACTAATTTTTTTGGTCATTTTTTAAAAAACTACTGGACGGATTTACACCAAATTTGCAAAAGCACGCTTTCGGGACCAGGCCACCGCTCCTGCCGCAAATTTGGTGTAAATCTGTCCAGCGGTTCGGGCTGTAGCCGTGCGCAAAGTTTTTTCCCATTCAGTCTATGGGAAAAAAAAAAGTTTTGGGACACCCCCTATAACTTTTCCCCCCCTGGACGAATCCTCACCAAACTTTGCAAAATAATTCAGAGTGGGCCATATACTTTTTTTTGCAAAGTTTGGTGAGGATCCGTCCTGGGAGAGCGAAGTTATAAGCCGCCCAAAAAGTGCTCTTCCTATGGAAACAGCAACTTAACCATAACTACACAGCCACTACCGTGGCTGTGTAATATGTATAGAATCTGGATGTTCCACGTCGTGTTTTAGCAAACTAGTAGCCCATGAACAGAAGGGCTGAAAGTGTGGCACAATAGAAGAAAACAGCTGACGATGAGGGAAGATTTGAGAAAGGTTGTATGGCCCAGTGTCAAGGGTTGAGGCATCCAAGAAACTGGTTATCTATTCGAGAAGAATCAATGGACGTGAGAAGCGATGCAAGCTCCTGTTGAGGTGTAATGGAAAAACACTAGAAGTGCCAGGTTTTATTAATTTGATAGTGTTACATATGAAAGAAAGAGCTTCAACACGATCTCCTGTCACATGGTCTAGATGAAAACAGACTTTGGTTAAGCTATACCGAGACTTGAATATAAAAGCATGCTCACATTCTCTTCTATTAACAGGAGCAGTGATACTTTGCAAGGCTGAGTTCAAAGACAATTCGAAATGCAGACAGCAGGAGTGATGATGGATGATGGGCTAATTGGTGGAGAGGCATGGTCAAGTCCAACTCACCAGCACCTGCGGGAACAGCTTGCGTCCTGCTATGCTATCGAGTGGAATATTCCAGAAGGGTACAAGTGTGCCAACCAATCACAGGTTGGCACACTTTTCACTTCCCTTCTATTCACAGGCGCAGTGATACTTTGCAAGGCTGAGTTCAAAGACAATTTGAAATGCAGACAGCAGGAGTAATGATGGATGATGGGCTAATTTGGTGGAGAGGCATGGTCAAGTCCAACCCACCAGCACCTCCGGGACCAGCTTGCGTGCTGCTATGCTATTCACCGCTCCTGAATACTTTGAATGTAAGCAAGCGGATCTTCATCTTCTCTCATCATACATGCCATATTTGTACCCATATCTGGTGTGTCAGGATACTGCAGCCTAAGTGCTCTCCAGACATCTACTCTACAATTGTTAATTGGTGCTCCATTGCGTGCTGTGTTGTGTGACTTTACATTTGAATATTCTGTGCTTGTCCAAATGTCATCAGCCCTTTCCCCAAGAATGGCTGCTAGGAGACCCTTAATGCCCCCTATTGCTCCTGTCATCTTTTCTAGCTAATAAATCAATTTTCCCTGCACCCGCCATTAAACTGGGAAGTTTACACCTTAAATTATCCTTATCCATTTGCGGCCATGGAATATACTGTGGTCTGGCCCCTCCTTTCTCCAAGAAAGAGAACTGCGTGAAACCAAATCCGCAATCGGCTCCCATTGTCTGCCTGTCCATAGTGGGGACAATGGTTCCTGATCGCCTTCTTCCTGGCAATGACCTCAGTCTGCTCGCATATGGTGGTGACTATCCCTTCTCACTATTTGATCCTCCTTTAGGTCGCTCTGGATACGTTATAGGATCTGGCATCCTATCCTTAGGTTACTCTAAATTGAACCATCTTACTTCCTTGCCTCTATGAAGACATCCCTCGGCACTGCATGCACTTCCCCTCTCCTCCCCACAGAAGGTTTCTCTCTCTTTGTCTGACATATCTAGCCCCCAGCTAGCATGGCTTTTGTCCCCTTATTGCTTATTTAAAGTCAGCCTGTCTAAGGACAATGCTCTGTGCTCGAGACTAAACAGGTCTCTTTCCTCGCTTTGTAAATGGGGGACCAGGGATTGTTCTCCCTTCCGTTGGCCTAACAGTTTGCTACTTTCCCTCTAGGGCTACCATAGATGGCCCTGACGTTGCTCCCTATGTATTTCTTTGTCTAATTATCTTTGCTTACTCACTTCCCATCTAACCCTTTCCTCTTCATGTTTTCTCTCCTTCCTTCCTTCTTTCATTCACACTTTGCTCTTCTTCCCTTTGTCTCTGCATCCTTTTATCCCTTGATTGCTGTGCTTCCTCCTCTTCTCTTTTCCTTTCTTGTCTCGTTCTTCAATTGCTCTCTGTCTTTCATACTTCCTTTGCTCCTCTGCCCTTTCTTCCTCCTTTTGAAGTTCTTTCTGATGCATCTGTTCTCGTTTGTGTCAATTCTTTTGCTTGTGCTTATCTTCTTTCAGTCTTTTCTCTTGTTCCCTGTCATTTCTATCCTGTTCGTCTTGATCTTCCCTTTGCCTTAATTTTGCAATACTTTTCTCATCGAGCTTGAGCAATATCTGTCCACCCATCCATTTGCTCTGTACGAGCGTTACCTCGTCAGCTTTATCCTTTTCCCCTTCCCATCTCTTAATCTCTCATTCTATGTCTGTGGTCACATTCGATTGTTCACTTTTCTCCTCCTTGTCCTGTAAGATCTTAAAGATCTCCTCCTTTCTTCTAGTCTCTTCTGGACTATCGTCACTGCTGTAGGTAGGTGGTTCATATATCGGATCACTATTTCCTGTTGCTGGTTTTAATTCCTTTAACGGATACAATCCTACATCTTCTGTACTATGCTGTTTACTTCTGACGAGGTAAGGGAACAGAAGGCTCAGCACCTTCCTCCCTACACTGATTAAGCATTCAATCCTCAGGCGGCGGATCTTCTCGCTCCTCCTGGTACATCTTCCAGAGTTCTAAACTAGCTAACCTCTTCTCCAATTTCTTCCCTGTGTACGCAGCGTGCAAGTATGGGTTGCAAAACTGCTTTGGACAGTGATCCCCCTTGTGGCCATGACATGAACATTTTGTCTGCTGTTTCCTTTACCCACTCCACACTATACTGTTTGAGCTTAGGTTCGTGTTTTGGAAAAGTTTTACACAGGTGCATCAGTGGAGTGATATCCCCCATTGTGACAAATCTCAATTGACAGTCAATACTTACCGTTAGTTACACAGATACGTTTCAGAAAAACAACAAATATGAGCGCGCTTCAACCTTCGCTGCCCATAGCCTATACTTCTCAATTATCTCAATCTACCTTTTCCATCGGGTCCGACAATAACCTAAAGTAGACAATAACTTTTGATCTCTTCTTTAACCACACAGTTTATGCTTGTTGCTCTTTGTCACCTCTTTTTTAATTACAAAATACACAAACAGACAGACTAGTCGACTTTTCTCATATACACCATGGTACTGCTTTTCTCCTAGGAACTAAAATACCCTGATTGGAGTTTGAGTCATTGCCTATCATAAACCTGTTTATGTGCCGGCTAGTTACCCCCTTGGGGTTTTGAAATGACTCCTTCTAGACCTGCCTTTAGGTAGGAAACCTGGGCTCTTATAAAACGCTCCTCGTTTAAATGCTCATTTGTGTTTACGCGGCAGCCACAAAAGGTCGCGTACTTTCAGAGGGTGGGCATCCATGTCCTCCAGGTAAGACCAATAGGTGCCCATACCCTCCCTCATGTGTTCTAACAAGACCCTTAGCTGGGCGGCCCGGTGGTAGAGAAGGAAGTCCGGCAGCCCGAAACCACCCTCCTCCCTAGGTAACGTTAGAATGGCCTTCCCTATCCTCGGGTTCCTCCCTTGCCAAACAAACTCTTGGACTGCCCTCTGTAGGTCTCGAAACATCTGGTCGGGGACCCCTGTTGGGAGTGCCGTGAAAATATACAGCAGTCTTGGGAGGATGTTCATTTTCACTGCTGTCATGCGCCCGTACCAAGACAGGATCATACCTCCCCACCTCCTCAGGTCTGACTTTATCTCTGCCATAATGGGCCCATAATTCGCCAAAGCCAGTTTAGAAAGATCCCTTGTGAGGAGCACACCCAAGTACCTAATGGAGTCCTTCCCTACCACAATCCCCGCACACCCATCCCGGTGGTCCAGCCCCGGGTCCCGAGCCCTTATAGGGAGTAACACTGATTTTGATGCATTTATTTTTAGCCCCGAGAATTGCCCAAAGGTCGTCATCAGGGCCAGGAGGGGGGGGGGGCAAGGTGACTGGCTCCACCAGGTATGCAAGAATATCGTCAGCAAACAGGGAGAGCTTGAACTCCACCTCTCCTCTTTTAATCCCTTTGATGTTGGGGTGAGCTCGGACCGCTATGGCCAGGGGCTCCATCGTCAGGACATATATTAAAGGGGAGAGTGGGCATCCCTGTCGTGTCCCCCGTGTGAGGGAGAATGAGTCGGAAAGTTCTCCATTCACCTGCACTCTCGCCGTTGGGGCCCTGTATAGGGCCGAAACCCAGTTCCTGATGTGAGCCCCGAAGCCCATTCGACGGAGGAGGAGTTGCATGTACCTCCACTCCACCCTGTCAAAAGCTTTCTCGGAGTCCAGGGAAAGCAGACTTGCACCTAGATCTGATTCTTGGACATGGTGGATTAGGTATATCGTCTTCCTGATGTTATCAGAGCCTTGCCTGCCCCCTATGAATCCCACTTGATCCCTGTGAACCAGCTTGGGCATTATCCCCTCTATCTGTTTGCCTATCACCTTGGCCAGGATCTTTACATCTATGTTGAGGAGGGAGATTGGGCGATATGAGGAGCATTCAGTGGGGTCTCTGCCCTCTTTGGGCAGGACCACAATTATGACCCTCATCATGGTCTCCGGCAGAGAGCCCCCCTCTAACACCCCGTTAAACACCCTCACCAGGTGAGGGGCTAGGATAGCCTGAAACCTCTTATAGAAGCATACGGAGACGCCGTCTTCCCCGGGGACGTTCCCACCTTCATCCCACTGATCGCGTGCTCCACCTCCTCTTCCGTCACCTGGCCCTCTAGCCCCTCCGCCATTTCACCTGTCAGGGACGGGATCTGGATGGAGTCCAGGAAACCTTCTATCTGAATGTCATCCCCGTCATATTCTGACGAGTATAGCTTTTCGTAGTAACGGCAAAAGGCTGGTCCAATGTTAGGGGTGGCGAGATCTAATGATCCCTGATTATTCTTCACTGCCTTCACCGTTCTGTTCCTCTGAATCTCTCTGAGCCTCCAGGCCAGGATCTTGTCAGCTCTGTCCCCCTTCTCATAATATTTCTGTTTCACTAGCTGGAGGCTCCGTTCGGTCTTATGTAACAGGAGGTCTTTCAACTGGAGTTTATAGTTTTCCAGGGTAGCAATCTGCTCTCTTTCCAGGGGAACCTGCGGGAGGTCACCCGGTTGGAGTTGGGCTATCTTTTCCCTCAGGGATTTTTCCTGGGCCTCCCTCTCCCTCTTTTTCTGGGCTCCCATTCTAATGAGGACGCCGCGTAAGGTCGCCTTAAAGGCGTCCCACAGCACGTGTGTGCCCACCTCGCCGTTGTCGTTTAACTTGAAATACTCCGAGATGGTGTCCTGCACCTCCTGTACTAGAACTTCGTCCTCCAGCAGGGAGTCATTACACTTCCATCGCCCTCTGCTGCCACTCCGCCATCCCCCTGCTATTGTGGTTCGGACCAAGTCGTGATCGGACCAAGGAACCGGGTCAACCCTGTGGCCAGAGACATGGGGGAGAAGGGGTTCATCTACCAGTATATAATCTATACGGGAGTATGATGTGTGAATTGCTGAGTAGTAGGTGAAGGAGGGGAGGCCTGTCCTGGGAGTCGGGATGGTGTCCACCAGGCCTAGCTCCGCGTTGACCCTCTGGAATGTACGGGCCATGGTTTCATCTGCGGCCCTAGTGAGCTGCAGTCCCAAGCGTTTCCTATCCGCGGTTGGGTCTAAGACCATATTGAAATCCCCCCCACCAACATCCCGTGAACAAACAATTTCAATGTGTCCTTCACTCCCTCCCAGAATTGCGCCTGGCCCTCATTAGGGCCGTACACAACTGCCAGAGTCAGGGGGCAACCCCGCAGAGAGACCTTTGCCAGCAGATATCGGGCCTCTGGGTCCTTCATCGTGGTTTCTACTTCAAAGCCAACATCCCTTGCTAGTAGTATAGCTATCCCCCTTTTGTTGGTTCTGTGGGATGCACTGAGGACCTCCCCGATCCCGCCCCCTCGCATTTTCGTTTCCTTTCCCCGGGCCCAGTGTGTTTCCTGAAGAAAGAGTAGGTCAAGCTTTGCCCTCCTAAATTCCCTGCAGACCAAGGATCTCTTGGTTGGGGTGTTCAACCCCCGCACATTAAGGGAACCCATGCCCAGGGCGGGCAGATCCTCAGCCATTGTCAATGATCAACATCTTGCTGGGTAGCTGGCTCGTGGCACTTTTCCTTTCCTGCTCCTTTTGTGTTACAACCTGATCTCCCTTACCCCCTCCCCCCACCCCCCAGGTGGGCCTTAAACCTATCCCCAACTGCCCCCTGGTCCCTCCCAAACTGAACAACCCCAACTGTTCCTTCACCCCCCAACCCCCACCCCGGCGTCCAGCCAAATAGTTCCACCATTGCTGGTAATTGGCCGGACCACCAGCCTACCGCCTCCAGCTGGGCTAATGTCAGAAAATACTCCTCCTTGAGCCCCCCCTTTTTTGTCCCCCCACCCCCCACCGAGCCCCCTCCTCTAGGTAACCGACATACTTGCTGTTCTGGGAGGACCCTTCCGTCCTTAGTTCCCGTAGTCCTGGAAGTCTACTCGTCCTTGTCCCAGGCCAGACGTTTGTGATCGTGAGTTGAGTTCTTTGCCCGGTTTCCCCGTACCCTTTTGTAGTTCCAGGCTACCTCGGGCTCGACCGGCCCGCTCCTCCCAGGCCGGGGTCGGCGTCTTCCCTGTCCGTCGCCGGGAACGGCGGGTTCAGTTTCTTAAATTTCCGTGGACCAGTCTTCTTTCTCCTCTCTCCTTGTGACCTGCGTTCCCTGGCTCCTTCTGCTGCGAATCCCGTAGGTTCTCTCCGAGGGGCCGGGTCCGACACACACCCTTGAATGGCTTCGCTTATGTCATCCTCTGTAATCAGGGTCGACCGTTGGCCCTAGTACTCGAGTGAGAGGGAGAAGGGATACCCCCATCTATAGCGCACCCCCTTCTCTTTTAGCATTTGTGTCAGGGGGCGGCACATCCCGCTTTTGGCCAGCGTGTATGAAGAGAGGTCCTGGAAAATGGACACTTGTGCGTTATTGTAGGTTATTTCCCGTGCCTTTCTGGCCTCTTCCAGAACCTTCGCTTTCTCGGTGTAGTAATGAAAGCGGACCAGGATTGACCTGGGGCCCCCAGCTTTCCCCCCCGCTCTGTGGACCCAGTCAAACGTTGGTTCAGTCGTCATCTCGTCCGAGAAAAGAAGGGTGATAATGTCCCTCACCGTCCGGTTCAGTTCTCTTTCCGTTTCTCCCTCCGACTCCGGGACCCCAAAAATTCTGAGGTTGTTCCTCTGTTCCCTATTTTCGAAGTCGTCCATTTGCCTGGCCCTCTCCTCGTCTCTTTTTTCTAGCGCAGCTATTCTCATGGACATGTCCATCTCTTGGGTCGTTGTTGAGGACTGGTTGGTCTCCAACTGCAACAGTCTGTCCTCGACCTTGTCCACCCTGCGGTCCATGTTCTCCATTTCCTGGGCAATGTCCGCCCGCATATCTCTGATCTCCTGCAGGACCGAGGCAAAGCCCTTTTCCATTGTAAGGGTGGGCGGGGGCGAGGTCTCGGGCTGGGACATTCTAGTCGTCTGATCCAGGCCGCTAATCTCCCTTCTGGCGTCCTGGTAGCGATACTCCTGGAGGGTTTGGCGCCAGCTCATCCGATCTCCCTATCTCTCCCTCCGGTCGGTGGTCTTTGGGGGCCAAGAGCGATGATCCTGCTGGGAGACCGCCCTTCGGGCAAAGAAACACTCCGTGTGGGGCTATCTTTGAGCGGGCACACGCCCCACCAGTCCCCGGCTGGGGCCTCACACTCTCTACACGCCCTTTTTCCCGCTGCTTGTGGGCGTCTGTCCCTGTGACGGCGGTGGGTATCGAATTCGTGATCGGGTGAGGGTCCAGGCCGGGCCCCCGGGGACGGGGCCCAGGGGCCACCACCTGTATAAGTCTCACACCTTCTTCACCGGCCTTGCCCCGCTGTTGTCTGCAGTACACCGCTCCGGTGGCCCTTGCCAGGGTCCGTTGGTCGGGGTCCAGGCGCCCCTGTTTTTACGACTCCGTGATCTGGCACTCGGGTCAAGCGGGCTGTCTCACCTCTGGCTGGATTGGTTGGTACCCTCCCCCCGTGCCGCGAGGCCCCGACGGTGGAGTCCCCGCCGAAGCGCTGGCGTGCTCTATGACCGGGTTAGGGTGGCGGGGCCTCCCGCAGATTCTCTCTTTAGGCCGCAGGGCCTCGTTCTTAGGCGTCCGAGGGTCTTTCGGCGTTGCTCTTTCGCCCGGGGGGGTCTCCCGGGATTCACTGCCACTGAGAACTGCAGCTGTTTCGTGGGGGGGCCGCAGGGGGGCTCAATCCCTCAATATGGCCCAGTTTTGGCGGGAGCGGCGTCTTCAGGCAGCCATCGCCTGTGCGCTCCCTGGTGGCCTTCCATCAATTTTTAATGGGGTCCTGCAGATGGACTAAGGCAATATTGATTTGAAAATCGTTGTGCTACAGTACGTAGATGATATTTTGGTTTGTACTACAAAAGAAGATTAATGCAGACAAGACTCGATTCAGTTAATGACTATTCCAGCAGACAATTGATATAAAGTGGATAAAGAGAAGTTGCAATATTGTCAAGAAGATGTGTTGTACTTAGTTCAGTTGATTTCACATGAAGGGAATAGAGTCACACCTGAAAGAACAGAGGCAATTATGAAAACAGCAAAACCACACACTAGAAAGCAAATTCAGCAGTTTTTGGGATTATGCAACTATGTTAGAGCTTGGGTATTTGATTATAGTTCGTACACAAGACCCTTTTTTGCAGGCTCTGAAGAAACCACAGGTGAATAAGGAAAGAATAAAAAGATCTGAGGAAATGGATGGAGGATTTGAAGAATTGAAGAAATCAATTTGTAGAGCTCCAGTTTTAGGAATTCGCAACTATGACAAGGAATTCTTTTTGTTTTCACATATGAATGGGACAGTCATGACTACGGTGCTTACACATACACTACATTGGGGTACAAACCCCTGAGATATTACAGTGGGATTTTAGATCCAGTTATGCAAACGGTGCTGGATGCAGCCGCATTTGCAATAGAGAAGTCTACTTGCATTGTGATGGGGTGTTCTATGGCATTGTTTGTTGCGCATGCTTTTTTTAACCATTTTGGAGAAACATAAGCGTACATTGACATCTCAGAGGGCTTCTGCATATGAGGTGGTTATATCGAATCCAGCGATTAAAATAGTCAGGTGTAAAATAGTGAACCCTGCCACGTTTATAACTAAACCTGTGGTAGAGGGTGAGAATGTGCATGATTGCGCTAACTATGAGAAATTCTATGATGACATCCGAGCGTAAAGGAAAATGCTCTAGCAGTGGGGAGATTCTCTTTATTGACGGGTCTTCAAAAATGGATCAAACTGATGGGGAAAGGCATTCAGGTGCTGATGTGGTGAGGCATAGAGGAAACAGGCATTTGAGGTTGTTTCAAATGCAAGACTATCGTCTCACTTCTTAGCGCAAGCAACAGAATTAGTGGCGCTTATTGTCACGCTCAGTAATCATGCAGGACCGGAAGTAACGGTGCACATGGACTCCACCAATGTGACGTCAACGGGGCATGCAGGGCTAGCACGCTGGAAAATGAGGGGCTACCCCAGAGTGGATGGCACTCCAGTGCAACACGCAGCATTATTGGATAGGCTTATTAAGGCACTACAACTCCCAATAGCCATTGCAATAGTTAAATGCGCAGCACATACTAAGCAAACTGAATTTATCTCTTGTGGGAAAGAAGCCACAGACAAAGATGCCAAAGGGTTGCATATTTACCAGATATTTCAAGTTTTGATAACCCAGATGTAAAGGAAAAAGTAGTCATAATTATGATTTCAAATGAAGGGTTTAATCACAGTTGATGGAGGTTCAAGGCGGTGCACCACAGCAAGAGGAAGAATTGTGGAAACGGAGGGGGTGTTCTTTATCCCCCTTTGAAGCATTGTGGCAACAGGACAGCACTGGAAATCCAGTGATGGCTGTAGCCTTGTTAAGGGTAGCACTTGAACTGCTACACTACCCTGCACATGTAACTAGGGAAAGCCTCACAGCAGCTATCGCGGAGGACTGGTTTGTACCAAACCTGTTAGAACACGTTGCATTTTATGTTATAAATTGCATCGCATGTCAAAAGTTTTCTGCTGGGCATACACTGCGAATGATCAGAGGAGTAATTCCTCGACTAAACGGTCCTTTTCAGCATTTACATATCGATTATTTTGATATGCTGAAAGTATGTAGTGGATACAGTTATATGATAGTGGTGGTGTGTCCCTTTTCTAGGTGGATCGAAGCAGGTCCGTGTACACAACCTGATGCCACTTGCGCAGTGATGTTTTTAGTCCTAGAAGTCTTTCCCAGATGGAGAGTGTGTGAGGTGTTGAGATCCGATAATGGGCCAATTTTGGAACATATCCTACCGCGTTGTGGAAGAGAGGTTACACTGTGGTATGGCTCGAGCAGGACCCGCTGATCAGAGTTGAGCGATATGCTAACGGTGCACCAGCGAAGGAAAATTAGCATTATAGAGGCGGGGCGCGCACAAATTGCACTAATGATTATGGCCAGAGTTATAACACGCATCTATTTTCTAGTTTCTAACGACCGTTCCAAGAGAGAGAAATAAACCGGTTACATAACTATCACTTAGTTATACTGCCACGGGATTAGACAGTCACGCTTCGATGAAATTAGGAAAGATTTGTTTTAATACTGTATCGCCCACAGTTGTTGTTAGCAATTAATAACAGCCGTAGAGACGTAGTCATGACTATATAAACAGTTGCCCAGTGACGACGCACGGGTGATCTTCAACGTGTTTTGTGAAGGCGGAAGCAACGTGAGTACCAAGAGACTGGAACGGGTAAGAATGAAGGATGCACTTGGCCCGCTGTGCGTGGGATTCCCTTTCAAATTATAGATCTCCCTTAACGGCCGTTACAGTTAGGTGATTTCCACCCACGGTCTAGGTCATTAAACTTATGTGTATGTAGGCACACGCTGTAAGGAGTATTGAGTCCACCGGTGTTTGTCCTTTTTCTTGGTGTATAGGCAGAGACTGCTCGCGTAAAGCTACAGACCTCAGAGCAATCAGCATAGACTACCAGGGAAGTCTGTCTCTCGCGATCACACTGAGACCTCAGAAGAAAGTTGGTCATTAAGACCGAATACAGAATGATGCACCTTCTGATACTAAGGGTAAGCGGTTGATTACTGCCTGACGTGTGAAAGTGTAGTTGTTAATCGATAATCCTGTTGTGAAACTGCCAGTAGTACCATTTAGGCTTTAGAAGTACAGGATGTTAATATGCACACGTTTAAATCGATTTTTTAAGCAGCATGGAAATGGTATTACACTAACTAGAGAGAGACCTCTAGCATGGTGGCTTTTGAAAAACCCTGCAGTAGGTCTTGTTCAGTAGGAGGATTTAGTAACAGTTTGCATTAAGTGGTGTTAGTGTGTTTCCCATGAGTTATAGAGACAATTCCCTTTTACAATCAGGGTTAGTACCAAATTAATTGCAAGTGAAGATTAGCAGATCTAGAACGAGGCATAGAGGGTTCACCACCTGTAGAATTTAGCAGGTGTGGAGCTGAGTGGTAGCCACAGGCTACTATTTAATAATTGGGAGGCGGCCCGTACGGCAGCGAGCTGTGGATTTTGTATCCACTCTTGTTCAATAGGCTGGAGTCACACTTGGATAGCACGAGTTGTATCAATTGGTGTGGTTTTATATCTACAGATCTTACGTCTACAATGAAGACGGGCCTACATATCCGTCAAAGGGCACTAATTGCTTATGCCAGTACGGTGAGCCACATGTAGGAGATTAATTGCTCCTGCTAGTTTTTGGCTTTTGTTAAATTGTGAACAGTGTCACTAATAGCTGTTTTTCAATGTTGTTTTGTTCCCCACTAGGGTTAAGAAGAGCACCACAAGAAAAGAGTGTTTATAAGTGTTGTTTTAAAATTGTTTAAACCTGTGTTTTTTGTTGATAAATCACTTTCTATTCCCCTGATGAAGTTCTTTCATATTAACAACTGTTTATAAAGAACGAAACATGTCGGGTGTTTTAGGGTGTTGTACATGAACCAACACCTCTCAAAGAAATATTGAGCAGATGAGAACCACATATTTGTACACATGAGGATTCACCTATCAAGGACACTGAATAGGTAAAGAATGTTCCCTACAAGATAGGGACTGACTTTTGTACTCATTAGAGGTATTTATCATGATACAGGGTGAGTTGTAGGTTTTAGATAGCTAGTATTTTAGCAGATTAGTACAAGTAATAGTTCAATGCACTGTGAGGTGTTAGGTATAGTCTTAGCCTATAGACTCCATTGTACTGTCTTTTTTATGTCTTTTTTAAGACTATGACATTTTTTTTACAAAAAGTGTTTATAAAATCTGTTTAGCAGCAGATTAGCCTGTAGCACTTCGTTTTTTGGAACATATGAAATTTGTGCATATTAAAAAATCTTTTTGATATAATAAAATATTACAATTAATTGGTACATTTACCTGTGTAGTAATTGTTTTCTAAGTGGAGTTCTACCATCCTTAGGGGGTGACAACATAGAGACTACAAGATTCTTTTCTTTAGAAGCAGTTGCAAGCCTTTTTTGAGGGGACAAATCTTGGTGTCATTTAAAATGTTCCCCGTGACTTTCTTTTGTTATTTGGAGATCTGATAATGGGCCAATTTTGTTAATGAAGTATTTGAACAGATTAGCCTATTATTAGGTATAAAGCACACGTTTTCTTCTTTTTATCACCTGCAAGAGAACAATGTATGTGAGAGACTCAACGGTCTCCTTAAAGAGAGAATTGCAAAATTGAAATTGACATTGAAGAAGGGATGGCTGTATTGCCTGCCCCTTGCAGTATATGCATTGAGGAATCAGCCTGAGTCAGACCACCACCTCACACCCCACGAATTAGTAACAGGGAGGCGAATGAGAATGCCTTTCTCTCCTCCATCGAGGAGCAGAAGTTATGCCCAGAAGACTGCACAAATGTTAGGACATGAGTTACATGCTTATTTAGCATGTGCGACTGCTATTTTCTCTGTTATTTCCCATCAACTCGAAAGCAAGGAGGGTCAGTCTCAGGACACAGATGAAGACCATTCAGCAACCAGAGCTGTGAAATTACTACCTTTACCTAGACTATTTGTTGGAGATTCAGTTCTAGTGTGTAACTTCACAAGGTAGTGGCACGAGCCCCGCTTTAGTGGTCCTTTATGGTAGAAAATGTTACTACCTCAGCAGTAAAAGCCCAAGAGAGACACACATCTCTACATTTGAATGGCCTTATGCTGGTGAGACCGACGCACTCCCAACCATCAGTTCAGATGCAAGACAAGAAGAAGTTCAGCACATGCAGACACGATCAATGACGAGGAAGAAGGCCATAAAGGTTGCTGACTAAATAAATGCAAGTGTGCATTTGGACTGTGGCTAACCCGGACACTCTTTATAGATATTATAGCAGAAGTGCAAAACTAAGTTCTTGAGTCACAGCAATCTTTTGAATTGGACTTTAGAAAGTATTAACATACTAAACATGCCAAACCTGGAGTTTGAATTTAACGACTGGAAACATGAGCAGTTTTCAGACTCGTTCCTCACTGAGTTTCTGTTCAGATAAATCAATGTCGATGTCCATAGGCTCCTTCTCGCTGTTTTCATTTTTGTTCTTAGAGCTTTTCCTGCTCTTGTTGGGCATAGTACTAATATACATATTTTTCTGCACTATCCTAAAAATGGCCTTGCAATCAGGAGGCTGCTTTTGGCAATAGTTGAACAGATCCTGCAGTTACCTGACCATATAATGGAGTTTCCTGATTAATAAGGTTTTGTCCTTGATTAAAGCAGTATACAGGCATAATGAGGACTGTCGAGAATGGTACCGTTTTGGAAAGTGAGCAAACTCAATGACGTGTGGAGAATAGTCGATTGTAGGGATTCATGTATTGGTGCATAATATATGCATGCTCAGCATTTATTATTGTTTTTCTGATTTTGCTAATCCATTCTGTCTACTTCATTGGTCCAAGCAAGGTAAGTCCCTTCGATCCTTCCCACTCCAGTGACTTATGCAGAATTATCTTTTACAGAAAGACCAAGGCCATTTGTGATTATTCCTACACCTGTGACACCCATTTCTATGACAAGTGTTTCTATGATTCCCCCTGTAGGAAGGACCCTTATTGATACACTTCATGAGCATTATGCACGTACACCCTCTTGATGGGAAGGAGACACGCGAGAAGATGATCATGAATTAAATAATGATCTAGACAGTACAGCCCATTTGGGGAATAACATGTAAAAGGTGGGAGAAAGGACATCCAAGGAGAGTTGCTAAGTTTGTGCTCTCATACCTTATGCCACAGGGAATTCTAAGATATGCATAGCTATAGAAGTAGCAGTCCAGAAAGCTCACTGCCTGACACACTTTGCACTCTGTCAGACGAGAGGTCAGTTCCAGGGTCGAACAACATCCTTGGTATGGGTGACCAAGAAGACAGCTCCAGAAAAAGATGATTATGTGCAAGATTTGAAGACAAGAGAGGGACCCCTCACCAGATATCATGTGATAAGATACAAACAGCCTTGAATGATTGAAGCAGGAATCTGATGGCAAATAAATAAAAAGCTAAATTTTCAAGGAAAGGACCCTGAAGAAATACAAAGATTCAAGGCGAGAGTTCAGCTGCAAATCAAGGGAACAGTGCTTTCTCCGGATGGATCGGAGGAAGGCCTGATTGTGTGCATGCCGCCAGCACTAACCCGACGACCTGACGCAATTGTGTGGTATGCAGAGAATGAATGCACACGTCATTGGCCGAGCATTGCAAAGCTTCTGACATGGGTTGATGATAAAGGAGGACTGTTGCAGATAGTACCTCTAGCAAATGCATCCTTGTGTTTCAGAAACAACAAGGAAGGTTGGAATGAATGAATCAGCAGTGCGGTCGAATTTTCGATGTACCAGTAATGAAGGATGGAATAGTAGTGATAATGGACCGCTACTGGGCCTGTGAATCTGGAGCTTATATGAAGTTGCCAAAGGACTGGGGAGGGCTGTGTTCTATAATCGTCCATGTTCCTGCACTGGCGATTCCAAAGAGTGACCTGAACATTGGAGAGTTTCCAAAAGCAGATGATCATCTAAGGAAGAGGCGATCACTTGAATTTCTCAATCGAACAAAGAGGGAGAACTACTTTTCAGCTAAATCAATAGAAGTCGTTGATGCTATTCCATATGAACACAGGTTATTCAGTCAGACTTCGGCAGTGTTCGCCACAATCTTCATGCCAGGAATTCAGACAAATGGGAATGCAAAGTGGTTGCAAATCATTTGCTAGGACATCCTGCCGACGATCAACACTACCATAAAGGGATTCAATGCTATCAAAGAAGTGTTGAGATGCATAAGACTGATGACACTGCAGAATAGATATGTTCTGGGCATGATTAGAGCTATGGATGTAGATTTTTGTGCCAAAATCGGAGAATCATGTTGCACATTCATACCTTCTCAGGATGACAAGAATGGGACCTTGACAGAGGCCATAACGTTGCTAACGAACTTGCATATCAAGATGGAAGACAAAGTAGAAGATATGGCAGATGACAGCTGGTACGTATCAATCTTCTCATGGGTTCCACAGTGGATGGCGAATATCTTCAAGTTCCTCATAGCATTGTTGGTGATGAATCTGTTTGGATTCTGTGTGATCACAATAATAATCACACAGTGCAAGAAGATGACAAAGAAAGCAATAGGAATAAAGATCATGATCGATGTTGAGTCAGGGTTCGGATTCAAAGCGTTGACAGATGAATAAATCAGAAAATATATAGAAGCAAGTATTCTAGCACCTGAGGGAACGAAGTTCATGTATCCAAGAAACCACAAGAAGTATGTGGGAGGATAGATCTACTGCAGACCGAATGGACAATGTAGTCACATGACGTGGAGTGTTGATGACCATGTAAAATCAGCAGGATCTCTGAAAGGAGTAATGGAGATATGGACTCCAAAGAATAATTTCTTTCAGAAGAGGATGTCTAGATGTGGAAACTGTTGAGAGAGTGGTTGATGAATACATCAGAGTGGGGAGTGTAGAGCAGGAGCCAGGTGCCTCTACCGCAGGTCCAGCCCCCATTTTGCCTATATGTTGGGAGCTGGAAATTGCAACATGCACAATGCCAATGATGGTCCCTATATCGCGAGGTATCCTCAAAACAAGGTATCCATTGAGAAAGCCCTATATGATGTACCCACAGAGAAATATCAGTCTCTTAAAGGAGGTTCCTGAAGAAGTGCGAAGATGAATGAAAGGGAAGACTGGTGATGTCACATGTAGCAGAAATGATGCATCCGAATAGATGCCAATGAAGAAGATGAATAGACCTTATCGAATCTGATGTCAAAGTGAAGAATTGAACAACATTTCATGTGCGGAATGAAGATTGTACATGCAGAGAGCACTGAAGAAAATGCAAGCTGTTTATAATTATACAGATGATGAAACACAAGTAGACTAAGTAATCATGAAGACTGTCTATATGTAGTGAATAGACTACAGGCGGTGCCGCCAATATACATATATATATATATATATATATATATATATATATATATATATATATATATATATATATGTATATAATCTGGATGTTCCACGTCATGCTTTAGCACACTAGGACCCCATGAACAGAAGGGCTGAAAGTGTGGGGCAATAGAAGAAAACAGCTGACAATATGGGAAGATTCGAAAAAGGTTGTCTGGCCCAGTGTCAAGGGTTGGGGCAGCCAAGATACTGGTTATCTATTTGAGAAGATACAATGAACGTGAGAAGCGAGGTAAGCTCATGTTGAGGTGTAATGAAAAAACACTAGAAGCGCCAGTTTTTATTAATTTAATAGTGGTAAATACAAAAGAAAGAGCTCAAACATGGTCTCCTGTCACATGATATAGATGAAAATAGACTTTGGGCAAGCTACACCGAGACTTGAAGATAAGACCATGCTCACACTCCCTTCTATTCTCAGGTGCAGTGATACTTTCCAAGGACACGTTCAAAGACAATGTGAATGGCAGACAGCAGGAGTGATGATGGTTGATGGGCTAATTGGGTGGGCAGGCATGGTCAAGTCCAACCCACCAGCACCTGGGGTACCAGCTTGCATGCTGCTAGCAAGTGGAATATTCCAGAGCGGTAAAAGCATGCCAACCAATCATATAGGGCCACATAGCGAAGAGCCCTATAATTTGAGACCCAATGAAACGTGTATTTTATGACACTGAAGATGACTTGCACTAGGGGTGGGCATAGCTGTCCACCTGACCTTAGAGACCCAATCACAATCCTATCCCCATTAGAAAGTATACCTAGATGTTCCCCGTAGACCAACCACAATCCAATTTAGGCTTTCATATTTTGCCACGTAGTATGACGTCAATGATGATGAGTATTTACTAAATAACTGTGTTTTTTATGTAAATCGTTGAGCGAACGTCTGTTGATGTCTGTTGTACTCTCTGTTTTAGATAATTGATAATAAAACAGCTAAAGATTTGGCAACTTCCTGAGTCAGTCTTATTATTGGCGTAAGACTAAAATCTGCATCCCCATCCATCCCATATAGTGCTACCTTGCTTAAAGGGCCTACAGGTTCAGTAGCACCAGTGGATTCTCCTGGGCTGCCACACCACGTCCTCCACTGGTGGTCTGGACCGGCAGACTTGTGTTCCTCCTCTTCCTCCTCCTTCTCTGCATCTGGTGCCTCATTACCTGCACAAGGACATATAAAGACATGAGAATTCATGTTAATTGTGTCAATAGTAAACATCTGTATCACATTGCTGTCCTGCAACACAATACCAGGCATGTCACCATGAGAGAAATTGCATACACACACTATATACATGAAGCCATCTGATCATGGGGCTTGCAGATTTGCCATAACATTCCATGTTCCTGCCCATGTAGTCAGTGGACACATTGCCAACAGACATGGTTCTCTGAAAGCACATTTTGGCCCATGGTACATCAAACTGTTGACAAATACATGCTAAATTGGCACGGTCATGTGGTTCTGTCACATGCTGTTACATTACATGTCAACACATACACACATATTCACATCCAAGTGCACATCAATCACATGCCACACCAGTGTTGAACTGGAACAGGAAGTGCACACAATGAGGACATGGCCTGAGTGTGGAGTCCCATTTGAGGTATGAGTGTAAGAGTAACACCTAGAAAAGATGTGTGATGTGGAGAGAGTAATGACATGCACTGGGAGATAGGAAGAAGGGACAGTGACATACAAGAGGGACAGAGGGCATGGATCCATCGAGTGTGTGCTGAATGTTGGACGGTAACAGGGATGAATCCTCACAAATATTTTACACCAGGGTCTTTGCCATAGCTGCAGCGGGGATGTGCACAGTGTTGACAAATGCAATGTCACTCATGGCACACTGTGAGGACTACTGGTAATCTTCATGAACGTTATCTGTAGCATGGAACCACCTACGTACATGTGTGAATAGACAATATACACCATGCAGTGCATGTTTTATAACACGTGCTTTAGATATAAGCACTTGTCTAGCAGAGCAGAGTCACTGACATCAAGGATGCAACTAACTAGATGGCACGTTGTGGTAGCATGTTGAATATGTTTTTTGTTTATGCTGGTGGGGGATGACTACTGTCATAATGAATGCCATGTGCAACGTATGTATGACACATGGGTTGTATACACTCTAGAGTACACTCGGGATGAGTCTGTACACCATGACATGGTTCAGCCAGGGCAGTCATTAAAATGCAGGCAGAAGCGCAAAACACAATCATACATCTTGGTTTTGTTTCCCTACATGTACTCTGGATACACAAGCTTGGTCACACACTGGACGTGCCCTCCGCAGGCCTCCTATGCCTTGCACCTGATCCATATGAATGAACTGGGTCACAGCTTGTTCATTCATGACATGCTGCCAATGCAACATATGCTGAGCAGGTGTATGTGTCCTCCCTGGTTGCAGCCACATGTCACGCTGGTGATCAGCCACGTAGTCCACGAGGATCTGGAGTTCTTCACACTGAAGTTCCTCTTCCTCACCATGCCGGGGTCCTGTGCTATGCTATGGGGTTGAGCCTCTTCCTGCTGTGCAGGCTTTGCCATCTTCCACATGGTGCTGACCCTGTGTGGCTGGGACCACTCAGGGCACCAGATGCTGGACCACTAGTGGCCTGGGCCATGGCATTAACCACTGATACTGGGACAGCAGCTTCTACTGCACACCCCTTACACTTCTGGGCAGTGACAGCAGATTTCACTGCATGTCCCTTACAATTATAGACAGGGACAGCAGCTTCCACTCCTGGTCCCTTAACCCTTGGTGGGGGTGGGGGAGGCAGCAGCTTCCACTGCTGGTCCCTGAACCCTTGGGTGCAGACAGCAGCATTCGACTGCAGATCACTGTACTCTTGGGGGAGGGGACAGCAGCTTCCATTGCTGCTCCCTAGACCCTTAGGGGGAGGATATCAGCTTCCACTGCAGGTCCCTGAACCCTTGGGGTGGGGGCAAAGCTTCCACTGCATGTCCCTTTCCCTTCTGGGCAGTGACAGAAGATTTCACTGCCGGCCCCTTACCCTTCCGGACAGGGACAGCAGCTTCCACTGCTGGTTCCTGAACCCTTGTGGGGGAGGACAGCAGCTTCCACCGCCTGTCCCTGAACCCTTGGGGGGAACAGCAGCTTCCACTGTAGGTCCCTGAACCCTTGGGGGGACCGCAGCATTCACTGCACATCCCTTACCCTTGTGGACAGGGACAGCAGCTTCCACTGCCGTTCCCTGAACCCTTGGGGGGAACAGGGCTTCCACTGCCGGTCCCTGAACCCTTCGGGGTGGACAGCAGATTCCACTGCCGTTGGCTGAATCCTTGGTCGGGACAGCAGCTTCCACTGCCGGTCCCTGAACCCTTCGGGGTGGATAGCAGATTCCACTGCCGTTGGCTGAATCCTTGGTGGGGAGGACAGCAGCTTCCACTGCCAGCCCCTGGACCCTTGTGGGGGGGGACAGCAGCTTCCGCTGTAGGTCCCTGAACCCTTGGGAGGACAACAGCATTCACTGCACATCCCTTACCCTTGTGGACAGGGACAGCAGCTTCCACTGGCGTTCGCTGAACCCTTGATGGGGAAAGCAGCTTCCACTGCAGGTCCCTGACCCCTGGGGGGACAGCAGCTTCAATTGCAAGTCCCCAAACCCTTGGGGGGGCAGAAGCTTCCACTGCACATCCCCAACCCCAGCGACCGCTGCCACCTTTCCCTCTTGGGGCCTTTCCACTCATGTTCTAGGTGTACTTGAACAATGGAAGGAACACCAAGCAATTGTTCTGGGCAATTTGAGTGAGGGGACAGTGTACGTGATGGAAAACATACTTCTGTGGTCCAGCAAGGCTCAAAAGTACCCCTGGTAACACAAATACAGGACGTGTAACACATAGGCACCCCATAAATATACAAAAATTGCATAAGCGAGACCTTGATAGCTTCCATAAAAATAAAAAGCATTATGCAATATGCAGTGGCACCCAGCAACACAAAAAATGCATATGTGAAATCTGGAAAGCTACTGTAAAGGTAAGAATGGAGGTACGCTATACACAGGGGCACCCAGATTATGAAAAATGCGCATGAGTCTCATTGTTAGCCTAAGTTTGTACTGTCCCAGAAGTGAACAAATTGCATGACACCCCAACAATTGCAGTAATCCACTTGTCCATCTACTCCCAATCGCACGTATGGTTGGATTTGCTTCTACACATACTTCTACACATACTTCCAAATGTGGTGTACTCAACACCAGCGCACAGCGCGTGTCACGTAAGTTACGCGCTGAGGTTCTTTCCTCGGATGTCATGTGTCCGCGCTAATTTCGAACGTGCAAAGTATTCATCACTCTGTTTCCGTCTTCCCACACGTTAGACACAGAGGACCAACGCTCCTGCATACAAATGTTTAAACCTGCCTCCTACTCCCCTGAGCTGCCTCCTACTGAGCCATCTGTTGCTGCCTGCCCAGTGTGTGTGTCTGCTACCCACCTGCCCTGCATTTTGAGTGCCTGCTGTCCAGCCATTGTCAGTGCTCCAGTCCATGGCCCTGTGACCACCTCAGCTGATTCACCGGACTCCCAACATGCCATACCATCATCACCGCTCCACGGCCCGTCTCTAGGACCACCTTGCCCACCCACACCTGCCTTTGGGGTTGCCATGTCATCAGCAACATCATCTTCTGACCAGAGTGGCAACCCCATGGAAGCGAGGCAGATGGCTGTCAACATCACTGCCAAGGAAGTTGACATCGTGGTGGAGCAGGTCCTGGGTAATTATGATGCCCTCTTCAACCCATCGATGCAACGCACTAAAGATGGATGTCAGCAGATCTGGAACGGGATAAGGGATGCCATCAACGCAGAGGGGGTGGCATTGCAGACCTTCAAGACCATGCACAAGTGCTGGGAGGACCTTAAATCCAGGACCCACAGCAAGGCCCTGTGCTTCCTCCAGGCCGGTGCCACCATAGAGGGGTGCAGGTGCCGGTTGAACATCACCAACATTCGTGTCCTGCAGACATTTTACCAGGCACTGCACACCCAGGTCTCCGAGATGCACCAACGTCTCGAGTCGTCTGGTGAGTATCCATGTGTTGCTATGCGCCACAGTCATGTGAATGTTCCTGAATGTTGGGAGTGAGCATCTTAGGGTTTCAGCAAGTATGCCTCTGGTACGTATGTCTGCGTGCATGCCCCTGACAGTGCTCTCCATGTGTGCATTGAACCATATGTAATTATAATGAGATGTCAGTTGCATTGTGTGTTGTACTGCTGCCTTTCAGATTGTGCACGTGTTTTGTTACTTGTGTCTGAGACATGCTGTTGTGACAAGTGTGACAGTTAAGGTAGTGTTGGCCACATCATGTGCATGCGTGGTGTTCATGTGTATATGTCAAAGATGGGAATGTGTGACTGGCCATCACTCATGGCTTGATGCAACACATGCATTTCAATGTATGACCTAGTCATGTCACGTGATTATGGTTGATGGGACTCTGATGTTATTGCTCTTCACACTGCTTGTGGACTCTCAGTTGATGTGTGTGCATGACATGTGTATGAGCACATGATGCATATGTGTGTAGCATACACAATTGATTGGTTGTGACAGTGGCACGTACCCTGATGTGAAAGTCTGTGGTGATGGATACACATGTATGTGGATAGCATATCCATGTGTGTGGTGGTGGAGGATGATGGTTGTTCCCTTGACTAGTGAACCTCATGTGAATGTTTGTATTGCAATGCGCACATTGGTGTAGTACACTGATGTTTGTGTTCTGAATCTCCTTTTCAACAGTTGCATAGGAAGAAGAGGGCGGAACTGTGCTGTGGAGCATGGCAGCAGGGATGCCTCCACCAGGCAGAGGCGCAAGGCCCAGCCATACCCCTATGACAGCACATCGTCTAGGAGAGAGGTGGCTGGGGCCGTGCCGGGATTATTGGGCAATGCTGCTGGAGTAAGTCCAAGAGGATGAAGGTAGGAGTGGACTCCTCTGCAGTTCGGGGGCGACAGTTGATGCAACACAGGGTCCATCCAGTGCTAAATATGCCCCAGAGCCATCCAGGTTGGCAGGGGTTGAGGGGGAGGAGGTGGCTTTAGAAACACAGCCCATGGGGCCAGGCGGGGGTGATGAGTTGGGCGTGACTACTACAGTCCTGTCCCTGGGGTATGAGGTTGTGCAGGCCAACCTTGCAGTGCCTGTACAAAATCCTGTCCCTGGGCCAGCGGATGCAGCTGCATGACCTACTGGCATGCCTCAACCCAGATCCAGCCCCTCGTGTTGGATGTGTACATGCAGACCGACACCCCAATTCCATCCCCTGTTGCCATTCAGGATATTGTGGTGACCCTGCAGGTCAGTGTGGTGAGGTGTACAGCCATCACACTTGATGATGTGCAGGCTTCTCGCAGACTGCTTGCACGTCATCATGATGAAGTATGCCATCTCCTCATGTGGCTTGCAAAACTTCTGGACCAGTTTGTGCTGCGTGGGCTGTTTAGTAATGCAACCCCCTCCTCTTCTTCCTCCTCTCTGTGCCAGTCATCCTCTGGGGCGCCTTCCAGGCCCACATACCACCAGGGGCCCCTGTGCACCATTTCCACCCATTTTGCCCAGTCTGGTGGAGCCAACATCCCTGCCTTGGGTATCGAGGATCAATCGGCTGATGTGGCCACTGTGGCGATCTGGACACCGACTGGAACATCTGCAATGGAGGGACAGCAGGCACCCACGAGCAGGGTATGGGCCGTAAACTGCAGGGTATCGTCATCAGCCCAGAGGGTGTACACACGAAGCAGGAACCGGACGCGGTGGCAGCATCAGGCTTTAAGGAGGAGAATATTTTTCTCAGCGCCAACCATCACCAGGGAGCAGGTGCACGGTGTGAGGCAGGATGCAAACGTGGAACTCAGACAGAGGATGTCTTCCGTGTTCATCCGCTATGCCCAGTGAATAGGAGCAGCGAGGCAGCGGGTTCAGCAGGCTAGGGTTATGATGGCCAGGGCTGCAGTTGTGCTGCGTCGGGCAAGGAGGAGGGCTGCCATCCTGCAGACAATTTGCAGAGAGGCGGAGGGGATGGAGAGACATAAGCTGGAGGCCCTGCAAGTCCTCTCGGAAACAACGGAGGTCCACCTGGAGGAAGTGGATGCAGCGCTGGATGATGCTCTGGTGGAGAGTCTGAGCAACATTGGTGAGGCGGAGATGGACTAGCCCGCTGCCTGTGTATATAGTTATTTAGGTGTAGGTTTCCTTTTATTTTTTGGGATTTTCACCAGACTATTAGAACATTCCTTCACCTTTTGTACTGTATATAGTTATTTAGGTGTAGGTTTCTTCTTCTTGGACATTCCTTCCCATTTTTCATTGTATATAGTGTTTTAGGCATAATGAGTATATTTCTTTAGTAAATTCACATGGACAGCTTTATTTTTTGTTCACATATTTATGATGTAAATATTTATTGATGCTGTATCTTTTTGTTTGTCCTATTCCTCGCTTCTTGCTGTGTGGGCCTGTTTGCTAGTTCTATTTTGAGGCAGTGCTTCTCTCCATTGGGAGTCATGTGTCTGGTTGCGTGCTTGCTTGTGTATTGTTGTTGCTGGAATGGTTCGTGATGACAGGATGCAAATGTGGCTGACAGGTGGTGGTGTGTCAACTAGACGGATGGGCGTGCACTGTCTAATTGTATTTCCTTTGACATGTGCTGCATCACCCAGTGTTTGGCTTCACTGTGGTTGGGGCAGAGGGAGGTGGGCTGACTGTGGGAGTGTTCCATGGTCAATGTCATTGCACATGACTTTGTTGTTGATGTGTAACACACATGTCATGCATACACCTTCAGCAGCATGTGGAATCACACAATGCCTTCTCAGGTGTTGGCCAACCTCTACCACTGAAATGCAGTAGTGCCACATTTTTGATATTCCACACATTCTGCACAATTCACCAGACTCTGTGAGTCATGCACTCTCTGACTGCCCTATCCATCACACATGCCTGGATCTATCATGTGATAGTTCCCTAACAGGTTTTTTGTGACCCAGCTCACTCATGCTCAGGCTGTGACACGCCTGCCCATTGTTTGTGGATGTATCACACATTGATGATATGGTTGCTTCTGTCATGGACACACATCTGGTCACTGAGCTTTGATGCCATGGCATTGTCGCATGGCCAGCAGGAATCGGTTTTACCAATCACTTGTCACATGTGCATGTTGGGGGATGATTAAGGCCAGAAAGGGTGTGTGAGCAGATGCTCCATTCATGGATGTAGCTCTGGTGAATGCAGTTATTTTGATTTGCAGAATACATGTTGATGATGTTAATCATGCAGCCGTCACACCACAGATGTTCAGATGAGCAACAGACGATCATTGCAGTGATGATGTGTCATAGTGTCAGGGTGTTAGGACAGTTTTTCTGAAGTCCAACTAAGGGCTTAGTAAAACCATTCAACTGAGGCAGTACAAGACTCCCCTCTTAGTATAAGGCTGTACCACCTTATTATATGGTAGCGTAGACACAGCAGCCAGGCTTACCATAGGAGGGAAAGATGGCTGTAGAATCAGTACAAGTGAAATTGTCATACAAATGATCCAAAGAAACACTGAAACACTATGGGCCTCATTACGAGTATGGAGGTAGCCTTCCCGCTAAAAGCGGCATGGCTACCCCATACCGGGTACCAGGTCTGGGTCCCGCAAAAGGGGATTTACCGGGCCATTCCGACCTTGGTGGGCCCGGTAAATCTCTTTCGCGGGACCCGGATCCGGTGCATCCCCATTCACATTGAGCCCCCATAGGGCTCAATGGGAATGGGGAGGATGCTAACAACAGGCCCGATAATGACAGGCCTGTTGTTAGCATCATGGACTGCTAGCGGGCCCCGCTAAGGAGGCCTGGTCTGACCAGGCGTTCCTTGGCGGGACCCACAGCAGTCCTCGTAATAGGGTGGCCCGTAATGAACGGTGCCTGTCCCTTACCTGCACTGTTCATTACGCGGCCACCAGGGTCCTAATGAGGCCCAATGTATTGTAAAAATAAAGGATTAGGCCCAGATAAATCAAGGGGTAAGTAAGTACTAACACATTATATGAAATCACAGTATAAAAACACAACACTATACTTGAAAATACGCAGACCCATGTATAGACCTTATGTGAAGAACCCAAGAGTAGTTCTAGGAAAGTCAAAACCTTTTCATACGCATTCGGTATAGGTCAAGCCTATTCTTGGGGAGTAAAAGCCAATGGTTACTTTTTACAATTACATTCAGTAATGCAAGGGCATTAGACCATTCCAGTTGTATAATGATTCTCAGTACAAATCAATTAATCAGTCAACTGGACAATATACTTTGATGAATAGTGAAACACTTATTCTAGGTGCAGTAAACACCTATAACTACTTTTGTCATAACACACAGTTATACTAGGTGAGTAAACCCTAAGGATGTAATATACAACTACAGGTGCTTTTGAAATCAGTGAACCCCAGATTGAGGTAAGCAGTAACTCTTTTAACTTATTTTGGATGGCGCACAGCTAACACAGGGTAAGTAAAACCCACATACTGTCATGACCCTCACCCAAAACCCCCTCTGGCAAACCCATTGGCCAGGTGGAGTCAGGACTCGGGCCTCTAGAACCTGGCATCCTTTTCCAAAACCCTCTTGGGGCCACTCCTGGCGCATATGGCGCCAGGCTCATACACCATGAAAAACATGTGCTTGGGAACTACTTAATGTGTTATCAGCCAACATGGAGGCATCCACATAGCTTGGTCCCAAAGAACCAAGCTATGCGGTCTAGTGTTTTGGGTGTGGCAGCCTAGGGACTACTTTACCTGGACTATTTTGTTGGGGCTATTTAAACCACACCCGAGCAAGACAACACGCTTCGCGTTACTTTGCAGCTTGCAACGTGACGCTCACCGTGTCCAGCTATTCCCTCGAACCTCGGAGAAGCGTAACCTGCAAGGAGACAAAAGGAACATCATTAGGAGCAGCATCTTACCTGCAGTCTTCATCTTTAGCCACTCGCAGCTACTGAGAACAGCTTCCTCGAATCGCACGCCTCCCGGACAGAACAACCTGAAAGAGGAAGATAGAGGCAACATTAAAGAAAGCAGTAGAGACATTTGCAAGTTACGAACTGCTCAAAAGGCTTAGCTGGCTGGTCGCCTCTCGGCTGGCACCACTCTGGACATTCCACTCGCGCTGAAGAACACTGCGACCTACAAGGCAGGAAAACACAAGTTAGCAAAGGCAAGACTTTGCAGTGCTGCACATAGTGCTTACTTACCGCATCATAGCGCTCTTAATACACCATCATTGACCAGCGGGGCTCAACCAAGCCAGTTTGCCGCGCTGAAGCACCGCATACCTAAGGGAGAAAAAAGAGACATTTTTAAACAAAGAAAGGGCATGCAGGATAGCAACAAAACTAAAGAACAGCAATATGACCTACCTGAACAATATCAAACGGGCCGGCGTCAGTGAAGTAACTGGACTGCACACGCCCATGAAAGACAACGGGCCCCTGCAAAGAAGGCAGGACGGAGAGCATGCCTAACTCTACCACAAGGTGAGGAAAGGGCCCCAGAGGGGCTGAAATCATACGGGGGTGGGGGGAGGATACTTACCCCGGTCGGTCAGCCTTGAACACAGTCCTCCTGTATTTTAGGCAGAACCTTCCCCACAGACCACATCTTGGCAAAGCTGAGAAGCAACCAGTGAGTAACCCGGCTGGGTGGTGTCCCTGTGAATTCCAGGTGAGCGTTACACATACTTTGTTTAAACTCACAATGGGGGCGGAAAGTAAAACCCAATGTTACACTTTTTCTGAATGACTCAAAGTTATTCTAGGTAGGCAACAACCTAATGTAGACTTATTAAGGACAGGCTAGCAGCAAGTCAGGGGAAGCAAGACCCAGTTGGGGTACACTCATAGAATTATCCTCAAGGGCTAATCTGGTGATACCAAACCTTTACTTTTGAGAAGAGGCACAACCTAATCACAGGAGAGTAAAATACCTTCACATCTACTTTCTATTAGACTGGCAAAACAGTTGCTAAGAAAGAAAAGATGTTAACCATACTTTTAAGAATAGTGCATCACACATTCAAGATCAATAAGAACGTTTGTAACTGTTCAATCTTAGAATTAGAGTTACCATCCAACTCTTTACAAATAAGTAACTTTTAAAACACGTATTCTCTTTTCTAGGCAGGAGTCCCAATCCCTTGACAGTCTATCCCTTATTCTTGGAACATGAATGTTCTCAATGGCAGAAGGGGGGTCACTAGGACTAGTGACCAACAGGCAGTGTCAGAATAGGTTCTTTAGTAGCAAAAGTTAGAGTTCCTTAGGAAAACTGGGCAAACAGGTAAGTATTTCACTTTAGAGTTAGAAGAGGGTCCAGGGGCTTCGCAGAAGACACCCTAGCAGGATTCTAGCAGAGCGGGCCTGGGTGCACTGGACGAGGGACCTCCCAATCACAGAAAACACCACTTAACTACACAGAAATCCTAACAGGCTTAAGGAAAGTACATACCCAAGCCAACACAGTACCTCAGTATTGAAGAAGATTTATCAGCAGGAGAACTTCAGGGTCGGCAGCCAAATACCCGGTCAATGGATTCCTTGTTCTGGAGACTGAAAACAAGACCTCATAAGGGTCTTTGTAGCAGGGATCGATGAAGAAGGCTCTAGGCATGGTGGTTCTGCAGATTTGGCGCCTTTTCAAAGAGCACAGAAGAAGACAGAAAATCGTGGTTGAATTCTCATCATTACAAAGGCCCAGCACTCTGGTGAGGGGACCTTTTGGACTCGATTTGTATCACTGGAGATCCACGAGGATGCCCACGAAGTTTCAGTGAGCTTTGGAATTCGGAAGACTGTGCACTGCACGATGGCTTGAGGTCCCAGGGTATTGGGGTATTGCAACAACGCAAGGTTGCAGAAATGCGTGGGATGGCTCAAAATGCAGATCTTCTTGAGTCTAGTGGGTTTCACCAGCCTCTGGGTCGTTTTCAGAGATCCCAGGTCGATTGGAAGGAAGGGCTACAGCAGGTTCCGGTTACGCAGCAGGCTCTTCAGTCACTGAAAATAGTCTCAGCCGCTTTTCGTTCATCTTCCTCTTTGGATTAAGTTCCAGTGGTCTACATATCTTCAGCTTCTAGGTTCGCAGTATTTATCAGGAATTACAGCACAACATCTGCATTCTCTCCCCGCATTTTACAAGAAGGGGCGGTCAGGTTGTCCAATCAGGACAGCCAGCCCCCCACTGGGATATGTCCCCATTCAAACAAGGCATAAGACAAAGGGCTGGGGAGTTTTTGACTCCTCCCTCACTTCCTGTTCTCACAGACAGACTGGAGCCTGGGCGGGGAGTCCAGGGAACTCCCGCCGAAGACAAAGATCACACAAAGTAATTTCCTGCCCTAGGTGTCAGGGGAAGGAATAAGAAACAAGAAGAAACAATAAAATGGAAAAAAAAGAAGACAGGGACCATTTTGGTAAAAATGAACACCCTTAGGTCCCTTTACTGCAGCTGTGAACCCAGCCCACAGTAAAGGTGCACCATATTAATATAAGGTATCAGTGCCACCAGCCATTGAAGGTAAGCTTGTCACTGTAACAGAATTGTTACAGTTTTAGTGTGACACAGGATACATTGCATCTCCCCAGCACTCCACATAAGGTGGGGTGTGCTGGTTTCACTAAATAAAATGTAAAATGGATCCAACGATCCTTTCTATCCTTGGGAACTGTAGTTCACTCAAGGTTAGCACAAGAAAGTTAAAAGGGGAGCCCCTAGGGCAACCCAGCAACTACAGGCACGTATTGCCAATAAGTTGTTAAAGATAATAACTTTAAAAAGAAACTATGGAGAGTCTTTAAAATGACACCCATAAAAAGAGTTAAAGATTATGTGAGTGTGGAAAAACGTTCCCACTCACTGAGGTATTATTGAAAAATATCCCACTAATAAAGCAAAAAGTTCTGGCGTTTAACCAGGAAAGGGAGATTTACCAGTTCTGTGCAAATTTTACCTAACACAGGTTACTGCCTGCAGGGGGCGTCACAGGTGAGTGTGCTTGGGGGTGGTGTCCCTTCTGGAGGGGGCTGCCTGCAGGGGGTGTCACAACTGAGGGGGCCTTAGGGTGGTGTCCCTTTTGGAGGGGGCTGCCTGCAGGGGGTGTCACAGGTGAGGGGACCTGGATGTGGTATCCCTTCTGGAGGGGGCTGACTGCAGGGGTTGTCACGGATGAGGGGTGCTGGGGGTGGTGTTCCTTCTGGAGGGGGCTGCCTGTAGTAGGTGTCACAGGTGAAGGGACCTGGGTGGTGTCCCCTCTGGAGGGGGCTTCCTGCAGGGTTTGTCACAGGTGAGGGGTGCTGGTGGGGTGGTGTCCAGTCTGGGGGGGGCTGCCTGTGGGTAGTGTCCCTTCTGGAGAGGGCTGCCTGCATGGGGTGTCAGAGGTGAGGGGTGCTGGGGGGTGGTGTCCAGTATGGAAGGGGCTGCCTGGGGGCGGTGTCCCTTCTGGAGGGGGCTGCCTGCAGGGGGTGTCTCAGGTGAGGGGTGCTGGGGGATGGTGTGCCTTCTGGAGGGGGGTGCCTGCGGACTAATCACAGGTGAGGGGGTCTGGAGGAGGGCTCCCTTCTGGAGGGGGCTGCCTGTGGATGGTGGCACAAGTGAGGGGTGCTGGGGGGTGGTGTTATTTCTGGAGGGGGCTGCCTGCAGCAGGTGTCACAGGTGAAGGGGCCTGGGTGGTGTCCCCTCTTCAGGGGGCTTCCTGCAGGGTTTGTCACAGGTGAGGGGTGCTGGTGGGGTGGTGTCCAGTCTGGAGGGGGCTGCCTGTGTGTAGTGTCCCTTCTGGAGGGGGCAGCCTGCAGGGGGTGTCAGAGATGAGGGGTGCTGGGGGGTGGTGTCCAGTATGGAAGGGGCTGCCTGGGGACGGTGTCCCTTCTGGAGGGGGCTGCCTGCAGGGGGTATCTCAGGTGAGGGGTGCTGGGGGATGGTGTCCCTTCTGGAGGGGGCTGCCTGCAGGACTAGTCACAGGTGAGGGGGTCTGGAGGAGGGCTCCCTTCTGGAGGGGGCTGCCTGTGGATGCTGGCACAGGTGAGGGGCCCTGGGGGTGATGTCCCTTCTGGAGGGGCCTGCCTGCATGGTGTGACACAGGTGAGGGGGTCTGGGGATGGTGTCCCTTCTGGAGAGGGCTGCCTGCAGGGCCTGTCACAGGTGAGTGCGCCTGGGGGTGGTGTGCCTTCTGGAGGGGCTGTCTGGAGGGGGTGTCACAGGTGATGGGGGCTGGGGATGGTGTCCCTTCTGGAGGGGGCTGCCTGCAGGGGTTGTCACAGGTGAGGGGTGCTGGGGGGTGTTGTCCCTCCTGGAGGGGACTGCCTGCAGTGCCTGTCACAGGTGAGGGGGCCTGGGGGTGGTGTCCCTTCTTGAGGGGGCTGCCTGGTGGGGTTGTCACAGGTGAGAGTTGCTGGGCGGTGGTGTCCAGTCCGGAGGTGGTGGGCTGGGGGTGGTGTCCCTTCTGGAGAGGGCTGCCTGCAGGGGGTTTCACAGGTGAGGGGTGCTGGTGGGTGGTGTCCCTTCTGGAGGGGCTGCCTGCACTGGGAGTTACAAGTGAGGGGGCCGGGGGGGGTGTCACAGGTGAGGGGGCCTGGGGATGGTGTCCCTTGTGGAGGGGTCTGCCTGCAGGGGACGTCACAGGTGAGGGGGCCTGGAGGTGGTGTTCCTTCTGGAGGTGGCTGCCTGCAGGGGTTGTCATAAGAGAGGGGTGCTGGGGGGTGGTGTCCAGTCTGTAGGGGGCTGCCTGGGGGTGGTGTCCCTTCATGAATGGTCTACCTGTAGTGGGTGTCACAGGTGAGGGGCAATAGAGAGGTGGTGCCCCTTCTGGAGGTGGTTGCCTGCAGGGGTTGTCACAGGTAAGGGGCATTAGGGGTGGTGTCCCTTCATGAGGGCGCTGTCTGTGGGTGGTGTCACAGGTGTGGGGGCCTCGGATTGGTGTCCCTTCTGGAGGTGGCTGCCTGCAGGGGTTGTCACAGGTGAGGGGTGCTGGCTGGTGCTATCCAGTCTGGAGGGGGCTGCCTGGGGGTGGAGTCCCTTCTGGAGGGAGTTGCCTGCAGGGGGTGTCAAAGGTGAGGGGTGCTGTGGGTGGTGTCCCTTCTGGAGGAGGCTGTCTGCAGGGTCTGTCATGGGTGAGGGGGCCTGGGGTTTGTGTCCTTTCTGGAGGGGGCTGCCTGCAGGGGGTGTCATAGGCGAGAGGGCCTGGGGGTGGTGTCCCTTCTGGAGGGTGCTGTCTGCAGGGGGTGTCACAGGTGAGGGGTGCTGGGGGGTGGTGTCCAGTTTGGAGGGGGTTGCCTGTGCATGGTGTCCCTTCTGGAGGAGGCTGCCTGCAGGGGGTGTCACAGGTGAGGGGTGCTGGGGGCTGGTGTCCCTCTTTTATTCACATCTCTACCTCTGCTGACTCTTGTCCCTTGCTAACCAACAACTCCCTGCACGAGCCCTGTATACCTGCTTTTGCCTCATTAAAGATACTGATACTACTGCATTCCTTTCTCATGCTCAGACTACTGCCTCCTCTCGACGGATTCCTCATCTCTAATCCCCAAATCTACCCTTCCCTGATTTTGTACCTCACTTCCCTTATCAATGTCTCTCTTTCTCTACTTCTTCCATTCCGAATCTCTTTAAACATGCTATTATCATTCCTGTCTTAAACACCTTAAAGAAGACTTCTTTTCATCCTCCCCATCCCTCTTATTTCTGGTCAGTCTCTTTTTTTAAATTCCTTTCCAAACTCTTGGATAGATTTGCTTACTCCCAAATCTCTACTCATCTTAATCGCTATTCTCTCCTGTGTTCAACTCAATCTGGTTTTTGTCCTGCACATTGTACTGAGACTGCTCTCCTCCACATCATCAACTCACGTCTTCCTGTTTGTCTCACGAAACTCTTCCCAATCCTCATTCTCCTAGATCATTCCACTGTGTTTGACACTGTTGATCACACAACCCTATTCTCTTCTCTTGCTTCTCTTAGTTTCTCGGATTCTGTCTTTCAATTGTTCTCCTCCTACCTTTTGGTATGCACCTTCTCCATCTCCTGGGTTGTAAACACCTCTTATCCACTCCGCTACGCTTTCCCACAGGGTTCTATTCTCAGCCCCTTACTATTCTCCATCTATACTATATCCCTTGCCTCACTCATGGACTCCTTTAATATTTCATGCCATTTCTATGCAGATGATTCTCAGATCGTCTTTTCTTTCTCCACTTTCTCCGAAACTCTCCACTCTTCTTTTTTTGCCTGTCTGTCTGCGGTCCAGTCTTGGAAGTCTACTCTTTTTTCCCACCTTATCCCTTAAAAAACCGAGATCCTTTTCTTCCCCCATACTCTCATTCATCCCCAAACTCTGGAACTCTCTGCCAAAGCTCATTTTCTTCCATCCCGCTCTTCTGCTTAATACTCTCTCTGACCTTTGACAACATAATTTCATTTACTGTGCCACTTTATATAATTTGCTGTACAATGCTTTGGAGAAAGGATTTTTTTTTTTTTTTTTTTTATTTGAACTTTACTCAGTAAAGACTGAGTTTTGTCAAAAACCTTCTCTATGTTGCATATCATAACAGAAAGCGAACCCACAAATGGTAGCTTCTCACAAAAATCTCCCCTAGAGGGTGGCAAACCGGGCCACAGTCCAAGTCCTAAACCTTGTCTGGGAAGCTAAAAGGCCTCATTCAGCAGCGTCAGAGACCGTCACCAAAGTACTTTCAGTCCGAAGACTGTTAATTTGTTCAAATACTAGGTCGATGAGTTTGGCCAGAGCCAGGGTCCATCTTGTCTTCTCACCCGATATCAGTCTATTCCATAGTTGATCTACTTGGAAAATCCACATATTTTGGGCCAGGCAGGGGAGGTAAAGCCTTCTGTTTTCCATTGTGTTGGGACACTCGACCACAAGATGTTTTAAAGTCTCAGTAGCGGACTCGTTATTACATAAACGGCAGCGGCTTTCGGTTCCATTTCTTCTTAAAATTATGATCTCTCTCGTAGGGAGGAGGTTGAATCTGGCTCTCATGACAGACATTCTCAGCTTCTTATTTGGAAACTTTACACAGTACTGGAGCAGTTTTTTCCCCTTGTTGAAAGTGGGTGGGAGATGTTTCAGGAGTTTGTTTTCCACCGCCTTTTCTGTTGTCACAATCCAGTCCATGTTTTCCGTCTTTTTTTTAATTCTTTCTGGGTTTTCTATTAGCTCTTTCTCGGTGCATTCAACTTTTCTCAGATCATTCTTTCTCGCTTCCACCCATTTATTCAAAGCCGTACATTTGCCTAAATCAATTTCTTCCCGTATGGTATTATAAATGGGTAGGGTGTCAGACATGATGATTCGTCTGTAGAGGCGCAAGGGGCTTTGATCCACTGTCGATGCTAATGATATGAGCCCCAAATCTCTCCTTATGGCTGGCATGGCGGTAGATTTGGGTAGGCCTAAGACCATTTTCCAGAGGTGGCCTTCCATTTTGCTCCAGATGTTGCGCTGGAGATATAGCACACACTCCGTACCATAAGTCAGAGCCGGAACAACCTTAGTGTTATAGAAAGTTATAGCCGGGATCAGGGAGAATTTGCCATATTTGCGGTCTACTGCTCTGGTTTGCGTAGTCAGTCTTTTCACTTTTTCCCAGAGTTGGTCAACAAGGCTCTTTTTCCGCACCTGAACTGTCTAATTGAATCCCCAGATATTTAAAGTTGGTTACGATTTCAATTTTTGACTCGTCCAGGAAGATCTTTAGATTTTTCGTCTTTTTGCAGGGGACTTTCTCGAGCACCATGACCTTTGTCTTTGATTTGTTAAGTTCCAGCTTATTTTCCAGGATGTAGGCCTCCAAATTACGGAGTTTTCTTTGCAGGCCCACCTTCGTCTGGTCGATCACAATGATGTCATCTGCGTAGAATAACCGTGGGATCTCGGTTTTCCCGATTTTGTGGGGAAAAGATGGAATTCTTTCTTCGGAGAGTTGATAGTCACCCAAGAAAGCTGTGAACAGTACCGGTGCCAAAGGACATCCCTGCTTTATTCCTCGTTTAACATTTATCTCCTCTGAGAGCATGCCCTGATTGTTGAGTTTAACTCTTATTTTGGTGTTCGAATGGAGCGCTTTTATTGGCTCTAATATTTTTGCCGGGCAGTTCCAATCTTGAAGCTTCGTCCACAGGCTTTTTCTGTCGATCTTATCAAAGGCCTTTGAGAGGTCCACGAATGCCAAATATACTTTAGGCGCCCCCTCTTTGACTTTGGCTTTCATGATGTTAAGTATGAGAAGGTTGATTGATGTACACCCATTTTTCTGGAAGCCAGTTTGAAGCTGATCTTTGGCCTGGCTGACTTTTTCCCAAGCTCGAATATGGACGAGTAGCAGGGTCGCGTAGATTTTACCCAGAATGTCCAAAAGGGCGATTGGTCTATAACTCGCCGGTTCTTGTCTCGGTCCCTTTTTATAAATCGGGACAATGACTGCTTTCTGCCATGATTCCGGCACCATGTTGGTTCTACCACATTCCGAATAGATACCACTGATCATTTCAGCCCATTTTTTTGGGAACATTTTCAGGTCCATGTTGGAGAGTCCATCAGGGCCCGGTGCTCTAGATGTTTTCAGGTTCCGTATGGCTGTTTCGATGTCCATAGTATTAGACAGATCGACCCACGTTATCACTTGGTTTTGCTTTGCCCCTTGGCTATCACTGGTGGGGCAGTCGAATTCAGCCGTAAAATATTGGATCCAATTTTCTTCCGCTACAGCATTTCCCATTGCGGTGGACAGGGGCCTGTTCATCTCTTTTATTAAACCCCAAAAGTCACTAGATTTTTTTGTGTGAAGTTTTTGCATCATCGCCTCGGCATCGTTTTGGTACAGAGTGGCTTTGTGATGTTTATGCCAATTTCTGTAGCTTAAATTTTTCTTGCGCCAATTTTCCCAATCAAGCTCATCGTTGGATTTCTTAGCTTTTCTTCGCAAACGACGTACAATTTTTCTTTTTTCTACCACCGTCTTATCATACATGTGATTGTTCTGGGGCATATCCTTCGCTTTCCCTGCTCCTTTGACCTGGAAAGCTAGCAATAACGGTAGGTAGTTTGGTCTTTCTCTCTTGTCGGTCCAAGCCTGATCTTTTACTCTCGCCTCCCAGGTATTTCTGATTTTCTCAATGTCTCGTTCGGTTAACCGTAGGCGAGTCTGTTGCTAGTTTACCTCTGTCGTCCAATTGTAGGTTTTGGATATCCTGGTAGTGATACTCCATGAACAGCACAGAAGGTTGTGATCACTATGGATGGTTTTTTTGACCTCGAAACCTGACAGCTCCTGGATGAAGCCATTGGAGATAAAGATGTAGTCCAAAGTTGCTTTTGATTCATTACGTTCCCATGTTGGAAAGTTGATTTGATAGGGGAATAACCTCGCTACATTTTGGACGTTTCTTTTACTCATAACTTCATTCAAGGCTATGCCTCTTTCAGTAGCAGAATCCATGTCTCCCCCATGGACCCTCGGCATGGACTCCAAGACCTCGGAACATTTGGCGTTCATGTCGCCGCATATGATGAGCTCGATTTTATCAAATTCTGCATATAGCTGGTCAATTGTTTCGGCGATGTTGTTGCAGAATATTTTGGTAGACATTCGCTGCGGGTTCCAATAGCAGTTTATAATAGCTATCGTCTTTTGATGTCCCTTTTTCCTTTTGATCTTTCCCTGGGATATGGATGTCAGGATGACAAGCATTTCGTAGGACTGTTTCCAGTTTTTAGGTTCACTCAGTCCTGTCCCTGTTTTTATAGCTGTAAGTAAACCCGATGACGGTCTACCTAAGAGGCCTTTAACTGCAGGAGAGATCTTCACGGAGAACCCGTCCAGAAACGGTTGATGGACGAGCCAGGTTTCTTGGAGGCAGAGAATATCATAGGCGCCCAGATCGACATCTCCCGGTGACGTGAGGTGCATATGGCCTCTCGTGTTCCATGAGCCCAATTTTAAGGCTGCCATTTCGGGTTGCTCGTTGCATTTATCGTTGCAGGTTTTGTTAAGGTCACTGCGACAAGCTAACCCAGGTCGTTGCTATTTGTCATTCTTTTTCGACCAATTTGACATGAGCCACTTCCATGGGCCTTTCGGTTTTCTTTCATCTTCCGTATTTTTCCGATGTTTGTCGGAACTATTTGTGAACACTTCGGGCGATAGACAGTCCGATCTGGAGGAGTATTTAATCGATCTCTGATCATTTTTATTGCTTTTTGCAGTGTTTTCTATCCAGTCAGAGTGTATTTTGGTGTATTGGCCGTGACTTTGGTTTATATATTCTCTCCCCCTCCTATCTGAGGGCCGTCTTGTACCCCGGCCTTGGTAGAATGGTCGTCTGTGCAACTCCCTACTTTCTCGAGTGTTATACCCTCGGGTTTGCAGGTATAGATCCTCCGTTTTCGATCTGTAGTGAATTTGTCGTTTATATTGCTCTGTCCTTTCCTCTTCGTGTTCTTTGTACTCCGTAATTCTCTTATATTCCATCAAGGACAGGCCTAGTTGCTGAAATTCCTCATTGACTGCCTCGTCGATATGTTCGGTGGCAGCTGATTTCAGGTGTATAAATGCTTTCGCCTTCTTTTCCCTATGATAGGGTTCGACAAGCACCAGATCCTCTGTTCTAAGTTTTTTTAGAGTTTTCATTTTTTTTGTTATCTGGAGGATTGTTGGTCTGTTCAAAATATGGAAGTTTCTCTCCAGTTCCCTTTGCTCCAGCTTGAAAATTCGTATTGCTTCTTTGAGTACCTTTCTGTTACCCACATCTCTTCTTTCCATTCGATGCTTACGTGGACTTTTTTGACGGTCTTCACCTTCATACTTTGATCGCTGTTTATGAGGGCTTTTTCTTGATTTCTCCCCCTCTGTTTGGATTTTTTCACTTTCCGGCATTGGTTGAAAAATAGCTCCCTGTCCATCAGACAGTCTTGGTGCAGTCTTTTCCATCTGGCTAGGTCTCTCACTGTCATTTTTAGACTTTGCTGTGTATGTTTCTGCAGGATCTCTGTACTTTTTCGCCCCTACTTCTTTGTTGTCATCCTTTAGTTTAACTGACCCATTATCTGAATGAGTAGAGATATTCATTAAGTCAGTGCATTGTAGGAAATCCTCTGTTGATCGTGGTGATCGCGTCAGGGCAAACGTCTCTGATTTAGTGCTTGACTCTTGTCGTTTTTTACTAGCCAGCGGTTCGCTAGGCCTCTGCCCCAGGCTGACTTCTTTATCCGCTGATATGGCTTCCTTTTGTTCATATATTATTTTCTTACTCAGATCTGTTTTTACGAGATGCGTCTTTTGTGCTTTAGTCTGTAGCCTACCATCTGGTTTGTCTTGAGCCAGGATCAGCACAGTTTTCTTTTTTCCATTGGCGTGGGTCAGTGACTCGTCTGCACCTTCGTCGGAGATCGTAGGGATGGTTGAGAAACCTTTAATAAAGGTTTCCAACCTTTCGATCTTTTTTTCCAATGCTTCAAAGTTGGTTTCCCACGTTGTTTTCTGATTTGGCCACATTTGCGATCTGTCTATCGTTCTCTCACCTTGGGTCCCCGTCGCATTTTTCAAGTTCTCAATCTTTTTTTTCCAATGCTTCAAGTTTCCTTTCATACGAAAGTTTCTGATTGAGCATGAGGTCTGCATTTTCTGGTAAATTCGACTCTATCTGGGCTAATTTAGCCATTAGGTTGGAAAGAATTGCTGAATTGTCTTGTACGTTGTCTTTAATTGTTTCGTACAGCTTGCAGAAAGGAGCCAGTACGATTGTCATAGCCGACATTATGGCAATCATTTCTGGTTTTTTATTTGGCGATTCATTTTGTAGAGCCACAGCGATTTCGCTGAGACGTCTCTTTTTTGGTGACTGTTGACTTTTGTCAGATCTTCTTGAAGGTGTTGAAGAGTTAAGATCCGGGCGTTCCCCTCTTGGTCTTACATTTCTGTCGTTATTAGGGGGTTTTCTTTGAAATCCGGAATTCGTCAATAAAGGCGGAGACGCAGCGTCAGCCCTCCGGGAAAAATGGCGTTTTGTCGAAGCCAAATGCTCTTCTTTATCTTGCTGTATCTGATTCGTTCGGTTGGCTTCCCAGTCAAGACTCTCCCCCTCAGAGGGCTCTTCTTCCTGATCATTATCGGACACTAAGATCTACTCTATAAATTGATGAACCCCTTTAGGTGTGAATATAGTCTGAGGCATCTCGGTCCTGCCTCTTTGGGGGTCCTTTTCGCCCACTTGGCTAATTTCTGTGGTTTCTGGTTTTTGAACTTTTTTGATACCACTATTTAGATTTGAGATAGCCATGATTTTATCCTGCACACATCCCTTTGGCCGGACTTGTTTATCTGTTGCCGCTACAAGCGGTTCAGTTTTTCTCTGTTTTTGTACCGGCTGGGTTAGGTTTGCTATTTCCAACATCTCTGCGTCCGATACTTCGGTATCGGCGCTCTGTTTTCTTTTCTGTTGTAGTGTGAAAAAGGCTTTAAGCGGGCGTGAAAGTAACGGATTTGGCATCCCTTTTTTGTTTAATTTTCTCGCTTTTTGATCCCCCAGAGTGGTATTTTTTTGCGCTCGTATTTTCGCTGTTTTTTTTGCTCCTTGAGGCTCAGATTTTACTATGGTGTTTGCTTTGCCTCGTTTTTTTCTTTTAGGGCAAGAGCCCATTTTTAGCTGTTCCCCATCTGTTTCTTTATTGGAGTCATCCGGCTCGCCCTCAAAGGAGTTTTCACTCTCAGAGACTTCATTATCTGAATCCGTGTCTTTATCATGATCGGGTGTTCTCACACCGTCACTGGCTTCCCTTGAGAGCTTTGCAATCTTTGCCTGGTTTTCCCCCAGGCCTTGCGCCATTTTTTCAGTGTCCTGCTCCAATGCGTGGAGCTGGGCTCGAATGGCTATCCCATTAGGCATGGAGTTTTCCTTTAGTGAAACTAAGGGTAGTTTAGTCGCCCTTATTCCTTCCACTACAAGACTTATTTCCCCCTCCTCACTGGGTTTGCTGTGACTTGCTGTTTCTCTTTTTTCTGATTTGTCCGATATTTTTTCTTGGAGCACTATCCCCCTTGTCCCTTCTGGGTCACCATTGGCAATAGTAGCGTTACTCACTCCCGTCCGTCTCACCTCTTTAGATGAGACTGGATTGGAGGGGGGAGGTGTTGCAGGGCACTCACTTTTTTCATCAGGTTGCGCGTCTTTCAGGTCTTTCTCTCCACCGTGACTCAACTGGCTGTATGGATCCTGCTGGTCTGTCTCTTCCGCCGCACCGGGCTCCTCTCCGAGCCCACACCTTGGACTCAGGTCAACGTCCCACGAGCTGCGGACAGCCGCCGACTGCGATGCCCGGATACTCGAGAGCTGATTTTCTGCTCTCGTTGTCGGCGGCGGCGGCAACGGCAGCAGCAGGGGAAACGCAGGGAAAACCGCCACCCCGACAAGCTCCCCCACTTGTCCTCGTGGGTCAGGTATAGTTGTCATTCCTGCTTTGGTATTCTCTGGCGTCTCGGGCGCCATGGCTGCGTCTTGGGTATTCCTCAGTGCCTTGCATAAGGCAGGCTTCGAGTTTTGCTGCTTCGTGTGTAACAATTCTAGAATCGATAGAGGCACAGTTTGTGAGGCCCCCAGCCCAGGAGTCGAATCGGACTTGCTCCTCCTCCACCTCATATCGGGGTTGGATTTCCCCTCCGGGTATGCGACTCTTTCAGGAGTGTTTTTGGGCTTTTGAATACTTTAGAGGTTTTCAAAGGACATGCTTCTGGACGTACCTCTGGCTCCATTTGGCTTTGGCTTCGCGTCCGCAGCGGACTGCAGTAGACTGGCTCACACCTCAGGCTCACAGCTCCGCTCACCGCTCCGCGGTGTATCTCAGTAGAAATAAGCACTTCCTGCTGGTTTAGCACAACGATGTGGATAGCTGCAGTAGACTGGCTCACACCTCAGGCTCACAGCTCCGCGGTGTATCTCAGTAGAAATAAGCACTTCCTGCTGGTTTAGCACAACGATGTGGATAGCTGCAGTAGACTGGCTCACACCTCAGGCTCACAGCTCCGTTCACCGCTCCGCGGTGTATCTCAGTAGAAATAAGCACTTCCTGCTGGTTTAGCACAACGATGTGGATAGCTGCAGTAGACTGGCTCACACCTCAGGCTCACAGCTCCACAGCTAATTAATAAATACCAACAAAATACAAAAGCATTACACTTTATCAACAATTGTCAGCTTGTGAAAGAAATGGTCACCGAGGCTCCGACGAACATCTCACTTTTCAGCTGGGATTTCATTTCTCAGCTACACTCCGCTGGAATATAAAATTCTTCCTTCTACCTGAGGTCTGCAGAACAATCGTGATGTACTGGTATTCTCCCAAATTCATAGCGATAAGCCCTTATCACTGGCAATCCAGTGACTAACCCGGTACTGGTTAAAGGCACCCAGCATGCTTTCAAACCTCTTTTCTGCTCTATGACCTTTTGAGAAGACTACCAATGGGTTCAATTTCTCAAACCATCCCCCAGTGTGGGTATCCCTCTGGTGTACTTGTGTGATATGAACATGTCCAACATTTAGAGGGCCTGTCCTTTTGCAGGAAATGTGGTTGTGGCACAGAGTGGTTAAGAGACGTGCTTTCAACCTTATCTGGTGATCAGCCATTGGGCCTCATGACAACATAGGCGGGCGCGGAATGAACAGTGCCGGTAAGGGACCGGCACCGTTCATTCCGGGCCACCACATTACGAGGTGTGCAGCGGGTCCCGCTCTGCACGCCTGGTGAGACCAGGCGTGCAGAGCGGGACCCGCTAGCAGGCCAGGATGCTAACAACGGGCCCGTCATTAACAGGCCTGTTGTTAGTATCCTCCCCATTCCCATTGAGCCCTATGGGGGCTCAAATGAGAATGGGGACGTACCGGGTTCGGGTCCCGCGAAAGGGAATTACCAGGCCCTCCAAGGTCGGAATGGCCCGGTACGTCCCCTTTTGCGGGACCCGCACCCAGACCCGAGTTTGGAGGTAGCCATGTCGCCAAAAACGGCATGGCTATCTCTAAACTCGTAATGAGCCCCATTGTATTTAAAGGTAACATTGGGAACCTGCTGACTTAATTAACATCTGTATGTGTTGGGCGAGGAAGACTCATAGCAAATGATAGCAAGCAATGTGCATTGCTGTAGCACTTTCAACGTGCAATAGATAAATAACATCAGGGAACATTTTAAGAAGCCCACCCAAATGTTTACCAACTACCCTGGGAAGGTCAAGGTCACGATTTCTGGCATCAGTGGAAAATACATCATTTACACCTGTTAAAAGCTTTGGAAGCAGTACTGATGAATCCTGTAGTGAAGGAGCTGTTGTGGTAATCTCACCTAAGTGACACATGTATTTTGAATACAGATGTGTTATCAACAAGTACAGACAGCAGAACACTAGACGCAGATGCGTAATGTCTATTTCTGTAACGCTCACCTGATTTCCACGGAGGCGCTGGGCTGGGCTGGACTGAGCTGTCGCCGTGTCTTCTAGTGTGACTCGTAGATCTCGGCCTTCTCCTAGGGCTGGTCCCCTTCTCACGATGTACCGGACGTGTAGAGTGAGGTGTCTGCAGACGGAAGAACAAGGATTTAGGAACTGGATTGACTGAACTTCTCCTTCCTCAGTCCTCTTATTCGAACCAAGGGCGTGGCTTGCTCACCTTAGATATATTAAGGCCGGGCTCTCCATCCTGCGTCTTTGCAGGGGCGCAAGTACCAGTTACTTCACTGGTTCACTGACAATCCTCTTGATTGCAGAGGTTGATGCTGGAAGATACCGCCGTTTACCGCACGAGCGGTTTCTTGATAGTTATTGGAGCACCCTTAATTTAGTCCCTTGCTCAGTCTCAGGGTGTAAAGATTGAAATTGTAGAGGAATGATGCGGCGAGCAGGTGAGTAGGAAAGATGACCGGTTGCTGTCACCCTTTCTAATGTCTTTCTTTGTCCTGCAGGTTTAGGTGCAATGGACGCTGATGAATAAGTGCCCTGGATCGTGCAAGCGCGTATGTACGAAGAAGATGAAGCGCGGTGCACGTAAGTAAAATGACTGCTGTTTGTTTCAAAAGCACGCCTTAATGTCTCTTTTGTCCTTGCAGATCGTGGATGCAGAGAGAGTTGCTAGATGGATGCCGGCGAGCGCGTAAGTAGAAAGTTTATGGTTGGTTTAGAATGCGCCTTAAAATGTCTCCCTTTGTTTTGCAGATGCCGGCATGCAGCGCTTCTTGAAGTTCAGAACGTGCGGAGCGCAGGTAAGCAATTCAAGAATGCAATGCTTAATCAAGTCCTTTTCTTTGCAGATGTCGATGGGGAGCCGAAGAAAGCGGCGGAAGGCTTTGGAAGATGCCGCCGTATTTGGTAAGTAAGAGCGCTGCTCTCGAATTGAATTCTGCTAACCTGTTGTTTTGTCTTAGCAGGTGCAGCTGAGGATCGGATCTCTAGCAGGTAAGGAATTCGTTTTCACAGGAACTGGAGCTGAAGAATCTCAGGAAGACTGGAGCTGACACGGTGAGCGTCCTGCTGCAGATGCAGAATAACGCGAAGCACGTTTCATCAATCGGGTGTGGTTTAAATAGCCTTCTGTAGTGCTTAGGTGTCTTCTTCCACAGCCTCGCCCAGGTAAGAAAAGAGTTCCTGTGTTCTGATTCCAGGGAGTGGCTCCTGCCCCACCCAGACAGGAAAAGTAGTTCCAGGCAGAGAAGGATCAGAAGATCATCGAGCTGGTAAGTAAGCAGCATGGTCTGCTGCAGGTAGGTCCACCCAAGCACTCTTAAGCATTATGAGCCCGGCGCTTCCAGCGCCGGGACCGGTCATCTTTATGAGCCTGGTGCCACTGGCGCCAGGACAAGGTCCAAAAGGTCCCGATAGGGACTGGCTGGTACCCAGGATCAAGGTTATGGGCCTGCTTCCAAGGATGTGAGGCAAGTCCTGACCCCTTGGAAGCAGGGATCATGACAATTTCCTGGATACTTCACTTGTGGAAAGGGATTATGTTCCCTGTTACTACAAAAAGAAACGATGGATCGCCTTTTCTGTTCTAGCCCCTAAACTATGGAATTATATTCCTCCGAGCATGAGGTCCATTCCTTCATGCAAAGGATTCAGAAGTCTCGCTTCAAACCTGCCACTTTACAAACCTTTCCAGGACAACTATCTTTAACTGTTAACGTTCGACCAGCCACACGTTTTGCATTGCAATCCCTTTACCTTCCCATTACTCTCACAAACATCCCTTGGCCTTAGTTCACAATGAGCTTTGATGTGCAGTCCCTGCCATCTTTAACAATGCCTTATGTCACCTGTTGTTCACCGCCCACATTCTGCACACAATATATAAAATATGACAACTCTGCTAAACACATTTTTTTTTGTTTCCTTGGGGATAAAGCTATATCAACTACTAATCATGAACATCCATATTTACTTTCAACTTTTACTTTATCCTGACAATTGGACGATACCTAAAAGTATCACAGACTTTGCAAGTTGTCTCTTCTTGACCTATACGTAAGCACCACTATGTCTGTACCAACTGGCATCTCGACATCACGAGTAATAATACACAAAATGTTAGGCTGTCACTAACATAAATAGTGGGCACACTCTACCATAATGACGTGCATCATATGACCTATACTAATCCTCAGTATAGACTAAGAGCCTCAAGCATCAGATTCAATGCAGCTTGCAGCATCCCACCTCCCAAATGTTTTGTACCGATCCTGGTACCCAACATTTCTTTAAGATTAAGAACATTTGCAATGCACCAGTGCCTATCAAATCTTTAAGTCAGAGATTGGTGGAACCTTATGTTACCAAACCAAATTCTATTTTATAACCTCTTCCTCTCTGCCGTTCTCCTTCTGTTTTCCAAACAGACTAATTTCTTACATATCTAACACTTGGCGTTGACTTCTTATTCAACAGGGTGGGCAAAACCAGTAGTCTTCTGACTATGCATCTGGTTACTACCAATTGACGTGGTTAAAGCCCCCACAATAATAAGGCCTGCTTAAGCACATCTCAAGTCCATCACACAACCAATCAGTAACATGATCTAGCATCCAGATTTAACTACCCTGATTTATGCCATGACCATAAATCAAACTACACATAGCCTTCTGAATTTAAGTTATCTGACACACATTCATGCAATCTAAATCCATATATGTCCACCCACTTCCCTTTGTGTACTTTGGTACTGCACATGCTTCCTGTTAGTCTCTTCCATCTTTTCCTCTCATTCTTCCCAATCCTTGTCTATTGTCTTACTATGTGTTTGATCTATAACTCCATTTCCTTTTTTCTGAAAGTTCAGGACCTGATATCACTCGGGCGGGGTCACAATACGCCAAATGTTTGGAAAAGGCTTAGGCGTTAAAAGACCACGACTGTGGTGAAGGGCATAGTAGAAATTTTCATCACATAACCCAGAATAGTACTGGCATAGCAAGTGGTCCTTCTGGCCGGCAGCACTTGTTTAAGTTGCTATTGAATTGCTAAACTGTCCCCTCCACAAGTTTGCAGCTGAGGAGAGGTTTTCATGTGTCTGGGCAATTGTCTCTAACATCAGGAAAAGCTCTTTAGTGCTGTATGTTGAACAATTGACATTTATAAAAATGAAGAAACACTTCATTGTAGCAGTATCTGGAATGATGGTTCTATGTCTGAAGACCACTGTACCAAGAGCAAAATTGCGGAAGGCCACATTTAAGAGTCTGCCCTGTGTAAGGGCACTATTTGTTTTTCCTGCTTCCTTTTTTATACATGTCCCCCCCTGCACCATCCTCCCCACAGTGTGGCCCTGCACTCTCTTTCCCCCTGACACGATCCCCTGTCATAACCCTGCCCCAACCCCATACCTGCAGTTAGATTCCCCATCTCCACTTGCAGTCCCTGCTCTTAGGGCCTGAAGCACACTATGGGCCTCATTACACGGTAGGCGGAGAACCATGGCGCTATTAGCGCCATGGTTCATGCCGGTAAAATACCGGCACCGCCTTGGTGGAAAGGGGAATTACCGCCCCATTCCAAGGTTGGCGGGGCGGTAATTCCCCCTTCCACCATTGCCCTTCCCCATTCCCATTTTTGCCCCATAGGGCATAATGGGAATGGAGAAGGCGCTAATTACGGTACCGCAAATTGCGGTACCGTAATTAGCTCCCTGGGTCCCTTTGCGGGTTGGTTTTTAATGCCTGCAAAAAGCAGGCGTTAAATTCCCCAACCCGCAAAGGGACCTCGTAGTAAGGCGGTAAGGATTTACCGGTACCGGTAAAATACCGGTACCGGTAAACCCTTACCGCCTACCGTGTAATGAGGCCCTATGTGTCAGGCTATGCTTGATGCTCTTTTGTGTTTTGTGCCTTAGGCTTGCAGTCTTAGGACTGCAAATAGGAATGCCATCTAACCAGTGCCAACACATCATCTCAGCTGAAGTCAAATAACTTGTTACCCAGTACATGTTAAGCACTGAAAAGTGCAACAGGGCTTACATTGTGGTGCATGTGATGGGAAACCGATCGCTGTAGTAGTTACTGAGAGGCCCTGACCAGTTGTTGATTTTCTGATGACAACAATCCATTGCCTGTCCCAGTACTGCATCGGAGTCCTAATAAATTCATCATTAACGACCAATTATCAAAAGCTTTTTTGCTCCCCCATAGCTTGTAACCACCCACTGCATTTTGCAGTCTCTCCCAAAAGCGTATAACAATCCCATAAAATGCAGGTGTTCTCCCACATAGCGCTGCCACTCTCAGACTTGTAGAGAGTTCCTGAGAGAACAGTTGCTCCCAATGTTTGCCCCATTCTTTCCCCCTGCGCAGGTGCATACAGGAGGGAAGGATGGCTCTGGATGGCTCTGGTTATGCCCCAGACACCAAGGCGGACTAAAGATCAATTTGAGACTGAACACGTTTTGCCCAAGCTAATATTTAGTAGCATAAAAAATGAGGGCTGGTGATCCCAATCAAATGAGGGCGAATATTGCATTCACTAAGTAAACTGTGTAAGCAACCATCTGTCTCAAGGTGAGGCATAAACCATAAAATTGATCAAATTCTGTATGTCTGTAGAGAAATGCATTTGCAGCCTCCAAATAGTCCTTGGGCCAGAACCAACAAAACAGGCATACTGTTACCCACAGTCACTGCTATCGCTGGCAGTGATTGGGCAGGTTTGGCAGGCACAGTGGATGGCTGCTGCTTTGCACTGAAGCTTGACAATGAATACGACAGTGTGTTACTGCACCCTAGCCGTAGGAGGTGATTGCATCTACATTCTCTCAAAATCTTGAGGGGACCTTAGTGACATCTGGGTCACTGGTTTGATATGTGAGGATGGGCGACTCATTCCCCCTGTAACTATCTCACGTGACCAGTGAACATGATTCCACATCTGTCATCTCCATTGTGCAGATCTTGCTTCTCTCTCCCAGTCACACGCTCTGGTCACAGGAATACACCTTACAGAAGATAGTGCATTCCTCACCTGTGACAGTAATTCCAGGTGGAAGACCTGTACATGTCTTGCCCCATCGGTAACACCAGGTGCATGGTGATGCTCATGCTCCACCCCCTCTGCATCCTCCTCCTCTACCTCCTTCCCCTCCTTCATCTTCGGTAAGTCATCCCTGGCATGAATTTTCTTGAGGATCTTACCTCATTTGCATCCTTACCTTGCTGGACCAGGACCATTTCTCCTCTGCTTCAACAAACCCCACCCAGACAGGGACAATCTTTGTGAACTCCTACCCTCCACTTAGCTCATAGCAACTTCTTTTTCCAGCCACTTGAGGAACATTCCTGTGTCCTCCTCCTGTATTTCCACCTGCACCATGCCCTACTGCTCCATCACAGGTCCTGCTCCCCTGCCTTTGTCCTAAAGGAGGCTTCCACCAAAGGCCATTTCTCCCATGCCTCTGTGCTCAAGGGGGCTTCCCTCAACGTTTCTGCTGCTCCTGCATCCATGTCAATCCCCCCCCCCAGATTTGCCCTTTCTCCTATCACACCCCTCCTTCTACTGAGGACACTCCAATGCCTCAGCGTGCCCCATCAATTCTGGAGTCTGGTGATTTATTTATTTGCATTTTTTTTTTTTGATGTTGCATAGCTCTTGCCAAACCAACATAACAAGCATTTTGCATAGATGCTTTTAGGCCACTTTGGTGGTGACTGGCACAGTAAGAAAATGTGTGTGCTTGTGTGTGAATATACAGAGGTAAGGGAAGACTAAAGGAGCTCTTACAGGTTGCATTTTATAACCATAGAGCCAGCTTACACACACAGAAGCTTAGCCATTTACAAAATCGCTGATCCTATCCACACAAATGCATACTTTTTAGGGGCCTGTAAGCTTCTCCTTTGTGTTGCGTGTGTATCTATATTTAGGTCGCAACATGGGGCAGTATAAACAAAAGCAGCTATTACAGGCATAATTCTATCACTCTGGTACCCGTATGAAGACTAGTCCAGGTATGTATAGGCTGCATTTTTTAACCATAGAGCCATCTTACACAGAAGCTTAGGCATTTCCAAAATGGCTGATCCTATTGACATGGATGTCATTTTGTTCAATTTTCATAATCGTACAAGCTTCTTCTTTGTGTTACACAACCCCTGTTTACATTTCTTCTCTTGTTTAGCATGAGACCAAGGTGAGGGAAATGTACCATTGCATTTGTGGTTGAAGAGGGCACACACAGCAGCTGCCCAGTTTTGGAACGAGTGTGGGGTACTTCTGCTGCCTTCCCTGACATTTTTCTCAGACATCATACTCACTTGTGTAAAGGTTCTAAATGTAAGGGCACAATTCAGTCAATGCCCCATGCACTTCAGAGAGACAGCCTAACAGCCTCTATCATTGCTCTGCCCTTCTGTAGTGTACATAGCTGTTAAAGATTAGGCAGTACCTTCCCTGGCTCCAGGAGACACTCATGTGGGGAACAGCTCTCAACTTGTGCCTATGCTAATCCATGACAGCCCCTCTTTATACTTGGAAGGACAAGCATTACAAATGGCTGCATAAAACATAGATGTGTTTGACCTGGTCCCTACATTTAGCTGTGGCACAAGTAAGGGAATCCTCATTAGGATATTAGCTAGCAAGTGGCCAGAGTTACTGCAAACTTGAATTTGCAGTCTCATTGGAAACTCCATCATATACCCCACCCCAAAGCCCTTGTCACTGCCAACACTTGACCATACTGCAGCAGTCACACCTCCCTGTCCCCTTTTTTTAGATGAAGATACTGCATATTTTTGGAGGAATCCATTCTTTACCTTACATCTTTTCTGCACCTTGTTTCATCCTGTGGACTCCACTGCGGGGTTGCAACATCATTCTGATACCAAAATCCTGGTGATCTAATAAACCTGGTGAGCTGTGTCTTTTGGTGCCAGGAGATGGGATTTTCATTTTGGACTATGAGACAAGAGCTTGGGGCTTGTGGGAGACAACAGGTTAGACTCTAGGTGAAATGGGCAGGGAGTGTGCCCTGTACCCTGACAAATGTCTGACAAACACCTGACAAACCCCTTCCCCTGCCTTTGATGGTCAAACGTCTCATCAGGACACTGAGCCTAGCCCCTGAGCACATAAGAGCGAGGTTAGAAGCACCTCTCAGCCTGCTAACCAAAATATTAAAGAAGGTGAAATGGATGACTGTGAGCCCCTCATTTCAAGCTGCTCTTCCACTGAACCTTATCTTAACACCTTGCAGAAGCCTTAGCAGGTTATTGTAATGTCTGAGTTTCCATACCACCCCTTATCCTTTTGCAACATTTCCGATGCTTTTTTTTGTTCCCCAGGGGGTTCACTGTATCTATCTGAGACAAAGAGACATGGAGAAAAAGAGTGAGAGACAGAGAGAGAGAGAGAGAGAGAGAAAGAGAGAGAGAGAGAGAGAGAGAGAGATGGGTGGCATTGGGAGATAGTGAAATGAGACTGATCTGCCAATGGCCAGGGGTAGGAATGCAGAGTTGCAGGTTGTTTTGGCTTATAATACCTACTCCTTCCTTCTGCTAACTTACAGACTCCCCTTTAAGATCTCCTACCACCTTACACTACTCACCCCACCACCCCCAACATGTTCCCACCACAGTCCTAGCCATTAGCACATCAACACTTGACGAGCCATGACTAAGCTCTCCTTTTTTGCCTTGTCAAAATCTCCCATAACAGATGCTAACCAGACCCAAAGCATTATATTCAATCAGACTTTGTGCTCTTCCTTTTTGATAACACACTCACAAGTGTCTCCACCAGAACCATTGACAGCAGATTGGCAATCAGGAGCAGACCTGCACCCATTAATACCACAGGTTTTGCATTTTCTTTTCCCACTGCCCCACTAATGTCCTTTCTCTTTTCTTACAGAGACAAGTGCAAGTATGCCAAGCAACAGAGGCAGAGAGTAATTATACCAGGCAACTCACATTACATTACATGTTGGGAGGCAACATCAATAAACATGCAAGGGGAAATGGGGAAAGTGTACACAACTTATTGGGCCTCATTACGAGTATGGAGGTAGCATGGCTGCCTCCATACCGGGTTCCAGGTCCGGGTTCCTTCAATGAGGAATTACCGGGCCATTCCAACCTTTGAGGACCCGGTAATTCCTCATTGAAAAAACCCATCCGCATTCCCATTTGAGCCCCTATAGGGCTCAATGGGAATGAGGAGGGAGCTAATAACGGGCCTGTTAATAACGGGCCTGTTAATAGCTCCCTAGTCCTCTTGCGGGACCCGCTAAGGACGTCTGGTCTGACCAGACGTTCTGAGCGGGTCTCGCAAGGGGACCTCGTAATAGGGCATACTGTAATGAGGCCCATTGTTTGTATCTTTTGGGGGAAATAGAGCAGGGAAAATGTGTTAGCCTCTTAAACACTGTTCAGGTAAACAAAGCAGGACAATGTGTTCTTTCTTTTTTTCTCTTGCTTCTTTATTTATTTATTTTTTAATTTACATTGATTGAATCAGATTAGTGATTTTTACAAGAAAAGAAAACACATAGCAGTATATAGTTTTAACAAAGTTGAAATTAAGATTGAAGTTAACATTTTAGACACTTTTCCTGTGTTGGATGCAAGTCCAGTTTGGCTTACTGGTTAAAAGACCCAAGAATTTGTTTCAGTAGCTGCGCGGTTACAATTGTCCAAGTAGTTCTCTCACCACCAATTAATCTTTCCCACAAACACTGGTTCTTCTTGGATGTAAAAAGAAGTTAGATGCGACAGCAAGTATTTCTTTGTTATCAGGTGGGAACCACTAAAACATTGAACACATACGGAACAGACCATGTGGTAGAAAAACACCAAACTATACAAAATAAAACACTAAAGTTGTGTGAGCTTTCATTGTGACCCTACTTCTCTCGCAGCCTAACAAACCCCACAAATGACGATGAAGGGAGCTGGTCCCGTGCTTCAAACTTTCTCTGGGAAATTTAAAGCATTTCAAAGGTTGAACAAACTCAATGATTAAAACCAAAATTTGACATGAGCTTCAAGGCTCCTGGTCGGACCCCAGAACAAACACAAAACTCAGAAACCCCTGAGAGATTCGAGCGGAGATTCAATCTTGTCAAAAACCTTTGGTACAAATATAAGATAGGTGACTCTCCATGAAAAAATTGGACCGTATTACAAACCCCATTTTGGGATGTTTGACATATGAAAACTGAAAAGATTGGAGGGGGGTTTTCTGTACTCCTGCCCTATATATGGTAGAGTAGAAGCAAAGATCAGCCCAGCCAAGATTCTCGATAAGGTAGCTATGGACGAGGAATCAAGGCTTAAGATCTCAGGAGGTGATGTGGGCTGGTTCTTAAGTACAGTGTAGTCCCCAAACCCCCACAATGGAAAGCCCATACTCTATGTTAGTGATAACACAGATCTTTATATAAATAAGGTTCAAGTTACAAGCAAACACAATAACACACTTTGTGCTCAGGCAATATTGTAATGATACATGTATGATTTCTATGTGGTACCACAATTACTCTTTGACTCCCTTAAAATGCGCCAACTGCTGACAGTTTAAAATTGCATACAAATCAATAGAAAAAGGTATCAACAATACACTTGGGGAGGAAAACAGGTTGGTTAAACAAGTGGCAGAATACTGGGCCCCTACCACTAGGCACAGTTCTGTGTGAGGATTCCCCCACCTGGGCAACCTGTAAATGAGATATATTGACATGCCCAGTCCATATATTGTTTAGCAGAGTCTTATTTCTTTCTTTTTTTCTTTTTTTTCTTTTTTTATTATTTGTTTATGGTTATGATTTGAACTTGCAATGTACCCCTTTGCAAAAAAGAGGGAATATACAAAAATCACGTAGAATAACAGAGAAAGGTAGAACATGGGTGGAATTTCTGGAGGGCTGGGGCCTGAAAATGACGAATGGATCCTTATCGTCGACTATCCAGCAAAGCCAACTCGACATCAGGGTGGTTCTGCATTTATAATTGATTATATTTTTCTGTCAACAGCTCTATTCAAGCACAAGGCTTGTTTCAACATTGAGAGGGAAGGGAGGATTGATCATTCCGGACTAGAGCTAGTTTCTTCTGATATGACCTCAAGCATGCAGGACTTACAGAAGCAGGAATTAGTGAACAGAAAGGGAGAATTCACCTGGCAAAGTATAAAGGGGAGGGGAGGCCTCTTAATAACAACCTTCTAGAAGTACCAGAGAATATCCTTAAGAAAAATTGGAGACCTGATTGCTTTGTTAAATTTATGTGGTCCACATGCTCACCAAAGTGGGGTAGTGGGGTCAAAAAGCAGGTCCATCACCATTCCTTTGATGAGGAAACAATGCAAAGGAAAAAAGAACTAAATCAAAAGCTGAGGAAGCTGGAAAAGATGGACATAGATGGAGTAGAGCAGAAAAAAGAGTCTCTTACAGAGCTACAACCACTGGTCAATTGGAAGAAGAATACTGCACCTCCAACAAGACGGGGGAACAGACGTCGAGAGTATTGAGCAAGGGGGACTCCAGAAACTTCTGGTCCATTGTTAATCGGTTGGAGGGTAATGCAAGCAGTATGATCTGCAATTTGGTACCAGAAGGGGGCTGGACGGAATATTTGTCCGCAGTCTTTGCAAAACCGAAAAGGGGGGCGGTCAAAAAGGCCACTAGTAACACCAGCGCTAATGCATACTAGTAGGGTTGTAATGACGGCAGCGTTCAACTATTAGTTTGAGGGTGCTTAGACCAAGAACCCTCAGTAGAAAACAGAATGAATTTAACCAGTGAACTGCGCCAAGTTACAGACAATACATCAAAACAGTTGTAATGTATTTTTAATTCAGTTCTACAGCCTGACACGTGTTTCGAGCAAAGCTCTTCCTCTGAGGCCACAGGTGCTTGTCCAATTGGATATGCAATAGCTTGCCTAAATTACGAAAAGAATCACAATGCTGAGTTCCAATTGCAAATGCAAGTGATCAATTATATCTAACAGCCTTCCGGCATCGGACTGATTCAAGGCGCTCTCCCTTGAATCAGTGGCCTCAGAGGAAGAGCTTTGCTCGAAACACGTGTCAGGCTGTAGAACTGAATTAAAAATACATTACAACTGTTTTGATGTATTGTCTGTAACTTGGCGCAGTTCACTGGTTAAATTCATTCTGTCTTTGCAAAGCCGAAAGGGTCCATATACTTTTCTGTTGTGGAGTCTGAGTGGAATCTTCCTTTTGATGAAAAGACTCTAGTGGACCTCATTTTGAGTGTTTCATCCTCCAAGGCAGCTGGCCCAAATGGGCTAACTTATCAGGTTTTGAGAAGCCACCCTTCATTTTGGCCAAAAATGCTCTGCTGGTTGTTTGGAGAGATCTTGGCGAGTCAAACATTTCCACCGTCTTGGAAATCAGCAATCATTATACCACTATTCAAGGGGGCCGACCGGGCTGTGCAAGTGAATTACCGTCCGATCGCCCTCCTGGACATTGAAAGCAAGATCTTTATGAGAGTCCTATTGGGCGAAGTGGAAATCTGGGTGAAGAAAGTGAAGATTCTCTCCAAATACCAGACAGGGTTCAGAAAGGGTTTTTCAACAGCCCTAATTGGTTTGGAAATAAACATGATGCGTGAAAGAACGGAAAAAAAGGGAGGACAGGCACTTTTCAGGGCATGGGGGGAAGCTTTTGATCAGGTCGATAGGAATCGCCTGTGGGCAAAGTTAAGGATGTGGGGTATCCCAGATGGGTTACTATCGATGCTGGTCGAGCTCCACAGGAACACTACAGTCAGAGTCAGCCTGGATGATGAGGGGAATTTGTCCAAATCCAGCAGTGTACAGAGAGGGGTCGGGCAGGGCTGCTTAGGAGGCCCCCTTTTCTTTAATTTATATCTGGTGGACATAGGGGAATTCTTGATATCATTGACGCTGACAAGTCCGACAATGAATGGTTCTAGGGTACATTGATTTTCTTACACCGATGACGTGTTCCTGCTGGACTGCACAGCGGTGGTGCTCCAGCGCCTCCTGAACAGACTTGAATGCTATGCCAGAGACAATGGGCTTGCTCTAAATCCTGCCAAATCCAGGATAATGGTCTTCAGATACAGGCTAAAAAAGGTGAATTTTTCTAATTGGGAGATGGGAGGGCAACGCATAGCAAGAGTGGAAGATCTGATTTATCTGGGGTACAGCATCTATGCATCCACAGCCAACTGCAAAGTGGAATATGATATTCAAACTAAGATCATGCAAACCATCTCCCAGATGGAAAAGATTCTAGGGAAATATTGTACATTTTTGATCTTACCCCTAATTAAATATTACCAAGCGAAGGTGATACCAGTAATTCTGTATGGGCTAGAGGCGAAAGCACAGCTATGGTATACAGATTGGCAAAGATGGGAGGGCTTCTTGTGGAAAAAAGTTCTTAGCCTTCCATTATCCTGTATTAGATTTGAACTTGGCCTGCGATCACTAAAGTTCCAAGCGGGCTGGAAGTTGGCCTCTTTATATTGGCTGATTATGATGGCTCAGCATTGGACACTCTATGCAGATATTAGATCACATATGGAGAATAATAGATTCAAAATGCTGTCAAATCTGGGGATCTGGGTTGTGGAAGGATTAACAAAAGCAGATACAGTCCTTCAAACATTAATAGAGAACCCAGTGCAAGCAAAAAAGGCTATGGACACAATGGACTGGGTTTTCACAATAGAGAACCTATGTCTAAAGACTGATACAAATTCCTTGCAATCAGTGGATACAAAATTGGGGCACTTACCAAAATACTTAGTGAAATTCCCTGACTGAAAAATAAGTAAAAAATTCCTCAGATTACATCTAAATATCACCCAAACTGGGGAGGTGCTATCAAAAAGAGGAATGAAGGAACAAACTAAGTTCTTCTTTACTGGGTGTAAAACCCCTAAGGAACAAACACTTAAGCACCTGCTAATATATTGCGAGGGAACCTGGCAGCTAACGTCTTTGGTTTTTGCCAGATATGGAGTGGAATCGGATAGCTATGTGCCAGACATGTTTTGGGATCGGTTAATCTCAGGTCAATCCCACGCACTTTCTATCACAGCTGTGCAGGTGCTGGATACATTTAATTTAATATTCTAAAAGAGCTCAGCTTTCGTAAAGCATGTATAGAGCTGCCCCAGTACATTTGTTAGCATTTGGAGTTGCCTGAGCAACTGCCCCAAGTGCCCTCAATGGATTGCTTTATCTGTTATTGTTGGTTCGTGACTCCAATTGCCCTTACATTTTCTGCCCTAATCCTTCTGTTCTGCAATATTTTGCATCCACTTTGATACTGCATGTATAACATGGTTGCTGAACTCTTTTATATGTTGGAAATGCTGCATTTTTATTTCTTTTTATGTGTTGGCATAACTGTACTTGTAAAATTGTTATGATTTTGTGTATATGTAAAAGGTTAAATTTTAACCAAATACAATAAAAATAAAAATAAAAAAAGACACTCACAACACAGAATGCGGATAGGGACAAGCATCCCGCCATTCAGCACTCCACACTGCATTCATACCAGTTTTGGGCAGGGCTGTCTCAGTAATTGTCACACACCAGAAACATGAAATGTATATTGGTCACCCACTCTATTCAACCAGGTCCCACCCCACGGGCGTACACAAAACATACACTCATTGGGAAGGCTGCAGCCTGTAGGGTATTTTGTGTAGATTTGGGGTCTGGCGGTATTTTCTTACCACCAAAAGTAGAGTGGTAATTTGGTGATAACTTATCCTTGCATCTAGATTGGGTTTGGCCGTACCTCCTTTCAGTTGCCATATTTTGTTACACTATATTGGATAATTTAGTAATATACACTATTGGCGGTATTTTCTGGTGGTAAATTACTTGGTAGTGAGCATCATTTTCCTCCCCTATTTATAGCCCCATCATACACAAAACCTTCATTATTCTTATAATGCTCTTGTGATCTATAGAGAGCTTTCAACCTACATTCAGAGACACCACACTTTCACATAGAATGCCGCCTACAACCTGAGGCTGTTATCACTGATTTATCTACACCAGTGAACTATGCGTCCATAGGCCTCATTACTGATTCATTACAGGTTCATGGACCCCCAGTAATCTATATATTATATTAGATCCCCCAGACAACATGCACTGGGGAAACACACTCATACATCTATTTATCACCGCTAAGTCTTATTTTATGACAACTTATTTTGTCTGTTATTTTGTCTACATGGGAAAATGACAAATGTACTTCCTAAAAAAAAATCTTCCCCATGTCACGAATGTTATTCCAAATGCACCAAGAAAAAAAAAAAAAACTCTCTACACGATCTGTTTTTATATTGCTTGTATTATAAACAGTTGCAATTCAAATAACATCTTACCAATTACATCGCAATGTTATCCGTAATAAAAAACAAGAAGAGAAACAATACAGAGACAGAGTAAAATTCACTTTGCAACATTATCATATGACAAATTAAATGCAGGGGATTTCTTTCGGCTACTCTGCCTACATGACATTTTTTAGATTGCTATTGCTAATTCACACGAAAGTACACAGCAACCTCCTCACTTACCTTTGGCTGCTTACCAAAGATCTGTGGTTTTCTCCCCCAGACGACCTCCTTAAGAAGAGCGGGCCCAGTCGGCAGGGGTTGCTTCTGTAATCTCAGTGTCTGATATGCACGGCGAAAATTCCAAGCCAGTGTCAAGACACCAAGATCATCCGTCTCTCGAGCCCAGCAAACGCGAATGGCTTTCCCTCAGTCCTTGTTTCCCCAGCAAACCTCTGCACTTTCCCCTTTTCCTACGTAGAACCACTGCAGATACTTTGCACCAATTGAATTAAAAAGGCCGCATCACCCTTCCTGCAACACAATACCAGTTATACAGTGATAAACTGTAACTAATATCATTTCCTGGTATGCAGATTCTGCTTGCTGCAAACACAGAGAAAGAAAAATATTCTAGTGCACATTTGAAAACGAATTTCAGAACATGTACTTTCACCTCATTTTTCACATAGAGATTACATTATAATGTTAATGAGTTAGCACTAGTGATTAGTAACTGTTAATTAATTCAGTTAGTTAGTTGAATAATGTAGTCTCCTATGTATGAGGCATTTCAAAGAAGAGAAAACATAATTTCTGGTGCACCTTAAATCTTCCGTCTTCACATTGCTTTTTGCTGAATTATAAATTCTGTCTATATCCACATACTCACATGTTATGCTATCAACATAGGACTGGCTAAATGTGTATGCCACATTATTGCTGGCAACAAAATGCCATCACATTCAGTGAGTTGCTACACCCCAAGGCGCTATATATTACACTACAAGCCAATCAGGCCTCGACTTCCCCACAATATCATATATGGAACTTCCACCCAACAGCCAGTAAGGGGAAGGGACAGAGTCAGGGCTTCCCAGGACTTTGGGAAAACAAGGTAAAAGGTCATAGAAAGCAAGAGGCCACAGGGGCCATCTTGTCTCCTATCAGGAATCAACTGATTCCAATGGCAGGTCCTGGGTATCCCAAAATGGCGGATACTCAGAGCACCTGTCAAATTCAGCATGGAGCTGCCACCAGACCCTACCCTGCTCTGTGGGCCACACAGAGGTGCCCAAAAACATACATTAGGGGTACAGGGTTGTACCCCACCAATGGGTGCCATGAGGGTATCCCAAGGGTCTTTTCACCACAACCAAAAAGAGGAAGCGCTGCACTTCCAGGAGCCCCGCATGGACTCCTGTGCAGAAAATAACACAGAACACACATGATTAAAGGAGTACAGGACAAAGACATGGAGGCACTGTCCCTCCAATGCATTTCAAGCATCACAAAAATCAGGCCTCAAACTGAGAGAGCTTGCAAGTGGAGAGAGTAACTCCACTATTGATAGAAAGAGGATTCCGTCCCACTTAGGCCATTGACAGGGGCATAGGACTGTGCCCCATTTAACTGTGAGCCTGTTCAGGTGAGCAGCTCAATCAGGCAAAGGGTTGTGGGCAGCATTATCATGTTATCATATAATCAATATTAGTTGTGAACAGCATTTGCTATCTTCATAGCAAAACTAAAGCTCCACATAGTTTACTGCTCTTAATACCGGTATTGAAGAAAAATGCATATCAAATTAAAATAACTTTTCCAGAGCTCTCTTTACATTCCTATGAAGATTGCTTGCTTACATGCTTTGTTCTTTTCAACTACCTATGTCAAAGAATGACTAAAAACATAGACTAACTCACATGCCTATGTGCAGTGAATTCTTTAGTATTTGGGGTCGTTTCTAAATTTTATGGAGATCTTACATTGCCCCTAATCAGATGTGAATTCTTTAGCCAGTCATCTCTTTTAAGATTGCATCACTTTTCAACTCAAGCATCACTTGAACAGCCATCAGATCAACACCTGACTCGCCCCGTCACTTGCACTTTTCAGGAAAGAGCTCTAGACCCGCCTCTTCAAAGAATGATTCCTGTGTTACACCTGGGTCCACACGCCATCACTAACCACCTAACCTGAGATTGGGAAATCTGCTCGGCCCCTTGCTTGCATGTGAATTCCTTGCTGCTGAATTGCCCACCATCCTCCTCCCCTGTTGTTAGTGCCCCATACACTTGTATTGCTACCTTGTGATCTGCTTCTTTGAATGGGCCTCTCACATTGCAAATGACTTGTATAGTGCTCCACTGGTTCCGAGATCGTGGCCCAAGCTTAATGTCATACAATTAACATAATAATAATGATAATAATAATAATAATAATAACGATACAAATAATAAAAATTATTGTAAGGGCACAGTAGCATAACACGTACTTTACAGAAATTAACAAGTGTGTGAGCTAGAGACAGCCGCAAAGAGCATCAATTACAGGCGCTGCACATTTTGTAAGGTGAGATTGATGAGGTTAGACAGGAGGTGAGAAAGATGGGCTGTATTGTTTCTGCATTAGCAGGTTAGCTGGAATTCAGCATTTTCTACTCAGCCGTTACTTTCCATACCAAACACCAAGTATTAACCACAAGTATGAAATGGTGTCCAATTGGATTTAAATATCTTTGCATTCATATCTCCTCTTCCATCAGGGATATTGTTAAACTTAATACTGCTTCTCTCCTATCAAAAATAGAGGAACACACTAACTCGTGGTACCCTCTATACCTTTCATGGTGGGGTACATTGGAATCCATTAAAATGATGACTACGCCATCATCCTATTTCTCTTATATGCGTTACCTGTCCCTCTTTCCTCCTCTTTTTTTTAAATCCATTGATACTAGTCTTACAAAATGTCTTTGGGGGAAAAAGAAACATAGATTGTCTCACAATAAACTTAAACTAGCACAGGCAGCTGGTGGGGTTGGGTTTCCTGATTTTAGGAATTATCATATAGCATTTATTCTAAAGCAGGTTCATGGGTGGTTTACCCATGAATGTTCTAACAATGTAGCCCAATGGTTGTGCATGGAGAGAGTGATGGGGTCCCCCCTAAGTCTAACTGATTGCTTTCGTATCAAAGCTAAAACTAGATTTATCAAGTGTATGACTACTATTCTATCTGTATGCTACTTAAGAAGGTATCTACTCCCCCCAATTACCGAGTCCCACCATTAATAAATCACTTTTCTGGATGCCATGGCTCTCTCTGGGCATTAAATATATTTATCAGCTAATTGTTCAAGGTGCGTAATTAATTTCAATGTACTTGTTGACAGATTTAACCTTCCCCTTTCATTTTTGCAGCAATTCATATCCATTATTAATGCAATTGTTGAACACTATGATTCTCTCATCAATAAAAACATCGCTCCAAATGCTGTAAGACTTCAATCTCTCTAAAAACAGGCTATGTCTGCTGCATTGTACTACGAAACCTTCGACAAAACCCTTCCTCTAGCATATTGCATGACTGTCTTTTAGCCTGCCAACAAGACTACATGCTAATGGATAACCAATTGAAATGGCCTGAAGTTTGCAATCACATATCTAAAGTTACACCTTCTATAAACATACTACAAACAATGTTCTTCTTCCATCACAGGATGTTTATTACTCCTGTACATCTTCTTAAGTGTGGTCTTTTGCCATCTGATAATTGTTGGAGTTGTCTACACTCCTCCGGATCCTTGACTGTAAATTTGTTTTGTCCTTTTGGATTGATGTTTGGAAAACTATCAAAAGCATGTTCAACCTTTCAATTGACTTCTGTCTTCAAGGTCTTTTTGCTGGAAGTTCCACTGTTCAAGACATTACCAGTAAACATTGAACGTTTCTGTTTGATGTATTCATTATGTTGGCTATTAGAACAATTTCATCCAGCTGGAAAAATTTAGATAAACGTCATTACAAACTCTGGTGGAATGTAGTATGCAATATTCACAGGCTAGAAAGGTGTAACGCCTCTAATTTATCTCCATTACGCAAGCATGAACTTAAATTGAAACCCTTTCTTGAATTTCTTGCACATTCATTAGTGGTTTAATAGTCATTTATCTAATACCCATCACGCACTGTCCTCCCTTTATTACTTCCCCTCCACGAACTCAGAATTCCTTCTGTGTATGTCCTGTTTTTGTGATGTCTTGTCCTTGTCCGTAAATGTACACATATACCCCCTTGCATTTGAAAATCGAAATTTCAGTTGTCAATAAAGTTGTATCCATGCAAAGCTTTCATGTTTCTCAAAGGTTAAATATTTCGTTATTACCTCTTCATACCCTATATAGATATGCTATGTAAAATGTCTTTGTTGTGTGTGTTTTTTTAAAGCAGTTACTTTCCATGCAGACAAATGCTGTGGGACAGTTAGTCATGGACATTGGTAGGGGGGAAGGCACCCCCCATTTCCCAAAAGGGGCCGGTATTGACTTGCAGTGATTGCATGTGCTCTGATAACACCGCCAGTGGGTATACGCATTCTGGATATTGATTAGTGCACCCGTTTAATTTTCAAGGACTCGTGCCCTTCTGACAATGAAGGGGAGGAGCAAGTCTACTTACTAACTAAGGGTTACTCGCCCTCTGTGGTAGCATTGTTGTCTGAACGATTGCAATTGCCTACAAATGCCTACAAATGCAGGACTATGCCTGAAACACTCCAGAGTGGGAGGGTTTGCTATTGCGATTGGCAATCAAAGAAGACCAATTCTGTCATATTGTATGAGCCACATTTATGTTGGGGTGTTACTTCATGTGCATGAGGACTTGTCACATGCAAAGCACGTGCATGGCTAATCTGTCCCTGATTCTTCAATGTTCACCTTTGCCACTCGGCATGCGGCACACATGCACCCCTTGAGGAAAAGGCGGTTCACAGTGCCCTTCCAAGTGTCCAGGATGGGTGTTGATGGTGTAGTTATAGACTGATACCACCCCACCCAAAGGTGCTCTAGCCCATGCCCAAATAGTGCCCGATAGATATCTGGCAAACCAATGAAACTGTCACTCTTTTTGCGGCTGTCACCCACCATCACCCGCCAAACCTCTTACTCATCAAAAGGCTTCAATGGACTCTCACACACAAAAACAAAATATATCCCAGATGTGCTCAGAACAGTGCTTCTTTCAGCTGTGGGCAAAGGCCTGGTTTTCTCGTGAGTGTGCGGCCACCGAGTGCAGGCTTGAGCCTTGCTAGTGCGGACCTTTATTGACTTTTGCCGATCACTTACACATGCTATAGTAACTTTCTTAACTCACCCTCCCTCCTTTCTTGCATCTTGACAGTTGGGGCGCTCTAGAACACATGACATCATAATAAGTCACATCTTTACAGGATGAATTGAATGTTGTATCTAATAGTGATTATTCAACATGTGACTAAATCAGCCTAGGAAATAAATACCCCAGTTGCTCAAGCACGTTCCTGTTGGCTTTCCGCAAATTGTTTGTCTAATCACAGAGCCTTTCATGAAGGCCACTTAATTCACATATTTTAGGATAGACGCACGACGTGTGTTCTGCGTTTTAAACTTGTGGAGCCTGCACAAATGAATCAGGCGCTTAATTACAGAGTTCTTGTTCACTTGCGTTATAGGGATTATGCATTGTACCGTCCACTTCCGTCTTGTTCTTTCCTTTGGCTATTATTGGTCTTATAAACGGAGTCTTGGAATTATTGGTGTTCGTGTCGGAATGCACTCAAGTGACTTGGCAATGATGTTGCCATTCATGGGTCTGAGCCATAGCCAGCGTTTCATATGAAGTTCCACACGTTTTAATGTGCATGAAATAGTAACAAAATGTGAACATCGTTTGGATTTCAACTTTTTAAAAATTATTTCAATCTACTGAAATAAAAGTAAAGGCATTTTCACGACAGAACCAGTGTTTGTTCTGGTATCTAACAAATGTCTGGCCTCACTTGGGTGTAGAATTAAAACAATGATGTCAGTATTGCATCATCACTGAAAAAAAGAAGCCCTCTCCTCGAAAGTCAACCTCAATCAACCTCAGTATAGCACTTCATGCCAGAGCTTTCCAGTTTCTAGGAGCTGTAATAACAGTTGCTATTGTTGATCCATTTTAAGAGTACCTGGTTGTTCGCCCACGTTCAGCTGTAAGGCTGAGTAGCTCCTCCTGCCAGTGCTGGCTGGAAGCGAATACACTGTGACCCCCCCGCCCCCAATTATTTTGCAGGGATGGGGGCCCAGAGTGATGCGAACAGGTCTGAGGGGCAGCAGAGTCCAGCCACCGTTTGGGGGGTGCGTGCCCCCTCACGGAACTGCATCTTGTGAACAAGGGGGCACCAGCAGGATGATGGAGCCTTGGCGATTTGCATAACAGTGAAGAGCATTCAGGGAAAATAAGAATGATATTATATTTGTTTTCAAAATTTGCGTCCATCAAATTGCTTCATATCTCCAGGCCCAAATACGTTAAATATTGCCTTACATATTTGAACCATTAGATCCTATTTCCTCATCACTTTCAGTCAAGTCGCTCAGCAAGTTTCGGGTTAACCCAGTAAGGGGTTTGTCCAGTCCAAAACTCATAACAAAAGGTTTTAAGTTGAACCCAGATTATCCCAGGTAATGTGGTCCCAGATGGGTGCAGACATCATGAGGTGGCCATGCCCCTTGCGTCGTAATGACATGACCGCAGACAAAACCTTAACTTTCAACAATTACTACTAACATTCTCTGTTTTTCCCTGAACTTTGTTCACACTTTACTGCCCTTTTTGAGCCTCGGAAGTCCCTGGATGAGGAAAGAACCCATGGACAGTTTCTCCAAGGGAACCCACCATTTTCTTATAGTCATTCTCAATCTGGTAGAGCATGTGTGAGGAGCATATCCTGGGAGCTGAGATTCTGTCTTTAAGGATGGCTCCAGTCATGACCGTTCCTCACCGATCACCACCATTTAGAGGACCTGGAGAAGGGAACAGGAACACTGCAGCAGATGAGCTGCAGGGGAAACCTAAGAAGGATGATGCTGTGGAAGAGGGGTTCCATGTCATTTCAACGCAGGATGTTTTTTTTCACTGGGTTTTTACCGTGATTTTTTTACAGAAAAACCCATTGAATTTTCTAAAAATTATTTTTCTAAAAAAAAAACATTTTCTAAAAAAAGACGGTGGGTTTTTTCGAAAAACAAATCACGGTAAAAAAAACAGCAAAAAAACATCCCGCGATGAAAGGACATCGTACCGGAAGAGGTAGCTTCTACATCCAGTGGTTGGAGGGAATCATGTGTGTGACAGTTTTTCACCATCTTTGGGAGAGTGCCAAGGCCCAGGCTGCCCATGTGCACTGCACCGAGTGTGGTGTACCACTCAGTCATAGCCAGAAGGGGCAGTTAGCCTTTGGCACTACTTCCACATGCCGCAACACTCTGATATTCCATCTGACCACCCTCAGAAAAGCAATTTATTTCTCAGTGGGTGGAGGTACCACTTCCACGGCACCATCCTCTTCCACTCCTGCCCACACCTGTATCATCTCATTTGGCCAAATGTTTCCTCCTGTCACATCACAGGCCATACAGGAGGCAACTAACCACTACCATCAGAGGACAATTGTCATCTGTATATAATGTGATGCTCTCATCTGACATGGGGAGCAATTCCAGAGTGCTTTTGAAGCAGCTGTGAAGATGTTTAGAGAAGGATTGCCCCTATACTTAGTTAGAACACATTGCTCAACATTGTTCCTTCTCCATCTGTCTCTCTTTTTTAGTGGCCGGTGCCCCTCCCCTTTCCTTCCTGCACCTTAAAAAAATCAAAAACCAAAACAAACAAAAAAACGCAAAGAAAATAGGTTCAATGTCGAACCACCTTTCAATTTCTAAAAATAGAATGAAACAAATACTATCACCTTCTGTGTATTCACGCTCCTGAAGTCCACAGACACGCAAACATATCCCTGGACATAACAATCAAAACCTATGAAATGGAAGATGTATCAATTCGAGCCTTTTATACATTCTTTCATGTTGGCTCTTAAAGGGGCCTTTTTGTAGTACTAAGAGTGTTATCTGAACATGTGCACATATACTGTGTAGGCTTATAATTTTTGATTACGTACTGATGTTTCCACAGTGGAGTTTCTTTCCAGAAATATATGCACTGCTTTCTGAATATTGGAAATGTTCCTTTCCAAGATTTGTAAGATGTACTCAATCCTTTTTGGAAATGTTTATCATATCGCATATTGTCATTTTCAAAAGATGACATTCCAAAATCTTTAAAAAAAATTCACATTCGGCCATGCTTTTTCTATTTGTGGACACACTTGCCTCTGTGTAATTTGTGAAAAAATAAACATGGTTCCTGTGAAAAAGATTTGTCAGACTTGTAAAGGTATCTTTCTTTTCAAACTGCAAAGATACTCCAGTTACATACCCTGTTACCTCCACAATGTACTATAATAATTTCTGGATGTTTCAAATTCACAATGTCTTGACACATGGGTAACAGTTGATTCTGCTAAATTCCATGGATTCCATACCATGCCAACTCCAATTTTAGAAAGCCAAGATTATGTGAGATAACAAACTGCTTTGCATATATCTGCAGCCAATAAACCCACACATCTCCAATGATCAGAGTCTTCTTGTTGAGCTCCATGCTTTCAGCAATTCAAACAAGACATAAACCACTTTATGCCCGGTCATTTGCAGTTCAGCTCTCCCCCACAAAAAGAAGGCCTGATTGGTGGAGCCTTGCGATGTCAGTGGACATCCACAATGTCTGCAGTCTCTGCAGACATCTTTCCCGGCAGGACATAGTAAAAGTGCCCAGATGGCATTTGTATCCATCCGCGAACAGTCGCAAGACCACAGACATTGGGTGCAAAGGGCAGCTCTTCTTCCCTTTTTTTTCCCTTATCCCTGTAACATTGCCTGATTGGTTACATTCAAACAGTCACAAACACATCCACCAATCAAATCCAAAAACCCTACATCTAAACTTCTCACCTTAATTCAACACTTCAGATGTATTTTTCAACTCTGAGAGTGTATTTGTGATATGATTCATAGCCTGCTCTATCACAACCTAATTTTCTAAAGTAATTTTATCTACCACCTTTTATTTTAATAATATAAGCTTAACTACAACATGTTTTCTGTGCTGAAAAACATGTTTTACTGCAGCACCCACCCCAATAGGCCAGTTGTGCTTTTAAAACGACTTCTGCTTCATAGTGGCTGTTACATGTCCTCCTACTTATAGCAGTTCACAAGTCCAAAATTAAAAATACCCCAATTTCCAAGATACAGTACAACGAATGTCATATTCTTTTAAAATGCCCTGCCTTCTCTCAAAACTACACAAGATATTTATATTAAAATATGATATATAGCTTTACCTACCCAACTATAACTTGTTTCCTGCGTTGCAAAACATTATTCCATGCAGCACCCATTCCAACTATAAAAAGGCATTCATGTACTACACACTTATTTACATCTTGCAAAGTTGCCAATGTTCTTTCTTGTATATTTCCAGAAGAAAGTTTACCAAAGAAACCTACTCAAAAAAGCAAGCATTTCCATTTATAAAAAGTATAGGAATGTAGTATATTTTTCATTTTACTAACATAATTTTACTTTTTATTAATTACCCTAATCTATTTTGAGTTTATAAAACTATCCATTCATATTGTACTCTGTCATATTTCCCACTTCCTCGACCCATTACAGCAATCACACTCTTTCCCATTACACCGACACCACTCTTCCTCATAATATAAAACTACAACTCTGCAACTTACAACACTACAAATATTTTAACACACATCTCCCATCGCCTACACATCAACCTTCCACATGCCGTTTCCCAATTACAATCTCATTACCCCAACATCCGTCTTCGTCGTCTCAGTACAACAGTGTTCTACAATCTGTGATTCTACAAAAGTTTTGGCCTACACCTACTAATACCTATACAGCTCTCTGCCTCATGTTACTTCCCAATTACATTGTATATCATTTCCCCAACACCCTTCATCTTCATCCAAGTACTCAATATGAATCCATATCTCTAAGTTTACGCCATTCTTCATAATCACACTATAATAACAGCAATACTGTATTTCCCCATTCCTCATACCATGACTGCAATCACAGTCTTTTGCATTATGCCCACATGCCTCTTTCTCATGACATGAAACCAAAGGTCTAAAACCTCTTACTCTACAAATAATTTAGCCTTCAGCCCCCATTAGCTATGCTTTCATCTTCAACATCCTACTTTTCAATTATAATCTATATCAATATCCCCACACTCCCCTTTTGTGTCCTAGTACACCAGGGGTCTACAAGTGCTATCCATATCATTACCCCAACAGCTCTTTTCCTCATCCCAGTACCCAACAATAATCCATATAATTATCCATGCACTACCCGTACTCATCCCAGTACCATTATACCAATCAAAATAACATCCACATTCATCTTCACCAGCCTACTGCTCAATAGTAATCCGTATTATTATCCCAACTTCCATATTCCTCATTCTAATTTTTCATATTAGCACATATGTTCACCCACACATCACTCCTATGATTTTAAAGTACACACTTTCTTTTCTCCAACAGACACAAAATAATGCCTACTAAAAATCAGCTCTGTAGAAAACAAAGAAAGGATCGAGCAAATTAAAAGAAGGTAAAGTCATATACTCACTCACACTAAAACAATGTACAGAAAACATACAAACAAGAGAACAAGTAACTCTACTCTTGCAAAGTACAATAATAATACAACAGTCACCACTAACAAAAGTATTGTTCCTGCTTCAAGAAAGAAAAGAAACCATATTCTTGCTAGAAACAATTTAAACTGAAAATGAACCCCAAACTATAAGTAACTGTGAGAATGTCACAATGAAACTTTATGTTGTTTTTTATTTTAAAAATAAAGCTTCTGTCACAGAGTTCTTAGCAACCATATAAAAAGATTTGAAAAATCACATTTCTCACTACATAATTACAAAAGACAGTGAATACTTGAAGCACTGCCCAACAGCATATTCAAACTAAAAGAAAACTATTTACATTAGCTTTAAACAGAATGATACAACTAACCAACCACTAACTAAATGAAATAAAAAATTATCAAACAAGTCTAGACCTGCCCAATGTGCACATAGATAACTTTTCTAACTTCTGTGCAGGTGAATGGTTTCACGCCAGTAGCACACAACCATATTTCAATGAAGAAGTATACAACCAATAATAAACACACCCAATTGTCATAGAAACTAAGGAAAGAGCCTGTTAAATAGTAGGAGACACCATTAAGGCAAAACACTGTATTGTTCAATCTTCCCCAAAACATTTTCAACTAAATGTTCCTCATGTCCACACAGGTCCTCCAGTGTACAAATGGGTGTGCAGGTCAATATGCAATGTGCACCAACAGTCATTCAAATGTTTATAACCATTTCTTAATCAATACATTTAAATAAAAGAGACAAGTATAATAACAATTTTACAAAACATGAAGTTCTTTCCAGTGCCCATCCGCACACTAGTTTATGAGGACATTCATTAGCCTGCATTTCAGGAACAGCTTGTAAAAGCACCTTCCATCTCATAAAAATGTTATCAATAATCCATTCTACAGTGTGCAACCTTGTGCATTCATTGTAGAATGCTAACAGTCCTGCTCTAGAACTACAAACACTCAATGACAGTCTCCTAAACAGAAGACATACAAAGTACATATTTTGGAACTAAAGAATTGGAAAACACAATTAACTTAGAAAATCTAAACAAACAACTTTGAAACACTAACCTTCTTATAAACACAACAGAAAAGTAATAACATAGTTTGAAAACATGTTTCCAGAAATTCCAGACAAAGTAGGCCTCTGTTATCACAAAACTGTGTATAGGAAAAGCACAAAACTGGTAGCTATGTCCAACAAGAAAGAAGACAGTGGGGAATCACAATGGTTCCAATTGTCCTTCTATCTAACAGCATAAAATAAATACAACATAATCGTTACCTTAATAGTTTGCACATAGTGTAATAATAAACTTGATAAAAACCAAATGCCATCTAGTACTATCAATCATAGCTTAGAAATATTTACGCTTTAAAATACACTAAAAAAAACAATATATGTGAGAGTATCATAATTCAGACAGTATACTCATTCCAAGTTATTATATGTCTGCAGCCCAAGACTGCCAAATTGGCTCCATCAGAATTATTCAAAGGCATTTGCGGTAAGGTAGTATATCTACCCTTAGACCGTAATGAAAACATGGAAACACTAGGACTAGGGTGATCACTATATTAATCTCTGATTTAACTAGTTAATGGTGTTGTACAAAAGAGAACAAAAAATGTGGCAACAACTATTTATCTTGAACAAGTTAAAGAAGTCCTAGAGTATCTCAAACACAACAATGAATACTACAAAGATATAATCATAGAAGAGAACAATATAAATATATGAAGATACACCACATGCTGATCCTATCACTACAGACAACATTCTTGACCAGTATACAATGTCCCCACTACATTCCAGTGACACCACGGAAGGTGCATTAGAAAAATATCAAATACATCAAGCCAAAGGGACTCCAATGAACATATAGGAAAAATGTAGAAGGACGTTGTTTTCTGCTACTCTTCCCTGAAGGAAAAGGAGGACCACCCCATGAAAGATCCATAAAAATCAGTGCATCATAATATCGTTTTGTACAAATATATTCTGAAGATCAAAGATAGCAGCAAATGTTCAATACAATCTCCATCTTGTGTTTGAAAGAGAACTAGTATCTCCATGTTATGGAGTTGCACAAACACTAAAAACAGCAAACCACTTTCTAAACATGTCTGCTATTGATCTCTTACAAAATATAAAAGACAAAGATGCAGTCAGGTATTACAAATCTCTTGGAAAATATGTGTGGTATGAAATAATACCGGTTCAGACATCATGCTGATGTCCGCTGCATGTTAAGAAAGCTATGCACTTACTTTGACTTCCTACACAATAACAACTAAAATAAAGAAGGAATAGACATAAAAAGTGCAGGAGAACTCTATGATCTTGATCCAGTAGATCTCAAGTTACATTCACCATTGTTGTATTGTCATGTTGCAATTCATCTGTAATAACAAAGCGTCCTCCATTTGGAGAAATAGAATACGCCTTTTGGAGGGAGGGAGGAATATCAGTACAGAGGAACACCACACATCCACATGCTTTTGTGGATTAACAATGTTCCCAAATATGGCCACGTGGTGATGACACTGTTTTAAAATAAATTGAAAAGTACATCACCTTTGACATCTCTTCAGAAGACTTATTTAAAAAAAAATGTTTTTATAGGTTATAAAACCTTATACACAGTGCATCAATCAATCACAATAGTCACAAAGTTAAAATACAACGTGAAATATAAAACAAACCATCAAACCATAAAAATTGAACCACAAAAATGTAAACTCATACAATAAAATAGAATACTGCTAATCACGTGAGAGCAATTTTAAATAGTCACATAATGTTAAAAAAGAAGATTAAAACAGACAATTTTAAAAACCCTTAATTAGATCAGATGCAATCTTCCTTATATAGTAAGCAGCGGCCATAATGACAACAGATTCAGCTCCTAATAATATACTCAAAAACAGATTGCCTTCTCTGCTTAAATCACTGGTAACAAGATGTGAACACCCTCTTAAATAGTAAATATGCATTTTTGGGCATTGTGTCAAAATATGAGCTGACTCAATGACCATGTTACAAAGGTGACATTTTCTCCTGTCTCTGGGTAATTTCATCCATCTCCCCTTGTGCTCAAGCGTTGCCAGGATACCCATACGCAAGTAAATAATAAATCTACGTATATGAGTGGGGCAAAATGTACTAAGATACGAATGGTGAACCTGCCTAGAGAAACCCTGACTGCTACATTCCTCCTACAACCTCATTGTAGACAAATGGTCAACCTTATTGCAAACATCAACATTTCTAGACTTCCTTTTTAGGATAGAGGTCCAATTAGGAAGAGTCAGCAGGTCATCCAAGAGCATGTTTATGCCCGCTCACATGGCTGTTGAAGTCTTGGTTAGCTGTAATAAAAAAAACATTTTTGCAAACCTGTATGTTCACTGCCACTAGATAATAGAGGAGGGTATTTTGTGTGTTAGCAGAGAGTAACATCGTAATGTATAGGTTATTACGTTGCGTGAGCCAACGGGATCTAATAGGTTGCAGGCCAAGTTCACATTGTAGGGCCTCCATTGGCACATACTGTGGGACCCCAGAATAGATCTCAATATCTTCCATCCACGTCTGTCCACCCAACCGAGAAGACATATATAATGACCTACAGATGCAAATTTTACTTTTCCAGCAACATTAAGTGTGGCAACTACTGCTGACCTCAATAAAGAAACAAAGGAGAATACTTCACCAAATGTTGTTTTGGATTCCGTAGACCACTAGTAAATAGTTTAATGTCTTCTGTTAGGCACAGTGTGAAAGGCAACATTGCCCAAAACAAGATTAAAAGAGAAGACGCATCGAAGTATATCACTGATTACAATTTCACTCTAGTGGAATGCTAACATAGATATTCAAAATATTTGAGACAATTCAACTGCAGTTGCAAGAAATGCCACAGCATATCTCAGCAAAGCTGAGAAAACTGAGCTAAACAACCTCTGGGATGACATATCATCTGACAAAAAATGTTCTCAAAAATTGTAATTGCATAGGTATCAAAATGATGTCACATAGAGAGTGTGTGTCCTATGAAGCTGCAGATTGTTTAACAGGTACAGCACTGAATGGAAAATATGAAAACATTTTCTGGCTCAACCGTGGTCCATCTTAATCATGAAATAGAGTACTAAAATCCTACCGAAAAAGTCGCAACAAAAAATCAGAAAAGCCAAGACATCTTAAAAACTAATTTGATTGATATATTCTGTGACATACCCCAAACATATACATACAAAAATAATGTCATGCCAAATGAGACAAGTGACACATACTCAATATTAAACTGCGAAGGAAGTTAAGTAAAACTTTCAAAACCGAGTGTAATTAAAAATGTACAATTATGCTTTACATCTAAAGCGAATACAGAACATCAATACATGACCCTACTGCAACTATTCAAACCTTGAAGAAAAGAGGAAGAATTTTTTTGACCCTGGCACATTTTAAGTTGAATTCAAGGCAAATGAAAGCAGTATATCAAATGATAATGTTAATCTTTACAAAGAAAAGTTAGACAATGAACGTCAACAAGAAGAAGACATAGGCCCTCATTACGACCCTGGCGGAAAGTGACTGACCAGACCGCCACAGCGTAAATAGCGTTTCCGCCATTGCACGATGGAGCAAAGTGCGGCCCATTCCGACCCATCGGGCACGAGCACCACGGCATGGCGGAAGTGCAAAGTCCGCGATGGCGGAAATGACCCCAAAACGGCCCACACCGCCGCCGTACGGCGCCCTAGGTGCAATACCGCCACCCATCTTAGCGGACACCGCAGTGAGCGCCAACCGGAAAGTACGGTGACCGTAAATATACGGAAACGGAAGTAAAAACATGGGCCCGGAACGGGAAACAACACGCCGTACACCTATAAAACCACAAAATCCACACAACCACTAAAAACACTACCCTGAGACACATCCCAACCCGTCATCCACCCTAGTGAAACCAAGAAAAATGGGAAAAGTAGCGAAGAAAGCGTGCGACCGCAAGCGGCAGGTCCACTTCTCCCGTGAGGAACTCACCGTGCTTACAGAGACCCTCCAAGAGAATGCCGCCGCCGTCTTCTCCACGCAAATGACCAGGACGGCACTTGCGAACAAGAAGGCCATATGGGCCCTGGTGGCACAGCGGGTAAGTGCGGTGGGGACCGCACCCCGCAACCCACAGCAATGCAGAAAGCGATGGGACGACCTGCGGATACGCGTCCGTAGCATACTTTCTGCCAACCGCAACATTGCCACAGCCACCGAGGGAGGATCGGAATCACCCATCAAGTTGACCCCCTGGGAAGAAATCTGTGCCTCCACCATAGGAATGGAGAGCATAGAGGGAGTCGGAGGGATGGAGAAAGGAGTGCAGACATCCGGAGAATCCGGTAGGTGGGCCAAATAAAACCATGCCAAATCCACAATGTCCAATCATGTGAATCACATGTGTCCACATAGCGCAACAGTAACACATGGCCAGGAGAACGTCCACACACATTGGCCTGATAGCGCACTTTAAAACTCACAATAAATACATAAATAATTAAAAACCCCAAAAACACCCACTACACGTGCAGCAGGCACACCCTAACTGCAGGCTGCCAAACAACTGCACCCTCACTCCACACACAAATGAAAGCACCTCCAAGGCCCCGACCCAAATCACCCTCAGGTACCACCCCAATGCATGTGATACATTGCCATTCCAATTCCCACAGACCCATTAATAACGCTCGCCCTCCTTTACTCCACCACAGGGTCCGATCCAAACGACGAGCTTCAGGACACCCCTACCAGCACACCTGCAAAGAGGGCCAAGACCAACGGCCAAAGACCCTCCACCTCAGCTGCACGCATCAAGACACGGCAGCAGCACAAATCAAGTGGCAGCACAGAGGAGGGAACATCAACAGGCACCCCAGCAGCCAGCATGCCCACAACAGCAGCACCACAGGTCCCCCCAATGGATGCCACAGAAGGCACTGCCTCTGGTGGCAGCAGCACCATAGGTGACACCCCATTAATGGCAGCATGCTCCGACACAGAAGACGGGGATGTCGAAGTCAGATCCATCCATGACCTGTCCCAATCCCCCTGTCTGTTCCATCCCGTACACCATGAGGATACCACGCAGGGGCACCCACAAGACGACGACTGGCCATCCCCCACAAGCCCTGTGGCAGGGCAACATGAGGCGAACAGCCACTCTGTGACACCACCGCAAATGGCCATGGCCCAGCAGAGGCAACAGTCCCTCGACCAGTTAATCGTGCAACAGCAGCAACTGGCCACGCTCCTCAAGGACCATGCCGATGAATGTGGGGGCACTAAGGCAGACATAGAAACATCAACTGAGACACTTAGGGCAGAAATGGAGAGAAGTACAGAGACACTAAGGGCACAAATGGAGAGTAGCACCGAGTGCCTGAGAGTCCAAATGGAGAGTAGCACCGAGAGCCTGAGAGTCCAAATGGAGAGAAGCACCGAGAGCCTGAGGGGGGAACTGCATGCGACGTCCAAAGACGTATGTGCCGAACTTGCCGCAGTGCGCCGTGTGCTCACTGAGCTCTCACAAACCCTTAGGGACATGCATGGACGTGAGCAGGCAGAGACATCATCCGTTGCAAGTTCCGTCCAGGGCAGCCCCCAACGTAGATCTGGGAGGAACCTGCGCTCCACAGACAGGGGTGCCCCTGATACCCGCAGAGGGGGCTTGCAATAGCGACTGCCCACTGACAATGAGCATCTTTGGACACTGGTGTTCGGGGGGGAGGTAGGAGGGTGGAGGGGGTGTGTTGGGCTCACTTGGGTGGCGGGTCGATAGGGTGTTCAACATGATATCACATATGCCATAAACAATGCACGATCAACCAATGAGATGTGTGGACAATGATCTTTGTGTACTAGGCCATCATAGGCGTACAGTCCATATTGTGCATGTACCAGACACACACAGTGCCACGAGTCCCGTGTCCATGTATCAGCCACCAGGCGTGAGTGCTAGAAGCATGCATCAATGAGATGCTGACGAATGTCACGGCCCTCCTGTGCCTCGCGGACTCCTTGAGGTGCTGCAACATCCCCACCCTCATCATGACCATCTTCAGGTGCTTGCAGTTCTGCGTCAGGGGGCATGGGCACATTTCTACGTACGCACATGTTGTGTAGCATGACACATGCCATCACCATCTTTGCAACCTTCTCATGGCGGTACAGGAGTGCCCCGCCAGACCTGCTGAGGCACCGGAAACGAGTCTACAGTAGGCCGAATGCCTGTTCAATGACTACACGGGTACGTGAGTGGGCATGGTTGTAGTCCTCCTCATGCTGGTCCCGTGGGTTCCGGACTGGTGTGAGGAGCCATCTCTTCAGTGGATATCCGGCATCACCTGTATGTGGACGATAAATGAATTATGTGGAATGCCATTGCTACGTACGCACCCCCCCCCTTCCTGCCAGGTCATTGCCGCATCACATACCCCACATCATCATGCATGAAATGAGACTCACCGAGTAGCCAGGATCTGTACCCTGCGTGTCGCTCCATGTAGCGTGGTATTGTTGAGTTCCTCAAGACCATAGAATCATGGGTTGATCCAGGGAATCGGGCACAACAATGTGTAATGATCCTGTTGGAGTCACACACCATTTGTACATTCAGAGAATGAAATTGTTTTCGGTTGCGGTACTGGGCCTCCATGGCATGTGGGACGACCAATTCCACATGGGTGCAGTCGATGGCACCAAGGCAACCCGGTATGCCGCCAAGTGCATGCAATCCCACTTTTGTGTTGGTAATTTCCTGCTCCGAGCGTGGTAGAGAGATGTAGTCGTCTGCGTGCTGCAGGAGGGCATCGAGCACTTGCAATAGTGTCCGTGAGAACAGTGGCTGAGAAATGCCATGCAACTGTCCGACTGTGTGCTGGTAGGTGCCTGTGGCCAGGAAGTGGAGTACAGACACCACCTTCAGTAGGGGTGGGATGGCGGTTGGGCTATCTATCATGCTGACAAGGTCAGCGTGTGTCATGTCCACAATGGCGGCTATGGTGTCCCGGTCCAAACGGTAGAGGGTGTGGATCTGCTCATCAGTGAGGTTGAACGGATGTGCTCGGAGGCGTGGGATTGCGGGCTGCCTGCGTGGTGGTAGTGGCTGTGCTGGCGGCCCTTGCTGGCCCTGCCTTGCCCTCCTCCTCCTCCTGCGTCTCCTCCGTGCGGCCGGTTGTAGTTGGTGTTCGTCTTCTTCTTGGAGTTGGAGTACTTGCAGTGCTATCAGGTCCCCCAGGGCCAACATCGCGAGTCCTGCCGGTAGCATTTCGGAGTGGGTGTGGTTGTGGGAGGAGACTGGGTGTGCTATTTATGTGTTTTCAGGCTGTATGGCCTCCACCTGTGGTGATTCATTCCACCTGTGCAAGCTGCTCTCCCCTTTGGCCGAGCACGTCCCGCACACAACGCTGCAATTCGAGGAATGGCATCTTGCTATTACAATCATGTATTTGTACCCGATGGCCGTGTAACATTGGTTGATATGTTCATTCGGCTATGGTCCCATTGTTTCACATACTATCTTAGCAGTTGCGAACAGACTTGTGAAGGGTCAGTGGAACGTAGTACTCGAGTAACGGTGGACCCTCATGCATCACTGTACCGAGTTGCAACGACGGGCGGGGCGTCCCATTTGTGAGTGAAGGCAGTTGCCATTTTCACACACAGCCGCACTAGATGGATTAATTTGTGATTTCAAGCGGCCACAGATGCCTTTTCGACGTGATGTTGCAAATGAGGAATTCGAAGGGCGGCGCTTTCGGTTATCAGCTAGCGGCGAGGAGATGCCCACAGGTCTGACTGCAAATATAACGTTCTATTGTTCAATGTCCTTGGGACAGGGGCCATGGCGAGGATGCAATTATTGATATGAATAGTTTGGGATGCGCAATAGCGAAGTGGACGATGAGGCCGGACGTTCCCAAATACATGTTACTTCACAACACTGGAATTACGGGCTGGGGCACAGTGGATTTTGCAGGCTGCATAACGCACAGACTCAATGGAATTCTCACATGTTATGTGAGTATGGAAACAGGCGTTATCATTACGGGATGAGGGAATGATGAATGGATGCATGGACAGATGATTTGATACAGTGTTTGCCATGTACAGGGCTTCTTGGAATCTGTCCGCCTCCCCTGCGCTATGTGATGCAGGGCTGCCATAGTGGGACCATCGTCTATCTGGCCTTGTTGAGCCCTCCCTGTCTCGACGCGCCTTCAGACACTTGTGTCCATGCACGTTACCAATCCCATCTGATGGATTCTGTTTTCACAGACGCATGCACAGGTACACTCGTTTGTGATGGTGTTTTCACCTCGATATAGATAGTTATGAGTCGCAAGTGGTTTTTGGGTGGTGATGATCCTTTGGAGTGGGCTAGCATGCATATGGCTGTGGATTTAGTGTGATCATTGAAGTGAGTTGTTCGAATGTAGTTCTGATGGCCATTCTATTCTTTTTCTTTTCTTTTGGTTGACAGGTATCTCCTCCCCTTTTGCCACTGCCATCTGTATGCCACTCCTGCAGATGGCTTTTACTCCCGACACCTGCTGCTTCGTGTTAATCAGTGGAGCAGCATTACGATCTTATGGGACGATCGCCAATGGGCCACATGCCCTTACGCAGTACTAGTGGCTCGGAGCAACATTTCGGCCTTTCAGCTGGACTAGTGCCTCCCCATTGGGACGGCCCTGCGGTTCTGTGCGCTTCCATGTTTCCTTTTCGTACGAGAATGTGGCCCTGTGTACCATGAAGGAACAGGGCGTCACACAAGAAGTAGCTGGTCATTTCTTGCGGATGCAGCCCACAATGGTGAAATGTGTTTTGGAGTTCATGGCCTAATGGCTGTATGGGCTTGGTGAATTTGTTGTGCATTAAATTTCTATTCTGATATGGGCCGTGTAGCGTTCTTCTTTGCAAGTGATGTGGCATATTCCTATTTGGGGAGCGATGTATTGTGAGGAGATCTGCATTGGGTTCCAGCTTCGGAGTATAGTTGCGTGGTACTGTGCTGGGCGCGTTTGCCTACGAAGCCCAGTGAGGTCAGGGATGAGGGCTGCCAATATGACTGTTTGAATGATGTCATGCTCAGGGGCGGGGGATTAGGTTTTGTGTAACAGATGCCGGTCAGCCAGGTAGACTGGTGGAATGATGTGATTTTCGGAATATTGCTGGTCACAGGTGCCTGTGTTTGCGTGCGTTTCTTGGTGGGAGACTGAGGTCATGTCCATTGGAATGGCTTCTGTATTCGTGCCATCTGTGCCCTGCAGCTCCCATTGGCCCCTCTTGAGATTCTTTTGTTCGTTGGCATGCATGGGTCACTTGTACATTTCACTGGTTGCATTGTGACTTCATTGCACCTACGGGGAGTTGTACAATGTGGCCAGGGAGCGGTGTACAGACACTCAGTGGGGCCGTTTACGGTTGATTCGCGATGCCGTACTTCTCACCATGGCGGAATGGTACTTTCCGCCGTGCTTGATGGCGTTAGGTACATGTCCGCTAGGGTCGGAATTCGCGTACCGTTGCGCCATGGTGGTATTTACGGTTTGGCATGGCGCGCGCGCGCGTACTTGGTGCAGTTAGCGTTGGCGTTCACTACGGTGTCGCTAATGGCATCGTACTTTGCGGTGACGGGTCATAGTCGCACCGAGCGCTATTCGATGGCGGTATTGCATTTCCGCCATCGTTTTTCGATTTCCGCCAGGGTCGTAATGAGGGCCATAGAAAGACAGCTATATAAGGACACTCCTGAAGGGAGTCAGCTATCTCTTACAGGTAGCCAAAAACCACTTGGAGAATCACTCATTCAAAATGAAGCAGAAAGAGCAATGAATGAAGTAGAAAACACCATGTATCAATCCAAGCAATCTAAAGAAGATTTGTCAGTGTTCAAATCACAGATAAATGACAAGCAACTCACCATTTCCCTAGAAATCAATGAAGAAATTGAACATTGATTAAAAAATGAAATAAATACTTGCATTTGAAAAAATTACAAATCTCTGCACAATCTGGGCATTTTTAGAAGACAAAGCAAATAAAAACCTTTCAGCTGTCCTAACAGCCCCTCAAGGTCTAGCTACTTCCAACATAGTAGGTGTAACTTTACACTGACTACTCCTCCTCCTAGTGGATCACCAAAACAAATTATTTGAATATTACAAATTGCCAGCAGAAGCTGCAACTGAATTTTGCAGAATTCTATGACAAATTAAAGTACTCTTAGTAGACGAAGTAAGTATGGTTTCCAACCAAATGCTTGCTTTAGTTCATCTAAGGATGCAGGATGCCCTAAGAAATGGATACAAAGAACGGCGTGGAGGAAAAAATGTAAGAGACCTCCTACAGTTAAAGTGAAAGGGCAACCCATATACAAAATAGGTTACAAGGAATGCCATAATACACTTGGCAGCATAGGAATGTGAACCTGTGTCATCATTTCTGCTACAGACAACTTGCACAAAAAAGTGTCAGTCTGCAGATGCTTCTGAATACGCACAGGTTTCCTTGAACAATAGATTAATAAATTAGCTGTATGGGCAAAACATGTATGCCCCTGATGTAGTGGAAAAATCAACACAACAATATCAACAATACATGTGTTTAATGCCAACCTTTGCAGACTGTGACCAATTTAATGAAACAATGCTCAATAAAGAGAGGCAACCCGTATTCCATATCAGTTTATGACACTCCCTATGAGTCAACAAGCAAAATCAAGACTAAATAACCTAACAAAATCAATCTCAAACATAGTTGGATTGGAAAAATGATTAACTCTATGCCTAAACTGCAGAGTGATACTAAAATGCAACCATGATGTACAACAAGGTTTAGTTAATGAGGCAATTGGAACAGTTGTTGACTTTCAAACATATTGTAACGAAAAAAATATCTAGTCTGTAATCATCATTTTTTACAAACTTGAACAAGCAAAAACAATTCCTGCACCACAGCACATTTCCTCTTTTTTAAAGATACATATTTATGCAGAGAACAATTCTCTCTGTCTCTTGCATATGCTGTTACCATTCACAAGTCACAAGGTCTAACCCTTGACCACACACTTGTAAACATTGGCAGCACAATCTTCAAAGAAAGTATGAGTTACGTAGCACTTTCACGTCTTCATACACTCACTAGTCTATTCTTAGTCTAGTGCTTTGATACAAACAAAGTCAACACTGGCAGTCTATGCATCCTAGAATGCAACATAATGCATGCACTGTACACTCTGCATCTGGATACATACCCTGTACCTCAAAAAAGAAAAAAAACATTCAAAGACAACTAGTACAAAGAGAAACTATAGCAGATCTCCCTATAATCCCTGTTGAAAGAGAAAAGAAAACAAGTGCAGGACCTTCAAACCAAACAGAGACCACATTCTCTGATCCTTTTAAATTCAACAACACAACTGGAGTACATGCTATGTGAATGTAGCAATCAATATTCTATTCCATTTGCCACCAATTGCTGACAATATTTACTTACATAGATCAGAACAGCTGTGTTTAACACTCCTCATTCTCCACAGAAATGCCACAAACACATAAGAGGATCCAAAAGAATTACTAATAAATGTACTAGAAGTACTAGAGAGAGAACACATCCCTGTGAATGAAATCCTTCACATTTGATACACTTGGAAACATACATGCAGTCTCTGTAACCATGTTTCCCAAGAGCATGTTTTTAATGAACAATTTGTGTATGTAGCTATAACAAATGTATGCATATATTTATGTATTTTTACATTTATATAAATTTGCAAAACCCAAAGGCACCAAGGCACTTGTTACAGTAGTGTCAGCATCAACAGATCGGCAGCAGGGCAGAGGGTGAGAAAGGTTGAAAATCAAGGGAGGACAGGGAGGGTCAATTGAAAAGCAATGTTTTCAGTTGTATCCTGAATGGCCAGTAAAATACGTCTGCACATCGGTGGAGCGGTAGAGAGTTCAATGGGCGGGAGGCAGTTTCTGGGAAGCTGGAGCCACTGCTCTTGTACACCGCACTAGTGCGCTTGAAGCGTGGTCACACAGTTTCTGTGCATGGATGTTGTATGTTTGGTAGAAGTGGTCTTGATTATTCTCTGTGAGAGGTAGGATGGAGCAGAATTTGAGAGCCATCTATGGGTAATAGAGAGTATTTTGAAGTTGATCCATTGTCTCAGGGGTAGCTAATGTGCAGATCTTCTGTGGGGTTAAACATGGCCCCGTTTGGTGAGATCCATGGCGGCTCGAATGACATTGTTTTGAAGTGTATGGAGTTTGTTAAGGTTGTGCTCAGAGGAACCAGCAAAGAGAGAGTTACAATAGTCCAGTCGGGAACAGAGGACTGCTCTAGCTCTGGTAGGCGGTCTAGTGAGGAGAGGAATGATTTACTGGCATTGATGAGTTTCTTGGTGTGGCCTGCAGATGAGACAATTGCGTTGACTTGTTGGGTAGACGGCCAAAGTTTTAATGGAGGCAGTGGCTGGGATGGTGAAGGTATCTATAATGCAGGCTTGAAAGGCAGGGTCCCGCTTGGATAGGTGAGCAGGGGTGCCCATAATGAGGATTTCTGTCTTATTATCGGAGAGGTAGATTTGGTGGGTGGCCATCTATGCCTGGATTGTGTCCTAGATTTTGTTGATGGTGCCAGTGTCGTGGTCATGGTTGCCGAGGGGGAAGAGAATCTGGTTGTCATCAGCGTAATTAGTGTAGGAAATGCAGAGGGAGTTAAGGTGGTTGAAGAGAGGTTAAGTATAAATGTTATACAGGGTGGGAGGGACACAGGATCAAAACGTTAGGGTTTTACTTGGACTCCACACTCTCTCTCAATAAACAAGTAAATTCCACTGCTTCCTCCATGGCTTACACAAATAAGCTCATCAATGCCTGCAATGCATTCCACTCGCCCAATAGCTGCATCACCCTAGCCAGAGCGTTAGTGCTCCAAAAATTGACTACTGTAACACCCTGATCCTTGGCACCTCAGAGCGCAACCTGAACAAACACCAAGTGTTGCAGAATAATACCCTCAGAGCTGCTCTGAGCATCCCGCGGCACTCCCATATCTCCAGCTTTAGGCAGGACGCCCACTGGCTCCCATTATGAGACAGAATCGCCCTTAGATCACTGGTCATCATCTATAAATGCCTCTCGAACGACGCTCCCAAGTATCTGCCAGATAAATTCAATAAAGGCCTATCAGCTAGACCAACCACAACAATGTACTCTCATTGCCGCATCATCCCCAAATTCTCCCTAAAAAAAGCGGGTGGTTCCAGCTTCCCTGTCCTTGCAGCCAAACAATGGAACGCTATACCCCTTGACCTCAGAATGGAATCTTCGTTCTGGACGTTCAGAGCCAAAACCAAGTCCTGGCTTGCTAACAAGAATTGCTCAAATGTTTGATTAATCACTGCCTCTCTCTTGTACTGTATTTCACCCTGTTTCAACTCTACGACCACCATGTAACCTGGTCACTTGCCCTTATCTTTATCGCCTTGTATAGTATGAAAATGCATGTAACTTGTTGAACTCGCTCTAAGTCTCTGGCGCCCAGTTACCTCAGGGTTCGTCGCGCGGTATAAATAAAGAAACTACACTAAACTAAATTACTTGTAGCTTCTCAAATATTAGCTTTTCAGTATCGGGCAAGCAGTAAGTATATGTGTGCCTGTTTCAATATCATTGAAGCAAAGATGACATAAACAATCTGCTAAAGGGGTATCTATCCAGGACCCAAGGTACTGTCTTGTAGAGAGAATAGTTAGTCGGAGGCATAGGATAAATCGCTTCAAATTCGTAGAACACCATTTTCTCAAATACGTTTGCAGAGTGTCAGGAACAAATACCTAATGCGAGCACTCATTATATGTCCTTTTTAAGGCTAATTTATCTATGTTTTTTATCTTATCCCATAGCTTTGACTTTTTCTTTAAAATATATTAAATGTTGGGAGAATTCCACACCGTTGTTATCGGGATGTCCAAACTCGAATAATTGGCTAAGGCACATTCCTGTAGATCCTCAATAAATGTGTTGTTACTGGCCACAACATGTTTATTGCACATTCATTTCATCAAAGGATTGGAATTTATATACGGGGACACTAGTTTGCAATAGAGCAAAGTTCATTGAAGATTCTAAGTTGAGTATGAAGATAAAAGCTCAAATTTCAATCTCAAAGCCTCTACTGGAATTGATGACGGAAGATTAATAACTGTACGTAAAACCTTTCCCTCAATCTTGTCCAACCAAGAGACATATTTGAGAGGGAGAACTGCTAAACAGTACAGCAAACTTCGTACAATACTAACTCTGTACATTTCTAGAATGCCCTTTATGTTACAACCCCCTTAGCTTGCTATATAATGTTTTACTGCCAGGAACTTTTTCCAAATGGGAATGAACATTTCACCATAATAATTTAAAGAGGGTTTGTATTTTATCAGAAACTACAAGAAAAATAATCGTCAGCAATTGCCAGTTTACTATCATTTAACTTCCTCAAGAAAGAAGGGTTTTTGGGACAGCCACCCGCAAAAGACACATATTTTTGTTTTCAAAATGTTAATGACCATGCAGTTCTCTTTTGCATATTTAGCCAATACATCTAACGTTCATTGAAGACCCACAGGCGTGACATCAAAGATGATTGTATCATCAGCGTAGGTCAAACATATTACTGTATCACCGTTGATCTTTGGAGGAACATTTTGGGCAGGGCTCAGAGCATCAGCCATGTCTGCAGGGTATAAATTGTAAAGGAGGGGCGCCGGTACAAACCCCTGCTTAATTCCCGTTCTGGTATTATAAAATTATTTAGCTGATCACCAGATTGATTAAAATGTACTGCAGCAGACGTATTAGTGTATAACACTTTAATACAATATAAAAGATGAGCCTTGATTCCCCATTTCGCAAGTTTATCCCAAAGCAAAGGTTGAGAGGCCCGATCAAAAGCCTTGCTAAAATCGACATAGCAGCAAAATACGTTTATTGAAAAGGTTTTGGAATGTTCTTGGCTTCAGCCCATTTTGTAAGTCTTTTTAATAATATAGTGGCAAATATTTTCTGGCTGGTATCGAGCATAGCCAAAAGACGATAGTTGGATGGAACAGATTTGTCTCCCTTTTTAAAAACTGGAACACAAACATAATGCTGCCAACTAGCCAGCAGTTTACCACTTAATTGTATCTGTGTAAAAAGAATGAACAGAATTTTAGCCCATAATTGAGGGTCTGCCTTACACATTTTGGATTCCATCTGGTCCAGGGGCACTAGAGGCTTTAAGATTACCAATATTACTTTCTATCTCTTCTGAATCCACTTCTAGCATTGTCCGTTTCAAGCCAATATCGTCCACAATATCTGCCAGCTGTGCTTCCTTAGTATCCGTGTACATGAAACGACCATGCCCATTCTGTTACTGAATTTAAGTACCTAGCTAAAGGTGCTTTTTGATAGTCATTAAAACTAGACCAAAATGTACAGCTTTCATGAGATTTTAAGAGTACAGCCACTAGTTGCCAGTTTGCATTTAACATTGAATATTTGTGCTGTTTCAGCCAATTCTTGTGACAAGTAGTACGTTTACATGTTTTTTTTTCAGTCCACCTTGGATTTTTTCTCTATAATTAGAATACGTTAGAGCAACAACAATGTATCATAGAAATATGTTGTAGAAGACAGTGCATACAGTGTACTATTTATGAGGTGAGTGCATGTTTAAAACCTAAACTATGTAAACACTCCATACCATTCTCTGCAACTAACTATATTGTCTTTTCTTTCCACACAAAGAAACACAAATGTTCCCGGTTGCCATGTCCACTACTTCCCAGTGTCAAGGAATGCACTATATCCTACATACTATACCAACTACTAGTACTAATATACCAACAAAAACTCTCATTGTGGGTATGGCCAAGGCAGGAGATCACATTCATCAAACTACAAAGTGATTAACTGCTAAATAAGTGTACATGGCCACACACATATGTAGAGTGACTTTTACTACTCCTATACCCACACACCAAAACTCCCATTGTGTCTGTGCCCATTGCCAAGGTTCATATTGTTCTAACTACATAACTATTTAGCCCAAAGTAAGCATAGCCTTCAGGCCAGACCCAGTGACCAGATTATTGGGGCATGCCATTTGGCTGTGCCCCAAACAATCTAGCTATCGCCACAGTCACACTTTCTAGTTCCATTACATAAGTATTGAACCCAAAATAATCATTGTTGTAGTAAATAACATAACACCACCATCCTTAATGGATGTCTGCAGACACCTATTGCTGTACATGTTAGCTGTGGACAGTAAAAATGACCACAAACAAGGTGGCAACCCTGAAACCATTTTTAAACCCAATAACACATACAGTGTTCCCTTTTTTTCTCCTTCACCCACCCCAGTCACTCTTTCATCCTCAACATAACTAGTATAAAGAAAGATGTGACCCAAAACCTGTACTATAAAAATAATCCAATGCCAAAAAACCACTGCCCCGCTTTGCAAGGGAAAACAAGGTTTACTACATGGAGAAGGTCTCAGACGGTCCCTTAGAACCGAACTGACAGGGAGCTCATCATGCCCCAAGAAGTTACAGGTTATATAGTGGAAAACTGCATATTAGCATATATAGGTTGCCACCTGATCTCTACCTTCTCCTCTAACTTTCAGTCTTATGTGGATGACTCAGCTTTCCTTGAGGCACCCCTCAGCCTCCTCTCCTCTCTTGCTCATTCCTGACTCTCTATCTGCGGTTCAGGATTGGTGCACCGCCAATGATCTCTGCCTTAATGCCGGTAAGACAGAGATCCTTCTAATTGGGACCCCCATCACTGCTCTCCCTCTCTCACTCTGGCCATCCACCTTCGGTCCACTTCCTTCGCCTTCCTGCGAGGCAAAAAAACTTGATGTCATCTACGACTCCATTCTCTCATTCTCTCCTCACATCTTGGATGTCACCAAGACGTCACAAAACCAGCTGCACCTCCTCAAAAGGACTCTTCCCTTTCTCATTTTCCCCCAGAAGCTCACTGTCTCCGGAGCCATGGTTCTCTCTGGGCTGGACTACGGTAATAGCCTCTTCCCCAAACTCCCTTCCTCTACTCTATGCCCTCTGCCCTCTGCAACTAATCCAGAACAGGAATGCAGGACTTATCCTTGGCCTCAAGCCCAGGGACCGTATCTCTCCAGTCCTGAAATATCTCCACTGGCTCCCAGTGGCTGCAAGGATCAAGTTCCCGACCCTTTGCATTGTCCACATGGCTTTCTGGGGCCAGGGCCTGCACTACATACAACACTCTCTTCCAAAATACCTTCCTTCTCAAGACCTTCGCTCAGCTACCTCCAACTCTCTAACGGTTAGATGCTTCTCCAGGCAGAGAGTGGGGGTTAGATCTCTCTCCTCTGCAGGTGCCTCCCTCTGGAATGGCCTCCATGCCCCTTTCAAACTTGAGCTGGACCATTGAAGCTCCGGAAACAGCTCAAGACATCCTCTTCTCCTCTGCCCTCTCTCTCTCTGCTGAACTACCTGACCTACCTGTCTGCTGTACCATCTGGTTGCTTGACTACCCTCAGAGTCTCACTGGGTACCAGGCCCTTTCTTGATCAGTCACTGATGCACTGCTTTCGGGCTTCCGACACACTTAGGGGCTGTAACTGTAACCCTACAGTCCATTGTTCTCCTTGCTCTACCCAGAGCCATGCTGCCCTGGCTGCACTTACTCAGAGCATTGCTGCTCTGTTTTCCCCACCCCTCTGCCTTGCACTTCCCCCCTCCCTTTCCGCTTGCACTTCTCATACTTGCACAGTCTGAATGGCACAAGGCCTAGTAAGATTGTTTGTCTTGTCCTCCCTCTGCCTCCCCTTTCCTTGTCGTGTTGCGCCTAGAAACACCTGTGTTCATGCATGTTATAAATTACTTATCAAAGCATATTATATCATATCATATAGGTTACAATTTCATCCCACCACCCTCATTGGCAACTGCCTATAGAACATGCTAATACCCCCTATATTACCTGGCCACACCTTATCTAAACCCATTCCTTGATCCATGTGGCCCACTACATCGTCACTACTGAATCCAGGTACATGATTGGCTGACTTGTAGTCTGATAAACTACTTAATCGTGTCCGTCACGTGAAGTGCACCCCTCCGACCCAGACACATTCAAAGTAGGACTGGTGAGCTCAACTCTGCTTTGATAAGACAATGGGCCTTCTCATTTTACCAGACGCCATAGCGCACACAAGCTGCATCCACTAACTTTTACTAAATTTACTGGCACCACCTCTGCTCCTCCTATCCCAAATCACAGATTTTTTCAAACATGGCTCCCCCTTATCTCCTTCAAGCCCCAGGTGCCCAGTAATGACATGACCAGGGCACCACTCTTGAGTCTGAATTTCAGAGTTGTATTTGCTTTGGTTATGCGTCTACTTGTAGTTCAAATGGGATGACTGCTCCTTGGCTTCGCCTAGCTTATTGGCACCACAAAACCTTGTGCCGTATTACCATGTGTTTGTCCTTCAAAGGGTGCATTCCTTACCTGCCCTCCCACACAGCTAACATTCCGTTCCCACTGATTTCAGGCTCTACAGTTGGATACAATTAGCATTTATCTGTGCAACGCGGGTGCCTCAGACCACACCTTCTCCCTTGGGGGATGGAAAAGGGATTTGTCGTGAGACTGCTAAACAGAGCCACAGCTTTACATCACAGATTTCATTCTGTTCATTGTGTACCAGGACTTAAAATCCACCCATTGCGGCACTCCTGCCATGTTGAGTCACTGACCTCCCTCTTGGCAGAGAACCTTTCTGACTCATGTTCCACCTGCTTCAGCTCTCTCCTCACACCTCACTGAAAAGCATAACTTAATTTACTACTTCTAAATATAGTGCCTATAACACTGCCCTATCTATAACCTCTGAAATCACAACAGTAATATAATTGTTGCTCATTCTGTGTTGCTATATGATGTATCTATTATTTGTCAAAACTAACTATAATTGATATGTGTGCCTTCTGGGAAGCAAAATTCAACCTGCTCACACTGTATCACATACTAATAGGTTTTTCTCAGCCTGAAACTATTTGCCTGGCTGGGACGCTGTAATCCCACCACCAGAAATGTATTTTTTAAAGCTTTTTTTTATCCCTGCAGTGTCCATGAACACAGGACATTGTCTGTGAATCCAACATGGAGAAAATGTCAACACTTTTGACGCACCACACATTTCTCAATTGACCAATGATCGGCCATGCAGGATGTCCACGGAAGCTACATGCCTTCTGATTGGTCCAGAGCGTCTGTGGACACTGAAGTAGCCATACTGATATTGTAGTGCCTTCCACTCATACAAAATCTATTTCCTTTCCACAAACTTGACAGTCTGTAAAAAAAGGAGAAAAAGTTAACAGTACATGTACAAAATATTTTTGTTACAATCCACCTTGGATTTTCTTCCCATGACCCAATGATTAGATACAACAACAGTATATCACACACACATGTTGTGGAAAAGATAGTAAGTAGAATGTACTACTTTTGCGGGTCAAAACACGTTATTGTACTTATAAAACTTAAAGTATGTATATGTTCCATACCAGGTTCTATAACACACATTTGATTTCCTATGGCCTTTTCCACTACTTACCATCTTCAATCAAAATACATTACTAGTAAACCCATATTTAGCATGACTGTGCCTATGGGCAGTATAATATTCAGAGTAAGAGTAGCTGTGGCCATGGCCTATGTAAACATTGTTTGGGGCATGCCCTGTACAATCTGGCAGATGGCTATGACCACAACCATAGTTACTCTGACTACTGCTATACCCACACTCTAAAAGTGCCATTATTGATATATTCAATCCAAAGTAAACCCAGATTAAGCATGGTTGTGGACACGGTCAGCGCCCAGATTGTTTGAGTCATGTTCATGGCAATGCCCTCAAGAGTTGGTCACTGACCATGGCCATGGTCATGAAACCATACTTTTCGAATTAAACTGTCAAAGTAATTTCCACAAAGTAATATACTTAGTGGAAACAACATGGAACCCTTACACCAGCATACTGCTTGTCATGTCCCTGCCTAACCCGGTCAGAAGAAGACCTAACTAAGCTAAGTGTTATGTATATGTATTTATGAAAGCATGTTTACCTATGTATTTGAAAGTGTGTATATTAATGTATGCATTTGAAATGTATGTATTTGAAATGTATTTATTTGAACATACACATACACACATTTCAATTTGAAATGTATGTATGTATATGTTTTAATGTGTGCATGTGTGTCTGAATGTAATGCATTGTCTGTGTGTGTGTGTGTGTCTGTGTGCAGGACTAGCTGAGTGAGTAGATGTGTGTCTTGGTATGTATGCATGTGTATATTGGTACCACTTTGTGTCTGGGCATGCGTGTTTCCATGTGTTTGCAGCATCTCTGCAAGGGATTTACAGTGACTAACCATACATGTTTGCTCACTGTAAATCCCTTGCAGAGACTGCTGCTATCAATATGCATCAGCATCCTCATGCATGTGATTTAAAGTGACCATTACTGGCATAGATAGCTTTCCTATCTATGCTGGTAATGTTCATTTCAAATCATATGCGTGTGATTCAAACGGGAAGCTCAACCATAATGGGTGAGGGTGAGTCCACTTTCCTGAGCCCTCGCTCATCTTGGAGGTGCCACGGTAGCCCAGGGTCCCTCCCTCATCTACCTACTGCTGAGAGAGCGGCCTGGACTGACTTGAACTGACAAGGGGAAATGTGGTTTCCATTTGACAGTTGGTACCCCAGCCCTTTCCTACTGTGGCATGAAGGTTTTTACTGGGCATCTATGAAAAACCAAACATGATATGTCTTATTACTTGTCTAGCTTGGCAATTTGGGGTAGCCAGTCAAGCCTTTTCTTACTTTGGCAAAATTTTGTTTATTGGAAATCTATGATAAAGAAAGCATGTTAAGTGGTACTATTTGACTAGACTGGCATTTTGCGGGCAGCCAGGTTAGCACTTTCTTACTGTGGCATAACATGTCTTTACTAGACATCTATGATAAACCAAGCATGATATATGTTATTATTTGGCTAGATGGGATTTTGGTGCAGCCAATCTAGGTATTTACTCACTGTGGCCTGACATTTTATTCTGGGCATCTATGAAAAAATAAGCATGATAAGTGTTTTTTTTTAATTGTTTTTGGTTAATCAATAACCTTTACAACATTACAACCACATATTTCATTTCAATACATATAAGTTATATTACATTACAATTAAGATCCACCAACTCTTTCTTCTAAAATTGCACTTCATATCTCTAAAAAGACATCTTACAACCATATAATGACATAAAACAAAAATCAATTATTCATCTTTTCAGTACTACATAAAATAAATAACACACTTAAGGTTTCTTTATCTCAACAGTCCCTAAAAGGGAAAGAGAAGCATCACATCCAAGCTTCAGGTGTATTTAAGTATTCCCTTTAAACCATACTGTCATGCCCTAGATCAGCTGTGTACCAGTTCCCAATAGGTGCACATGAAGTATCTCAAGAATTTTGGTTAAACTTAGAATCAGGCCAGTACTATTGCCCCACATACAACTATTCCATAATAGCATTCTGGCATTATAGGATTCAGAGTACCAATACTTTCCGAATTCATGAGTTCTAAGATCTTCAAATTTAGAACAGAAAATCACTAAATGTTTTAGGGACTCTACCGTATCAATCATACCACAAAACCGACACTGGTTGGTTTTAGCCAAGAATTTACATTTATATGCTGGCCAATGTTGAATACGTTCGAGTGTGGGGAATTGATTAAGTCTAAAGCGTATATATAAATTTCTTTCTTTCAGACCCGGAAACTTAATATATATCGTGGTAGCACACCCAATTTCCTTCTAAACAAAGCGTATACATAAAAAGCTTTATAATTCCCAATCCTATCGGACTGTGTGCACCAAAAGAAACGTTGACATTTTCTCTTGTTGGCCAGAAGACATGCTATGAGATCAGTTTTTGTAACGTTAATCAAATCAAGGATTGTTTCCATTTTTTTAACATATATGTTAAGAGCCTTTGACGACCTTGCAGCTATCATAATTGCTAGATCCTCAGACATGGAATTTATTGGGGGAAATAACATGTTTTAGTAGTTGTTAAGCATTCTCCAGTTTCTCTTCGCTGATAAAGGTAACAGACCGAGTTTGTGCCGAATAATATCATTGGGGTTAGAACCGTCTAAACCCAAGGTCTTTTTCCATATTTTACCTTAAATTGTATCAAGTAAATCATCAATTTCAACTGTACAAATATCTAGCCAGTAAAGAAGGATTGGTTCGATTTTTAATAAATAATATTGGACCAACGGGATTAAGGATAAATTGCAATATTTCTTGCAAATTAACCTCATCTGTGACATTAAAGGTTTACATTTTACTTCAAGGTGTACCTTCCACCATTTAATAGAATTCTGGTCGGTCAGATTGTACCCCAAATATCTTATTTCTGCCATCTCTTGTAGATTAACTGAACCAATTGACCAATTAAATGTTCTTGTCTTCAATTTCCCATCTGCAAAGATAATGATCACTGATTTGGATTCATTTATTTTCAAGTTGTTAGCTATGGCATATTCAAATGTACTGCTTAGTTTGGTCTGAAGGCCAAAAGGAGTTCTGTCCATCAACAAAATGTCGTCGGCAAAACTAATTGCATTTATTTTAAGGTGATTCATTCTGGCCGGGTATCCAACTATATCACTCCAAGTCCATTCCAAGTCTATGAGATATATGTTAAACAGGACGGCTGCAAGAGAGCAGCCCCGTTTAAGCCCAATCGCAGTTTCAATCGGCTCAGAGAAAGTGCCTGTACTATTAACTCGGACCTTATAGGATGTCCGGGTGTGGAGCAATGCAATGAGAGCAATTAGTTGAACTGGAATTCCCAGCAGGGTTATTTTGGCCCAAAGTAATTCTCTAATAACAGTGTCGAATGCTGCACATAAATCTAACGCTGCCATATAAATAGGCCCTGTGTGTTCATCCTTGATTTGACAGTGCAACAACGAAACAAGCGTAGCATTGAGTGAACACCCCACAAACTTTCTAAAACCAATTTGGAAGTTTGAGAGTGTGTTATTTTTGGTTAGAAAGTCCTGTAGGTCAGTGAGAGTTAGCTGTGTAAATACCTTACAAGAGGCATCATTAAGCGCTATAGGCCGGTCGTTTTCAGGTTCCATTGTGCTCCCTTTTTTATATATAGGAACAATAATTGCTGATCCCCAAGAAATGGGAATCTGTTTGGATAGGAAAATATTATCAAATTTGTTTTTCAAAATTATGGACCATAATTGTGGATCCATCTTGATCAAACATGGAGGGATCCCGTCCGGCAAGTGTTTTTACATGTCTAGACTGGAGTATATAGTGCAGCTACTCGGGACATGTTTTCATATTGTGGAATGGCATTTTTAAAGGCAAAGCCAACAGGAGTAAGTTCTTTTGTGGAGATACTGCCATGTATTGACAGAGCCAGTCTGGACATGTTTTCTTATAGTATAATTTACTTGCTTTATGTGCAAAGTAATAAGAGTGGGTTCTTAAATAGGAATTCTGGCATGTATTGGTGTGGCCAGCATGGAAATGTATGGGCACAAATGTTGAATTTATTTTATAATAACATATATTATGGGCAAAGGCATCACGAAAATGCATTGGGAAATTATTGTACTGTTAGTGACTTGGATCCTGTCTGCAATTTTTACATAGTTTTACACAGAATGTGTGCTGTATAATGCACCTGTTTAACTCAATATATTTTTTTTAAATCTCTGGGGGAGGGAAACCCCCCCAACGCCCCAGGTTGGTTTGGGCGCCATCGCTTTTGATCTCTCTGTCATATTTGGGGGAAATATTTTCTATACTCCAATGAAAACATTCCCTAAAGTGACATGGTCACTTCAGATCACATGCATGAAGCTGCTGTCACAACCGATACATGCCAGTAAAGGTCCCTTTAAATCATATGCATGTAGGCTGAAACGATTTGTGCATGTAATTTAAAGTGACTCTTACTGGCATAGATTGCAATAGCAGCCTCATGCATGAGATTTACACTGACAATTAGAGGCATAGATAGGTTGTGGCTACAGCCTTCTGAAAATGATATAAAGTGCTCCTATGTAGTGTATTGTTGGTCACATGGCATTTACTTGTTTTTTATGTGTTACCCTTAGAGAAACAACTGTGAATTGTATCACGTTTTACCTCATTTTCGTGCAAAAGTTGTGCAGCAAAATGCATCACTTCAGAACATTATATTCAAAAGGTTACTAGGTGCCCCACGAACACCTGTTCATTTTTGGGCACATTCTTGCTACACTTGGTCGGTTGCGCTAATTTAAGGAACAATTTAGAACGCTCCACTGAAAACATTCACCATCCCACGAGTGGTTGCTTACCTACAAAACATTTAGAAATGTTGGTGCACCTTAAGGAGCTGTCTGCCAGCCTTGGCACTTAAAGCTGCCTCCGCCACTGTGCTAAGTGCCTCTTACTTGCAATCTCTTTATTTAGTGCCTTATTTTATTGCTAATAATGCAAACCTAGCTCAAGAGCAGCAGTGTACTTTGAAACCGGATTGTGGCAGAATTGGCCTTTGCATTTTATACAGTAACTCAGGAATGTTGGTGGAGGCACAGAGAGATGCATATTCATCCGGCAGGTATTGTTGAAAGAGGCAATCTCAAAGTAAGTCCTCACCCCTGAGCCTCCCTTTCATCAATGCATCATTTTTAGCCCATGGGAACATGACTTTTAAAAGAGTATTTTTGCCTCTACATGAATAGTCAAGGAACACCCATTTGATGCTGCCTGTTTCGTTGCTGTCAGCTCCGAAGCCCCCACTACCCCACTTTACTCATGCTGGCAATCATTGTACGGAGCGGATGAGCGGACGAGTGTACGGAGCGGACGAGTGTACGAAGCGGACGAGTGTACGGAGCAGGCATGTGTACGGAGCGTATGGAGCGGATGAGTGTATGGAGCGGAATGAGAGTATGGTGCGAGATGAGAGTATGGTGTGAGATGAGTATGTGGTGCGAGATGAGTGTATGGAGCGGATGAGTGTATGGAACGAATAAGTGGACGCTGCAGATGTGTGTATGGAGCGGATGAGTATATGGAGCGGATGAGTATGGAATGGATGAATGTATAGAGCAGATGAGTGTATGGAGCGGGCTGAGTGTATGGAGCGGGCTGAGTGTATGGAGTGGGCTGAGTGTATGGAGCGGGATGAGTGTATGGAGTGGGATGAGTGTATGGAAGGGATGAGTGGACGGTGCGGATGTGTGTATGGAGCGGATGAATGTATGGAGCGGATAAGTGTATGGAGCGGATGAGTGTATGGAGCGGATGAGTGTATGGAGCGGATGAGTGTATGGTGCAGATAGGTGGATAGAGCGGAGCAGACTAGTGCACGCGGGGTGGACCGGAGTGTATTAGACCAGACTGGGGTGCACGGAGTGGATATGTGTGCACGCTACAGACTGGAGCGCATAGAATGGGACGTACATAGTATGGTTTGGAATGCAGAGAACGCTGAAAGAACATATAACCCATCATATCACACCACCATGCTTACTCTCTCCTTTACATCACCACTCAACTAGAACACAGGGATACTATGACACCATTCGGTATAACTAATCTCATACCAACATCCGCCGCTTACTCCACATCACTCTGAATAAACACTGCTGGTTTCACACCCCCAGCCAGGCATTCTCCTGAAGGCCTAACGCAGCCACAACCGTTCTGGATAAATCCTGCCAGAACGAACACATTCTCCTGATCCCTCAACCACCACACCTACCGCTAAGAAGCAGCTATTACACGAATACTGCATGAGCTGCACACATACCCGATGCTCACATGCACCTTTGACCCTCTCTACTCTCTCTACTGATCTGAACTTCGGTTCCCAAGGGCTTTCAACCTACCAGCGCCTTCAGACCATACCAATGGTATATAAGGCACTATATAAGTGCGAAATAACATAACATAACATTGTTGGAAAAACAAAAGAGGATATGGCTGAAAGGTTTAGAATTAATTTTAAGCACAGCCATTTCTATGGGCAACCCTCCAGGACATCATTCTTCACCTGCCAAGCCACTTGAAAAAGGGAAATATCATATGCAAATCAGGCTTGGTCCCACCTCAAAAGGGGCAGTCCAGCCCGAACTGCTTCATCACATCCCTTCTCCAGGAGACCACAATCATCCCCAGAAATGTTTCAGCCTTGGTGGACTGCATCAGTGAGGTGCAGCTTGGGTCTCTAGGCCTAACAGGCATGGGACCCACGTTTGGGCATACCCGTACCACTTGCAGCGACTAGGCAAACAAAAGAGGTGATAGATGAAGATTAAGAATTAATCTTAACCACTGGCATTGATGTGGGCAACCATCCATACCATCGTTCTTCACCTGCCAAGCCATTAGAAAAGAGGAAAGATCATATGTAAATCAGGCTTGGTACCACCCCAAAAGGGGCAGTCCACCCCAAACTGCTTGGCCACATCCCTTCTCCAGGAGACCACAATCATCCCCAGAAATGTTTCAGCCTTGGTGTGCCTCATCAGTGAGGAGTAGTTTGGGTCTCTAGGCCTAGCAGGCTTGGGACCCACGTCTGGGCATAACCGTACCACTCAGGGTGACCAGGCAAACAAAAGAGGTGATGGCTGAAGGTTTAGAATTAATTTTAACCACTGACATTGATGTGGGCAACCATCCATACCATCATTATTCGCCTGCCAAGCCATTAGAAAAGAGGAAAGATCATATGCAAATCAGGCTTGGTCCCATTACCCAAACTGCTTGGTCACATCCCTTCTGCAGGAGACCACAATCATCCCCAGCCTTGTTTCAGCCAGTGAACAGTAGCATGGGTCTCTAGGCCCAGCAGGCACAGGACCCACGCCTGGGCACACCTGTCACACTGTGGGTGACTAAGAAAAACAAATTAGGTGATGGCTGGTAGGTTTAGAATTAATCTTAACCACTGGCATTACTTCACCTGCCAAGCCACAACAAATGACAAAGACCATATGCAAATCAGGTTTGGTAGTACCCCAAAATGGGCAGTCCAACTTAATTGCTTGGCCACATCCCTTCTGCACGAGTTGACACAAGCATCCCCAGACATGTTTCATCCTTGTTGGGCCTCATCAGTGAGGAGTAGCTTTGGTCTCTAGGCCCAGAATTGCTCTGGGCTACCCTCCAGACCATTGTTCTGTAATTGCTGGCTGCTGTGCTGCAATGCTATGCAGCAAACAGTTATTATTTCCACATCTCTAATCCGCTCAAGTCCACACCCAGGCTAGAATTAGGAAAACATGTTCAGTTTGGGAGAGCTTGCATGTTTTAGAAATAGAAAATGTTTGTTTTCTATGTATAAAACTCCCATGCTGGAAATATAAACTTTCTTTTTCAATTTCAATCAGGCATGCAAAAAATAGGAACAAAGTATATTTCTAGTGTGAGAAACCAGAGGGTGTCAATCTGGCTAGTCCTCGGGGACCCCTCTCTCAGGTGGCCAGGGCACAGCCATTGTCTTTCGATCCAGACCCGGGGGTGGACAAATGTGGGAGGATCCCCTGGCTCAGAAGTCTTTGGGGAGTGGGGGTGAGATAGCTGATGGTGAGATGCGGTATTCCCCCCTTTTTTGTTCATCTACCTCATCCTATTTTTGAGGATTTTCTGAAGTCCTGACCCCCCCACCCCTTTTTACACAAACACTGGGCAGAGGAAGAGGGTGAATGCGAATAACCAGACTAACTATCTCACATCGTACTGGACATGTTCCGTTAATCCGGCCAGGCAAAGTCAGGCATTTTACCCTAAGTACATACACCTGATACCAGTTAGCTCTCCTCACACGAATAAAAGGCAACACCTAAAGACACACTCTGAGCTAGATGGAACACGAGTACAAGCAGAACTTCTAGGAGGAAGGTGCACCTACTGGACCAGAGCAACGGACCAAGGGATGAGAGCAGCATGCTGAAAACCCCAAGGCTTCCCTATTGGAGGTTGTTGCCTCCAACAGACCATGAAAGACATGCAGAGAAGGCCAGATCCCACAAGTGAAGATTGCATTGTGTTTCAAGGACACCGGTGACCCTCCAGGGTGAACAGCAGAGTTGGGGAGGCAAGGCCAAGCCTGTGGTACTAACCTTGACTCAAAAATCTGAAAATGCAAAACAAGAAAGAAATGCACACCACAGGTTAGTTGGCAAGTGACCTGAGAGGCTGGTGTATGTTTAAGTGAATGAAGTCGCAAACATATCAAAAGTGAAGGCTGCTCATGTGTGGTTGAGACACAAAGAAAGGCATACCCGTGAATGGACTTTAAAGTAAAATGCAGCTGCGAGGTCAGCGATAGTAAGTCACAGAGTTGTCCAGTGAAAAGAAGTAGCCCATTCAAAAGTCTCTGTGAAAGGTAAATTGTCCAAAGTTAAAAGGCAAAACAGCAAGAGTGGAAGTGAAATAGTGGACCTTGAGTTGAAGTAGTCCTGTGGTGTTCTGGAAAGAAGGTCACACACATTTGAAAGACTTTGGGGGTCATTCCGAGTAGGGCGGTAAGGGTTAACGGTCACTGGTAACGAGACCGGTGCCGTTAAACCCTTACCGCCCTATTCCGAGTTCCCTTTGCGGGTTGGTACTTAACGCCTGCTTTTTGCAGGCGTTAAAAAACCAACCCGCAAAGGGACCTAGGAGCTAATTACGGCACCGTAATTTACGGTGCCGTAATTAGCACCTTCCCCATTCCCATTGAGCCCTATGGGGCAAAAATGGGAATGGGGAAGGGACCTTGGTGAATGGGGAATTACCGACCCCGCCAACCGTGGAATGGGGCGGTAATTCCGCCATTCCCCATGGCGGAGTCGGAAAAATAACGGCGTCAACCAAGGTGCTAATAGCGCCTTGGTTAACGCCAGGGTCGGAATGAGGCCCTTTGACATCAAAAAGTGTTCCAAGCCCAACTGAGGGGAGTATAATAAGCTTGGGCAAAGAAGCCCCCTTGCAACTTTTGTGTTTAACTTTATCGTGAGATGTCTGAGCCCGGCAGAGGGAGACCTACGAGAACTGTGTTGTGAAAGATCTGAGCCTGGCAGAGGGGGACATCTGTGAACGTTTTGGTTGAAACATTATTTTGGAAGTCAGAGAAAGAGACTTTAACCTGGAAGGCAAGGTATGCATCGAGCCACAGTTTTGAACTATGTATTGTGTTGGAAACCAAGCCAGAGTGTGTCATTCTGGCTACAAGGATCGTCTTAATTCATGAGGCCTAGCATGGGGAGGAGAGCTGGGTCAGTCGCATTATCATTTGCACACTGATTTTTCCTTTGGCATACGTTTCTCCTTTTTACGCTTTTTGTATAAGAGATGGGTCAGACATTAGGTTTTGTTAGAATATGCCATTTTGATTTGACTAATGCCACTAGGACTGTTTTATTTATCGTTTGAGGTTCACAATTACTCCCATCTTAGTTATATGGCAAACTAGGCATTTCTCGAATCACATTTTCAATAATGGTTTTACAAATTGTATCCATTGTGTCATTGTCAGTACTTGTGATACCATGCCTTCCTTACAGTAGCCACTGATTGAAAAAATGCTCCTTTCCCATGTGTGGCAAGGCAGGTGCAATCAGGGCATTGCAGATTTCTCTAAGTACCTAAATGGGATAGCAGCCTGCCAACAACCAAAGAGGACACCATGTGAATTTGGCGAGCTGGGGGTGGTCTGAGGAGCAAGTTACTGTTAGAACATTTTCAGCTCAATGGGAGAATACGGGGCGAATCTCACAAGATTACTGCATCAATGCTCCAAGACGTGCTCAGAAAAGTAACTGCATCACACAAAACGAAAAGTGATAAGGGGTAATGGGAGAGGGTCATGGAGGGAAAAAGCAATTGAGGGCAGTAGTGGGAGCAATGAAAGAAGTGGGGGTAACATTATAAGTGCCTGTTAGCACCTGAAGAGTTTTTAATTTTCAAGTGTTATCAGGGGTATACCGTGGGAATCTCATGAGAATCGGAAAACCATTACTCTACTGTGTAAATCGGCATAATCGGAATTGTTTTCTGTGAAAATATCACGGGAATAGAGAGTGAAAGTAATGCTTTTGCACCTGATGTGAAGACGTCTATTGGGCAGGTGGGGATGAGCCTTTGTGCCCCTGGCCATGGCCAAAGTGCATGTCTAGTATAACCTTTTTGGTGCACCATGTACAATGGCCAGGGCCATGTCTAGTGGGGTCCAAAGAAACCTATTGGTGCAACATGAACAGTGGCCGGGACCTTTTGCCATTGGTAGTGGGCCCCAGAGAAACCTATTGTTGCAACATGCACAGTGAATTTCATGGCTAGTGAGTCCCAAAGAAATGTAATGCTGCATCATGTACAGTGGCCACGGCTGAAGTCTGTGTCCACTGGCTTTTGTCAAAGGCCGTGGCTAGTGGTTCTCAAAGAAACCTGTTGGTGGAACATGTACCGTGGCCACAGCAGAAGGCCATTGCTAGGGGGCCCCACAGAAACATATTGGTTCAAGATGTTAAATGGCATGGCCACTTTCCATGAACAGAGGCCATGACTAGTGGGGCACAATGAAACCAATTGGTGCAACATGGACAGGCAAAACCGCTGGACGGCTTTGCACCAAACTTGCGCGAGTAGCAGTGGCTTGGTCCTGCAAATTTGGTGCAAATCCATACAGTAGTTGTTTTTAAATATCACAAAAAAGTAGGTAAAACAAATTAGTGATATCTGCGTCCGGTTCACAGGCTCATTTCCTGGTTTGGTGTCTCTGGGCATCTCTGGACTAACCAGAGGGTGTTGTGGTGTTTGCAGACATCAAAGGTGAATACTGATTTGTTGTTGAAAAAGTCACCTGAGTCAAACATTTTCATTTCAGCACTGGAAAGGCCTCCCACCAAAATCAGATCCTGTTAATTGGTGTTTTTTATTTCTCCAATCAAATTTGTTATACTTTCAATGATATCCTCAGTTATTGATTGGCCAGGAGGATCGTATACATTGATTACGTTAAAAGCATTGGCGGTATTTGCTGTGCTCACTCTAACGGCTATTAAATTTTGGTGTTCATTAACGATCTTAATTCTTATGGCATTCAGATGATTATGAATCCTCCATAGGGGCAGCCTCTAGGCCCTTTTTCGGCCAGTACTTGGAAAATTTGGTAGCCGTCTAATAGTATGTCAGTGAGCAGCCAGACTTCCAGTAATAGAAAGAGGTTGCTTTGTGTGATCAAATCCAATGATTTCCAGGCTCAATCAAGTGAGAGAACCCACGTGTATTCCAGGATGTAATTACTAAATCTCACTTGGTGTTTTGCTGTGTAATGTCGTTGTTTAGTACCAACCAATTCAGAATATTATTTTGCAGAGCACCATTAGAAATTGAACCCTTATAATTTTTTCCTAATGGTTTAATTTTTTCCCTTAAGAGATTAAGATCCTGATTTTGAGATGGGGGAGTAAGACAGCTTTCCTCAACAGCATCGAGTTCCTAGCGGAGATCATCATATCGATTTTTGTGGGCCCTGATCAATTGCTCAGTTTCTCTCATGCTGCAGTGATTACTGCTAAATTGGGATTTCGGATCCCAGATAGGCTCAATGAAGTCTAAATCACAGGAATCCAAAATCTTCAAAGGAAGGATTTTCCTGGTCATTGATAGAAAATCAGTTGATATAGGGATTTGCCCTGGGTTTGCCCTGTTTTTTAAAAAATGTTGATGGTTATCATCAAAAAAGGAAGTGAAGTGGGAGGGGCAGCACCTGTGACACCTCTTCTAGTGTGTCACCCAAGACGGTGTTATGACCAGGTTCTCTATCGGAGGGCCCCTTAAATATTACCATTGGACCACTTATCTCTTGTTGGGGGTCATTCCTATTGTCGGAAGTGTTAGACAATACCAGTGGAATCTCATTAGGAAACTCAGGCGATGGAGGGGGGGCTATTATTTGTCATTGGGGCCCATCTAATAAGGGTACATTTGACCTTGCATACCTTCTTTTGTTTCGTGTTTACTTTCTTATTGTTATTACCACAGGACTCATCCTGTACCATTTTATTCACTTCTCGGTGATTGGTACCCCTGGCTACTCTATTGTTCGAGGCAATACATCTATTTGTTCTCTTTTTCTTTCTATGCTGTTTCCTAGTGATGACACTGGTGGAAGTTCCACTAATAGATGTAATTGTATCATCAACCATCAGTTCAGCATCAATGATACTATTATCAGCAAGAGCATTTTTTTAGGAGTAGATTTGGGCAATGTCATACAGACACATGTTTTCCAAAGCAGTACTTCTGTTTGGCTAATATTGTCATTTAAATAGATTTTTTAAATTTCCTGGCTGTTGGGATCATTTTTTTTTCTATCTATTGGTAGGGTTTTAGTACCCTTTTTCGTGATGAAGCTGGACCAAGGTTTAGCCAGGCATTTTTTCAGATTTCCCATATAAGGGTGTACCTGTTAAATGATCTGCAGCTTGGTAGAACCCACATTCTCTATGTGAAAGTGCTTTTATACCAAAGCTGTAAAAAATGTGTGACAGGGTTTGGCCAGATGATGTGTCATCCCAAGAGTCTTTTAGCTGTGCCGTCTCAGCTTTGGTGAGATAGGATGCGACATATCGTGCAACTGCAGTGTAATTGTCTGCAATGTATTGTATGTCTATATTTGCATTCCACACTAGTCGAATGATCGCATTGTAATCATTTATATACTTGGATGTTTCATCTCTTTTCATGTTGTATGTGTTTTTTCAGGGCATTCCCCTTTTACATTGTGTCTAACAGAGGCCTTCAAGCTATTTACTTGTCCTTTGGTGGAAACTGGTCGAGGGAAGCCAAAGCGACATTTGGTATAGTATTTCCCTTTGTTTTTGTATCAACTTCAGCAGTATTTGCCACACTTAGGTATTTGGATTCTAAAGGGATGTCACAGGTAATGTATATTTTTAAAACAGTGCATCACTGTCATGGCCTAATTTGGGAGCATTTTATATCAACAAAAGCATGTGGAGGTGTGGTGTTCCTTTGGAGTGATATTCTTTTCTCCAAAAGAGGCATTCTACTTCTCCGAGCTAAGGGGTAGTTTTATTGCAGATGAAGTGCAGCATGGCAAGGAACTGATGGTAAAAGTATCTTTAAACATTGACAGGGAAAAGAGAACAGAGTTTTCTTGATGTCTTTTTGTCTATTCCCTCTTTATTTTGGTTTGCAGTGCATAAGAAGTCATGCAAGTCATCTTAGGCATATTCTGCACACCTTAAAGTAACAAACCATGTGGGTCAGCCTAGGTTCCTTAGCATGATAACTGCATCAGCCTGACGAAAGAACCAGTATTCTTTTGTAAAATGCATATTTGCTGAGAGATTTGTGATACTTGACTGCAGTTGGGTAGCTGACATGTTTAAGAAATGAGAGCGTGCATTTCATTGTGTGTGCATCTCCATAAAATAGAGTTGCTAGTTCACTTTCGAACAGGAGGTGAACAATGTATTGTAGAGTTTGCCTGAATCTTGGGTCTTCACAATATATTTGTAAAGAGCGACATTGTGATACACTAATTTGTGTGGATCTTTCATCATGTCTTCCTCCTTTTCCTGCTCAATGGCGATCCTTTGCCTTGACGCATTTGATATGTTTCTAATGCATCTTTTATGGTGTCTTTGGAATGTAGTGGGTGAATTGTATACTGGTCTAAAATGTTGGCTGCATTAACAGGATCCACACATTCAAATTGACCTGTTTGTTGTGAATCTTCAATAATTTGGGTGCTTTCTCTTACATTTTCTTCTGTTTATATCACTGTAGTATTAAATGTTTTATTTAAGATTGTAAGGCTGGTCTAACTGTGTTTAAGTTGACTATTGTTGCCAAATAATGTTGTCTTTTGTTGTACACTGTGAACTAGTACAATCAAAGATTGTTCTATTGGCTGTCATACTCCGAGACTATCATCATTTTCTTTAAGATCTAATGGCAAATATACTACTTTGGCTCAAACGCATTTTAGTTACTCGGATGGGGGCATTTTAGCATCTTTGGGTTGAAGGCACATTATAGCTTGAAGTGGGTGTACTGTTTAGATTATGATACTCTCATACAAGTTAAGTTGTTAGAGAGCTTTTGGAAGCGGTAAGATTTCAAAGTTGTTAGTGATAGCCTGTGATAGCATTTGGTTATTGTCAAGCTTTGTATTGCAGTGTGTGCAAACTATTGAGGGGTCAGTTATTTTGTATTTAATTTCTGCTGTTAGATATAAAGCTAATTGGACCTGTAGAAAAGCAAACTAACAGGACACATCAGTAAGGTTCCTCAGGTGCGCTTTATTCTAGTTACATGTTAAGTTGATACTGTGACCCACTGGGTCCCATCACCCAGGTTAGGCTTCTCCAACTCCTGATTCCTGGAACCTTCATGACAGTCATTCCTGCATTCACACAAACATTCTCTCAAGCACATCAACATTCTCTCAGCATCATCATGCACCTGCATTAATTCCAAGCACAATACAACACATCTCCCTCCTTTACACTCACACGCACAAATACACAAAAGGCAACACACACAAGGGACACACTAACCGAGCATCCTTTTATACGAGAGATGCAACTCATAAAAGGTGGGGAGCGCCCCCCCCCAACACACTCTGTATCCATACATGGAAGCCGTCCCCCCTTTATACACTTGCTGGCTTCCATGAAGCATTTTCTAACATGTAGGAATGTGGACACATCCCCAGCAACAAAGGTTGGTGAAAACATGCACGACCCCTAACTTTGTACGGATTCACTCCACTTACTCCCACTTATATTACAGAAGGCATGACCCTCCTAAATGGTGGGAAACAAAGCAATTCCCATCTACACACACTACAGAAGGCATGAACCTCCTACCTGGTGGGACACCATTCCCACACGCACATTGCAGGAAGCATGAACCTCCTAACTGGTGTGACACCATTCCCATCCACACACACTACGAAAGGCATGACCCTCCTACCTGGTGGGAAAACATTCCCACACATGCTCACACTGTGGAAAGCATGACCCTCCTAACTGGTGGGACACAATTTCCATCCACACAAACAACAGATGGCATGACCCTCCTACCTGGTGGGAAACACACAATTTCTGTTTCTACACTTGCTGGCTCCCATGCAGCATTTTTCTCACATGTAGGAATGTGGACACATCCCTGTCAACTAAGGTTGGTGAAAACATGCACAACTCCTAACTTTGTATGGATTCACTGCACTCATTCCCACTTAAATTACGGAAGGCATCACCCTCGTAGCTGGTGGGAAACACAATTCCCATGCACACACAATACGGAAGGCATGACCCTCCTACCAGGTGGGACATCATTTCCACACACACACTCTGGAAGGCATCACCCTCCTACCTGGTGGGACAACATCCCCATCCACACATACAACAGAAGGCATGACCCCCCTACCTGGTGGGACACAATTCAGACACACAAACATACAAAATGCGGAAGGCATGACCCTCCTAACTGATGGGACACCATTCCCATCCACACACACCTCATCGCCGGAGTAGAAAAGTATATTCCTAGGACACATGAGTAAGGTTCCTCAAGTAACCTTTATTCTAGTTACATGTTAAGATGTTAGAGTGAACTGCTGGGTCCCATCACCCAGGCTAGGCCTTTAAAGTCCTGATTCCCAGAACCTTGACAACATTCATTCCTGCATTCATCCAAACATTCTCTCAAGCACATCAACATTCTCTCAGCATCATCATGCACCTGCATTCACTCCAAGCACAATACAACACATCTCCCTCCTTTACACTCACACACACAAATCTACAAAAGAGAACACACACAAGGGACACACTAACTCAGCATCCTTTTATACGAGAGATGCAACTCATAAAAGGCGGGGAGCGTCACCCAACACACTCTATATCTGTACACGGAAGGCGTCCCCCCTTCCTACACTTGCTGGCTTCCATGCAGCATTTTTCTAACATGTAGGAATGTGGACACATCCCCGGTAACTAAGGTTGGTGAAAACATGCACGACCCCTAACTTTGTACGGATTCACTCCACTCACTCCCACTTATATTACGGAAGGCAGGACCCTCCTAAATGGTGGGAAACAAATCAATTCCCATCTACACACAATACGGAAGGCATGACCCTCCTACCTGGTGGGACACCATTCCCACACGCACATTGCAGGAAGCATGAACCTCCTAACTGGTGTGACACCATTTGAATCCACACACACTTTGAAAGGCATGACCCTCCTACCTGGTGGGAAACACACAATTTCCGTTTCTACACTTGCTGGCTTCCATGCAGCATTTTTCTCACATGTAGGAATGTGGACACATCCCCGTCAACTAAGGTGGTGAAAGCATGCACGACCCCTAACTTTGTACGGATTCACTGCACTCATTGCCACGTAAATTACAGAAGGCATCAGCCTCCTAGCTGGTAGGAAACACAATTCCCATCCACACACACTACGGAAGGCATGACCCTACTACCTGGTGGGACATCATTTCCACACATACACTCCGGAAGGCATGACCCTCCTACCTGGTGGGACAACATTCCCATCCACACATACAACAGAAGGCATGACCCTCCTACCTGGTGGGACACGATTCCCACACAAACACACAAATACTCACACTGCGAAAGGCATGACCCTCCTAACTGATGGGACACCATTCCCATCCACACACACCTCATCGCCGGTGTAGAAAAGCAGATTCTTAGGACACACCACTAAGGTTCCTCAAGTAAGCTTTATTCTAGTTACATGTTAAGATGTTACAGTGAACCACTGGGTCCCATCACCCAGACTAGGCCTTTAAAGTCCTGATTCCCGTAACCTTCACAACATTCATTCCTGCTTTCACACATTCTCTCAAGCACGTCAACATTCTCTCAGCATCATCATGCACCTGCATTCACTCCAAGCACAATAAAACACATCTCCCTCCTGGTGTGACACCAATCCCATCCACACACACTACAGAAGGTATGGCCCTCCTACCTGGTGGGACAACATTCCCACACACGCTCACACTGCGGAAAGCATGACCTTCCTATCTGGTGGGACACAATTTCCATCCACACAAACAACAGAAGGCATGACCTTCCTACCTGGTGGGAAACACACATTTTCTGTTTCTATACTTGCTGGCTTCCATGCAGCATTTTTTTCACACGTAGGAATGTGGACACATCCCCGGCAACTAAGGCTGGTGAAAACATGCAGAACCCCTAACTTTGTACGGATTCACTCCGCTCACTCTCACTCATATTACGGAAGGCATTACCCTCCTAAAAGGTGGGAAACAAATCAATTCCCATCTACACACACTACGGAAGCAATGACCCTCCTACCTGGTGGGACACCATTCCCACACGCACACACTACGAAAGGCATGACCCTCCTACCTGGTGGGACAACATTCCCACACACGCTCACACTGCGGAAAGCATGACCCTCCTACCTGGTGGGAAACACACAATTTCTGTTTCTACACTTGCTGGCTTCCATGCACCATTTTTCTCACACGTAGGAATGTGGACACATCCCCGTCAACTAAGGTTGGTGAAAACATGCACAACCCCTAATTTTGTACAGATTCACTGCACAAATTGCCACTTAAATTATGGAAGGCATCACCCTCCTAGCTGGTGAGAAACACAATTCCCATACACACACACTACGGAAGGCATGACCCTCCTAACTGGTGGGACATCATTTCCACACACACACTCTGGAAGGCATGACCCTCCTACCTGGTGGGACAACATTCCCATCCACACATAAAACAGAAGGCATGACCCTCCTACCTGGTGGGACACGATTCCGACACAAACACTCACACTGCGAAAGGCATGACCCTCCTAACTGATGGGACACCATTCCCATCCACAAACACCTCATCGCCGGTGTAGAAAAGCAGATTCCTAGGACACATCAGTAAGGTTCCTAAAGTAAGATTTATTCAAGTTACATGTTAAGATGTTACAGTGAACCACTGGGTCCCATCACCAAGGTTAGGCCTTTAAAGTCCTGATTCCTGTAACCTTCACAACATTCATTCCTGCATTCACACATTCTCTCAAGCACGTCAACATTCTCTCAGCATCATCATGCACCTGCATTCACTCCAAGCACAATGCAACACATCTCCCTCCTGGTGTGACACCAATCCCATCCACACACACTACGGAAGGTATGGCCCTCCTACCTGGTGGGACAACATTCCCACACACGCTCACACTGCGGAAAGCATGACCCTCCTAACTGGTGGGACACAATTTCCATCCACACAAACAACGGAAGGCATGACATTCCTACCTGGTGGGAAACACACAATTTACGTTTCTATACTTGCTGGCTTCCATGCAGCATTTTTCTCACACGTAGGAATGTGGACACATCCCCGGCAGCTAAGTTTGGTGAAAACATGCACAACCCCTAACTTTGTACGGATTCACTCCACTCACTCTCACTCATATTATGGAAGGCATTACCCTCCTAAATGGTGGGAAACAAATCAAATCCCATCTACACACACTACGGAAGGCATGACCCTCCTAACTGGTGGGACACCATTCCCGCACGCACATTGCAGGAAGCATGAACCTCCTAACTGGTGTGACACCATTCCCATCCACACACACTACGAAAGGCATGACCCTCCTACCTGGTGGGACAACATTCCCACACACACTCACACTGCGGAAAGCATGACCCTCCTACCTGGTGGGAAACACACAATTTCCGTTTCTACACTTGCTGGCTTCCATGCAGCATTTTTCTCACACGTAGGAATGTGGACACATCCCCGTCAACTAAGGTTGGTGAAAACATGCACGACCCCTAACTTTATACGGATTCACTGCACTCATTGCCACTTAAATTATGGAAGGCATCACCCTCCTAGCTGGTGAGAAACACAATTCCCATCCACACACACTACGGAAGGCATGACCCTCCTACCTGGTATCATTTCCACACACACACTCCGGGAGGCATGACCCTCCTACCTGGTGGGACAACATTCCCATCCACACATACAACAGAAGGCATGACCCTCCTACCTGGTGGGAAACGATTCCCACACAAACACTTACACTGCAAAAGGCATGACCCTCCTAACTGATGGTACACCATTCCCATCCACATACACCTCATCGCCGGTGTAGAAAAGCAGATTCCTAGGACACATCAGTAAGGTTCCTCAAGTAAGAATTATTCAAGTTACATGTTAAGATGTCACAGTGAACCACTGGGTGCCATCACCCAGGCTAGGCCTTTAAAGTCCTGATTCCTGTAACCTTCACAACATTAATTCCTGCATTCACACATTCTCTCAAGCACGTCAACATTCTCTCAGCATCATCATGCACCTGCATTCACTCGAAGCACAATACAACACATCTCCCTCCTGGTGTGACACCAATCCCATCCACACACACTACGGAAGGTATGGCCCTCCTACCTGGTGGGACAACATTCCCACACACGCTCACACTGCGGAAAGCATGACCCTCATAACTGGTGGGACACAATTTCCATCCACACAAACAACGGAAGGCATGACCTTCCTACCTGGTGGGAAACACACAATTTACGTTTCTATTCTTGCTGGCTTCCATGCAGCATTTTATTCACACGTAGGAATGTGGCCACATCCCCGTCAACTAAGGTTGGTGAAAACATGCACGACCCCTAACTTTGTACGGATTCACTCCACTCACTCCCACTTATATTACGGAAGGCAGGACCCTCCTAAATGGTGGGAAACAAATCAATTCCCATCTACACACAATACGGAAGGCATGACCCTCCTACCTGGTGGGACACCATTCCCACACGCACATTGCAGGAAGCATGAACCTCCTAACTGGTGTGACACCATTTGAATCCACACACACTTTGAAAGGCATGACCCTCCTACCTGGTGGGAAACACACAATTTCCGTTTCTACACTTGCTGGCTTCCATGCAGCATTTTTCTCACATGTAGGAATGTGGACACATCCCCGTCAACTAAGGTGGTGAAAGCATGCACGACCCCTAACTTTGTACGGATTCACTGCACTCATTGCCACGTAAATTACAGAAGGCATCAGCCTCCTAGCTGGTAGGAAACACAATTCCCATCCACACACACTACGGAAGGCATGACCCTACTACCTGGTGGGACATCATTTCCACACATACACTCCGGAAGGCATGACCCTCCTACCTGGTGGGACAACATTCCCATCCACACATACAACAGAAGGCATGACCCTCCTACCTGGTGGGACACGATTCCCACACAAACACACAAATACTCACACTGCGAAAGGCATGACCCTCCTAACTGATGGGACACCATTCCCATCCACACACACCTCATCGCCGGTGTAGAAAAGCAGATTCTTAGGACACACCACTAAGGTTCCTCAAGTAAGCTTTATTCTAGTTACATGTTAAGATGTTACAGTGAACCACTGGGTCCCATCACCCAGACTAGGCCTTTAAAGTCCTGATTCCCGTAACCTTCACAACATTCATTCCTGCTTTCACACATTCTCTCAAGCACGTCAACATTCTCTCAGCATCATCATGCACCTGCATTCACTCCAAGCACAATAAAACACATCTCCCTCCTGGTGTGACACCAATCCCATCCACACACACTACAGAAGGTATGGCCCTCCTACCTGGTGGGACAACATTCCCACACACGCTCACACTGCGGAAAGCATGACCTTCCTATCTGGTGGGACACAATTTCCATCCACACAAACAACAGAAGGCATGACCTTCCTACCTGGTGGGAAACACACATTTTCTGTTTCTATACTTGCTGGCTTCCATGCAGCATTTTTTTCACACGTAGGAATGTGGACACATCCCCGGCAACTAAGGCTGGTGAAAACATGCAGAACCCCTAACTTTGTACGGATTCACTCCGCTCACTCTCACTCATATTACGGAAGGCATTACCCTCCTAAAAGGTGGGAAACAAATCAATTCCCATCTACACACACTACGGAAGCAATGACCCTCCTACCTGGTGGGACACCATTCCCACACGCACACACTACGAAAGGCATGACCCTCCTACCTGGTGGGACAACATTCCCACACACGCTCACACTGCGGAAAGCATGACCCTCCTACCTGGTGGGAAACACACAATTTCTGTTTCTACACTTGCTGGCTTCCATGCACCATTTTTCTCACACGTAGGAATGTGGACACATCCCCGTCAACTAAGGTTGGTGAAAACATGCACAACCCCTAATTTTGTACAGATTCACTGCACAAATTGCCACTTAAATTATGGAAGGCATCACCCTCCTAGCTGGTGAGAAACACAATTCCCATACACACACACTACGGAAGGCATGACCCTCCTAACTGGTGGGACATCATTTCCACACACACACTCTGGAAGGCATGACCCTCCTACCTGGTGGGACAACATTCCCATCCACACATAAAACAGAAGGCATGACCCTCCTACCTGGTGGGACACGATTCCGACACAAACACTCACACTGCGAAAGGCATGACCCTCCTAACTGATGGGACACCATTCCCATCCACAAACACCTCATCGCCGGTGTAGAAAAGCAGATTCTTAGGACACACCACTAAGGTTCCTCAAGTAAGCTTTATTCAAGTTACATGTTAAGATGTTACAGTGAACCACTGGGTCCCATCACCAAGGTTAGGCCTTTAAAGTCCTGATTCCTGTAACCTTCACAACATTCATTCCTGCATTCACACATTCTCTCAAGCACGTCAACATTCTCTCAGCATCATCATGCACCTGCATTCACTCCAAGCACAATAAAACACATCTCCCTCCTGGTGTGACACCAATCCCATCCACACACACTACAGAAGGTATGGCCCTCCTACCTGGTGGGACAACATTCCCACACACGCTCACACTGCGGAAAGCATGACCTTCCTATCTGGTGGGACACAATTTCCATCCACACAAACAACAGAAGGCATGACCTTCCTACCTGGTGGGAAACACACATTTTCTGTTTCTATACTTGCTGGCTTCCATGCAGCATTTTTTTCACACGTAGGAATGTGGACACATCCCCGGCAACTAAGGCTGGTGAAAACATGCAGAACCCCTAACTTTGTACGGATTCACTCCGCTCACTCTCACTCATATTACGGAAGGCATTACCCTCCTAAAAGGTGGGAAACAAATCAATTCCCATCTACACACACTACGGAAGCAATGACCCTCCTACCTGGTGGGACACCATTCCCACACGCACACACTACGAAAGGCATGACCCTCCTACCTGGTGGGACAACATTCCCACACACGCTCACACTGCGGAAAGCATGACCCTCCTACCTGGTGGGAAACACACAATTTCTGTTTCTACACTTGCTGGCTTCCATGCACCATTTTTCTCACACGTAGGAATGTGGACACATCCCCGTCAACTAAGGTTGGTGAAAACATGCACAACCCCTAATTTTGTACAGATTCACTGCACAAATTGCCACTTAAATTATGGAAGGCATCACCCTCCTAGCTGGTGAGAAACACAATTCCCATACACACACACTACGGAAGGCATGACCCTCCTAACTGGTGGGACATCATTTCCACACACACACTCTGGAAGGCATGACCCTCCTACCTGGTGGGACAACATTCCCATCCACACATAAAACAGAAGGCATGACCCTCCTACCTGGTGGGACACGATTCCGACACAAACACTCACACTGCGAAAGGCATGACCCTCCTAACTGATGGGACACCATTCCCATCCACAAACACCTCATCGCCGGTGTAGAAAAGCAGATTCTTAGGACACACCACTAAGGTTCCTCAAGTAAGCTTTATTCAAGTTACATGTTAAGATGTTACAGTGAACCACTGGGTCCCATCACCAAGGTTAGGCCTTTAAAGTCCTGATTCCTGTAACCTTCACAACATTCATTCCTGCATTCACACATTCTCTCAAGCACGTCAACATTCTCTCAGCATCATCATGCACCTGCATTCACTCCAAGCACAATGCAACACATCTCCCTCCTGGTGTGACACCAATCCCATCCACACACACTAAGGAAGGTATGGCCCTCCTACCTGGTGGGACAACATTCCCACACACGCTCACACTGCGGAAAGCATGACCCTCCTAACTGGTGGGACACAATTTCCATCCACACAAACAACGGAAGGCATGACATTCCTACCTGGTGGGAAACACACAATTTACGTTTCTATACTTGCTGGCTTCCATGCAGCATTTTTCTCACACGTAGGAATGTGGACACATCCCCGGCAGCTAAGTTTGGTGAAAACATGCACAACCCCTAACTTTGTACGGATTCACTCCACTCACTCTCACTCATATTATGGAAGGCATTACCCTCCTAAATGGTGGGAAACAAATCAAATCCCATCTACACACACTACGGAAGGCATGACCCTCCTAACTGGTGGGACACCATTCCCGCACGCACATTGCAGGAAGCATGAACCTCCTAACTGGTGTGACACCATTCCCATCCACACACACTACGAAAGGCATGACCCTCCTACCTGGTGGGACAACATTCCCACACACACTCACACTGCGGAAAGCATGACCCTCCTACCTGGTGGGAAACACACAATTTCCGTTTCTACACTTGCTGGCTTCCATGCAGCATTTTTCTCACACGTAGGAATGTGGACACATCCCCGTCAACTAAGGTTGGTGAAAACATGCACGACCCCTAACTTTATACGGATTCACTGCACTCATTGCCACTTAAATTATGGAAGGCATCACCCTCCTAGCTGGTGAGAAACACAATTCCCATCCACACACACTACGGAAGGCATGACCCTCCTACCTGGTATCATTTCCACACACACACTCCGGGAGGCATGACCCTCCTACCTGGTGGGACAACATTCCCATCCACACATACAACAGAAGGCATGACCCTCCTACCTGGTGGGAAACGATTCCCACACAAACACTTACACTGCAAAAGGCATGACCCTCCTAACTGATGGTACACCATTCCCATCCACATACACCTCATCGCCGGTGTAGAAAAGCAGATTCCTAGGACACATCAGTAAGGTTCCTCAAGTAAGAATTATTCAAGTTACATGTTAAGATGTCACAGTGAACCACTGGGTGCCATCACCCAGGCTAGGCCTTTAAAGTCCTGATTCCTGTAACCTTCACAACATTAATTCCTGCATTCACACATTCTCTCAAGCACGTCAACATTCTCTCAGCATCATCATGCACCTGCATTCACTCGAAGCACAATACAACACATCTCCCTCCTGGTGTGACACCAATCCCATCCACACACACTACGGAAGGTATGGCCCTCCTACCTGGTGGGACAACATTCCCACACACGCTCACACTGCGGAAAGCATGACCCTCATAACTGGTGGGACACAATTTCCATCCACACAAACAACGGAAGGCATGACCTTCCTACCTGGTGGGAAACACACAATTTACGTTTCTATTCTTGCTGGCTTCCATGCAGCATTTTATTCACACGTAGGAATGTGGCCACATCCCCGTCAACTAAGGTTGGTGAAAACATGCACGACCCCTAACTTTATACGGATTCACTCCACTCACTCCCACTTATATTACAGAAGGCATGACCCTCCTAAATTGTGGGAAACTAACCAATTCCCATCTACACACACTACAGAAGGCATGAACCTCCTACCTGGTGGGACACCATTCCCATCCACACACACTACGAAAGGCATGACCCTCCTACCTGGTGGGAAAACATTCCCACACACGCTCACACTGTGGAAAGCATGACCCTCCTTACTGGTGGGACACAATTTCCATCCACACAAACAACAGAAGGCATGACCCTCCTACCTGGTGGGAAACACACAATTTCTGTTTCTACACTTGCTGGCTCGCATGCAACATTTTTCTCACACGTAGGAATGTGGACACATCCCCGTCAACTAAGGTTGGTGAAAACATGCACGACTCCTAACTTTGTATCGATTCACTGCACTCATTCCCACTTAAATTATGGAAGGCATCACCCTCGTAGCTGATGGGAAACACAATTCCCATGCACACACACTACGGAAGGCATGACCCTCCTACCAGGTGGGACATCATTTCCACACACACATTCCGGAAGGCATCACTCTCCTACCTGGTGGGACAACATTCCCATCCACACATACAACAGAAGGCATGACCCTCCTACCTGGTGGGACACGATTCCCACACACACACACAAACATACACACTGCGGAAGGCATGACCCTCCTAACTGATGGGACACCATTTCCATCCACACACACCTCATCGCCGGTGTAGAAAAGTAGATTCCTAGGACACATTAGTAAGGTTCCACAAGTAACCTTTATTCTAGTTACATGTTAAGATGTTAGAGTGAACTGCTGGGTCCCATCACCCAGGCTAGGCCTTTAAAGTCCTGATTCCCGGAACCTTGACAACATTCATTCCTGCATTCACCCAAACATCCTCTCAAGCATATCAACATTCTCTCAGCATCATCATGCACCTGCATTCATTCCAAGCTTAATACAACACATCTCCATCCTGTACACTCACACACACAAATCCACAATAGGGAACAAACACAAGGCACACACTAACACAGCATCCCTTTATACGAGAGATGCAACTCATAAAAGGTGGGGAACGCCCCCCAACACAATCTATACCCATACATGGAAGGCATCCCCCATTTCTACACTTGCTGGCTTCCATGCAGCATTTTTCTAACATGTAGGAATGTGGACAAGTCCCCGGCAACTAAGGTTGGTGAAAACATGCACGACCCCTAACTTTGTACGGATACACTCCACTCACTCCCACTTATATTACAGAAGGCATGACACTCCTAAATGGTGGGAAACAAACCAATTCCCATCTACACACACTACAGAAGGCATGAACCTTCTACCTGGTGGGACACCATTCCCACACGCACATTGCAGGAAGCATGAACCTCCTAACTGGTGTGACACCATTCCCATCCACACGCACTACGAAAGGCATGACCCTCCTACCTAGCGGGAAAACATTCGCACACACGCTCACATTCTGGAAAGCATGACCCTCCTAACTGGTGGGACACAATTTCCATCCACACAAACAACAGAAGGCATGACCCTCCTACCTGGTGGGAAACACACAATTTCTGTTTCTACACTTGCTGGCTCCCATGCAGCATTTTTCTCACACGTAGGAATGTGGACACATCCCCGTCAACTAAGGTGGTGAAAACATGCACGACTCCTAACTTTGTATCGATTCACTGCACTCATTCCCACTTAAATTACAGAAGGCATCACCCTCGTAGCTGGTGGGAAACACAATTCCCATGCACACACACTACGGAAGGCATGACCCTCCTACCAGGTGGGACATCATTTCCACACACACACTCTGGAAGGCATCACCCTCCTACCTGGTGGGACAACATTCCCATCAACACATACAACAGAAGGCATGACCCTCTTACCTGGTGGGACATGATTCCCACACACACACAAGCATACACACTGCAGAAGGCATGACCCTCCTAACTGATGGGACACCATTCCCATCCACACACACCTCCTCGCCGGTGTAGAAAAGCAGATTCCTAGGACACATGAGTAAGGTTCCTCAAGTAACCTTTTTTCTAGTTACATGTTAAGATGTTAGAGTGAACTGCTGGGTCCCATCACCCAGGCTAGGCCTTTAAAGTCCTGATTCCTGGAACCTTGACAACATTCATTCCTGCATTCACCCAAACATTCTCTCAGCATCCTCATGCACCTGCATTCACTCCAAGCACAATACAACACATCTCCCTCCTTTACACTCACACACACAAATCCACAAAAGGAAACACACACAAGGGACACACTAACTCAGCATTCTTTTATACGAGAGATGCAACTCATAAACGGCGGGGAGCGTCCCCCAAAACACTCTATGTCTGTACACGGAAGGCCTCCCCCCTTTCTACACTTGCTGGCTTCCATGCAGCATTTTTCTAACATGTAGGAATGTGGACACATCCCCGGCAACTAAGGTTGGTGAAAACATGCACGACCCCTAACTTTGTACGGATTCACTCCACTCACTCCCACTTATATTACGGAAGGCAGGACCCTCCTAAATGGTGGGAAACAAATCAATTCCCATTTACACACAATACGGAAGGCATGACCCTCCTACCTGGTGGGACACCATTCCCATCCACACACACTATGAAAGGCATGACCCTCCTACCTGGTGGGACAACATTCCCACACACGCTCACACTGCGGAAAGCATGACCCTCCTAACTGGTGGGACACCATTTCCATCCACACAAAAAACAGAAGGCATGACCCTCCTACCTGGTGGGAAACACACAATTTCCGTTTCTACACTTGCTGGCTTCCATGCAGCATTTTTCTCACATGTAGGAATGTGGACACATCCCCGTCAACTAAGGTTGGTGAAAACATGCACGACCCTTAACTTTGTACGGATTCACTGCACTCATTGCCACGTAAATTACAGAAGGCATCACCCTCCTAGCTGGTGGGAAACACAATTCCCATCCACACACACTAGGGAAGGCATGACCCTCCTACCTGGTGGGACATCCTTTCCACACACACACTCCGGAAGGCATGACCCTCCTACCTGGTGGGAGAACATTCCCATCCACACATACAACAGAAGGCATGACCCTCCTACCTGGTGAGACACGATTCCCACACAAACACACAAATACTCACACGGCGAAAGGCATGACCCTCCTAACTGATGGGACACCTTTCCCATCCACACACACCTCATCGACGGTGTAGAAAAGCAGATTCCTAGGACAAACCTGTAAGGTTCCTCAAGTAAGGTTTTTTCTAGTTACATGTTAAGATGTTACAGTGAACCACTGGGTCCCATCACCCAGGCTAGGCCTTTAAAGTCCTGATTCCCGTAACCTTCACAACATTCATTCCTGCTTTCACACATTCTCTCAAGCACGTCAACATTCTCTCAGCATCATCATGCACCTGCATTCACTCCAAGCACAATACAACACATCTCCCTCCTGGTGTGACAGCAATCCCATCCACACACACTACAGAAGGTATGGCCCTCCTACCTGGTGTGACAACATTCCCACACACGCTCACACTGCAGAAAGCATGAACCTCCTAACTGGTGGGACACAATTTCCATCCACACAAACAACGGAAGGCATGACCTTCCTACCTGGTGGGAAACACACATTTTCCGTTTCTATACTTGCTGGCTTCCATGCAGCATTTTTCTCACACGTAGGAATGTGGACACATCCCCGGCAACTAAGGTTGGTGAAAACATGCACAACCCCTAACTTTGTACGGATTCACTCCACCCACTCTCACTCATATTACAGAAGGCATGACCCTCCTAAATGGTGGGACACCATTCCCACACGCACATTGCAGGAAGCATGAACCTCCTAACTGGTGTGACACCATTCCCATCCACACACACTACGAAAGGCATGACCCTCCTACCTGGTGGGACAACATTCCCACACGCGCTCACACTGCGGAAAGCATGACCCTCCTACCTGGTGGGAAACACACAATTTCCATTTCTACACTTGCTGGCTTCCATGCAGCATTTTTCTCACATGTAGGAATGTGGACACATCCCCGTCAACTAAGGTTGGTGAAAACATGCACAACCCCTAACTTTGTCCGGATTCACTGCACTCATTGGGCCTCATTCCGAGTACGGCGCTAACCAATGGCGCTATTAACGCCTTGGTTGACGCAGTACCCGGACCGGCAGCGCCTTGGTGGATGGCGGAATTACCGCCCCATTCCAAGGTTGGCGGGGCGGTAATTCCCCAATCCCCATTTACCCTTCCCCATTCCCATTCTTGCCCCATAGGGCATAATGGGAGTGGGGAAGGCATCAATTACGCCACCGTAAATTACGGTGGCGTAATTTACATCAAGGTCCCTTAGCGCCATGGTTTTTAACACCTGCTAAAAGCAGGTGTTAAAACCACCATGGCGCAAAGGGAACTCGGAGTATGGCGGTAAGGGATTACCGCCACCGCTCTCGTTAGCGGTGGCCGCTATCCCTTACCGCCATGCTCGGAATGAGGCCCATTGCCACTTAAATTATGGAAGGCATCACCCTCCTAGCTGGTGAGAAACAAAATTCCCATCCACACACACTACGGAAGGCTTGACCCTCCTACCTGGTGGGACATCATTTCCACACACACACTCCGGAAGGCATGACCCTCCTACCTGGTGGGACAACATTCCCATCCACACATACAACAGAAGGCATGACCCTCCTACCTGGTGGGACACGATTCGCACACAAACACTCACACTGCGAAAGGCATGACCCTCCTAACTGATGGGACACCATTCCCATGCACATACACCTCATCCCCGGTGTAGAAAAGCAGATTCCTAGGACACATCAGTAAGGTTCCTCAAGTAAGATTTATTCAAGTTACATTTTAAGATGTTACAGTGAACCATAGGTCCCATCACCCAGGCTAGGCCTTTAGGGTCCTAATTCCTGTAACCTTCACAACATTCATTCCGGCATTCACACATTCTCTCAAGCACGTCAACATTCTCTCAGCATCATCATGCACCTGCATTCACTCCAAGCACAATACAACACATCTCCCTCCTGGTGTGACACCAATCCCATCCACACACACTACGGAAGGTATGGCCCTCCTACCTGGTGGGACAACATTCCCACACACGCCCACACTGCAGAAAGCATGACCCTCCTAACTGGTGGGACACAATTTCCATCCACACAAACAACGGAAGGCATGACCTTCCTACCTGGTGGGAAACACACAATTTACGTTTCTATACTTGCTGGCTTCCATGCAGCATTTTTCTAACATGTAGGAATGTGGACACATCCCCGTCAACTAAAGTTGGTGAAAACATGCACGACCCCTAACTTTGTACGGATTCACTCCACTCACTCCCACTTATATTACAGAAGGCATGACCCTCCTAAATGGTGGAAAACTATCCAATTCCCATCTACACACACTACAGAGGGCATGACCCTCCTACCTGGTGGGAAACACACAATTTACGTTTCTATACTTGCTGGCTTCCATGCAGCATTTTTCTCACACGTAGGAATGTGGACACATCCCCGTCAAGTAAGGTTGGTGAAAACATGCACGACTCCTAACTTTATATCGATTCACTGCACTCATTCCCACTTAAATTACGGAAGGCATCACCCTCGTAGCTGGTGGGAAACACAATTCCCATGCACACACACTACGGAAGGCATGACCCTCCTACCAGGTGGGACATCATTTCCACACCCACACTCCGGAAGGCATCACCCACCTACCTGGTGGGACAACATTCCCATCCACACATACAACAGAAGGCATGACCCTCCTACCTGGTGGGACACGATTCCCACACACACACACAAACATACACACTGCGGAAGATATGACCCTCCTAACTGATGGGACACCATTCCCATCCACACACACCTCATCGCCGGTGTAGAAAAGTAGATTCCTAGGACACATGAGTAAGGTTCCACAAGTAACCTTTATTCTAGTTACATGATAAGATGTTAGAGTGAACTGCTGGGTCCCATCACCCAGGCTTGGCCTTTAAAGTCCTGATTCCCGGAACCTTGACAACATTCATTCCTGCATTCACCCAAACATTCTCTCAAGCATATCAACATTCTCTCAGCATCATCATGCACCTGCATTCACTCCAAGCTTAATACAACACATCTCCATCCTGTACACTCACACAGACAAATCCACAAAAGGGAACACAGACAACTGACAAACTAACACAGCATCCTTTTATACGAGAGATGCAACTCATAAAAGGTAGGGAGCGTCCCCCCAACACACTCTATACCCATACGCGGAAGGCGTCCCCCCTTTCTACACTTGATAGCTTCCATGCAGCATTTTTCTAACATGTAGGAATGTGGACAAGTCCCCGGCATCTAAGGTTGGTGAAAACATGCACGACCCCTAACTTTGTACGGATGCACTCCACTCACTCCCACTTATATTACAGAAGGCATGACCCTCCTAAATGGTGGGAAACAAACCAATTCCCATCTATACACACTACAGAAGGCATGAACCTCCTACCTGGTGGGACACCATTCCCACATGCACATTGCAGAAAGCATGAACCTCCTAACTGGTGTGACACCATTCCCATCCACACACACTACGAAAGGCATGACTCTCCTACCTGGTGGGAAAACATTTTCACACACGCTCACACTGTGGAAAGCATGACCCTCCTAACTGGTGGGACACAATTTTCATCCACACAAACAACAGAAGGCATGACCCTCCTACCTGGTGGGAAACACACAATTTCTGGTTCTACACTTGCTGGCTCCCATGCAGCATCATTTTTCTCACACATAGGAATGTGGACACATCCCCGTCAACTAAAGTTGGTGAAAACATGCACGACTCCTAACTTTGTATGGATTCACTGCACTAATTCCCACTTAAATTACGGAAGGCATCACCCTTGTAGCTGGTGGGAAACACAATTCCCATGCACACACACTACGGAAGGCATGACCCACCTACCAGGTGGGACATCATTTCCGCACACACACTCTGGAAGGCATCACCCTCCTACCTGGTGGGACAACATTTCCATCCACACATACAACAGAAGGCATGACCCTCCTACCTGGTGGGACACGATTCCCACACAAACACTCACACTGCGAAAGGCATGTCCCTCCTAACTGATGGGATACCATTCCCATCAACATACACGTCATCGCCGGTGTAGAAAAGCAGATTCCTAGGACACATCAGTAAGGTTCCTCAAGTAAGATTTATTCAAGTTACATGTTAAGATGTTACAGTGAACCATGGGTCCCATCACCCAGGCTAGGCCGTTAAACTCCTGATTCCTGTAACCTTCACAACATTAATTCCTGAATTCACACATTCTCTCAAGCACGTCAACATTCTCTCAGCATAATCATGCACCTGCATTCACTCCAAGCACAATACAGCACATCTCCCTCCTGATGTGACACCAATCCCATCCACACACACTACTGAAGGTATGGCCCTCCTACCTGGTGGGACAACATTCCCACACACGCTCACACTGCGGAAAGCATGACCCTCCTAACTGGTGGGGCACAATTTCCATCCACACAAACAACGGAAAGCATGACCTTCCTACCTGGTGGGAAACACACAATTTACGTTTCTATACTTGCTGGCTTCCATGCAGCATTTTTCTCACACGTAGGAATGTGGACACATCCCCGTCAACTAAGGTTGGTGAAAACATGCACGACCCCTAACTTTGTACGGATTCACTCCACTCACTCCCACTTATATTACAGAAGGCATGACCCTCCTAAATGGTGGGAAACTAACCAATTCCCATCTACATACACTAAAGAGGGCATGAACCTCCTACCTGGTGGGACACCATTCCCATCAACACACACTACGAAAGGCATGACCCTCCTACCTGGTGGGAAAACATTCCCACACACGCTCACACTGTGGAAAGCATGACCCTCCTTACTGGTGGGACACAATTTCCATCCACACAAACAACAGAAGGGATGACCCTCCTACCTGGTGGGAAACAAACAATTTCTGTTTCTACACTTGCTGGCTCCCATGCAGCATTTTTCTCACACGTAGGAATGTGGACACATCCCCGTCAAATAAGGTTGGTGAAAACATGCACGACTCCTAACTTTGTATCGATTCACTGCACTCATTCCCACTTAAATAACGGAAGGCATCACCCTCGTAGCTGGTGGGAAACACAATTCCCATGCACACACACTACGGAAGGCATGACCCTCCTACCAGGTGGGACATCATTTCCACACACACACTCCGGAAGACATCACCCTCCTACCTGGTGGGACAACATTCCCATCCACACATACAACAGAAGGCATGACCCTCCTACCTGGTGGGACACGATTCCCACACACACACACAAACATACACACTGCGGAAGGCATGACCCTCCTAACTGATGGGACACCATTCCCATCCACACACACCTCATCGCCGGTGTAGAAAAGTAGATTCCTAGGACACATGAGTAAAGTTCCACAAGTAACCTTTATTCTAGTTACATGTTAAGATGTTAGAGTGAACTGCTGGGTCCCATCACCCAAGCTTGGCCTTTAAAGTCCTGATTCCCGGAACCTTGACAACATTCATTCCTGCATTCACCCAAACATTCTCTCAAGAATATCAACATTCTCTCAGCATCATCATGCACCTGCATTCACTCCAAGCTTAATACAACACATCTCCATCCTGTACACTCACACACAAATCCACAATAGGGAACAAACACAAGGGACACACTAACACAGCATCCTTTTATACGAGAGATGCAACTCATAAAAGGTGGGGAGCGCCCCCCAACACAATCTATACCCATACATGGAAGGCGTCCCCCATTTCTACACTTGCTGGCTTCCATGCAGCATTTTTCTAACATGTAGGAATGTGGACAAGTCCCCGGCAACTAAGGTTGGTGAAAACATGCACGACCCCTAACTTTGTACGGATACACTCCACTCACTCCCACTTATATTACAGAAGGCATGACCCTCCTTAATGGTGGGAAACAAACCAATTCCCATCTACACACACTACAGAAGGCATGAACCTCCTACCTGGTGGGACACCATTCCCACACGCACATTGCAGGAAGAATGAACCTCCTAACTGGTGTTACAACCATTCCCATCCACACACACTACGAAAGGCATGACACTCCTACCTGGTGGGAAAACATTCCCACACACGCTCACACTGTGGAAAGCATGACCCTCCTAACTGGTGGGACACAATTTTCATCCACACAAACAACAGAAGGCATGACCCTCCTAGCTGGTGGGAAACACACAATTTCTGTTTCTACACTTGCTGGCTCCCATGCAGCATTTTTCTCACACATAGGAATGTGGACACATCCCCGTCAACTAAGGTTGGTGAAAACATGCACGACTCCTAACTTTGTATGGATTCACTGCACTCATTCCCACTTAAATTACGGAAGGCATCACCCTCGTAGCTGGTGGGAAACACAATTCCCATGCACACACACTACGGAAGGCATGACCCTCCTACCAGGTGGGACATCATTTGCACACACACACTCTGGAAGGCATCACCCTCCTACCTGGTGGGACAACATTCCCATCCACACATACAACAGAAGGCATGACCCTCCTACCTGGTGGGACACGATTCCCACACACACACACAAACATACGCATTGCGGAAGGCATGACCCTCCTAACTGATGGGACACCATTCCCATCCACACACACCTCATCGCCGGAGTAGAAAAGTATATTCCAAGGACATATCAGTAAGGTTCCTCAGGTAAGATTTATTCAAGTTACATGTTAAGATGTTACAGTGAACCACTGGGTCCCATCACCCAGGCTAGACCTTTAAAGTCCTGATTACTGTAACCTTCACAACATTCATTCCTGCATTCACACATTCTCTCAAGCACGTCAACATTCTCTCAGCCTCATCATGCACCTGCATTCACTCCAAGCACAATACAACACATCTCCCTCCTGGTGTGACACCAATCTCATCCACACACACTACGGAAGGTTTGGCCCTCCTACCTGGTGGGACAACATTCCCACACACGCTCACACTGCGGAAAGCATGACCCTCCTAACTGGTGGGACACAATTTCCATCCACACAAACAACGGAAGGCATGACCTTCCTACCTGGTGGGAAACACACAATTTTTGTTTCTACACTTGCTGGCTTCCATGCAGCAGTTTTCTCACATGTAGGAATGTGGACACATCCCCGTCAACTAAGGTTGGTGAAAACATGCACGACCCCTAAATTTGTACGGATTCACTCCACTCACTCCCACTTATATTACAGAAGTACTCTGGCACTGGGACGACGACAATGGGCATTATTATAAGTGTGGCGTTCCAGAAACAAGTATGACGGTAAGCTCACTGGCACCCTTGTTTCCTGACCACCACATTACGAGTTTGCCTGCTGGGGCTGCTGCGCCTGACAGGTCTGACCCTGTTAGTAAAGGTGCCAATACTTCAGTGAAACCATTCCCATGGAATCCTATGGGACTCCATGGGAATGGGGACTAACATTTACCAGCAGCCAGCTTTCTGGTCCGCCAGGACTTGTAATATCCTGGTGGCACCTCGAAACTTGGTGCAGGTAAAATGATACAAGTGCAGCAGAAACCCGCCGGTAGCAAGGGCAGGGTTACCACAAGATAATAGATAATAATGAGGCTCAATGACTGTAAGGAAATATGAGGGTCAGGTGTGTCCCTGTAATTGTGGGTGGACCAGGCTAATCAGAGTTTCACACCTGCAACCTGTCAAGGGGCTGAAGGTGTATAAAGGGTGACCAGCCCAGCAGGGCCTGTGAAAAAGAGGCAGGCGTGTTTGCCCAGGAAGAAGAACCAGGATGCTGGCAGAAGCTCCAGGGGACTAGTGGGACCCTATGTACGTGTGCTCTGTATCCCCCACAAGCCTGGGAGCCTCCAAACCAAAGCGTGTGTAGCCGAGGCTAAGAAGGCGCACGGCATGCCAGAGACTCTGTCCGCGTCCGGGGACCAGCATCAAAGGTGCCAGTGTGACGCAGAGAACACATATCGGATGAGCGGAGCCCGCAACATTGGATTTTTATGACCTCTGACACCAGGTGAAAGGAAGTCACAGGAAACCACTGGATGAGAGTGGAGAAGCCAGGGGAGTGTTGGAGAGGTGCTTCAGTACCGAACAGACCACAAGTGAGAATGGTCCAGAAGAATACATAATTACCTGTCTATTGAATACCGAATTAAATGAACATTTGATATTTGAAATCCAATGCATATTGAATACCTAACTAAATGGAAACCGAGCATTGGAATAAAACTGGAGAACAATGAATATCAAATTAAATAACAATTTACCATTTAAAGCAAACAGCTATACATTGAATACTGAACTAATTAAGCCACAATGGAGAACATTGAACTCTGAGCTGAAAAGCGAACTTTAAAACATATGTGGCACAATGAATCAATTCAAACCTAGAAGTATAATATATTAAAGGCTAAGGGAATGGTGGAGGGTCCACCACTGAGTAGTCCAGATGCCATGGAGCTCCTTGAGTTCCTTGAGGCTGCTCAGTCTGATGAGAAGAGAGCCAGGATACTCTGGGCCTGGCAATGGAGAGGCTTGCTTCAATGGTGGAGTCTGTGTCTGCAGGTTTGCCTCCTATCATCATAAAGTCAGCAGCAGAGGCTAATGTCTGTGAGAGGGTAGTAGTCTGCCCGCCTATGACACTGCACACATTCATTTGGGCACAGGTTCTGGCATCCTGGCTTGGTGGGCCACGCACACATGGTGGATGTGTGCCTGTTGGACACTTGGAGTGGGAGGTGGAGTTGCTTTGTGCAAGTACCCAATGCTGTGAAGTCCTGCAAGAGATGGTCAGGGACATCCATCGCCTGACAGAACATGTCATCTCCTCCAAAGCCGCACTCACTGTTGAACTAGGTCTGTTGTGGCAGGAAAGGAGAGATGACACACAACACCAGAGCCAAGCGACTCGTGAGGAGGGTTCTACCTATCAGAAATCCCTGCGTGGTGAGTTTGTGGCATCAAGGAATGTCCTGCGGTAAGAGATGGCCACCTTGGTGCAAACCCTGAGTCCAGAACTGTTGCCCTCAAGGGCAAGCCACTGTCAAGACACAGATTCCTTGAGTCAAACTCTGCATGTTTGTTTGTTTGTTAGTTTCTTTATTTGTAGCGCGCGCCAGACCCGGAGGTATCCGGGCGCGTGTTCAAGAATACTTTAAGCTTACAGGTTACAGTTACACACAGTTACAAATTCCAAGTAGTTACATGATGCAATGACAGTAAAAGGATGACAATATACATGGTTATATCCACGGATATTTGTACACAGGGGTGTATACACAGTATACATTGAGAGTTAAAACAGCATGTCAGTAAGCGTTTAGTTGCAGGTTAACAGGTGGGTAAGGTGTGAGTAGTCCTAGTGTCGGTCAGTTAAAGGTCATTTTCTTTGAGCCATTTAATGCAGTTGAGTCTGAAGTGTGAGTAGGATTGGTCAGACCTTAAGGAAGATGGGAGGGAGTTCCACAACTGGGCCGCTTTGACAGGGAAGCTGTTACCTCCTGCTGTGCTTAATTTAAATGGGGGGTGCAACTAGCTGGTTGGTGTATGCTTCTCTGGTGGGTCTATTAGAAGTTCTTCTTTTGAATCTTTCTGTTAGGTATTTGGGGGCTAAGTCGTTGATACTTTTGAAAGTTAGTGATACTGTTTTAAGTTTAATTTTGTCAGCTGTAGAGAGCCAGTTAGATTGTCTTCTGATATCTGATATATGCTCTCTTCTTGGGATTCCTAGTGCGGCTGTAACGGCATTGTTCTGCAAGGTTTGGATTTTTTCCAGCGTGTGTTTATTAGACCCTATGTATAGTGCGTTGCAATAGTCCAATTTGGATAATACCAGAGCTCTTGATAGGGTGAGGCAGCTGGTAGTGGACAAGTATGGTTTAGCTGCTCTAATCAGCTTACAGGTGTATGCGGTGCTGGAGGCCATGGCACTCACCTGCTTTGTTAGGGAGAGGCAAGAGTCAAGGTAAAAACCAATAAGATAATTCATAAAATTTCGCACAAAAGTGGCGCACGCGGCTGGCGCACAGTGTGCGCGTGCGAATGTCTGCGCCAGCCGCGTGCCCTAAAATCGATTTCCGCGCACAGCATATTCATGGATTTTAGCCTCCAAAACCAGCCGTGGCGCAGAGTGGCACAACGACCCTACAGCAGCGCCAGTTACGCCCCCAAGAACGCCCTCGCGCAAGGAAAAGCCAACAAAATTCCCAATTCAGAGCAAAGGGCTGCGCTAACCCTGCACCAGTTAACAGGGCTGCCAAACAGCAAACGCCAAGCTGGGAACGTGTATTACTGGTGTTCGCATGAAGTTTCACACGCGAAAGGGCCTGTGCGAGTGGGGTACGTGTATTACTGGGGTGCGCGGGAAGTTTCACACGCAATTTCAGCAGGGTACGTGCATTACGGGGTTCGCGGGAACTTTCACACGCGAAAGGGCCTGTGCGAGTGGGGTACGTGTATTACGGGGGTGCGCGGGAAGTTTCACACGCGATTGGGCTGAGTATGTGTATTTCAGGGGTGCGCGGGAAGTTTCCCACGCGATTGGCCTGGGTACGTGTATTTCAGGGGTGCGCGGGAAGTTTCACACGCGATTGGGCTGGGTACATGTATTTCAGGGGTGCACAGGAAGTTTCACACGCGATTGTCCTGGGTACGTGTATTTCAGGGGTGCGTGTGAAGTTTTACACGCGATTGGGCTGGGTATGTGTATTTCAGGGGTGCGCGGGAAGTTTCACACATGATTGGCCTGGGTACGTGTATTTCAGGGCTGCGCAGGAAGTTTCACATGCGATTGGGCTGGGTACGTGTATTTCGGGGGTGCGCGGGAAGTTTCACACGCGATTGGCCTGGGTACATTTATTTCGGGGGTGCACGGGAAGTTTCACACGCGATTGGCCTGGGTACATGTATTTCAGGGGTGCACGGGAAGTTTCACACGCGATTGGGCTGGGTACATGTATTTCAGGGGTGCGCGGGAAGTTTTGCACGCGATTGGCCTGGGTACGTGTATTTCAGGGGTGCGCGAGAGGTTTCACACGCGATTGGCCTGGGTAAGTGTATTTCAGGGGTGCGCGGGAAGTTTCACACGCGATTGGGCTGGGTACGTGTATTTCGGGGGTGCGTGGGAAGTTTTACACGCGATTGGGCTGGGTACGTGTATTACTGGGCTGCCCATGAAGTTTCACACGCGATTTTGCTGTCAGAGCGGGGAACGCGTATTTTGGGGGTGCGCGGGGAGTCCTACACATGAATTGGCAGTGTGTGTCCTCCCAGGTGTACCCTCTACCCCATCCATGGCCCCTGCAGGCAGCCCACACAAAGGGGACTACCCTGCACCCCTGGTCATGTCCCGCAGGCAGCCCATCCACCATGGGCATGCCCCCCAGCCAAGCCACATGTCACGTTGCAATATGATCACCAACTCATGTCTCCCAGCACCCCCACCCCCCAGCAGTGAGGGGCACCTGCCAGCAGGCCCCCACTCATGTCCCCCAGCACCCCCACCTCCCAGCAGTGCAGGGGCACCTGCCAGCAGGCCCCCACACATGTCCCAAAGCACCCCCACCCCCCAGCAGTCAGGGGCACCTGCCAGCAGGCCCCCACACATGTCCCCCAGCACCGCCACCCCCCAGCAGTGCAGGGCACCTGCCAGCAGGCCCCCACACATGTCCCCCAGCACCCCCACCCCCCAGCAGTGCAGGGCACCTGCCAGCAGGCCCCCACACATGTCCTACAGCACCCCCACCCCCAGCAGTCAGGGGCACCTGCCAGCAGGCCCCCACACATGTCCCCCTGCAACCCTACCCCTAGCAGTCAGGGGCACCTGCCAGCAGGCCCCCACACATGTCCCAAAGCACCCCCACCGCCCAGCAGTGCAGGGCACCTGCCAGCAGGCCCCCACACATGTCCCACACATGTCCCCCTGCACCCCCGCCCCCCAGCAGTCAGGGGCATCTGCCAGCAGGCCCCCACTCATGTCCCACACATGTCCCCCTGTACCCTCACCCCACAGCAGTCAGGGGCACCTGCCAGCAGGCCCCCAGACATGTCCTCCTGCACCCCCACCCCCCAGCAGTGCAGGGCACCTGCCAGCAGGCCCCCACTCATGTCCCCCAGCACCCCCACCTCCCAGCAGTGCAGGGGCACCTGCCAGCAGGCCCCCACACATGTCCCAAAGCACCCCCACCCCCCAGCAGTCAGGGGCACCTGCCAGGAGGCCCCCACACATGTCCCCCAGCACCGCCACCCCCCAGCAGTGCAGGGCACCTGCCAGCAGGCCCCCACACATGTCCCCCAGCACCCCCACCCCCCAGCAGTGCAGGGCACCTGCCAGCAGGCCCCCACACATGTCCTACAGCACCCCCACCCCCAGCAGTCAGGGGCACCTGCCAGCAGGCCCCCACACATGTCCCCCTGCAACCCTACCCCTAGCAGTCAGGGGCACCTGCCAGCAGGCCCCCACACATGTCCCAAAGCACCCCCACCGCCCAGCAGTGCAGGGCACCTGCCAGCAGGCCCCCACACATGTCCCACACATGTCCCCCTGCACCCCCGCCCCCCAGCAGTCAGGGGCATCTGCCAGTAGGCCCCCACTCATGTCCCACACATGTCCCCCTGTACCCTCACCCCACAGTAGTCAGGGGCACCTGCCAGCAGGCCCCCAGACATGTTCTCCTGCACCCCCACCCCCCAGCAGTGCAGGGCACCTGCCAGCAGGCCCCCACTCATGTCCCACACATGCCCCCATGCACCCCCACCCCCAGCAGTCAGGGGCACCTTCCAGCAGGCCCCCACTCATGTCCCACTCATTACCCCCTGCACCCCCACCCCCCAGCAGTGCAGGGCACCTGCCAGCAGGCCCCCACTCATGACCCCCTGCACCCCCACCCCCCAGCAGTGCAGGGCACCTGCCAGCAGGCCCCCACTCATGTCCCACTCTTGACCCCCAGCACCCCCACCTCCCCATCATTGACAGGCACTTGCCAGCAGGCCCCGACACATGTCCCCCAGCCAACACGTCATCACAATCCAGATCCCTGGCTCTTATGGCCACACAAATCCCACCCCACAGCACCCCAGTCCAAACACCCAACCAAGCTTTACATCCACTCCAAATTGAAATCATCATTACATGATAGATCACAAATAAGCAGTATGTGCATGAGTACAGGTCTGTCAGACCCACACAATGGCAACACATGACTGAGAAAACCCACATTGTGACATGCATGAAACCAATGAGAGAAGACCACACATTGAAGTAAGAAACAAAAATGTATTCAAGTCAAAATGAAGGGAATGAAATAAAAACACACAATAATGCCAATAATAATGAAAATGCAGCATGTCCCAAAAAATGATAAATAAAAAAAATGAGAATCCAAATTAATCCAAATGAAAATGTGTCCAAAGTCACCGTCCAACAAAACAAATCCAAAGGGAAAGAAAAGCGTAATATCCATTGCTCCATGGTGAAGAAAAATAAAGATGAAGTAGAAAAATCCACTGTAAAACTATGTAGAAGTAGCAAATCCAGGGTCCATGAGCTCAACGACATAAATGAAACCTACAATGAAACCTACCTAATTACTAACTATATACAAAAATGTGGGGCATAGTCCATGCGCCCCAAATGAAAGAAAAAAGAAATAAAACTTAACACTAATGAACTATATACAGTGGCAGCGGGCAAGTCCAACATCTCACTTGTTGATGTCATGGGCCAGGGCATCATCGAACTCCTGTTCAATTTCTTGGAGGGGGGCCTGTTCTCTGGCCCTGAGGTCTCGCAGGGATAACGGCATGTCCACCTCCAACTCCCTGTGAATTTCCTCGATGCACTCAGCCCGCCTCAGCACCCTGCGCATGGAGTTCTCTGCCCTGACCATTGTGAGCCGTACCTCCTCCGCCCGCCGCCGCTCTGCACCTATCTGCTGGCCCAACCACTGCCACACGTAAGACACTCCCATTCTAGGGTCCTCCTGCCCTCCGGCCGATGCCTGCCCCTCTGGTGTAGATGGCCCGAGCCATGATGCCTCCCACGTTGAGCCTGCCGCTGCCTCCGACGCAACTGCCTCTGCCAGCACAACGGCATCCAGGCTGATGGAATCCACCGATGCTGTCGTGCACGTGCCCTGCTTGATGATGCCGGCACATCCTCCATCTGCTGGGGTCCAGTTGCTGTGGTGTCCACCCCTGCGGACCTCCGACCCCTGACTGTGGCAGGGATGGGATCCCCACCGAGCTGGCTGAGTTGGTCAGGGCAGGTCCACAGGGGGCCCTGGTGGCATCTGGGCCGGAAGACGGCATGGAGAACGACTGGCGCATAGTCTCCACAGAGGAGGAGAGGGCCGCCAGAGTGGCCGACACATGTATAAAACCCCCGACCATGGACACTCCCAACTGGGCCAAGTTGGCACGCTGCTCTTCGTGATGACGTGCGTGCTCCCCCCGGGAAGCACGCACGTCATCACGAATGTCACACGTGCGCAATGCGACACCAATCAGGGCCTTCTCCATACGGCCAGGGGTCCCCTCGTCCGTAGGTAGAGGAGTGTCGCAGTGACTTGTGCTGCCTCCTGCCCCTGGCCCTGGACTGCACCACTTGCACCAGTGGTACCACCCCCACCAGGCCCCATGTGCGGCTCAGTAGTGGCCTCCTCCTCCTCTGTGGAAACCACCAACCTTGTTTTGCTCCACACCGTCTTCCGCCATTGCAAGCCCCTGTGGGGGCTCACCCACCCCTTCCGCTGCAGCCGTAGTGGCAGACACAGCACCAGTCCCCTCACTCCCGGACGATGGTAAATTCTGGGAGGGTGACTGGGCCTTGAGTCGCCGGCCGGTGGGGGCATCCCCGCCGCTTTGCTCCACAGCGCCGTCTCCGCCGTCTTCATCACTTGCCGCTGTGTAGAGGGAGACATAGAACACAAGCATTAGGGTACTGTACAATGGTCCCCTAGAAAGGAAGCAATAGCAGATGAGTGGCACTGTCAAACATCACTTCCATCATGTCCCTCCACAACACATGGGTCAGTGCAGGCAAAACACATGCATTAACAGGCAATGGCGCATGCTATGAACATTAGCATACATGTCCAAGGGACTCCTGAATCATACAATGCTGGTTTGAAACGCACATGCATCATGGGTCATGCCTATCACATGCACACACTTCACCCTTGTTTCATCCATCTGGCCTCCAGACACAGTGAATACAAGGATGAGTAGGCTGCATCAGTGAATCTGAACATTGTCACAGACATGTGTCATGCATCCATGGCATTTACAAGTCACAGACACGCAAGTCAGACACACAGACATGGACACCATACATGTCCATGACAACAGCACCCATCTCTCACACCCCATCCATGTCCAATAACAGAGACAGGCATGCATTAATGTGTGCATTCCCCATGCTGCTCCGTATGTTGCATTGTAACACATGCACCAACAATGTGGTTCACACATTACTGGTCTCACATGCATGACCATGATGTCCCTGCACACACACATACGTACATGGCCTATGTCACACATACAGGCAAGTATCAGACAACCAGCACCCTGCAACATGCCCTGTCTCACACAGCAATGCTTGGCCACTTACCGCTCAACTCCGGACTGGTCTGCCTCCGAAGGATCTGGGCGTGGAGCGCTGGGCCTACGCTTTCCAGGACCCTCATCTAGATGGTACTCAAGCTGCCCCAGCCCCCCTTCACGAGGCGCTGGGCCTTGTTGAGGGTCCTGGACCTCAAGTCCTCCCAGCGCTTCTTGACTTGCTTGATGTTGCGGGTTGCCACCCCCTGCACGTTGATGGCAACCACAAAGTCGTCCCAGATCTTATCCCGTCCTTCCTTGTTGGCGCGTGATGTTCCGAAGAGGGCATCATACTGCCCCAGGACATGCTCCACCAGGACACCAACTTCCTTCTGACTGAAGCTGGTGGCCCTCTGCCCCTCTGGCTGGGGGTCACCAGTGGTCTCAGATGGTGTTTGCCCCGACATGGCGACCCCCGAGGCAGGCGTGGGTGGGCAACTGGGTCCTGGGGCTGGGCTGTGGAGCGATGGTATCCCAGTCGGGAGTCTTCAGTTCCAGCAGTGGTAGACACAGCAACTGGACCCCTGCAGATGGCTGATGTGCAGGCACCAAATAGCAGGGCACGTGGGCAGCGTTCACTTCTCCTTTTGTCCTGTCTCCTCAGACAGCGTACAATTCTTCTTTTGGTGGGGGTGTTGCCAACGCGCACACGCATGTATTTTTCACGTTCTTTTTCCAGGCAGACAGTGAGTTCCGCAAGTACTTAGCAACTGTGCTTGCCCCGTGTGTGGCGTTCCCCTTCAGAGGTCATTGTAGGCTGCGTGTATTAGGCGCACGCTTATTTTTGTGTTTCTGGGTGCCACAGCGTAGTGCAAGTTCATTTTTTCACGCACGTGGTCTATGAGGGGTTGCGTGCATGTTTATTTTTGATTTTGGGCTGCCTGTGCGTTGCGTGACCCGTCATCTTCCCCCAGGGGTCACAGACAGCCTTGTTAGAGCACTAGGGTACGAATTCCATATGGTATCCTACCCCTTTGACCCCCAATTGCCCAGGACAATAGTTTACTGCAACTCCCATACGCACAATAACTTCAGTGCCATGGCTGGGAGGCGACCAAGTGGTAAGGGAGGCAAAGGTGGCCGACCCTCAAAAGGTGGGCATGGTGGGCGCGGTAGGGGACGTTGCTGGGATTTGCAGGGTGCCCCTATGCCCCCATGTGTGGAGGAACAATCAGGGACACCCATGCCCCCCCCATGGTTGAGGGAAACGTGGCTGACACCATCCAAGCTCAGCCACTGTTGGACCAGCCCATTGTGGCACCTGACCTGGCACAGTATGACTCCCTGGCTGACTTCCAGGTCAGCAAGTCTAGGCCACGTGTGGCGTGCAAGTTGTTGACACCAATCTACGTGGATCTGGGGCAGCTATGTCATCTACTGCCCCAAGTATGCAGGGTGGGGAGGCTGCAGGGACAGCTGCAGCTCCATCCGCCCCAGCTCTGACCCTCCCAGCCATGACAGTGTCAGTCCCAGTCCATCAAACTGAAGTTCCCCCTGCCAACATTACCCTGCAACCAATGCCTGCATCAAGAACTATGGTCATTGTGCATTCCCACACTCCTACTACCCAGTCCACCGGTGATTCTGCCCCTACTGACCAGAGCGGCGTAAGCCACTCTGGCTCTGCTCCACCTTTAAAGAAGAGGAAGAAGGGTGCTCTGGCACAACATGCTGAGACCCCAGACACGGCTTCACACTCCGGTACCTCAAGGAAGCCTTGCTTCAATGATCCGGAACTTGATGCACTTGTGCGCTATGTGTCGGCACATAGCCACGAAATGTTGGTGACTGCAGGGTGCAAGACCACAGCTGGTCAACGTAAGGCACACTTGCAGACCATCGCCGACCGCATAAGTGCCCTTGGATTTGTGTGGCGCTCAGCTGATGATTGCTACAAGCGGTGGAATGACCTGAAACGTAGAGCAAAGAAGAAGCTGGCCTCAAATCATGCCGCTACTCTGGTGACTGGTGGTGGGTCTCCACAAGAGGACAACAAACTCACTGAACATGAGTCTGTTGCTGGGGCATTCGTCACAGAGGAACAGATCCAAGATGTGGGAGGACTACCTGATTTTGAAGCATTGTCCGGTGAGTGCCCATGCATGTGTGTGTAATGCATGTGTATGTTGTTTGGGTGACGGGTTCTGATTGAGTGCCAGGTGAGGGTGTGTGTGCCTGAGTGGTATGGGTCACACATGTGCTTCATCCAAAACATTCAGCGGCCTTGGATTTGGGTGTGACAGTATCCCTTCTACCCACATTAGTAATTTGGCTCAACATTACGGCAGTTGCCCTTGAAGTGGCATCTTGCAACCACATTGTTAGTATTTTTCAGTGTTCGTTCAGGCTGATTGTTTCAATTCTCCCACTTTGGCTACACATTCCTCAGCCCTATTATCACATTTGTGACATGCTTCTGTCATTCATGAACCCCACATTGGACCACATGTGTTACCTCGTTAGATGAATGATTTCACCATTCAGGCTAATTGAGTACTGGCCTGATCACAGGAATTTTTTGGGCTTGTTTGAATGTGGAACGTGATAGTTGTTCCCTGTCATGTTGAAGTGACAAACCATTGATGTGCACATCGGCCTGCAATCACTGTATTTTTAAACACTGGATGTGTTGCAGTGTGTGGCACATGCCTATTTCGTCACACTATGTAGCATTTTTCATCTCATCATGTCCATCTCACATGGATGGCTGACAGTATTCATTCACTGACATATGGATGTACTTGTGGAATGTACCATGGCTATGGTACATGCCATCTGTGTGATGGCATGTGTCATGTATGTGTATTGGACATGCCACTCACAGGCCAATGTGTGATGGCAGTGCTACCCAGCATGCAGCAAATGTGTTGCTCTTCCATGTAGGTGTCATCAGTGTCTGCCTTTTGGGTCCCCTTCAAACTCAGTGACAGTGCATGCATGGGAGGGTTATAGTCATGTGGGACATGTGTAAATCGTGTAAATCATGTACTGGTTATGTAGCTTGTCAGGCCTATTTGTGTGCTATGGTGCTAATGCCTGTTTCCATTTTTTGTCTTTCATGTTTTTGCAGGGGATGACGCACTTGATGTTGTTGAGGTTGAGGAGATGGTGCAGACCCAGGAGGAATCTCAGGCGCGACTGGGCACCAGTGGGGGACTGTTAGGCGGAAACCTGTGCAGTTCCCTCTGGGACCACTGCAAAAGATTTAGGACTACAGGTGTTTGGCAGTAAACCCACTTGGTAGCAGTCTGTACCACACAGATTCACTTGGTAGCTGTGGCTGAGCAGTCAGACTTCCCTCAAGAAGAGTTAGGCAGTATGTGGAGTATACAAAATAGGGCAATCTACACAGTAGAACAAGCAAACACGGAACAGAGCTTCGGTGTAAAGATATATAGTTATTTATTTATAAAAACACATCTATGGAAAACACACTGGCACTAATACGGTAAACAACTTCAATCACAATTACTATAAGTAAATCAATCCCCCTAACAATAGTTCGACAAGTCTAGGTTCAACTGCACCACTTATTTGCAGACAGAGGTGAATGCTTTCACCTAGATGGCACTCTAGTATTCGTTAGGACGGGAGAGAAAAGGCAGGGTATGAAATCAACTTGGTACCAACACTTTTACGAACAAATGCAAGGCAAGTAAGGCAGGGTCTACTGTAGATCGCAAAGGTCAGAGGCCAGGCCCGCTCGGAGAGAGGCAAGGCGATATGTCCCAAAAAGTATCACAGTGGAAATGCACTTCGAGTCTTTGGCGCAATTTTTCACAGAAAGATTGGACCAGTTCAGAACAGAAAGTTAAGAAGGCTTGGAGGCGACCCAATGGAGAGGCGAGGATTAAGACACCTCACGCTAACCGATACAAGGAAAGCCAGGCGGACACGGTACCTTGTATGTGGAGAGACAGCTCCGGCGGGGACAGTTGTTCCTGGTGGTGGATGCAAGTCGGGGCGTTGCCAAGAGAAGAGATGATCTCGTCGTCGAAGGAAAGTTGAAGATCGTTGCACCACCAGGGAAGAGACCAGCCGCGGAGTGCTCCGTCACAAGGCACCACCTTTTGGTCGCGGTACAGTGGGTAGTGGCTATCCGGTTGCCGGGGTGCTCAGCACGGGCAATTCGACCACTACGCCCTGGAAGCGAAGAAAAAGCAAAGGGGACTGGTTGTTCCCACCAGTCAGGGAAAGAAGACTCTCCAGCCGGGAGATCTCCTCTGTCGTTGGGAAGTGGTGAGTCGGTTCAGCAGGGCTCCACCGGAGGTGTCGTCGTTGCAGGTCGGCTCAGCTTTACCCTCGCCGGATTCTTAGGTCCTGTGGCGACTTCTGAAGATCCAGTCCCAAAAGCCCTGCTTTTATGCAGAAAACCCCCATTCATTCAGCCTAGCTGTCAATCAAAACACGCTAAGTGGTGAGCAGGGTGGCTCACCACTTGGGCCAATCACACCAGAGTGCGACTTGAGTTGGCACGGCAACTCAGTCCAGGATGCCTAAACCCCCTCCCACACCCCCTGTGGTACCCAGACAGAATGGCACCACTTTGGAGGGCCTCTGTGCAGAAGCCCGCCAAAAGTGGAACAAAGGGCTCAACCTTTGGATTAGGAGTCACAGAGACGAATACAGACGCCATTTTAAAAACCGAGTTCTGGCAGAAAATACCAACCGATAGATTTATTTAAGATAAATAAACCGGTGGTATGTTAGAGATTAACGAGAAAAAGTATTAACCTCCAACAATGGGAAGTATCCCATAGGGTTATATTCGGGGTCGAATATAACAAGAAGTTTCCACTGCCACCAGCCAAAACTTGATGAGGGGGGACGGGATAGTGCCCCCTCGAATAACAGACCCAGGACTAATCGAATTACCCCTACTAGTACGTCCACAATAGGATGGTTTGTACTAGTTCTGTTAGTAAATTTAGGTCTAGTAAAGACAATGGTGACTTTACATGCCCTGGGAGACAGTAGTCAGTCCCAGGGTATGGAGTCTATGGTGGGGATCCTCTAGGACGCCCCAGTGTTACGGCACGGAGGGTGCGGTGTAACACACATAGAAAAACATATGAGACCCTATGGAGTAAAATACCCCATAGCCCATAGAACACATTGACATTCAAAGGAATTACACACATTCATGTCCAAGAGTGAGAGAAAAAGAGTCTCACTCTTGGCAGGATGGAAAAAAAACAAAATCCAGAAATCCAGCAAAGCTGCTGGGGGACTCACTAGGTTAGGAAATTCAGCCTAAACAGAGAATTCTCCTTAACACTGCCCCCCCCCCCAGACTAAGGGACAGGAGGATTTAATCCACTCCTGGATGAATCTCATACCTCTAGTCGATGACATACATCCTAGAGAGACCATCAGCATTTTGGTGGTGACACCCTGACCTGTGCTCAATGGTGAAATCAAACTCTTGCAGGCAGATCGACCATCTCAGTAGTTTTGGGTTTCCCCTTTCATTTGCATTAATCATCTCAAGGGTTGGTGGTCAGTCTGAATGACAAAAGTAGAAACATACAAGTATGGCCCAAACTTCTTCAGAGCCCACACGATAGCAAAGCACTCTCTTTCGATTGTTGCCCACCTTGTTTCAGGATCCTTCAGCTTGCGGCTGATGAAGCAAACGGGGTGCTCCCTACCTTTCCCATCCAGTTGACTGAGTACGGCACCTATTCCTACATTTAAAGCATCTGTCTGCACAATGAAAGTTTGGTGGTAATCAGGAGCTCTGAGTACTGGGGCTTGGCAAAGAGCCTTTTTCAGGTTTTCAAAAGCCTGATTGCACTCCTCGTTCCATCTAACCTTTTTAGGAAATTTGGGCGAGGAGATGACATTCAGTGGAGAAGCTATGGTCCCATATTTCTCAATGAAATTCCTGTAATACCCAGTGAGGCCTAAGAAGGCTCTCACCCGGGTCTGAGTAGTAGGTGTTGTCCAATTTTGCACAGCTTCAATCTTACTGAGCAAAGGCCTTATTTCTCCACCTCCTACCTCATGTCCAAGATAGACTACCTTACTCTGTCCAATTTGGCATTTACTCGTCTTTATGGTCAGATTGGCTCATCCAAGAGCCTGCAAAACATCTCTCAGGTGGGTTACATGTTCTTCCCAGGAATTGCTGAACACTGCTATGTCATCCAAGTATGCCATGCAGAAGTCCTCCATCCCATTCAGAACCTAGTTTACCATCTGTTGAAATGTAGCAGGTGCATTTTTCAATCCGAAAGGCATTACCTTAAACTGGTATAAGCCAACGGGGGTAGAAAAAGCAGTTTTCTCCTTGGCATGGTCTGTCAGGGCTATTTGCCAATAGCCTGACTTCAAGTCAAATGTGCTGAGGAACTTGGCGGCACCAATTTTATCCACCAACTCATCTGTTCTTGGCAAAGGGTGGGCATCAGTCTTGGTGACTGCATTAAGAGCTCTATAATCCACGCAGAATCTAAGTTCCTTAGATCCGGCCTTTGGTACTAACACAACTGGGCTAGACCATGGACTAGTAGAGGGCTCTATTACCCCGAGATCAAGCATCTTGTTGACCTCACCTTTGATGTGGGTTTGTACGTTTTCTGACATTCGGTATCCTCTGCTTTTGACAGGCAGACAGTCACCAGTGAGTATGTCATGCTGGCCCCAAGGGGTCAAGCCTGGTGAAAGCGAGAACAGAGAGGCAAACTGATTCAACATAGATTTGCACTCTTCTTGTTGCTCAGGTGTCAGATTTGAAGAGAGATTTACTCCTTCAATTTTGTCGTCTAAAGGTAAGCCTCTGAGGAGATCCGGAAGAGCTTCACTCTCTTCTTCTTCCTCGGATGATGCTAGAAGCAACGCTCCTACATCAGGTCTCGAGACATACGCTTTGAGTCGGTTGGTGTGGAAGACTGTCGGAGCCTCCTTGGGATTGCCCAAGTCCACCAGATAGTTGACCTCTCCGAGTTTACCCACAACTCTGAAGGGTCCCATCCATTTGTCTTGCAAGACCCTCTGCCTTGTTGGGATCATACCGAGAACGAGCTGGTCTTGAGCGAACTCAACCATGTTAGCCTTTTGATCATGCCAGTGCTTGACCAATGCTTGTCCAGCTTTCAAGTTATCGCTTGCTTCCGTCATCATGTGCGACATTCTCCTCCGGAGACCTATCACGTAGTCAGTCACTCTGACTGGCTTGGGGGAAGGAGCACTCTCCAACCCCTCCTTAATCAGGGCCAATGGACCTCCGACGGGATGACCATAGAGGAGCTCAAAGGGAGAATAACCTACTCCCTCCTGAGGGACTTCTCTATAAGCAAAGAGAAGGCATGGCAGTAGAAGGTCCCACTTACACTTAAGGGGTTCTTCTAAAGCACCTATCATGCTCTTCATGGTTCGGTTGAACCGTTCTACCAATCCATTGGTTTGGGGGTGGTAGGCTGTTGAGAACTTGTAAGTAACTCCGCAGGTTTTCCACATGGCTTTCATGTAGTGCATGGGTGCACAACCGACACACCCACCACCCCCGCGGCCCGTGGGCCAGTTGCGGCCCGCCGTGCTCTTTTGTCCGGCCCGCGAGGCACAAAGACTTTCCTAATGGAGGGGGGCCTGCGGCCGCCCTCCATTAGGAAAGTGTTGTCTTCCGGGCCGGACAAAACACTGGCCCTCATTGTCTCAGCACACACACGCACCATGTCGCTCCTACGAGCCACGTAATGCGTGTGTGCTGCACCAATGGAGGGCCAGCACTACGGCTGGCGTGGTCCATGAGGCTTGATGCCGGAAGGCATGTCAGCCTTGGACCACGCCAGCCGTAGTACGATTCCAGCGTTCCAGCTTACCTGCCTTCCAGCCTTCCAGCACGTCTCCGGTAAGTGCTCTGTTTGTGTTTGTGTGTCGGGTTTGTTTTGCTTTATGTTTGTGTGTGTATGTTGAGATGCGGGGTCGGGGGGTGTCGGATGTGTATGAATGTTTGTATTTGAAGTATTTTGTGTGTATGTTGAGATGCGGGGGTGGGGGGCTGTGTCGGATGTGTATGAATGTTTGTATTTGAATGTATTTTGTGTGTGTATGTTGAGATGCAGGGGTGGGGGGTGTGTTTGATGTGTATGAATGTTTGTATTTGAATGTATTTTGTGTGTGTATGTTGAGATCCGGGGGTGAGGGGGGGGTGTCGGATGTGTATGAATGTTTGTATTTGAATGTATTTTGTGTGTATGTTGAGATGCAGGGGTGGGGGGGTGTCGGATGTGTATGAATGTTTGTATTTGAATGTATTCTGTGTGTATGTTGAGATGCGGGGGTGGGGGGGTGTCGGATGTGTATGAATGTTTGTATTTGAATGTATTTTGTGTGCTGAGTTAGGGGGTGGGGGTTCGGGTCTGTATGGGTGCATGTTTGTGTGTGTGCTGAGTTGGGGGGTGGGGGGTTCGGGTCTGTATGGGTGCATGCTTGAGAGTGTGTGCAGAGTTGGGGGGTTTGGAGTTGGGGGGTTCGGGACTTTATGGGTGCATGTTTGTGGGGGTTTGGGTCTGTATGGGTGCTTGTTTGAGAGTGTGCCTATTTGGGGGGGTGGGGGGTTCGGGTCTGTATGGGTGCATGTTTGTGTGTGTGCTGAGTTGGGGGGTGGGGGGTTCGGGTCTGTATGGGTGCATGCTTGAGAGTGTGTGTGCTGAGTTGGGGGGTGGGGGGTTTGGAGTTGGGGGGCGTGGGGGGTTCGGGACTGTATGGGTGCATGTTTGTGTGTGTGCTGAGTTGGGGGTGGGCGTTCGGGTCTGTATGGGTGCTTGTTTGAGAGTGTGCTGATTTGGGGGGGTGGGGGGTTCGGGTCTGTATGGGTGCATGTTTGTGTGTGTGCTGAGTTGGGGGTGGGGGGTTCGGGTCTGTATGGGTGCATGCTTGAGAGTGTGTGTGCTTAGTTGGGGGGTGGGGGGTTTGGAGTTGGGGGGGTGCGGGGTTCGGGTCTTTATGGGTGCATGTTTGTGTGTGTGCTGATTTGGGGAGTGGGGGTTTGGTTGGGGGTGAGGGGGCCATGGGGTGGGGGGTTTGGTTGGGGGTGAGGAGGCCATGGGGCATAGTGTTTGGTTGGGGGTGAGGGGGCCATGGGGCATAGTGTTTGGTTGGGGGTGAGGAACATGGGGCATAGTGTTTGGTTGGGGGTGAGAGACATGGGGCATAGTGTTTGGTTGGGGGTGAGGGACATGGGGCATAGTGTTTGGTTGGGGGTGAGGGGGGCATGGGCATAGTGTTTGGTTGGGGGTGAGTTACATGGGGCATAGTGTTTGGTTGGGGGTAAGGGGGCCCTGGGGCATAGTGTTTGGTTGGGGGTGAGGAGGCCATGGGGCATAGTTGTTGCACTCCAAGAGTGAACCCAATAATAAAGCTAAAACAGGCACAGTTAGGAGATGTTCATCTTTGGCTTTTTGAGGAAAGCTGACTCAACGAAGGCCATACTCCTCTTGGGCAACCCAAATAGCAAACTGTAGCAGTCCAAAATAACGGCATGTCCAATCTAGGGTCAATAAAATATATATATATAAGTTAATTAAACAGGCGAGATACAATAACTAAATAGAAATAAAGTATAACAATGCAAAATGTGTAGTACAAAATGTAAGTTTGAAATGCAAATAAAAATCGTTACCCCTCAAAAACATTCTTTTTCCATGTGTTTAGTACAACTTGGGGGTTTAAAAAGCCTCCTGCCACGCCCCGCCTATCGCCCCGCCCACATTTACTTTTCGGCCCACTATAACCCTCATGTAAGGTACTTTCGGCCCTCTGTCAAAATCAGTTGTGCACCCCTGATGTAGTGGGACATAAAGTTTGACCCCCTGTCAGAGATTACTTCCTTACGAAACCCAACCCTGGTAAAAATACCAAGGAGGGCCTTAGCCACAGCCGGAGCTGTAACAGTCCTCATAGGAATTGCCTCAGGATACCTAGTAGCATGGTCTACTACAACAAGTATAAATCTGTTGCCTGAGGAGGTTGGAGGATCAAGGGGACCAACAATGTCAATCCCTACTCTCTCAAATGGGACTCCCACAACTGGGAGAGGCACTAAAGGTGCCACATTCTTGGAGCCAACCTTACCAGAGGTCTGGCAGGTGTGGCAGCTCCTGCAGTGTTTCTCTACTTCGGCCCCCATCTTCGGCCACTAAAAGTAGAGAGATAGCCTTTCCTTAGTCTTCTTGAAACTCAAGTGACCAGCCAAATGAATCGCGTGGGCTACCTGCAAGAGCTGTGGTCTCTTCTCTTGGGGTACTACAAGTCGTTTGTAGTCTCCAGGTGCAGACTCGGTCGGTTCACTGTAGAAGAGGCCATCTTCCCAGTGCAACCTGTATTTCCCAGGCTCTTGCCCTTCAGCCTGAGCTTCTGCCTGGTGGCGAAGACCTTCCAGAGTTGGACATTCTCTCTGTCCCTTACTGAAGTCTGCCCTGCTGGGTCCACCTTCTGCCAGTAAAGACTTCAGCTCAGGATAGTCAACAGGATCCAGATCTCCAATGAGTTCCTGGCCTTCCATTAGCTCCTCTTTAGAGTCTAATTCTACCACACAGGGTTGTACCTCCCTCTCAGCCTCAGCTGGAGGGGGAGTTACGGGTGTAACTTTGGACAACCGCAGGGAAGTCCTTGTTGGCTGCACTGAAATGCTAGCTGCTGGTTTCGGTATAGAAGTCTTAGGTTTCCCTTTCGCTTCTGATTTCTTTGAGACAGCAGCGGACAATTCCAGTGGAGCAGGAGTGATATCTTTCTTCATCATCTCCTGGAGAGTACCTCGCATGGTTCTCTCCCTTGCAGGTCTGGTTAGCTCCTGTAACCGTTTACTAGGAGGTCTGGGGGTATGCGACAAAACTCCGAGAGTTTTTAAATCGTTACCCAACAGAACAAGTCCTGGTACCTCACCATGTATGCTGACAGGTATCTTCACAGTCATGTCGTTACACTGGATGAGAACTAGTAATTGGGAAAGCATCTACACAGGCCCTCCAGCTAACTTGGTGAGGCGTTTGGGTGCCTTAGCAACATCCTCAGCCTGAAAAAAAGATTTATCCACCACAGTTATGCTGACCCCAGTGTCCCTAATGGCAGGAGTCTCCTGACCATTCACCTGGACACTGTCCTTATAATACTCTTTAGTATTATCGGGGATAGAATTATAGACGTCTAAATTCTGTTGTTCCCACAACCCTAGAGATACTGAAGAAACACTGGCTGAGACTCCAATGGGTTCATCAGCTAGCAGTAGAAAGTTTCCACTTGCCATTTGGACTTCCTCCTCTGGAGCGAAGGCTAAGGAGACAAGCTGGACCCCTGAAGGTTTACCCTTACATCTGGGATCTCCTTTCACGTGGTCAGTCGAGCCACAAACAAAGCATTTACCGAATGCTTTCTGGAATGGCGGCTTGTTCTGGCCTCCTTCCGGTTTGGCACCAGAAGACACACTATTCTGCTGCGGTTTTCCTGGTGGCTTGCCCTTCTGGTTTTGTTTGGGGCCCTCTTTGGAATTTGAGTTATTATAATTCTATTTTGAGTCTTTTTTAGGCTGTTTTCCCTCATCCTTTTTCTGAGTTGCCCCAGAATCCTTATGAGTGGCCCTGTTGGCAACCCACAAGTCAGCAGCCTTCGCTAGCTCCCTGGAATCCAATTCCTTCAAATCAGCCAAGTGCTGTCTGAGCTCCGGAGAACAGGCATCATAAATAGACTCCAACATGAAAAGATTCTTCATACCCTCATAAGTGTTCACTTTGTAACCCTTAATCCATCCCTCTAAGTTTTTCAACCCTTCACTCACCCAGGTAGCCCAAGGGGTACCATCATGCTTTTTGAGGGTTGTAAACCACTTAAGATACTGGGAAGGGGTCTTCCCAAATCTAGCTATCAAAGCTAGTTTCACACTTTCGTAATCCTTCTTATCCGCCTCCCCCAACTCCATTACCACATCAGTCGCAACAGGGGCGAGCCTAGAGAACAACCAGGGAAGTAACTCATTCCCGGCGATGTCCTGGAGCCCATGATTGTACTCAAACAGTTTTAACCATTCCAAAACATCCAATCTCGGTTCATACATACCCACTAATTCCTTCGGCATCCGGGGTCTTTTGGGACTGGAGCTTCTAGAGGAACCAGAGGAGAGAGAAGCATTTTCAACAGACAACTTTTTCATCTCTAACTCGTGATTAAGTTCTATTTCTCTGAGCCTTAACTCAGCTTGCTTCTGCTCAGCCTAGGCATTCATCCGTCTGAACTCGAGCTCTTGGTTTCTTTCGGATTGAGCCAAAAACCGTGTGTATTCTAATTCGAGCTTCATTTTTTCAAGTTCAAAATAAGCAGGGTTACATGTGGGACCTGGTATGTGTCCCGTAGGTACAGTAGGTAAGGCAGACAGAGGCTCAGAGTGGCTAACTTCATTAAGTTCACTTTCCTCTTCTGACTCATTATCAAGACTTTGATTCAGATCAATACCATCACTGTTTTCTACATTAGCTGGAGAAGTTGGCTCCTCTGAACCAGTACCCAGACTTTGTTTTTCCAGCAATCTCGCTATCAGTTCTACTTTCTTGCCTCTTACAGAAAGATTCTCTTGTCTACAGAGAGCTCGCAAACTCTCAGTATTTTCACCTGACAAGGACTCTTGACTATAAACTTCCATAGTAGACATGTTTTTAAAAGTTGCTTTTTAGTGCTAAGCTTTTAGTTAGTTATCCTAAAGTGTTGAAAAGCACTCTAAACTGTATACTCGATACAAATCCCACCGCTGTACACCAGTGTTAGGCGGAAACCTGTGCAGTTCCCTCTGGGACCACTGCAAAAGATTTAGGACTACAGGTGTTTGGCAGTAAACCCACTTGGTAGCAGTCTGTACCACACAGATTCACTTGGTAGCTGTGGCTGAGCAGTCAGACTTCCCTCAAGAAGAGTTAGGCAGTATGTGGAGCATACAAAATAGGGCAATCTACACAGTAGAACAAGCAAACACGGAACAGAGCTTCGGTGTAAAGATATATAGTTATTTATTTATAAAAACACATCTATGGAAAACACACTGGCACTAATACGGTAAACAACTTCAATCACAATTACAATTAATGAAATCAACTTGGTACCAACACTTTTGCGAACAAATGCAAGGCAAGTAAGGCAGGGTCCACTGTAGATCGCAAAGTTCAGAGGCCAGGCCCACTCGGAGAGAGGCAAGGCGATATGTCCCAAAAAGTATCACAGTGGAAATGCACTTCGAGTCTTTGGCGCAAATTGTCACAGAAAGATTGGACCAGTTCAGAACAGAAAGTTAAGAAGGCTTGGAGGTGACCCAATGGAGAGGCGAGGATTAAGACACCTCACGCTAACCGACACAAGGGAAGCCAGGCGGACACGGTACCTTGTATGTGGAGAGACAGCTCCGGCGGGGGCAGTTGTTCCTGGTGGTGGATGCAAGTCGGGCTTTGCCAAGAGAAGAGATGATCTCGTCGTCGAAGGAAAGTTGAAGATCGTTGCACCACCAGGGAAGAGACCAGCCGCGGAGTGCTCCGTCACAAGGCACCACCTTTTGGTTGCGGTACAGTGGGTAGTGGCTATCCGGTTGCCGGGGTGCTCAGCACGGGCAATTCGACCACTACGCCCTGAAAGCGAAGAAAAAGCAAAGGCGACTGGTTGTTCCCACCAGTCAGGGGAAGAAGACTCTCCAGCCGGGAGATCTCCTCTGTCGTTGGGAAGTGGTGAGTCGGTTCAGCAGGGTTCCACCGGAGGTGTCATCGTTGCAGGTCGGCTCAGCTTTACCCTCGTCGGATTCTTAGGTCCTGTGGCGACTTCTGAAGATCCAGTCCCAAAAGCCCTGCTTTTATGCAGAAAACCCCCATTCATTCAGCCTAGCTGTCAATCAAAACACGCTAAGTGGTGAGCAGGGTGGCTCACCACTTGGGCCAATCACACCAGAGTGCAACTTGAGTTGGCACAGCAACTCAGTCCAGGGTGCCTAAACCCCCTCCCACACCCCCTGTGGTACCCAGACAGAATGGCACCACTTTGGAGGGCCTCTGTGCAGAAGCCCGCCAAAAGTGGAACAAAGGGCTCAACCTTTGGTTTAGGAGTCACAGAGACGAACACAGATGCCATTTTAAAAACCGAGTTCTGGCAGAAAATGCCAACCGATAGATTTATTTAAGATAAATAAACCGGTGGTATGTTAGAGATTAACGAGAAAAAGTATTAACCTCCAACAATGGGAAGTATCCCATAGGGTTATATTCGGGGTCGAATATAACAAGTAGTTTCCACTGCCACCAGCCAAAACTCGACGAGGGGGGACGGGATAGTGCCCCCTCGAATAACAGACCCAGGAGTAATCGAATTACCCCTACTAGTACGTCCACAATAGGATGGTTTGTACTAATTCTGTTAGTAAATTTAGGTCTAGTAAACCCAATGGTGACTTTACATGCCCTGGGAGACAGTAGTCAGTCCCAGGGTATGGAGTCTATGGTGGGGATCCTCTAGGACGCCCCAGAGTTACCGCATGGAGGGTGCGGTGTAACACACATAGAAAAACATATGAGACCCTATGGAGTAAAATACCCCATAGCCCATAGAACACATTGACATTCAAAGGAATTACACACATTCATGTCCAAGAGTGGGAGAAAAAGAGTCTCACTCTTGGCAGGATGGAAAAAAAAACTCCAGAAATCCAGCAAAGCTGCTGGGGGACTCACTAGGTTAGGAAATTCAGCCTAAACAGAGAATTCTCCCTACCAGGGACGTGGTGTGGTGGTGGGTGAGAACCCAATCTTGCTGCAGAACATTCTATCGAGGGGTGCCTCTGGGTGCACCTCCCCAGACCTCTATTCAGGTGCTGATTCGGAAGATGAGACCTATGTGCCGTTACAGGTAAGTGTTTTTGGCAGGGATTCTGTTCTGTCCAACCCACCTGTACCAGGGGTAGAACCCTCTATGGGGATGTCAGTGTTGGTAAGTTCGCCTTTGGCGGTTACGGATGCAGGGTCACACTCCACAACATCTGATCCTGTTCCTGGGCCAGCAGATCAGAGGGGGAATGCAGTCCTGCAGCCTCAGGCAGTGCCGGCACAGCAAGGCGCAGATCGCCTTGCCCCAAACAGGTGTGGTGCCCGCCGACGCGGTGGCCGTACGCCACCAGGCAATACCACATGGAAACAATCCATTTACGGTATGGCAACCCAACAGGCAGCATCAGTTGAGATGATGGCTCAAGCAATGGAGAGGGTGGCCACTTCCATTGCCCCCCCTGACAGGCAGATGGAGCTACTACAGCAGGCAACAGACTCCATTTGCCAATCACACAGGGAGGACATGTTGGCGTCCAACAGGGACAGACGGGCGGCACTGGAGACTCTACGCCAATCGATATCAATAGAGTCCCAGGGTCACAGGGAAGCCCTGAGGGTAGAACTCCATCACCTCAGGGAGACTCTTGTTGACCTTGAGGCTTCCACTAACTTGAGGACAGAACAGCAGCTGGAGCGGCTTTCACGTTCGCTCTCAGCTGAGATGCAGGCAACTCGGGAGGAGATCCGTGCATCACGTCAGGTGCTGCATGGGGATCTCCGCACTATAATCCTCCAAAACGAGACCTTCCACCCCCGCATGCTTGCTGCCATGGAGGACCATACCAGGGCTTTGCGTGGGCTGCCTCCCATTGCACCACCACCTCCTGTGGCAGCACCACCTCCTGTGGCAGCAGCAGAGGGTGATGATAGCGACAGCAGCAGTTCTCCCACATTGGCATAGCCGTGCAGGCCATGAGCCCATGAAGGTGTTTTTTTTCCCAACATCCACACAGGTGGGTGTTGGTGCGCACACTGTCCTCGAACCTCCTGGGTGGCCTCCCCCCCCTGGCCCCCACATGGCCATTTTTGATTTTTGATTTTTGATGTTTTTTTTTGTTTGTTTTTTTTTTGCAGTGTGTTGCCTTGTGTGACTCCCATGGGCATCCACTGTATTCCAGCTGGGCACATGCAGGCTTGTCCGGAGTTTGGGTTAGATGCTTGGGTTCGTGAGACACACACCCCTCCTGCTTTCCGTTTCCATGGGCTTGCAAAGGGTGTGCCCAAGTGACATTGACTTACACAGTGATGTAGGACTCCCATGAGCTGTGTGGGCAGTCTGTAGTCAATACTGTGTATACATTCCTAGTTGATATTGTTGTTGAATTGTGCACTGCATGGTGTATTGCTATGTGCTTGTGCATCCATGTCTTTCACCTAATTTGCAGGTTAATTCCTCATGTCTTCACAAGGCCGTCTACTTTGGAGATGGAGTTCATGTTGTAAGCAGTGCACTTGGACATTTGCATGGCAGCATCACTGTACAGTTGGAAGTGGCCGATGTGCTGGCATGATCAGGTTGTAAGACTACCACTACTTTAACTTAGTACTGTCATGTTTATGCTATGTTTGAGGTTGTGTAGCTGCATTGTATTGTTGGTAAGTATTTGGTCATGTGTGTTGTTTGTTCTACATTACTGGGAGCATATTGTGTGTGGGCAGTTTCCATTGAGGACACTGTACTTTGACACTTGTGTGATGTTTTGGGGATTGCTTTGTTTGCTCTCACATAGCATGACATGCCATGGTGTGTTGGGTGGCGGTGCTGGGAGGGGTTGGGTGACATGGCACTGTTGTCATGTTGTATTTTGCAAGGGGGTAATGATTTTTGCAGCATAGAAGTGTGTCTTTTGATGACACAGCATTGGTGGTGTTTGTGTAGGTAGGGCACACAATGTAACACTTCCAGGTGACCAATCTCAGGCTGGTATGGTTGTGACAGTTGACTGTCCCTTATGACATCCTCATTGATTGTCAGGTGGCATGTGCCAGGGCTGTGTGCACTCCACAGGGGTGTGATTTTAGGTGAAGTAATTATCCACCAGCTGTGTACGGGCTGCCTCACCCTGTGCCCTTTCCCCTCCCATGCGCAGCAGGCATGCTTGTGGTTGGGGATGTGGGGGCACCACCATGTCCACGGGTAGGCCCCGGCGTGTTGCAACATTGTGCAGGACACATGCTGCCACTATGATCCTGCACACTACTGGGGGAGCGTATAACAGCTGCCCGCCAGAACGGTCAAGGGAGCGAAAGCGTGACTTGAGCACCCGGGTTGCAATGTGGGCTGTGTTGTATCTTACCTCGGGTGGCGTGGTGGGGTTCCGAATTGGCGTCATCATGTGGGTGCTCAGAGGGTAGGCACTGTCCCCTGGGGAGGTGGTGATGGGTATCATTAGTGGGGTTGTGACATTGCTTCAGTATCTGACATGCATGCATGTGCTGTGGCATTTATACTCACCGAGCAGCCATGTATAGCCATGCTGCCCAGCTTCTAGGTCCCGGTTTAGGGTTGACATTCTGTAAATTAAACTGTCGTGGGTGGACCCTGGATAGAGGTGATGATTCCCTAGGCATCACATAACGTTGATGGAATGCCGGTGCTTGCAGTTTCTATAGATGTGCTCTGATGCTCTGGGGGGACGTAGAGCCACATGGGTGCAGTCAATGGCACCTAGCACTTTGGGGAAGTGTGCCACCCCGTAAAAATCCTGGATGACAGCCTGCCTTTCTGCAGGTGTTCTAGGCAGGTATATGTGCCTGCGGACTAATGGGTGTGCAGTCATGATGGCCAAGACCTGGTGTAGGCAGCGTGACTGCGTGGCCTGTGACACCCCCCCCACTATAGCAGTTGTCCGTTGAAATGATCCAGTGGCCAAGAAGTGCAGTACATTGACAACCTTCTGCAGGGGGCTGAGTGCTTGGGAGCACAGGGTGGGTGATGTGAGGTCATCCTCCCACTCACTGACCAGGTCGAGTATTATGTGAGGTGGAAACCTGTACCTCCCATACACCTGGTCAACAGGCATCCCAAAAAGGCTGGTTCTGGGTGTAAAAATTCTGGGCCTGACTATCCTCCTTCTCCTGCGGTATCCCAAGACCACTGCTACTAGGAACGGTATATTCATCCTGGCGTCTGTGCTTGTGTGTTGTTTGCGTGCACTTTTATGCTGCGCGGGTCCACATACGCCTGCTTCCTGCTGGCGTACGTGTTTCCGGATTAGCGAATCTTTTTTGGCGCACACGTTAGCCCCGTTTGATTCCATGAATACGTGTTTTGAACGTGCGTGTGGGCGTTCCGTGCACTTGCCTCCTGTACTTCCCCCGTGATGCCCACATTTTCACGAGTTGTTCCCCATTCCGCGCGTCACGCCCCCTGTTCCTCCTACTTTTGTTGTGTGTGCCGCGCTATGTGCGATTTCACTGTGCGCTTAGTGCACGCTGTTTGGAGGCGTGTGCGCCAGCGTGCGCCACGCAGAATTTTGGCGCACATCCTGGAATTTCCTCGCGCACGGACTTCCATGAATTGCTGTGCGCGGGTTTCGCTGCGATTTTCGCACTGGCACTGCGATATGAACGCTTTCGCACGCTTGCGCTGAAAATTTCAGCGCACATTAATTCCATGAATCGGCTTCCTAATGTTTTTACCTCTTTTGCTACTTTTATGGTGTTGCCATCTATAGCAAATGATGAATAGCCATTGTTCAGTCGTTTGTTACTTTGTGTGTTTCCCAGTATGATGAGTTCCGTTTTGTCATCATTCAGGCATAGACCATGACGGGCCATCCATGCCTGGATGATGAGGTATATCTTGTTCACCAAGGCCAAATCCTGTTTGTAATCCCCAGAAAGTCGGATGAGAATCTGAGTGTCATCTGCATAGTTTGTGTAGGTGACACCCAGAAGGTCCAGATCATCAAACAGGGGCTTCGTGAAAATGTTATACATGGTCGGAGAGACACAGGATCCCTGGGGAACGCCACATGTGATGGGTACTGGGTCAGCTTCTGCAGAGGTCGAGAAAACCCTCATGGTTCTGCCACTTAAGAACGACTTAATCCATGCAATGGCATGTGTGGAGAATTGGGCCGCAGATTCCTGGTGGGTGCAGAGCACATCATGGTCCCCCAGGTCAAATGCCGCTGAGAGATCCAATAGGAGGAGTAGGGCAGTTTTTCCAAGATCTCTCAGCTCATCGACTTGGGTTTTGAGATCGATATGCGCAGTTTTGGTACCATGTTGAGGCCTGAACCATGATTGTCTGGTACCTTATAGTTGATACAGCTCCAGATATTTTTGGATCTGTAGATAAGCCACTCTGTCTAGTATTTTTAGCAGGAATGGTACCGTAGTGATTGGTCTGTAGTTGGTCGGGATGGAGGAGTCCAAGGTTTGCTTTTTAAGAAATGGGAAAAGTGTACAACTGCATAACATTTCTGACAAACTCTCTGTCTTGACTGCCGTGTGCATGGCATGTACATGTGCCTATGTACATGTGCTAGGATACAGCATAAGACCTGGTGGAGGCACATTGATTGTGTCGGCTGTGATATACCCCCCAACAATGTCTGTGGTATGCTGGAAGGATCAAGTGGCCAGGAAATGTAAAGCTGATAGCACTTTGACCAGACGTGTCACAGTTTTTGAGCAAATGGTGGGTGATACCAGGTAATTCACCCACTCCCTGACCAGGTCTAGGATGACATGGGGAGGGAAGCAGTATCTTTCATGCACCTCCTCATCTGGCATCCCAAATATGTGAATGGAAGATTCTGGCCATCCTCCTTCCATGTAGTAATATCCATGCTAGAATTGCAGGATCCGGCATTGTGGCAATTGCATGTTCATTGGGGTTGCATTGCACTTTTTATGTGTGGGCTTTCTTTGCGCTTTGTGTTTTGCGACAGGTAATATGTGGCGGTGTGTTCGTTCCCCTTTGCAGTTAAAGCGATAGCACCACTGTTTCTGTGAATACATTTTACTTAGCACTTGGTGGGGTGTGTTGGTTGTTTACATGAAGCCTCTATCCACACTGCCATATTCTTCCTCATTTTCCTCCTTTAATCATGATTTTGAATGTTCCACCCCTTATTTTGTTCTTTGCACAGGTCTTTGCCACACCTTGCGTTCAATGTCATGCAAAGCGCTCCTGCACGGCCCTAAGTGGGAAGGGCCAGTGCAAAGTCCGATCTGTGACTCGGAAAAAACCATTTAGCCCAGTGCAAAGTGTATGTTTGCAGCCCAAAGTCACTTTGCACCACGCTAAACATTTTGTAAATTAGGCCACTTATGTTTGCTCGAGCTGTAAATTAAAATGTAATTCGTTCTTTGAGTCATAATTTGAATAATGATGAATAACTCTCCACTTGATTATTGGGCTTATGATGTGAATGTTCACATTGTAACACTATCATTGAATGCTCTGGCTCAGGAAAAACCACATGCTTTTAAGGCTCTGTTGACAACAAACCTTTTTAGTCTGGTCGTCCCATAATTACCTTCATTCCCCAAATCCCCTGCGGCCAAGAAGAAATGTTTCCCTAAATGTACAGATGAGCTTCACGTCTCCCTTAATATGTGCTGCTGTAAAATCGTGTGTTTGTAAGCACTGGTGCACGCACACTACTTTGAAATCTTGAAGGTTTTGAGTAATTTGCCCCGATTTGATAAGTTGCACATTTGTGTCATGTGCATGTTGTATGTCTATAGGACGATCATTTTTTTCATTGCTTCAAGTGGTCCACTTTCTGCAGCATTTGATATAAAAATGCTGTCAACGCCGCTATATGATACACGCACCCCAAGCGCAAAGTCCTGGGGTGTGCTGCAATGTCACTGAGTTGACACTCCCCAACCCCTCCTCGCCGGTGGGACTGTCTAGCGTGTTACCACCCAGTGGGATTTAACACAATTCGGCCAAAGAGGCGCAGAGTATTAACATTAGAATTTGAATGCTAGGAATTTCCTGTGTTGCTTTCTATGCTCTGCCACTGATGGCTGCAATCTGCTCGTCTTAAAGTGGACTGCCACTTTATATTTCCCCAGTGAGCTATCCTCTAGCCAAGTAATGAGAACACATCTGCTATAAATAAAGATGTGCTTGCAATGATTATTCTTCGGGTAATGTGCTGCTCTCCACGTGGTGTGTTGTGAAAACGTATCAATCTGTCCGGGGAAGCCTCACCCATTCCAAAACATTCGTGCATCTCACAAGAGTCAGCATGTCTCTTTGCCCTCTTTGGAATCTGTTTAAATTGTGTAAGCCTGGTCAGTTTCAGAGTCTGCCATCCCCAGTTCACCCCTTGTCCAATTAGCAATCATGGCTTTGAAAATACTTTGGGAAATAGTTTTCTTGGGCTTTTTCTTGAACAATTTATCTTCCATGTTCTTATCTTAATCGCTGAGAATTGAAGCATTAGTCCAGCTTGTGTTCAGGGGAGGTTAAATTGCACCAGGTTTCTTGTTTTTCAATTTGCTCAGTCTATTTAACATTAGTCAATTGAAGTAATTTCTCAGGTGTAAGGTCTGCCACTCTAACCCTCCACTTGTAACCAATTGCTGTAAGGAGGATTGGTCAAAACGGGTCCTATGGGCCCGATTAATAGAAAACGCGTACTTTTTCTGCAAAGTCCATCGCGCCTTAAAATGACTTTGCACCTACGTGCGCGCAAATGTTTCTTTGTGCGCAATGTGTATTCATGGAATTCGAGGGGCAAAGTAACCCGTTGCACAAAGAAATTCGAGTTGATGTGATATGATATGATAGTTTATTTATATAGCGCCTATACACAATGTGTTTCAAAGCACTTCAAGACAAGGGAGGGAACAAGGGAAAATACAATGACATTCTTACAGGCCATGAACAGTAAGGATGTGAAATTAACTATCGTACTCAGCCTGACGACATTTCCGATAGTGCAAAAGCTAAGACAAAGGAAGGGAGGGGGAGAGTGGGAAGGAAATGGAAACAGACAGGCGACTACCGTACTAGGCCTGACGACATTTCTGGTAGAGCTGGAGAAAAACAAGAGGTGAGGGAGAGGGGTGCAGAAAGGTAGGGGAGGAACAAAACAAGCGACTATCATACTACGCATGACGACATTTCAGTTAGTGCTGGAGGGGGGTGGGGAGGAAAAAACCAATAAGGGGAGGGGGGAGGAGACAGACCAGGTTGCTATCATACTAGGTCCAGGGACAATTCTGATAGAGTAAGTGCTTAGAAGAAAGTAAGGGGAGGAGATAGGACCAGGGAGAAAGGGGGAGGAGGAGAGTTCATCGTGGAACGCCCACAACAACCCCACGCAAAGCAAAACCAGCCACATATACCAACCTGTGCACCTTCCTCAGCTCCACCATCATGCACCCTGGCAATACTGCGGGCCATCTCCCTGCAACCAATGCAGCAACCAGTGACACTGTGTACTGTCCCCCTAACTGCACCCCAATAATCTGCGTTACATTTCTCGGAACTCAAGTCAGTCCCCAGTAAATCTGTGTGCGAACCACCGTAATTCAAGGCTGCACCCTGCTAATCTGCATACAATCACTCCGAACTGCCACTGGCACCTCAACTGCATGCTGGCACCCCTAAATTATTAAATGTACCTTACCTTTGCAGGTTGATTCATAAGCGATTGGTACTTTGTGCCTCCTATCATGTGGCGGTGAGATTGCAAGCTTGGCATGCCACTTTTCCCGACGTGATGTTGCACATAGATCCATGAATACGGTTGGTTTGTGATTGACTGGGGGTGTGATTACATTTCATTTTAAAGCTTTATTTGGATTAGATCTTAAGCACAATTCATTACAACAATGGGTAGTCAATTTATAAAAAGCTTTATATAATAGTACACACAATATACTCATAAAAACACATATAAATCTTAAAAATGGGATCTACGTTAATTATTATCTTACTAATGGAGTTACCCCAAATGAGGAGAACAAGCGCATAGCCTCATATCATTTCCAATGTAGAATTTAAAAAGTACCCTTCATCCTCCTTCTTAATAGCCAGGTACAATGCACATATCTATTGAAGGCAAACACACTATCCACTCCAATGTGCAGTTTAAAAACAACATAGCTTCTCGAGTGTTCCCTATCCTTGCTTCAATCAATACAACTTTTAAATGTCTACCTCTTAACTCTTGTGAAACAGGGCAAATGAGCATACAATGAGTTAAGGTTTTGTTTGCTAATCTGCAAAGGAGGCATTCACCAGATCTTGACAGCGGCCATGTCTGAGCGTACCAGGCTCTATGCAGAATCCCAAGCCTAAAACGGACCTATGAGGAACCTGCGTAGGGGGGGTGAAGTTCGTCTAACATATATTTTTACATTTTCCCATCCTGTTACTAGGCAAACATCCTGGGCCATTCTTCAGTGAGCACCTCAGTACCTGTTTCAAGGCTTTACTCTTAGTGGTTACTTTGAGTTTGACTTTAGATGTTAATTGACACTGAAGAGGGTTGTCCCATAAGGATTTGGCGTTCTGCCTAGACACATTTTTCTTACATGAACTATCCAGTCACACCTCTTTGAACCTTCCAATTATAAAATGTTCCTCAGTGCATCTCTATAGGGAACTAAGCTTGAAGAGGACCAAAGTCTTACCCAGTATTATGTAGGTCTAAGTGCAAGATGATCAGCTATAGGCCATACCTGAAATTCTATTTGGACCAATGAAGTCGGGACATTTATGGTAGGGGCAATAACGTTTTCTCAAATCCATTCTCAATTGGAGATAGTAAAGATGTATTGGAATATCCCCACATTTCAGAACTATAAAGGACTGCTGGTAAGGCTTGTTTTTCAAATAATTCTAGTACTGGAGAAATAGCTCCACTACCATGGCCCTTAAAAAATAAAAACCCCTGCTATATTTATTTAGGGTAACTTTGGCTTCAAGGAGACGGTCCAACCATCCCCCGGTTTCATTAAACCTAATCCCCAGATAGTCCAGCTTTAAGCCCTCTACCTCTATATTCAAACGGCAGGGCTTAGCAAACGGTGTTTTAAAGCCATAACCTTTGTTTTTTTGTTAACATTCAAATCAAGCCCAAGTTCCATTCACTTTCCCATAAAGATGTCAAGCGATGTTTTCAACCCCTTGGGTGGCGTGGCAAAAATTACAGAATTGTCTTGGCCATCTCTTGGATCCAATTCAAGGCACATCCAAGGCTCCCACCTCTAAGGCTTCCACTATTTCCTTACTACTTATCAAAAACAGGAGCAGACTCAATACACATCCTTGCTGGACTCCTTCTGGACAGTGAAGGATTCAGATTGTTCCCCTCCTAGCCCATAACAGACCTAGGTCTTTGTTTCCATATGCAGCAATTTAATTACATTTACTAAGGCGGCCGGTGCATTTCTCCATTCTAGAACTTACCAAAGAACTTGCCGTGGCACTGAGTCAAAGGCCATTCTAAGGTCTAAGAATATGGCGTATTTTTCCATTTTAAGCAATTCAGTTTATTTCTGTATTAGTAGGAAGCAATAGTCCACAGTGCCCCTACCAGCATGGAACCCAGCTTGTGCGTTGCTAATAATCTCTAAGTCATCCACCCATCTTTGTAGTTTAACTTGAAGTACCTTCCCGAATGTCTTTGTAACACAATCTAATAACGAAATAGTGCAGTAATTCCCTGGGTGCTCTCTTCCTCCTTTTCTGTACACTGGAACTATTATTGCCTCTTTCCAGGTTCTAGGAACATCCCTTGAGCATATAGCTGCATTAAAAACTCTGGTCGGTTGTGATTACTTTGCGTGGCCCATCCCTCAACACACCCACCATATTCCTTGTTCTTCCTCAGTCTGCCTGGTGAATGGGGAATATGCATGTTCCGCCCCTATTTATTTCTTTGCATAGGCCAGTCCCACAATTTGCGTGGAGTGTCGCGCCCAGCTTTTGACTCAATGCATGACAGACCTGCGCAAAGTCCCCTCAAGGTCCCAAAAAAGTCTGATCCATGCATCTGGAAAAGGAGTTTTGTGTGCTGAAAAATTCGCAAAGTCAATATTCAGTGTGCAAATTATTCCATGAATCATGCTATACCTGTCTTATCTGTAAACAGGGCCGTCACGAGGGGGGTCCAGGGAGGGCAAACTGCCCCGGGCCTCGCGCTTGCTGAGGGCCTCGCGGCCCCCTCCTAAGTGGAAGGCAGCACAGTCTCCCGTGTCCTTTATTCACACGGGGGACTGTGCTGCCCCTGCAATGATTTTGCTGTTTCTTGTGAAGCCGTTTGGCTCCGCAACAAACAGCAAAATAATGGGAGACAGCAGGGCTCAGAAGTGAGCTCTGCTGCCTCCCGTCATTCAGCTGAAAACGTGGACATGCTGAATGACAAGAGAGGACTCCTCTCCTGTCAGTCAGTGTGTTCACGTTGCTCAGCGTGACCACACTGACTGACAGGAGAGGAGTTCTCTCTTGTCAGTCAGTGTGTTCAGGTTGTCAGTGTGACCACGCTGACTGATGGGAGAGGAGTTCTCTCTCGTCAGTCAGTGTGTTCACGTTGCTCAGCATGACCATGCTGACTGACAGGAGAGGTGTTCTCTCTCTTGTCAGTCAGTGTGTTCATGTTGTCAGTGTGACCACGCTGACTGATGAGAGAGGAGTTCTCTCTTGTCAGTCAGCAGGGCTGTCAGAAGATGTGGTGAGGCCCGGGGCAAAACATTTGGTGAGGCCCCCTTACAATTTTTTGCACTCGGCCAGCGGCGGCATATCCGCACACAGGAGACTTGAGAAATCTACCCTTGAGTTTGTGTGCAGGATCCCAAATATGGTTTATTACTACTTTCTCTACTGAAGAAAGGTTCATGCCAGACTAACTTTTTTATTATATGAATAAATATATATAAGATGGCTTGAGCTCTCCACTGCGCCACCTCCAATTCTCTGAGGGTCAATCACTTTTCCAAGCAAAGAGTTGAGGGCAGATCTCTTTCTTCGGCTGGGGCCTCCCTCTGGAAACAGCTCCCTGCCTCGCTGAAACTTGAGGAGAACCATCTCAAGACTTGTCTCTTTGCTTCTGCCTTCCCTCTTCCTCTCCGTTGCTGATCACCTCCCTGATCCATGCACTGGTCAAGCTCTGAATTTGGGCCCAGGTCCCTGCCTGTCCTGTTGCAATCCCGCACTGCCTCTTGGCTCCCCTGCACTTGTGGTCTGTATCTGTAACCCTACAGTCCCTGCTCTTGCTCTTATTCTCCACCCGTTGGCTGAAGTTATGATTACTCACACTTGCCACCAGTTGGCTGCATTCTTGTTTCTCCTTTGTTCCTGCACTTCTGCATCCTACCCCACCCTCGGCACTTCTTCCCTCCCCCATTCCATGCTCTTGCACGATCTGAATGACACAAGGCCTAGTAAGATCTGTGTTTTGTCCTACTCTTTTGTTTCTCCCTCCTTGCCTTGTCGCGCCTAGAAACACTTGCGTACAGGCACGTTATAAATGCCATATCATATCATTAAGGAGCACATCATACACAGTGACAAATGATGTACAGTGGAGGCTGGTACATTTCTGAACTTAAGAGGCTTAAATGTTTGTTCCAATTAGTCAAGATCAACAGAGCACAGTGAGGGAGCCCAAACCAAACAAGGGTGGCTTGGGGTGGGGGGGGGTTCTCACTCCCAAGAAATGTTTGAAACATTGGGTTAAAAGTATGCATTTTACAGCAAAATTGGGTAGAAATCCACGCAGTTTGCAATTGGTTTTGTATGGAAGCACATGGAAATTACCAATAGTTGCAAATCACAAATTGTGCATAGGAACATTTTCCAATATATTTCATGCCGCCTTTCCACGCGAGATATGCTAGTATAAACATATATTCATGCTGGCTGTTCTAATTATGTTGATGCAGGCTGCATCAATATTTGCCATTATTACCATATACGGATTCCCAACCAGTAAAAATGCCATGCCACAGAAAGTATATCCAGGCTGACTGTGTACCATAAGTGTTATTACTGGCTAGATTGGCCTACATTCAAAGTGGGCCAATTTAGCCAGGTAGTATGTTTGCTTTAACCTTGATGCATAGTCCTGTGCATCAAGGGTAAAGCAAAAAGAGCACTGGCAATGGTAACAGTTTGGGCATTCGTGTAGGCATGGGAAAGGCACTTCTGTATTGGTATTAGCTGGCCATTGACAGTGCCAGTGCAAAATGGTTTGAGTACCTGAGCAGCTAATAGCAGTGCCTCGTAAATGCCTAATACTTATACACAAGCCAAAACTGTTGGCATTGCCAATGCTTATTTTTAAAAGAATTTCAGCGAAAGACATGCAGGGTGTTTTTAAATTGAGTGGCTAAAGGCAGACCTGATTAAGACATTTTTATTACACCAGTTACGTGTTTACAACTCCAATGAAGTCATGAACTCTCAGAGGACTCCTTTGAGGAACACTTGCAGGCACATTGAGGGCTAGGTTTGATGGCAAGGCATGTTTAAAACTAGCTCAGTGTTCCAGTGAGGAGGTGTTTTGGGTGGGGAGGGCAGGCACTGGGTGAGAATTGCCATAGGGATTAGCATGGCCATGAGAAGTCACTTCACTGTTAGCACCTGCATTCCTATCCATACATTTTTAGGTAATTGAAATCGTGATGTGGGGTTAGCACTTGCATGCTAGGGGAGTGATTAGAAGGGAAGTGGTGACATGAGACATCTCATTCTCACAGCAGTCCTTAAGTGTGATGTTTCAGAAATGAAGGCAAGAGGTAGCTGCTTGTAACATTGAAGCTTCACCAGAATAGTCTCATTTGAAAAGTGGAAAGATTTTAGGTGCCCCCACACAAGGAAGTTTGCCCCTTCCTCACAGCTACTGACGTTAGCACATCTCCCAACATTTGAAGTATTAGTCCCCTTTGCCCCCTGACATTTTAGCCTAGGTGCACCTCTGTTACCATGAACCCACCCCTTAATGAAGTGGCCCCCAGGGCGGCTACATTTAGGGGTCGTGCTGAACACACACTCACAAAAAACACTTTCACCCATGCATTCAACCACCAGTTACACAACTCCATACATGCATGTATAAATAAAACCAAACACAGCATTGACACAAACATCAACATGCACGCATGCATTCATACATACACATATACATACTAATTTAATTTAAATACACATATACACTTTTAATTTAAAATAGAAAACACTTACCTTACCTCCATGCACCCTTAAAAAGCATCCATGCAGCCGACACGTAGACATGCTGCCTGACAAGAGAGAACTCCTCTCCCATCAGTCAGCGTGGTCACGCTGAGCAATGTGAACACACTGACTGACAAGAGAGAACTCCTCTCCAGTCAGGCAGAGTGGTCACGCTGAGCAACGTGAACCCACTGACAGACAAGAGAGAACTCCTCTCCCATCAGTCAGCGTGGTCTCGCTGAGCAACGTGAACACACTGATTGACAAGCGAGGAGTCCTCTCTAATCAACATGAACACACTGAGTGACAGGAGAACTCCTCTCCTGTCAGTCAGCGTGGCCATGCTGAGCAACGTGAACATACTGACTGACAAGAGAGAACTCCTCTCCAATCAGTCAGCATGATCATGCTAACATGAACACACTGACTGACAGGAGAGGAGTCCTCTCCCATCAGTCAGTGTGGTCACACTGACAACATGAACACACTGACCTACAAGAGAGAACTCCTCTCCCATCAGTCAGCGTGGGCACACTGACAACATGAACACACTGACTGACAAGAGAGAACTCTTCTCCTGTCAGTCAGAGTGGTCATGTTGAGCAACGTGAACACACTGACTGACAAGAGAGAACTCCTCTCCAATCCGTCAGCGTGGTCACGCTGAGCAACGTGAACACACTGACTGACAAGAGAGAACTCCTCTCCCATCAATCAGCGTGGTCACACTGACAACATGAACACACTGACTGACAGGAGAGGTTTCCTCTCCTGTCAGTCAGCGTGGTTATGCTGAGCAACGTGAACAGACTGACTGACAAGAGAGAACTCCTCTCCCATCAGTCAGCGTGGTCACACTGATAACATGAACACACTGACTGACAAGAGAGAACTCCTCTCCCATCAGTCAGCGTGGGCACACTGACAACATGAACACACTGACTGACAAGAGAGAACTCCTCTCCTGTCAGTCAGCGTGGTCATGTTGAGCAACGTGAACACACTGACTGACAAGAGAGAACTCCTCTCCAATCCGTCAGCGTGGTCACGCTGAGCAACGTGAACACACTGACTGACAAGAGAGAACTCCTCTCCCATCAATCAGCGTGGTCACACTGACAACATGAACACACTGACTGACAGGAGAGGTTTCCTCTCCTGTCAGTCAGCGTGGTTATGCTGAGCAACGTGAACAGACTGACTGACAAGAGAGAACTCCTCTCCCATCAGTCAGCGTGGTCACACTGATAACATGAACACACTGACTGACAAGAGAGAACTCCTCTCCTGTCAGTCAGCATGGTCATGCTGAGCAACGTGAACACACTGACTGACGATAGAGAACTCCTAACTCATCAGTCAGTGTGGTCACACTGACAACATGAACACACTGACTGACAAGAGAGAATTCCTCTCCTGTCAGTCAGCGTGGTCATGCTGAGCAACGTGAACACACTGACTGACAAGAGAGAACTCCTCTCCTGTCAGTCAGCATGATCACGCTGCCATGAACACACTGACTGACAGGAGAGGAGTCCTCTCCCATTAGTCAGTGTGGTCACACTGACAACATGAACACACTGACTGACAAGAGAGAACTCCTCTCCCATCAGTCAGTGTGGTCACACTGACAACATGAACATACTGACTGACAAGAGAGAACTCCTCTCTCATCAGTCAGCGTGGTCACACTGACAACATGAACACACTGACTGACAAGAGAGAGAACACCTCTCCTGTCAGTCAGCATGGTCATGCTGAGCAACGTGAACACACTGACTGACGAGAGAGAACTCCTCTCCCATCAGTCAGCGTGGTCACACTGACAACCTGAACACACTGACTGACAAGAGAGAACTCCTCTCCTGTCAGTCAGTGTGGTCACGCTGAGCAACGTGAACACACTGACTGACAGGAGAGGAGTCCTCTCTTGTCATTCAGCATGTCCACGTTTTCAGCTGAATGACGGGAGGCAGCAGAGCTCACTTCTGAGCCCTGCTGTCTCCCATTATTTTGCTGTTTGTTGCGGAGCCAAACGGCTTCACAAGAAACAGCAAAATCATTGCAGGGGCAGCACAGTCCCCCGTGTGAATAAAGGACACGGGAGACTGTGCTGCCTTCCACTTAGGAGGGGGCCGCGAGGCCCTCAGCAAGCGCGAGGCCCGGGGCAGTTTGCCCTCCCTGGACCCCCCTCGTGACGGCCCTGCATGCGTGCATGTTGATGTTTGTGTCAATGCTGTGTTTGGTTTTATTTATACATGCATGTATGGAGTTGTGTAACTGGTGGTTGAATGCATGGGTGAAAGTGTTTTTTGTGAGTGTGTGTTCAGCACGACCCCTAAATGTAGCCGCCCTGGGGGCCACTTCATTAAGGGGTGGGTTCATGGTAACAGAGGTGCACCTAGGCTAAAATGTCAGGGGGCAAAGGGGACTAATACTTCAAATGTTGGGAGATGTGCTAACGTCAGTAGCTGTGAGGAAGGGGCAAACTTCCTTGTGTGGGGGCACCTAAAATCTTTCCACTTTTCAAATGAGACTATTCTGGTGAAGCTTCAATGTTACAAGCAGCTACCTCTTGCCTTCATTTCTGAAACATCACACTTAAGGACTGCTGTGAGAATGAGATGTCTCATGTCACCACTTCCCTTCTAATCACTCCCCTAGCATGCAAGTGCTAACCCCACATCACGATTTCAATTACCTAAAAATGTATGGATAGGAATGCAGGTGCTAACAGTGAAGTGACTTCTCATGGCCATGCTAATCCCTATGGCAATTCTCACCCAGTGCCTGCCCTCCCCACCCAAAACACCTCCTCACTGGAACACTGAGCTAGTTTTAAACATGCCTTGCCATCAAACCTAGCCCTCAATGTGCCTGCAAGTGTTCCTCAAAGGAGTCCTCTGAGAGTTCATGACTTCATTGGAGTTGTAAACACGTAACTGGTGTAATAAAAATGTCTTAATCAGGTCTGCCTTTAGCCACTCAATTTAAAAACACCCTGCATGTCTTTCGCTGAAATTCTTTTAAAAATAAGCATTGGCAATGCCAACAGTTTTGGCTTGTGTATAAGTATTAGGCATTTACGAGGCACTGCTATTAGCTGCTCAGGTACTCAAACCATTTTGCACTGGCACTATCAATGGCCAGCTAATACCAATACAGAAGTGCCTTTCCCATGCCTACACGAATGCCCAAACTGTTACCATTGCCAGTGCTCTTTTTGCTTTACCCTTGATGCACAGGACTATGCATCAAGGTTAAAGCAAACATACTACCTGGCTAAATTGGCCCACTTTGAATGTAGGCCAATCTAGCCAGTAATAACACTTATGGTACACAGTCAGCCTGGATATACTTTCTGTGGCATGGCATTTTTACTGGTTGGGAATCCGTATATGGTAATAATGGCAAATATTGATGCAGCCTGCATCAACATAATTAGAACAGCCAGCATGAATATATGTTTATACTAGCATATCTCGCGTGGAAAGGCGGCATGAAATATATTGGAAAATGTTCCTATGCACAATTTGTGATTTGCAACTATTGGTAATTTCCATGTGCTTCCATACAAAACCAATTGCAAACTGCGTGGATTTCTACCCAATTTTGCTGTAAAATGCATACTTTTAACCCAATGTTTCAAACATTTCTTGGGAGTGAGAACCCCCCCCCACCCCAAGCCACCCTTGTTTGGTTTGGGCTCCCTCACTGTGCTCTGTTGATCTTGACTAATTGGAACAAACATTTAAGCCTCTTAAGTTCAGAAATGTACCAGCCTCCACTGTACATCATTTGTCACTGTGTATGATGTGCTCCTTAATGATATGATATGGCATTTATAACGTGCCTGTACGCAAGTGTTTCTAGGCGCGACAAGGCAAGGAGGGAGAAACAAAAGAGTAGGACAAAACACAGATCTTACTAGGCCTTGTGTCATTCAGATCGTGCAAGAGCATGGAATGGGGGAGGGAAGAAGTGCCGAGGGTGGGGTAGGATGCAGAAGTGCAGGAACAAAGGAGAAACAAGAATGCAGCCAACTGGTGGCAAGTGTGAGTAATCATAACTTCAGCCAACGGGTGGAGAATAAGAGCAAGAGCAGGGACTGTAGGGTTACAGATACAGACCACAAGTGCAGGGGAGCCAAGAGGCAGTGCGGGATTGCAACAGGACAGGCAGGGACCTGGGCCCAAATTCAGAGCTTGACCAGTGCATGGATCAGGGAGGTGATCAGCAACGGAGAGGAAGAGGGAAGGCAGAAGCAAAGAGACAAGTCTTGAGATGGTTCTCCTCAAGTTTCAGCGAGGCAGGGAGCTGTTTCCAGAGGGAGGCCCCAGCCGAAGAAAGAGATCTGCCCTCAACTCTTTGCTTGGAAAAGTGATTGACCCTCAGAGAATTGGAGGTGGCGCAGTGGAGAGCTCAAGCCATCTTATATATATTTATTCATATAATAAAAAAGTTAGTCTGGCATGAACCTTTCTTCAGTAGAGAAAGTAGTAATAAACCATATTTGGGATCCTGCACACAAACTCAAGGGTAGATTTCTCAAGTCTCCTGTGTGCGGATATGCCGCCGCTGGCCGAGTGCAAAAAATTGTAAGGGGGCCTCACCAAATGTTTTGCCCCGGGCCTCACCACATCTTCTGACAGCCCTGTCTGTAAAGGTGTTGATACTTACTCTACGGGAAACATGAGGTTGGTTTCACACTGACTCTGAACTAATGTCTTTTAATGTTAAATGGCATGTTTATAGCTATCCCTTTTTCTTTTACACGCACAATCTTTTTTTGTGCGTGCACTTTAATGCCTGCAATTCTCCAATTTCCTTTATCACCTGATTATAGTAGATCCAACACTATTGTAGACTCTCCCTCTGATTAATTTATAACATTACATTTATCAATGCTTTTTATGTTTATTTTTTTTAATATATCTCAGAAATTCAGCCTTAGAACCCTTTAAAACTGAGACTCCACGTGTATTTTTTCTATTTCTCTACACTGCCTATTATTTTTTGTCATCATTTGGCTTATTCCCGAGAAAGGGTCATTAAGAAAAGATAAAGAACCCTCCCTTTCAACTGTGTGCCCGAGGCAAAACTGAAGTTGGCTATAAGTTGGGAAAATGTCAGTATCCCAAGAGATAATGATGTCTGGCGAGGTTTATAAGTCTATCAGACCATGGAGTTGTGCAGATAAAAGGGGATGTGTTTCTACTGTGGGAAAACAATGAGCACACTTAATTAACTTGCAATGTAATTTAATGAACATAAAGCATTCAATAGGCCTTACACATGTTGTATTTCATCGCTGTTAGTTTGGGGAATTTAACTGTACTTGCTCCTTTCTACCTTTATGACGGTGAAGACAATTGATTCTGTGCTGCATGTTAGACTGCTGCCCACGTCAGATTCTCTGGACTGAGGTATATGCAAGAGATACAAACTGCTTTCCAAGCACTCTCATTGGCTGAGAAAAGTTCTATAATGAAATTCACATGCTAATGAATCACTAATACGCAAGCTGGCGGACTGAAACAGGTGGTAATAACCTAGGGCCTAATTTATAGGCCAAGCGAAATGAGGGCCTTAACGCTGGACGTTGTGCTGTTAACACCAATTCTAGCCCAACGACGAGCACCCCAAGATGTTTTAATGCACGATGCTGTTTCCAAACTACTTGTTTGAAATATTTTGCTGTATGCTCACAGTGTCCCCATTCATGCTCAATGCAGGTGGAGGGAGAGGGCGGGTGTGCACATCTTCCATTTTGCTTGTAACACATTCTTTAAACATGCGATTCAAACCAAGCGAGCTCATTGGCTACAGCCCCCGCCCATGTCTCTAATAGTAATTATGACATTATTATTCATATTTCACATGTATTGCTAGTGATAATTATTATGTTTAGGATAACATTATAATCATTATGCATAATATTAATAACAGTAGCAATAATGATAGTTACTCTTTATATGGCGCTTGATGTTGCATATTTCATAGCATTGCAAGAATTTACTGCTAACGGGTGTTTGATTTCCATAATAGCTCTTTATAATGTTTCAAACTTAATTTTAAAGAAGCTAGTGAAGTTGCGGGCTCAACATTGTACCAATGGGTGGTCATTCCGAGTTGGGCGGTAGCCATGGTACTATTAGCAACATGGCTGCCTCCCAAACCGGGTCCGGGTCCAGTCTGGTTCAATGGGGATTTACCGGGTCATTCCAACCCTGGAGGACCTGGTAAGTCCCCATTCAACCAACCATTCCCCATTCCCATTTGAGCCCCCAGAGGGCTCAATGGGAATGGGGAAGTAGCTAATAATGGTACCGTAATTTGTGGTACCGTCATTAGCGCCCTGGTCCCTTAGCGGGACCCGTAAAGGACGTGTGGTCAGACCACACGTTCTTTGAGGCTCCTGCTAAGGGACCTCGGAATTGGGCGGTAAGGGATTACCGGCAACGATCTCCTTACCGGTGCCCGGTATCCCTTACCTCCCAACTTGGAATGAGGCCCACTCTCTCGACGCTGCATTAACTACTAGGAATTTGAAAGCTCTTTCCTTAAGTTCTGTTGATCGTTGGCAAATAACGTTAACATATTCTTCACATGAAAACTGTTTCACATCCGAGCACTAGAAGTGACAACATCTGTCCATCTCACGTACCGGAAGTAAGTATTGATTCTTTTGATATTGTCCAACCTTTAACATTTCCTCTGGCCAATCACATCCTCATTGGGAGCTTCTAGTCCTTATTGTGTTGTACCCAAACTAAACGGTTAAAATAACCCATAAACACCTTCTTTTGTTTGGGGAGGTGTTATTCTTGTATACCTTATTTTGAATAAAATAGAATACAGAGACATACTGTTGTCTGTACAATGAAAACTAAAAAGATCCTAGTGAAAAGAGGATATATAAGCTATAATGATATACCACGGAAGGCAGCAAAATACCAAATGAAAGAGAAATGCAAGATAATACAAGGAAGAAGAACAAGAAATAGAAGGAACGTTTAAGGGAATTATACTGCAAATAATGTACAAGCAATAACAAATATACAGATGCACTAGCCGTACAAATCAATGCATTTTTCCAATTCTGAAGACATTTGGGGACTGATTTACAAAAAAGTGTTTTTCCACGGAGAACATCAAATTGAAAAATGCGTTTGTAAATTACACCATGGTTCTCTTTTCTTTGAACTGCAACTGTAACTGTTTCCAACAGTGCAACTATAGAGGGATGTTCTACCACTTCTGAATGATTTTTACATGATTTCACTCATGTAGAGCACATTTATTGTCCACCAAAAGTATCATACTGATCAAACTTCTTTTGCAATTGCCTTTAACCTCAAGGAAAGAGGTATTATTGTGGGGTTATGTACCCGTTCCATGGGCAACACTGATGGGTAACGGCCCGCGGCCCCAGTTAATGGACTGAGCTAAGCAAGCGCCATTAACGTAGGCCCAGGGCTGTTACCCCTTGTGTTGCCTGTGGAGCAGGTACATAACGCCATGAGCACTCTGGTTTGCCAAAGCGGCAACCCGGGGTGCTAAAAAAAAGGATTTTCTTTTGACGAACGGGACGCCGCGCGCGTCTTGTTCAACGAAGGAACATCCTTTACAAAGATGGCCACTATGGAAAGGGAAGGCGGTGCTCCATTCGTAGCCCCTCTACACTTTCCATGGCAGCCGTGGGACGCTGAGAGGAAGGAGCGGCTGCTGCATGGAGGGTCGCCACAGCTGAAATAAATTAAGGGGGGTTGGGGCGAAGTAAAAAAATTATAATTAAATGGAACAGGGGCTGGAGGAAGATGGCGGCAGGGGAGCCAGCTCTCAGGTGGCTTGGAACGTGGGCTTGTACCGGCAGTTCAAGCCTGCGGTCCTAGCCACCTGAATGGCTGGCTGGCTCACCCCATTTGGGAGCTTATGCACATTGTTTCCTCTTGGCTCGGAGGTAGGGAATGGACAACTGCCAGGTTTAATCACTGAAATAATTCGTCAGAACACCTTTTACCTCTGCTACATTCAAATCGCAAACGTGGAATATTGGCTTACATAGAGTCATGCTAAGTACTGATGTTTAAGTTACGTTTGTGCATCTTAACTTGAGTGCAGCATTACCAAAGGTACATGTTCTATACAAGTACGAGTTGAATGTTGATGGTTTGTTAATTCCTCCTTTGAAATGTTTTTTTTTTCCTTTTAAATATCACCGAAGTGTCTGCGATTCACTCTAACAGGTATTTCTTCAAACTGTAAATGAATGATGTGTCCTGCAAATAATACATGTGTAAACAGTTGTCTTTAAATGACAAGAAATTGAGCAGCTTTTAATTATTTTATTTGATCATTAATTGCTTAGAGGGGAAAGGCATGACTACATGATTTAATCTAAGGTCATTACAGATCTCTGATGTTAGCATTCTAAAGTCTTAGAGCCACTTCAGATCAATACCTTGAGTAATGTGTGAGAACTTGCACATCCTCTCTCCATCAAAAGTTTCCAGAATAACATGTGTCCACGCAGGCAGATGAAAAAATGTTACATGATAGGGAAAATGCCAGATTTCAAAGTTGGTACCCGTGATTCTCATGGAAAGTTCTGAATAATTTCACAATGTTAGTCACACTCTCAAAGTAGCACTGTGGAATATTTAGCTTTGGACAAATCAACTGGAATATTACCTGCAACATGCTGCTCAATGAATACATGTCGCCTCCTTATTATTAGGTTAGCACCACAGTTTCTCTAGTGAAAAAAATAAATAAAACAAGTGTTTTTGATATCTTTGCAGGTCCTTCAATGAAAATGAATACTTATTTGCACTGTATTCATATAGTTATGTTATTGGGGGGTGGGAGGCAGCGGAATCTCATAATCTGATGCCCAATCACAATAAAAGAAAATGCGCTGTAAGGTAGAGTTCAGATATAGAAAATGTAGACACCAACATTTGAATGATACTTGAATTAGCTCAAAAGCAACTTAACTTCAATTTAACTCAATCATAAACATGTTGCTAATAGACTTCAGATTGTTTTTCACACCGTGGACCCATCAAGTGATGCCTTAAGAAAAAACTTTCCCATCGAATGCACCAGTTAGAGAACAGATATTTAAGCATACCTATGTAAAGAAGAAATGCAATTCTCCTTGTGGCAAATGGTTGTATCTGAAATAATGTTGCAAAATTGTATGGTAAAAATAAGATGCTCAATTACAATCTGAAAAGAGCAGAGTATCATTTGTGTTTTTTTTTAAATGTTTAAATGAAAAATATCTGCTGTCTGACTATAAGTTATGTAAGGGTGCAGAAGGAGGAGACTGGCACAGAGGTGGAATGGTGAATGTTGTAGACTTTTATTCATCAAGAAAACAAAGAGAAATCCAAATTTTTCTTATCTCTAAGAGGGGTTTATCTGAATCAACTAAAACTCGAAGAAGGGATTCATTCATAAAACCTTTTAGCGCAGTGCAAAGTCACTTTGCACTGCCAACAAACACCCTGATTCACAGAGCGGTGCAAAGTGTATTTTTGCAGAGTAAATTCGCTTTGCACTGCAAAAGTACTCTTTGCACCACCCATTTAGCATGGTGCAAAGAGTACGTTTGCAGTCCAAAGTGACTTTGCTGTGCAAAAATACACTTTGCACCACTCTGTGAATCGGGGTGTTTGTTGACAGTGCAAATTCACTTTGCACCATGCTAAAAGTTCCATGAATTAGTCCCTAAGGGTTCTGCCAGAAAGTCAGTGTAAATCAATAGTCCACCACCCTGTGTCAAAAACCCTACTTCTGTCCTTTAGACTTAAAACTAAACTAGAGATAAAGTAGACCTTCTTGGTCCAGAAGAATGACTCCCTTCTTGTGGACTGGGGATAAAAGTTCACTTGCAGGTTTTAACTTCTTCTTAGGGGAATGACTTCTTTGCCCTGGTAAAAATTGTCTTCCAATGCAAAAGACAAAGTTTCAGCACTTCTCTTTGTCAGGCACACTGCTTATATTTTAACACTTTGAATCAGAACATATTCCAGCTTTGGATACATGGACATTGACTCAATTTTCCTGCCATCTTGATCTTACAGTTCAACACACGCAGGGGGAATTGCTTCCTTCCCCTGGTCTTGGTTACCAGGAGAATGACTCAGGTCTCCTGGTATCTTGACTTCAGAGTTTGCTACAGCCAGACTGACAAGAGACTGGACATTAGCATGGAGGAAGATTCCAGTGGGTCCTCTTTCCATTCCTTTAAGAGGTTAACGTGGTATATCTGAGTCGTAAGTCTTCTATCGGGTTGGGAAATGGAATAGTTACAGGGGTTGGTCTGTTCTAATACATCAAAAGTTCTGTGCCAGTGAGTCAGCATGTAGGCAGTATATCTAGGATCTACTGTCCAACAGAAAAAGATTGAGTGACAGCTTTTATTGTCATATTAGGCTTTTTGGTGTTCTTGCATCTTAGATAGTTGAGTATTGACTACATCCCTTACCATAGCAATATGCTCTTTAATCCACCATGCAGTTGGAGATAGTGGTAAAATAGCCTCCACCCTTTCTTCCCAGGTTTCCCTCAGCATGTCTAAAATATCAACCAGGTTCACACCCATAAAGGAGTGCGAAGGGTTAAAAACCGAGGGAATCTTGGGGAGCCTTCCTGATGGTGAATAGGGCATCATGTCCCATGTCTCATGTCCCAGTTCTTTCCATCAGCTTCTACTAACCTTTTAAGAACACTTTTAATTGATTTATCAAAATGCTTAACCAGGGTATCTGTCTGAGGATGTTATACAGAGGTGTTAAAGTTTTGATTTTAAGCTTTTGTTTGACCTGCACCATCAATTGCTCATGAAGGTTGTTCCTTGGTCCGTTAGTATTTTCCGTTCAGAAACCCACCGCGACAAAAAGGGGATGAGGTGTTATAGAGTTAGTTGTGAGGTGTTACTTTGCATAGGAAAGGCTTTGGGGTAACGTGTAGCATAATCTAGTATAATATGGATATACTTGTTCCTGGGTTTTGATGGTTATAGTGGTCCCACAATATCCATCCTCATTCGGGAGAGGGGGACGTCTATGATTAGTAGAGGTTGTAAAGGTGCTGGAGGAGGGTTATGTGGGGCTGTCTTTTGGGACATAGAGCATGTTGTGACAATGTTTTTAATGTCAGCTTATACCCCCAGACATTAGAATCAACTCACTGCTTGTCCCTCTGTGTTTGCTGTTCCCAAACGCACAGAAGTGAGGTGGTCATGGTGATTTTGTCATGATGCCCGCTCCCGGGGAGCCGGTTCAAGCCCGGCGTCCCCGAAAGCGGACATCCAGTCCCCAAGGAAGGACCCAGCAACCCCATATAGGGGCCCTTTGGACAGTGTCCTGGCGCCTATGGCGCCAGGCTCATAAAAGACATCAGTCCTGGCGCCATAGGCGCCCGGCTCATTATGGGAATGCTTGGGTGCACTTACCTGATGCAGACCATGCTGCAGGATCCCGGCCTCCTTGAGGCCTGAAAGGAACTATTTTACCTGTGGGACTAATTTACCATCCGGGCGTGGTCGGGGAAGGATACATACCTGATTGGAGGAAGGATACTTACCTGGAACTTCTTCCAAGGCTATTTAAACCCCACCCGAACAGCCACACGTGCTTCGCGTTGTTCTGCATCTAGCAGCTGGACGCTCACCATGTCTGCTCCTGCATCCTGACTTCTGCCACGCCTGCCAGCATCCATGATCACCTGCAAAGGAAGAGAAGAAGAGAACAGAAGAAGGAAAAGTCCTTACCTGCTAAATCCACATCCCGGAGACATCTCGCCGACAATCCTGAAAAGGAAGACTTTAATTTAAAAGCTCATCGCGTCGATCGCTGCAGCGCCGCATTCCACTCACCTTTACAGGGCGCCTCCATGTTCAGCAGCGATCATCCGGATTCGCAGTCACGCCCCAGCGCCTAGGGAGAAAAAGACCAGAACAAAAGGTGAGAGAGAGAAGGGAATAAGGAAAGCTAAATCTCCATGTTAAGACTTACCTGTTGATTCATTCCCTCTTCATTTTGGGTCCGCGCCGCATCCTGGCATTTCCGGACCCCGGCCCTAAGGGGAAAAAGAGACATCAGCGTTAATGAGCGAATGAAAAGACATACCAAAAAACGCTCATTAAAGACTTACCTGATTTCTACAACGATTTCACCTCTCATCTCGGGTCGGTGCCTGTTCCCCGGCATTCCGTACCCCGGCCCCTATGGGGAAAAAGACACTAGCATTAGTACATTAATGCATGGACACAAGGGGAACCTCTTATCAAAAAACTTACCTGGAAGCCAAGCAAGTTTGGTTCTCACCAATCCGAAAATCCAGTGAAGTAACTGGATACCAACGTGCCCCTGCATCAGAAGCAGGATGGAGAGCTCGTCCTTCCAGACCCTAAGGTGAGACGCTACGAGAAATCACAGAAGGGTTTCAAGGAGGGTGAGAGGGGAAAGTGGGAGGCCGATTGCATTACCCCGCAGACAGTTAATCCCCTATTTCCACCTACAGAAGGATACTTCTGCGAGCCATACAAGCCAGATTTGGGGGCCCGGTCCAGTCCGTCTTCCGAACCCTGCGCATCACCTTAGAAGAGGTCACAGCAGCGCGAACCAGGCCAGCGCCTCCGTGGGAGTCAGGTGAGTGTAACAGATTTCTAAAACAACCCTGTGATGGCTTCTGGAGACTACTATTTAGGTTTGTGGGGTTCCCTCACTGGTGGTAGCTCCTCTGTATAATAATCCCTGTTTTAAGAGAAAAAAAGGACCATCTTTCGTTCTGCCCTCCTCCTAGAAGATTGAGGAAAGCCTCAGCCGACACATGGGTCATTGTATTGTGTGAACACTAATTTGAGATTATTTCAGTTTCCCCCTCCTCAATATTCTGTTTGGGTAGATCTAGGATTTGGGTTGGAATTTTGGTCAGCTTCCCAACACCTTTAGCCCCTCTCTGGGAGGAATCTAGCTCATGTACTTCTAGGAGTTTGGGGAATAGCGACCACACTCTCTAGAATTCCCTGAGCAATTTTCTCCCTGTTTTTTTCTTGATAAGGATGTTTACCGTTATTCTGGAATAAGATCTTAATATCTCCCCTGTAGTCTTGGTATACCACCCCTGCCGTTACATCCAGTCTGCGCTTCCATGCCAGCCCGACTTGAATACCAATTGGATGTACATACCCTTGGGGGCTGCCAAGACTAGATCAGTGGGTATGAGTTGTCGCTCTCCAAGTTCTATAGTATATCACGGTTGCTGGAGATGTCAAACCCTATAGACTCCCTAGTAGCAATAGATGGGTTAGATGCTCAGGCACTTAGTTTTGTGAATTTTAGGGTCCCCCAATTTGTGTCAACTAGGTCAGTTCCCACTCATGACACCATATGTAAGGGGGCAGAAGGAGGAGACTGACACCTAGGTGGCAAGGTGATTACTATGGTCTTTTATTAGTCAAGAACATGTGGAGAAAACCTAGCTTTTCCTATTGCTAAGAGGGGTTTCCCTGACTCAACTAAAACACTAAGGGTTCTGTCAGAAAGTCTATTTAATCAATAGTCCACCATCTTGTGTTAAAACCCTTACTTCTGTCCCTTACACCTAATAATAAACTAGAGATATGCAAGACATTCTTGGTCCAGAAGATTGAGTTCCTTCTTCTGGAATGGGGATAAAAGTTCACTTACATGTTCTGGCTTCTTCTTAGGGGAATGACTCCCGTGCCCGGGTCAAATTTGTCCTCCAACACAAGCAACAAAGTTCCAGCACTTCTCTCTGTCAGGTACACTGCCTATATTTTAATATTTTGTATCAGAAAGTCTTTTTAAGTTTTGCATACCAGTGAATAACTCCCTCCTCCTGGCATCTGGATCTTACTGTTCCAGACAACTAGGGGGAATGACTCCCTTCCCCTGGTCTCTTTTTACTTGGTTGCACAATTCAACATCACCAGGGTAAATTACTCCCTTCCCCTGGCCTCTATTATACTTTGTGGTTTCACAGTTTACACCACCAGGTGGAATGACTCCCTTCCCCTGACATCTCTTTCGCTTTAGTTTCACAGTTTTTCACTTTTAGGGTCCCAGACCCTGGTTTCCTATCTCCAGATTTGGGCAGACTTGGATCATTCCCCTGCCAAGTACTGACATGCAGAAGATGATTTGTATTCCCCTTGTGGGTGTGGGACCCAGACATGTAGTTCTTGGTGGTCGGTCATTTTTCGGAAAAAAAATGTTGAATGTCAATTATGTCGAAAAAATAATGTCGAAAAAAAAAAGTCGAATTTCTTTTTTTTAAATTATATATTTATTTTGGGGTCCGGGAATAAAAAAAAATGGGTAAAACCCAAAAAAGGGGGGGGTTCAAATAAAAAACGTAATAAAAAAAATGCGACTTTTTCTTTTCCACATTATTTTTTCGAAAAAATGACTTTTGACATTTTTGTATTCGAAAAAATGACTATAAACCGTAGTTCTTCACTGCCTTGATTTGCCAGACCTGGATCACTCTCCTGCCAGGAACTGCAACAAAGAAGATGACTTGTAGGGATCTTCTTTTGTGGCTGCAGGTCACAGACCCATATTTCTCCTCTTCATTGTATTTGGATACTTGGAGCCCTTTACTACCAAGTACTGCCACAAGGAAGATGACTTGCATTGTAATTTTGTTCCTGGGTACTGAACCTTTCAATGGTGGCCAGTGGCTTTACTTGACCACCCGCCAGAGGGAGATTCCCTCCAATATTCACAATTCTCTCTTCAGGGTCCCAGACCATGTTTGCCCCCTACTTGACCTCTTCCTAGGCCTCATGACACTTGCAGCATATTGATTAGACACCGGTATCCACCCTATGTCCCAGCCTGTCCGACCATTGCCCACATTACCTTTAGTGATTCCTGCACATGGCAGTGATTCTTCTGGGGACTGAAGGTGGCCGTCTTTTCCTCCTCAATGGTCATCAACTTCTCGCATATGCTCCTGTGGCCCGTGACTACCAGCAATGTAAGTATGGCTCTTGGTCCCCCACAGTCCACCTTCTTATAGAGCCCTTACATTTGCCTGGCATCACGGTCAAAAGTCTGACCGACATCGGGTCCTGGAGAGCCGCCTCTGCAACTCGCCGGCTTCTTCTGCTCTCTGGGCTCCACCATCTCTTTGCTCTCTTGGCTCACAGCTTCCATGCCTGCTGTTGTTTATGGGCTGGCTTGAAAACATTTTAAGACCTTCTTCCATTGTTCTCATAAGCGCACATAGATGACTAGACTGTTCATTCAAGTTCTCAGAATTGCTCTTCCTTGTTCTGCACCTCTTCCTTGTCCCATTATTTGATAAGTTGGTCACCCGTAGGTACCCGCTGCACTTCCTCATCTCAGTAGTTATTAAGTTTTCAGACTTACAAACGTATATTGAAGTGTGGGATAGGGAGTTCAGTAAAATTGGATAGGAAGGTGTAAAAGTTGTGGGTGCAGGGTTTTCATACTGTGTTCTCCCAAGACGTTCTCCTTTGTCTCCAGAGGGGATGTCTCTCCCCATGAGATCCTCCCACTGGGTACAACCCCGAGGGGGAATTTCCTGGTAGTGGCTTCACCACCCTGGCTTCATGGGAAGGGTCTCCCCTCTTCGAGAAGTGACAGCATCTCAGGAGTCGTCACAGTTATTATTTTAGCAATGTAACCTCATAGTACATTGCCTACGTTCCTACACAAAATTAAATGGAAAGTTACTGGAGTACTTGAAATTTTACATAGATAATGAAATTGAAACAAACCAAAAATGTTCTCCACATCCACTCTAAGACACACTTCAGATACGTGTTTATCATTCTTATTTGGTATAAAGTGATTCTTGATGTTATCAGAGCAATGATTATTTTGTATTTATTTATGTATGTTTTTTTTTTAAAACTTCTCCATTCTATTTCCTTCCCAGGCCATGGCATTTCTCGACAGTATCGAATCACCAAGGTACAGTCGACAAATAAATGTTCATTAAGTTATGACGGCGCAGGGAGGGTTAATCCCTATCATCCTCATTTATAGATATCTTTCCAAGTGCTCTCTATGGCACCAAGCCTGCTAACCCCAGAAGCAAATGTTGCATGGCCTCCACAATGTATATATGTATCTACATGATTTATGCAGCACAAACCTATCTATGAAGTGGCAGAGTTTTGTACAGGGGTGGCACACCCCAAAAGTTACTATTAAGAAGTTTCAGTGGTAACAGAGGAGCTGGCATGCGCTTGGAGGGCAGGGAATGGGAGGGGGCTCCAAAGGAGCAGAAATTCATTTGAATGGAGCAAACCGATTTCAGGTAATGTTTTGCCTTGAACACTTGATAAGTGCCATGAGTAAATCAGCTACAGAGCCAAACATATCTGCACTGTAGTCAAAAGGCAGCATCTCTAAAATGGAGCATCATTGATCCTGATTTAATGGTATCCAGTGGCTCTTGCTGCATCCTCTTCTGTGATCCAGAGTTCATCATATTAAATTCTACTGATTATAGATTTTATCAGCCCTACGACAATTCTGTTTTCCAGAAACGTTCTATGCAGTTATCTCAAGTCCAGTGCTCTTCCCAGCAAGGAAGCTTGGGTCCTCCCTCTCCTCTATCTCTATCACTACCTGTGGTGTTCCCCAGGGGTCTAATCTCTATCCCTGGCTGTTCAACCAACACCTGGCACTTCTTGCTCACTGCATAGCCGCTCTCTGCCCTAACTTTCAGTGGTATGCGGACGACACACAGCAAATTTTTAGGCTCCCTTCCGCCACCTCTTCTCCTTCTCTTATCTCTGTCTGTCCGCTATCCAGGAGAGGTGTGCCAACAACGATCTCTGCCTTAATGGCAGTAAGACTGAGATTCTCCTCATTGGCTCACCTGCTCCCTCCTTTCCTGTCGCTCTCTGCCCGGCCTCTCTTGGCCCTCTTCCTGCTCTTACCAGTGAGGCTAAAAACCTTGGGGTCATCTTCAACTCCACTCTCTCCTTCTCTCCCCACATCTCTGACATCTATAAGAAGTCACACTACCAGCTGCACCTCCTCAGATGTATTTTTCCTTTCCTCTCCTTCCCGCAGAAGCTCACTGTCTTCAGAGCTCTGGTTCTCTTTAGGCTGGAGTACTGCAACAGCCTCTTTCTAAATCTTCCTGCTTCTACTCTCCGCCCTCTGCAACTCACCCAAAACAGGACTGCTCCAGGACTGAAATCCCTGCACTGGCTCCCAGTGGCTGTGAGGATTAAGTTAAAAACCCTCTGCATTGTCCACAAGGCCCACTGGGTCCTGTGGCCTCATTACCTCCAACTCTCTCTTACTAAATATCTTCCTTCTCGAGCATTTCACTCATTCTCCTCCAACTCCCTCAGGGTCAGTCGCTTCTCCAAGCAACAAGTTGGTGGTAGATCTCTTTCTTCGGCTAGGGCCTTGCTCTGGAGCAGCCTCCCTGCCTCCCTGAACTTGAGGAGAACTATTTCGGGTTCTGGAAGCACATGAAAACCTTCCTCTTTGCTTCTGCTTTCTCTCCTCCTTTCCCCTTCTGAATCTCCCCTGCTGAACCTCTGACTGAAACTGCACTGGTCACCGGGCTACCCTCTAATCTCGGGCCCAGGTCCCCTCCCCTGCCAACTGGACTCCTGCACTGCTTCCTGGGGAAAAGCCTTGCACTTGAGGGCTGTTTCTGTCTCCCTACAGTCCCCACCAGCTCTTGACACTTGATGTCTGCACTTACCCCTGCACTTGCCACTTGATGGCTGTACTTTTACCTTCTGTTTTATTTATTTTATTTTCACTGCTGATCCTATGTATTGCTCTGCCCCCTACCCCTCCTCCGCCCCTGCAATTTCCCTTTCCGCCCTCCCCAGCACTTGCGCAATCTCTATGTCACCTGGCCTAGTAAGATAATTGTCTGTCTTCCCACTGTTCCCCCTCCCTTGCCTCGTCGCACCGTGAAACACTTGTGTATAGGCACGTTATAAATGCCATATCATATCATATCATATCAGCGGGACGTGGCTAGTTATATGTTATATGTGCTTACTATGAGTTTCTTTGTGTTTATATAGTTCAGCAGTAATTGGTGAGAACATTTTAACTGTTGTCCCATCTATCTATCTTTGGATGTAGGTTTATGTATACAGGAATTGTATTTTATTGTGATTACTTGGTTCCTGCACCACCAGAATCCCTGACAGAGTTTAGTTTGGAGTTCAGCCTAACACTACATAAAATGTGATTCAGGAGAGAATTTCGTCTGCCCTGTAACTCTCCCTCTAAAATCATTGGATACTCTACTAACAGGTGTACCTCTGCTTCGCATCGTAATTTCGACTTCAGTCCTAGTTTGAATTTTATTTAATGAAGTAAACCAATACTTCTTTGGAGGCAATATTGCTTGTCTTTCCTCTGAGTTGGAGCATTGAGATTGCACAGCAACAATATTGGTGTCCCGATCTACAGCCGAGGTAGCAGCCACCTCAACATAACTGTCATACGTGTAGGGCTGAAGCATGTAAGCTTGAAGTGCCATGTCAGTGCATGTATGGCTGAAGCATGTAAGCTTTGTACTGTTGATATAGCATACATTCATCAACTTCTGTGAGAAATGGGGATGGATGCCTGCCATAATGTGATGGACAATGTCATTTCAGACACTATTGAAAAAACATTCACCGTTTCCTGTCACCTGCATTACTACAAAAGCACTGTTTTGTGTCACCTGCATGACTTCAAAAGTGGGTGCCGCTAATGTCAACTAGACTGCTGGTAGTGTGGAAAGTTTAGAAACAATGAACTACACAGAACTACATCAGAACTATGGCGCAAAGAGCTATATGGCAGGGGCAAGCATTGCAGACTGCTTAAAACAACACCTCTTAAAAACACTTTTAAAATGTACATGTTATACTTTTTACATTGTCTACATTATGGGACCTGCCCACATGCCATGTGGTAGGTTTGTAGCATGTTAGGAAGTATGCTGTACATTTCTAACAGACACACACACATATCCACATATGACAGAGGTAAGCAATGCAGCCGATTAAAAAAAAAAAGAAGAAAATAGAAGAATGTGCATTTTATAGCTTTTACATTTTCTACACCATGGAACCTATCACATTTCAGGTTTGTAGCATGTTGGCAAGTATACCGAACATTTTGAACAGATACACACATATCGTCATATGGAAGGGGTGAGCTTTGCAGACCGCTTATCTTTTATACTTTGTACAATGTCTACACCATGGAACCTACACACATGCCAAATTTCAGATGTGTAGCATGTTGGGAGGTATGCTAAACAATTCAAACACACACACACACACACATAGCTACATTTCCACATATGGAAGGGGTAAGCATTGTAGACCGCTTAAAATAAATGGAATTATCTACATGTTATACTGTTTACATTGTCTACACATTAGAACCTACTCACATGCCAAATTTCAGGTTTGTAGCATGTTGGGAAGTATTTCAAACAGGCACACATATCCACATATGGCTGGGGTAAGCATTGCAGACCACTTGCAAAAAATGCTAAAAATGTATTTTGTATACCTTTTAAATTATCTACACCATTGAACCTACCCACATGCCAAATTTCAGGTTTGCAGCATGTTTGGAAGTATGCTGAACATTTCGAACAGACCCACACAAAAATATCCATATATGGCATGGGTAAGCATTACAGATGATTACACACAAAAAATAGGAGAATTTACATTGGGCCTCATTAGGATTTTGGAGGTAGCCATGCCGTTCTTACCAGCATGGCTACCCCCAAACCGGGTACCGGGTCCGGGTCCCAGAAATAGGGAATTACCAGGCCATTCTGACTTGTGCGGGTCCGGTAATTCCCTTTCTCCCCCGACCCGGTACATCCCCATTCCCATTCAAGTCCCCGTAGGGCTCAATGGGAATGGGGAGGATGCTAACAACGGACATGTTAATGACAGGTCCGTTGTTAGCATCCTGGTCGGCTTGCGGGTGCCGCTAAGGACGCCTGGTCTGACCAGACGTCCTTAATGGCACCCGCGAGCAGACCTCGTAATGAGACGGTAGAGTGATAACGGGGCCGGCAGCTTTACCGGTGCCGTTATCACTCTACCGCCTGGGTCGTAATGAGGCCCATTGTGTGCTTTTTACATTGTCGACACCATGGAACCTACCCACATGCCAAATTTCATGTTTGTAGCATGCTGGGAAGTATACCGAACATTTCGAACAGACACACACACACATGTCCACATATGGCAGGGGTAAGCTTTGTAGACCGCTTAAAAAAATGGAATAATGTATATGGTATACTTTTCACATTGTCTACACCTTGGAACCTACTGACATGCCACATTTCAGGTTTGTAGCATGTTGGGAAGTATGCTGAACATTTCGAACAGACGCACACACACACATCCACACATGGAAGGATTAATCATTGCAGACTGCTTAAAAAATGTAGAAACATTTATATTTTATACTTTTCACATTGTCTACACCATAATCTACCCACATTCCAAATTCCGGTTTGCAGCATGTATGCTGACCATTTCGTACAGACACACACACACACACACATATCTACATATGGCAGGGAGAAGCATTGCAGCCTGCTTAGAATAAAACATTGAGACATATTTATTTTATACTTTTTTCATTGTCTACACCATGGATCGTACTCACAGGCCAAATTTCAGGTTTGTAGCATTTTGGGAAGCATATTAAACTTTTCCAACAGACACATACACAGATATTCACATATGGCAGGGGTAAGCATTGTAGACCACTTAATAAAATGGAATAATTTATATGTTATACTGTTTCCATTGTCTACACCTTGGAACCTACAGACATGCAAAATTTCCGGTGTGTAGCATGTTGGGAAGTATGCTGAACATTTCGAACACACACACACACACACACACACACACACTGACCCCTCCCCACCGATCCCCCCGTGCTTGGACAGAAAAAAATAAGCTGCAGATCAAATTATTTTGGTGTCTTGGGCTGAGGGCAGTCTATACTCACCAGAGAAGTAGTTCAGCGGAATAACTATACAACAAACAATACAGTAAATAGCAGACTTTACTAAAAGATGCATTGTCTCCAAACCAAAAACACCTACCCAGGCAATGGAAAACATATATAAAATACAGACTGAATGAACATACTCATAGTAAGGCTTGTTAATTGTGAATTAATCTGCAAACGATTTTTCAAAAATAGGAACATTAATTTAGAATGGAAATACACAAAAAAATAATATTGAAAATGGTTTGTATTCAATGTTGGGAATGGTGCCTTATTAGTCAGTAGGGCAAAGGCAAGGACATATAAACTGGGTTTCAGGTATGCCTAGAAATGATGCCAAAGCCACAAGTTCTCTATCGTATCTCTCTTGTTGATGGAGATGAATAGGTGTTGAGGGTGCTTTTAATTTGTTTGAGGTGTGATTGGATGGCTTTGAGTTGGGTCAAAGCTGCTCACATATTGCAGATATGTCTTTTAAATGAAGAGCTAGATAGCTCGAATTTGGGAAATACAGCAGTGTCTTCCTTTTGAAAGGGTTCATGTTTTTGATGGGTGGTTCCATTAGAGAAAGCACTATCTAATATACTGATATACCCGGCGTTGCCCGGGATTTTATTTTTTTATATGTACTGTTTATTCGGAATACCTAAAGGTAGCTTTACGCTTTTTGGCAAGGCTCCATAAGAAAGGTGAAAAGAAAATGCACTAAATGTTTTTCTTATAAAGACAACACAACACAATGGGCCTCATTACGATTGTTGCAATAAGGCAATAACGGTTTCGGTAGTGCTACCGGCGTCGTTGTTGCCATGCCGCAACATTATGAGATTGCTTGGGGGTGCCGCTCTGGACGCCTGGTCAGACCAGGCGTGCAGAGCGGCACCCACAAGCAGACCAGGATGGTAGCAACGGTACCGTTATGAACAGTACCGCTGCTACCATCCTCCACATTCCCATTTGAGCACTATGGGGGCTCAAATGGGAATGGGGACGTACCGGCACTGGGTCCCGCGAAAGGGAATTACCGGGCCCTCCAAGGTCGAAATTGCCCGGTAAGTCCCTTTTGGCAGGACCCGGAGCCGGACCCGAGTTTGGGGCCATGCCATTATGAAAACTTGTAATGAGGCCAAATGTATTGTTTTTCTTAAGAAGTCATTCTGAAACATATAACTGCACATGAGAAAAACAAGGAGATTCCTAAGCAGCATGATGGGTGAGATGATGCTGATGTTGCCAGCAACTATGGACTTAAAGTTCAATATTAGTAAAGTACATATTCATTGTAAGGCTTGTTTATAAACAAACAGTTTTGTTTCTTTTCCCGGTGAACACTGTCGCTTCAATTAAGTCCTTGAGCTTTGTTCCTCGTGTCGGGACCGGTCCTTCTACGACCGCATTGATGTTTTGCCGATTTCAGGCACCAGTCTCGTGTGAAGGTGCTGCAATCTGGGAAAAGGGGTGGGATGTGCACATGTCATGTAGTTAGTAATGTCCGGAGGGTCATAATAGGTAACTACGCAAAATGTTGTGCATATTGGTGAAACGGTGTGGAAATGAATAAGGAACACCGCTTGGCCAAGCCACAAACCCACAAACCCACAAACATTTTTGACTTGTTCTGAAATCCGGGGAACGGGTTGGGGTGTCCAAATGACATTTAGCCAGTAGTGTTCAGAGGGTTCAGAGGGACCTACCAGGTAACTATGCAAAACTTGGTGCAGATTGGTGAAAAGATGTGGAATTGTATAAGAAACAATGCTTTGCCAAGCCACAAACCCACAAACACATTTTGACTTGTGCTGAAATCTGAGGAATGGGGTGCGGTGTCCGAATTTCTTGTAGCCAGTAATGTCCGGAAGGTTCTAACAGGTAACTATGCAAAACTTGGTGCATATTGGTGAAACCGTGCAGAATTGTATAAGGAACAAAGTTTCACTAAGCCACAAACCAAAAAACAAATGTTGACTTTTGCTGAAATGCAGGGAAAGTGGTGGGGTGAGCAAATGTCATGTAGCCAGTAATGTCCAGATAGTACTAACAGCTAACTTTGAAAAAGGTGGTGCAGATTGATGAAATTGTGTGGAATTGCATACGGAACAATGCTTTGCCACAAACCCACGAACACATTTTGACATTTGCTGAAAATCGGGGAGAGGGGTGTCCAAATGACATGTAGCCAGTAATGTCCAGAGGGTATTGACAGGCAACTATGCAAAATGTCATGCAGATTGGGGAAACAGTGTGGAGTTGTATAAGTTACAATGCTTTGCCACAAGCAAACTAAAACATTTACACTTGTATATATATAGATATGGTCTGGTTCAGGTTTCTAGATGTTTGTGACATGACTTGAAGGAGTTCAATTGGGGTATGGAGAACTATGAGGCAAGTATGCCCAACTGGATCAGCCAAGTTGTGAAATTGTAAAGCACGTTTTAAGGCTCACACAGTGGACCACTGCATGAAATCATCTCTCTGTTAAATGGCTTTTTGAATTCACTCTCAGATGGCTTGAACCAGGACAAATGTCTTGTTTTCTCTCCTATTGAGCAACAGGAGTTGCAAAAAGTTTCTGAACTTTGACTGCTGGGGGTTTCCAGAAAGGAATCACAAGGACTGGGCTTTTTCTCTGATGCATTCTCCATATGCCCTCCTTCTGAGTACCTACGGTACCTGTCCTGTCCGCTGGTAGTTAGCTGCAATCAAGCTCCAACTTCTTAAAGCAAGTGTCCTTTTTGTAAACCTGGGACATTAGGGGAAAGGCCTCCCTTCCTCCTCTGGTCAGCTATCTTCTGTCCTACAGGAGGAGGCTTTGAGCGTTGAGCTATCAATAACTCCAACAGTGTTGGCCCCCAATGGAGTGCCTGTTTCCTTTGTTCCAATTCCTATATTTCTTTACTCCCTGTATCGCCATAGGGTTGTAAAAGCTAAACATGATGGGAGTTCCAAAGTGGGATTAGAGGTATTCCTTCTCCCTGAGATCCCATGCTGCCTTGGGTTTGTCTGCATCCCACCTCCTAAAGGAAACATGAGAATGTCTGCAATGATACTGCCTTTACTAAATAACTCTGTCCAGTGAATTGTTTTGGGTATATCCCATTGTTCGGAAGTTGCCCTTCCTAACGTATCAAATGTGAATACTGGCCATTGAGAAACAAATGACTTCCAGGGCTGTTTCCAATCCAGCTGTTGTTCGTTTTTGTGTAATAGGGCTCTATGATATCTCATCCACAGGCTACATCAGCTCAAATAACATACGGTCAGTGTTTAGTGTGTAGGCCTACTTACCATTTATTTTTCTAGGATGCTAAACCACTGGCACCAGGCATGATAGAAATAACAAACTGCAAATTCAGTTTCATATCTGTCAAAATAAACCCAATTCTCTTTTTTTAGCACAGCCACCATTTGGATTATAATACTTTTTTTTTTTTTACCAACAAGTGTTCTGCTAATGAGGCATTAGTGCCAAATAAACACTGTACAATATGTTATTATTTTTCTAATGCCAATAGGCTTAAAAAGCAAGTGCATGGAAGCTGCTCTCCAGTATTACATCTACACACATCACTGCTGCCTGTGATTTTATTAAAGAAAGGTGAACATCAAGTGTTGGATGTTTATTAGTTTCTATACAGCAAAAGGTTTATGCATTTGTCTACTATGACTGGATGTCCTCTAGCTATTTACAGTGTGGGCTAGCGGGCACACTTGAATATAAACAACAAAGATGGCAAATAATCCAGAGAAAAGTAATCCAAGATGTTTGTCTACTGTCTATGCTAGGAGTGAATAAGGAACACAATGGGCTGAAAAGCTGGAGATGATGGGATGGCAACAGGAACAGCAACAGATATCAATGAGTTATTCCGGCCATACTATTGCACTCGCTACATGGAGTGATCAGGCGTGACATGGGAGGAAGTCCAGTACTTTCTGAAGGGAGTTCCTATGGCACAGATGGAGAAAGAGCAGTACCAGTGCCTTGCATTGATGCTCAATATGAAATAAAAAAACTGAGACCGGCACTGAAAGGCATGTCAAATGGAAAGGTACCGGCAAAGACAGGTAGTGGTGACAGTGATACTCGCTGTTGAAGCTACCGCTTAATCTCACTGATCAATGTTGATGCTAAAATCGATGCAAAAATTATCACATCAGCTGGCCAGTTAAGACGAAGTAGGCTTTCTGAATAGCCGGAAAGGGGTCAACAACATCAGGTTCTTCCTGGTCCACCACTATCTTTGGGGAAATACAAAGTTACCAGCAGCAGCACTGTCACTGGAGGCAGAGAAAGGATTTGGCAGCTTAACTGGAGATGTATCTTTGGGGCACTGTCATGGTATATCTTCAGGCAGAAGTTTGCTTAGATGATCAAAGCCATTTAAAGCACACCAAAGGCAGGTATCCAGGTGAATAGAGAGAGGTTAATGCCTTTCCAGCTTAATCGTCATACCAGACAGGGATGCCCACTCCACATTGCTCTTTCATCCCACTCTGCAAACCCTGGCAGAGGCTACAAGACATTTAAGCAATTCATGCAGCAGATGATAAAAAAAAAAGTGGCACTCTGTGTCCTCCATAGAGAATATGCTGCTGGTTCTCTTTTCAATGATTGAGCATTTTGGAAAATTGTCAGTCAAAAAGCGAGATGCACCGACCATGAATTCCCACTCAACAAGAGGCACCAAAGACATTACTCACCCCCATAAATGTCTGGCTACTTACTGTCAAATGCCTGTTTGGAATCCAATGCTGCCACTGACATCCTCTGTCCTGTTCGCCTACCCAAATCCTTTAAGATAACCGCTCTCCTAATGATATTAAGCACATTATGACCCAGTATGAATGCAGATTGACCCGGGTGAATTATTTTTGGTAAGACCACAATCAATCGCATGGCTAAAATTTTATAATATATTTTATCATCGCAATTAAGAAGATAGATAGGGGGGTAACTCAAACATTCGGCAAGATCTTTGCCTGGTGTGAGTAGCAAAGATGCATCAGAGAGTCCCATATCCTGTGAAACGTCTCCCTTATTCCATATTGTATTACATCGCTTAGTCAGAGGCTGTATTAACCATGACTTAAAAATATTCTTTAATACCAATTCCAAACCCACCAGGTCCCGGGCTTTATTACAAGGCAAATCGTCAATCACCCTTCCCACCTCAGTACATTTTATAGGGGTCATCCAATAAATCCCTATATTCCATCGAAACCTGGGGCAACTGAGCCCATTTCAGAAATTCTGTTAGCCTTTTAGGGTGTATTGTCTCCCCCTTCAGTAGTTGTTAATGGAACGTTGCCACAATACATTTGTTTCCCCCTCAGTTCTCATCAAATTCCCCATGTGCTCTATCGATTCCAGTATATAATTCCCCCCTTTTGCTTACATAATTTTGCTGCCCAAAATCGATTTGCCTTATTAACTTTTATGTAATAGGATTGTTTAGTTTGTATGCTAAATGAACTTCCAGTTGCATACATACTTTTGTTAATTCACAAAAGGATTTCAATGTCCCTTGATCTTTATGTACCTCTTCGGCTTCTGCCACCACTTGTTCCATTGCCTTTTACATAGCTTCTCATGTTCTCAAAAATGCTGCCATCTTCCCTATGAATTCACCTCGAGCTACTGCCTTCACGGCATCTGAGATAACTTGCCAATATGTATCCCCTACCTCATTTTCTTGGAAATAATTCTGAAGCACATCCTCCATATGTACTCTAATTGAGATATCCTGTAAAACTAAATCATTTAACCACCACTGTCCCTCCCTTTCCCCAGGAACCTGACAGCCTGAATTTGTAACAAAACTGGTCCATGATCGGACTCCATTACCCCTTTTTGGGCAAACTCTTGGAGAGGTTTCTCATCTCCCAACTAATCCATCACACTGAATATGTTGGCTGTCTCCACGACCATCAGTCTGGCTTCAGAGAGCCAGAGAAACCGAAACTGCTCTCCTGCACACACGTGATGAATTGCTCTCAAACCTCGACTTCAACTCTCCTTCCGTTCACAACCTCAACGATCTGTCCTCTGCCTTCAATTATTCCAACCTCATAAATTGGCTATGTGATACCCTGGGCACCATGGACCGGGCACTGGATTGTTCGGCCTCTTTCCTTTCGAATCAGCCCTCCCCAAGTGTAAAAGGCACCATTTCTCTCCTCTACCTCACTCTCTACATGCAGCGTCTCTCAGGGATCTATCCTCTCAGCGTGGCATTTCTACATTTACTTACCCCCTCTTGCCCACTTGACCTCCACATTCTCTCCTCATTTCCAGTTATGCTTACTACACATAGCTCTCCTTTAAGCTTCTGTCCTCTTCCTCCCCTCCTTCCTCTCTCATTCCTGACTGTTTGACTGCTGTTCAGGCATGGTGTGCTGCTATCGATCTCTGTCTTAATGCCAGTAAGACTGAGATCCTTCTCATTAGGTTTCCTGTCCCCTCCTTACCTCCTACTCTCTGGCTGCCCTCCTCAGGCCCCCTTCTTCACCCTCATGTAAGGCAAAAAGCGTGGGTGTCATCTTCAACGCCTCTCTCTCCTTCTCACCTCATATCAGTCACCTTGTCAAGAAGTCCCACTTTCAGCTTCACCTCCTCAGAGATATTCTCCGTTTGCTCACCTTCACCTAGAAACTCAATGTCACCAGATCTTTGGTTCTCTGCGGCCTGGACTATTGCAACAGCCTTGTGCTTAATCTGCCTCTTTACTCCCTCTGCCCCCTTCAACTAATCCAGAATAGGACTGCAAGATTTATCCTAGGCCTCAAGCCCAGGGAACGCATCTCTCCAGCCCTGGAATTTCTCCACTGGCTCCCTGTGGTTACATGGATCAAATTCAAGACCATCTGCATCATCCTCAGGGCTTTCCGGGGACTTGCTACATCCAACTCTCTCTCCTGAAATACCGACCTGCTAGAGTCCTTCAATCCTCTAGCTCAGACTCTCTGCAGATCAGACATCTCTCCAAGCAGAGAGTGGGGGATGGATCTCTTTCTTTGGCAGGAGCCTCCCTCTGGAATGGCCTCCCTGCCTCTCTCTGACTTGAGCCGGATTGCCTTAAATTCCGGAAGCTACTCATGTCCGTCCTTTTCTCCTCCTCCTTCCCTCTCCCCCTCCCTTGCTGATCTCCACCTGCTGCTGCATCTGATTGCCTGTGTCCCTTATGAGCCTTACTGGGACCAGACCCTCCCTCGACCAGTCTCAAACCCGGTTTACAAGCACTTGCCCTCGGGCACCCTTCCCAGACCAGCCTACTGAGTCTGGTCCACCCCATTCCTCACACTAGTTGATTGCCAACCCTCATTCCCCAAGCACTTGCCCTCTTGGGTTTACCCCAGCACTTGCCCACCCCCTGTGGTCCCCTCTGTCCTGCACTTCTCCCTCTTCCCCTGTCCCTATCCTATCCCATCGCTCTAATCTGCTCCCTCCCCCTGCACTTCTTTTTACTGCACCTGCACAATCCGAATGTCACAAGGCCTGGTAGGACCATTATTGTTATGTTCTCCTCTGCGGCCACCCTCTTTTGTCTTGTGGTCCCTGGAAACACGTTTTGCTGTATAGCGCAATACAAATGTTCAATAAATAAATACATTAAATTAAATAGAGACCAATTTCCACCAAAGGCATCATCGGTGCCAACATCGCCAAGACTATAATCATGTCAATCCTGAAGTAACTGTTTGAGCCACCAAAGAATGTGTACAGTCCCTTTCTCCTTGCCAAAAAAAATGCCAAGTTTCAATTAAGCCCAATTCCATGAGAAGTCTTGCCAATTCCTGTCAATATCTATTATCATTTGCTGTATGAGGAAGAGTTTTATTAAAGACTGGATCCATCACGCAATTGAAGTCGCCTCCAAGTACCACCTGACCCTCACAAGACACATTCAGCTTCCCTGGGTGCCCTTTAAATATTCTGATTTTGATGATCATTATGAGCATAGGACGAGACCTGCATAAACACTTCCCCTCAATAAATCCTTTGAAAATTAAGAATCTCCATTCTGGATCATGTAAAATAAATTGTTTGGTGAATTCTATCCCTTTACCTATTAAGATCGCTGCCCTCTTTTCTTGAAGGCACTGGTTGCAAAATACCGTTTGGGGAATGAGCTACATCTCATTCTTCTTTCATCACCTGTCAACAGGTGTGTTTCCTGAAGGAACGCAATTGAAGCCTTCAATTCCATAAATCACCTCAAAATTGAGCGCTTATTTGAAGGGTACATTCAGGGTTACAAAGCCTATGTCACCCATCACCTTTTTCTGTTTTCTGCACCCAGAAATGTTGCTTTAACAAAACCCATGTGAGCACATACTTCGTCCTAGCCATATCACCATAAACTGCAAGTAACTGTACATGAAAATATAACCTCAATAACAACCACAAACACCAAACACCAAATTGTTTCCCATCTATCACTTTCCCATGAGATCTGATATTCATCCCTGCTGTCTTGAGGTCAGTTTCCAGGACACCACTCATCCCCTGCCCCCACCACTCATAAACTATCCTCTAACTCTTATGTCCTTTCCATGCTTAGACCCATGAGTCCAAACCTTCCTGGAGGCAGTTCCTCCCAAAGCTGTGCGAAAACTAGTGTCAACACCCTATAAAAACAAAGAGACCTACATGCTCCAACCTCCCTGATCCCCACATATCATTGCACAACCCCAATAGCAGTCCCCATACCCTTCAGGTAACATTCGGTAAATGGTCCGCTTTTCCACATACTCTTGGATATGGATGATCTTTTTTCAAATCCTCCTTCTCTGGCAATCGCTTCTCTCAATCTCTTTCCATTTTCAATTGCAACTGAGGGCTACTATCGTCTTTTCCCATCTCCTCCTTCTCCTTTGCAATGCTGTAGGACTTCCCTTGATATTCAAACATCACCCTGCATGGAAAACTCCACCTATATCGCACGTCCTATCTCTTACTCAATTTGTAACCATCTGCAGATTCTTCCTATTCTGCAACGTCGCTTGAGCTAGATCTTGAAACAATGTGATGGAAAAGTACCGAATCAGATCATCTTGTGTTTCCTTGACTGCACCATAATCCTATCTTTAAGCTGAAACAGATGAACCCATGTGAGAACATCTGGGTGTAAATGTCTACTCCGCGATAGGTTGAGTACAAGCAGTGCTCACCACAATGGCCTCCTCCTCTGATACGTTTGAGATGCGACAGAAGAGTGCCAAAACATATTCTGCCAAAAACCCATCAGCAATTTGCTTGGGAATACCTCTCAGCCGGATATTAGTCTGCTGTGACCGATTTCAGCATCCTCTTGCTTCATCATGACATATTCCAATTGTTGTTTGAGGCCAGTCATCCAGCAAATTTGGCCTGTCTGTTCCCCTGGTCACAGAGAGTCATTTCCACATCTTCAGCCACCAACAAATGTTTATCCAATTCAGCTATTGATTTTGTTAAGTTTGAGGCACTGTTGTTAATTACCTTTCTTTATTTACAATAACATCACCTGTTCATCTGACCTCATCATGGGCGCATCCACTGTGTGACTGTGGACTTTGCGGAGAGTGGATCTGGACTGCCATATGTAACTGATTCCACTTGGAACCCTCTTGGACCTGCATCAGATATTTTAAATCACCTGAGAGTGGGGCCTTTTGCTTCCCTGGGGTTTTCGTCATGTTATGTGGGTATTGTCAATGCAGTCACTCACAACATACTGAAGTCCCAAAGCATCGATATGTATGCCTTCAATGCACTCTACCACCTCTAGATAACTAAACTTGCAGAACCTGCACTCCCTTCATCCTCAGATCACTTGTTTAATGACAGATATACGCCCCAAACTGCCAGAGTCCAGGTTGCTGTTGAAATTGTTTTTAGAGGAAACAGCAATACCTACAATCAGCAGGTCGACCACTGTTCAGATCATTTTAATAACTAGAAACTGCAAGTTACAGCAGCCCCACGCTTCTCTCCACTTGTAACTGTACATCCACTACTTCCAAATTACTCCATTCTCAATTTCACCTTCGTCGCTTCTTGTGTCATCTTCATGCACCTTTTAGATCTTCATGTTCCAACTTCACATAATCTACAGCAACTTCAGTATCCCACTAATCAGCCTTCAGATCCATATGCAACTGAGCACTCTCCACCGTCTCTCTAGATTCTCTGTTGCAGAGCCGCACCCTGTATCACCGTCTGCCCGCTCCCGAAGCCGGGTGAATCCCTCTCTCTCCACATTGTATACAACCCACCTGACCCTCTGGGAACCTTTGAGGAAGACCTCATGCACACCATTGGTCATAATATGAAACCCACCACCATATGACCCATCTGACCTGAATGTAGCCTAAATGGTGAACTTACTGAGTGCCCTAGGCCTTACCCACTGCGTCAACGACCCCACTCACGAGAAAGGTTGCACACTAGACTGGATACCAGAGCTCACCTCTAAGGTCACCATCAGTGTATCACACCGTGTCCTTGGTCTGGCCACCATATTGTGACTTTCATCATCCCACCGCCCATGACCACCACACTCACCTACTCTCCCTTGCCACCTATTTGGGCCTGCAGCTCCCGCAAATTTACGAAAGATAATATTGACTCTTTGCTAGAGACACTCCAACCTGGACACCTCTGCCACCTCTCTGAGGACCCTAATTCTCTAGCTGACCTCGTTTTGAAGACATTGACAACTACTGTCGACACAGTGGCTCCATTCATACTGCGCCAGCCCAAGCCTGCTGGCCACATCAAGTGCTGGTCCATCAGCGACTTACAAGAACTGTGAGGCAAAAAAGGCCAGGCAGAATCAAATTGGAAAAAATACCCATCATATGCCAACAAACTGAGCTTTAGTTCAGTCTCTAGGCAATACAAACAAGCTATCATCCTAGAAAAATCGACCACTTACAACCATAGTAAGCACTGCTAAGTCAAATAGCAAAGAGATCTTTGTGATACTTAGAGAGCTAGAAGCCCCAACCACCACTCCACTAACTTTCACTAAAGATGAAATATGGTATACTGACATCCAAAATGTCATGCAAGACAAAATTAATTCCCTTCTCAAAAATCTATCCCCACCAGTCCCCTCTAACTCCCATCTACCCCTGTCACCTTGGGCCTTCCAGTGTTTCATTTCCAGGATGTTTCTGAAACTGAGGGTGCAGCCATCCTCAAAAGCCTAAAATCCTCCAGGTGTAAAGAGGATATCTGACCTGCCACCATCATCAAGGCCTGCACCGAACACCTAATGCCCTTCCTCACTAACTTTATCAATGGTTCCTTCTCCTCTGCTTTAGTTCCTGCTAGCCTGAAGGAAGCCTGGGTCCTCTCCCTAATCAAGAAGCCCATGCTCGACCCCCGAGCATCTAGCAACTACGCCCAATCACAACTGTCCCCTTCCTCCTAAATATCCTTAACAGGGCAGCTTACATTCAAATCCAGCGCTACCTCAAAAATGACCATATCTTGGGCGTGCACCAATCAGGTTTTGGACCAAGCCATGGAATGGAATCAGCCTTGCTAGACCTAAAAATCAGCTTGATACATTCAAAGATGAGGGAAAACCTACCCTCGTCCTTCTCAAGGACCTCTCGGCTGCTTTGACCTGGTTGCCCACAAAAACCTCTGCCACCACCTGAGGTCCGCCACCAATTTTTCACTAAAAGCCATGACCTGGGTAGCCTCCTTCATTGCCGACAGAACATAGAGAGTTTTTGCTGAAACAGCGTGTGCTTCTCCTACGCCCATCTCATGCAGAGTGCTCCAAGGCTCGTGTTGCCCCCACCGTCTACAAAATATTCACCAAACCCTTATTTGACCTCTGGAACTCCATCTGCATTACATATACTAACTATGCTGATGACACCCGAATCCTCCTACTCCTCACTTCCAACTACACTGAAGACTCTCTCACCTTAAATACTTTGTTCACGACTACCTAAGATTGTCATGTCTATGCACCCTCAAACATCAGCTACCAAGCACACTGCACATGTCAACTAGTTTAAAAGATCTAGGACTTTTGGGAAGTCTTGCACTATAGTCTATGCTAAACGCTGGAAATCTCTCCCTGAATCCACCTGTTCCAGCAAGCGGAAAATGAAGACATTCCTTTTTTAAAGTGATTATTTCTCAATTTTTACTCAATATGCCTTTTGAAGTGCTGAAATACCTTCGGGTGGTCGCACCTACGTCACACTAAAAATACAAATACAAATAAAAATATGCACCATTTGCTAACTGGTAAATGGGGAAATACACATCATATGAGTGTCTTCAGTGAGATACGTTTCCTTTCTCTCCGTGAGGGGCTTCTCCTTAAGACCTCACCTAGCTTTCTCACACATTACATCTCTGGCAACATAATGGAGCATGTTTAATTTATTTGTTCACTTTATTTACTTATATGCGTTTCAACATTTTGTAACTATAATGTTCAGGATAAAGATGTTATCCAACTTAGATAAAGAGACATTTACGTTTTGAGGGTTCCAATGAAACAGAGCAACCTCAAACCGTATCTGCATTCAAGATATCAGCTCCACACAACCTACATCAGAAAGCCACTTCCACAGATACTGAAAAGAGTATTAGACATCAGGCCCCTCCATTGTCACTGCACAGGGCGACTAAGGCAGGAGGTTGCACTTAATACACACACTACAAATGCCAGAATATGTAAGGATGAACCATCTTCATGTTTTATTTAATTTGTGCTTCATATCTTTGAAGTTCGATACAACCATGTTCACGATGCGGAGGACCAGGCAGGGGCAGATGTGTTACATATGTTGTCAACTGTCCTCTTTCTGGCAGAAGGTGGACGACAAGCCAAAGTTGATGCGTATGTTGGATGACAAGAAAAGCACACTTGTTTCTATTTGGGATTGGCATTTTGGAATTAATACAGAGTGGATGATAAACAACTGCCATGTCTAGTTTTAAAAGCATCGGTCACTATGATGAAATGCTGTATTGTAAGCAATATGTCTGCCTATCAAGGGCGTGAGGGAATTATATAAGGTAGCTGGACATCACAGAGCCAGCATCTGGGGCATGGCCATAGAAGCTAAGGGATGTGGTGATCAGTGAGCCAGCAGGGGTGCAAGATGGTCAGTTGAATAAATATTGCACAACCTTTTACTTGCACACCCCAGTCCAACAGTGTGCTCAGAGATGGTATGGTTAATCCAATGATTAAACGTATAAGTGCACACTGAATTTGTATGTTTTTCATTGATGGCGGGTAAGTGTGCTATATGAGGGCTGTCAGAAAATAAAAGACATAAACATTTACAGATATGGGGATACACAATATCAACGCGTTTCTACATGTGTGACTATTTGGTTAAATTCCTAACGCCGTCACCTGATGAGTGGGTTGTGGCGGAGACGATCTATAATGGTCCTCTAACACCAAGGGCGATGTTGACTACAGAGTCTAGAACGAAATGTGTGAAAGATCCATTGACTGTTTGTCTGAGAAACTCATCGGACAAATTGAATAGATTACTGAATGTGAATGCATTTAAAGATCCTGGGGCATCAATATGGATGAATCCTTCCATTAAATTGGAGAACAAAACTTTATTTTGGTCGGAATGGTTTTTGGGGGGAGTTAATTGGATTGAAGATCTCTTTAAGGAGGGAAAGTGGTTGAATATAAGAGAAATACAACAACAATATAGTATTGAAAATTTCAGAGCCTCAGAATACACGAAATTAAAAAATGCTATTGGAGAGATTGATGTGAAAGCTAGATTTAATCTCACTATAATCACAAGAGAGCAAAAGGATGGAGAAGGTGGTCTAGCAAGCCAAGTGTACAAAGTAATTGTAAACGAATATAAGGGAAATGACTTGTTGAGAGATGAATGGAGTCGCAGAATTGGATCTGAAATTACTGCGGAATCTTGGACGAGAATGAGTGAAAATGTTAAACTATGTTCCTTGGGATTGACTGAGAGGTCGAGACAAATTAAGATCCTTAATCGGGTTTATTGGACCCCCGAAAGATTATTGAAGAGAGGTCTGAAAGATGATCCAGGTTGTTGGAATTGTGTTCATGAGAGTGGTACATTGGAACATATGTTGTGGGACTGCAGGAAGGTGCGAGAATTTTGGACGGAATTAGGGGAGCTCTTCGAGAAGGTTTTGAATGAGAGGATCGAGCTTGATTTTCGAACACTGATCTTGGGTTGTGATGATAACTTGTTAGATCTAACACAATGCCAGAAGAAATGGTTATATAGAGGTGCCATGATTGGAAAAAAAAACATCTTAAGGAATTGGAAAACTGCTACTACCTTACACAGAGATGTTTGGTTTCATGAAATGCATAGTCTGGCTGATGTGGAAAAGTTTTTATACAAAAGACAAGACAAGAAAATGCTATTTAATAAGATATGGGGGAGATTTCTTTCAATATACTGAAAATGACAATTGAATATGTTCGGATGTGAATTCTGCGATTGGGGGGTGGGGTGGAATTTGTGTTCAGTGATTTGTAATCTTGTATATAGTTTATTTTTGTATCACCTTGAGGTTTTTAATGTATTGTTGTATTGTTAAAATTGAAAATAAAATTTAAAAAAATATATATATATCAACGCGTTTCAGTCAGCCATGTGGTTAGCAGATAACTGCATATGTAAATGGCTAATTCGATGACAAGGCTGCAGGTGCAACCCTTGGATTCACACTGAATGTAAAAAAGAGTGCACTTTCGGTGTTAAAACACTGTAAGGGCAGAATGATGATGCCTTGATACCTTGCTACATGCACATTCACATGAATGGCAGTGCATGTCAAAACAGCACAAATGTGAAGTCGATCAAACCCACATATATACAATCAGTATAGCTTAAAGGGTTTTGACACCCTTCACATACGTTGTAACAATGCAGGATTCAGGGTGGGCTTCTTAGCCACACACAGGGATACGTTATCAAAAGAAAGCAGGGATAGTCTCGTTTACACACACATTGAACGCTTTTTTTTACTCAGGATATATTAGGTAACAGCCTTTTTTATTGTTTTAATTTTTGTTTTATGTGTATGGGGAATAAAGGCGAGGTGTAGAAAATAAATGAAAAAAGACATGGCAGGCCTACCAGCACAAACACTCAAAAGGGAGTAAGAGCAGGAAAGTGAAAAGGGTTATTTTTTTTCATTTCAGGTTTACTTGGGGTGACACATAGGGGGAAAGGGAAATACGGGCAGGAGAAAGAATAGGGGACAATTTGTTTTTTTAAACGAATTATGGGGGAAAGTAAGGGTAAAAAGAAAGGCCAACAAGTGGAGGACTTACATATACTCAGACATAGGGAAATAAAAAGGAAATGGCAAAAAGGAACGCCAAACTCCTCCAAAATCCATCAAAACTCCATTAAAATACAACCTTTGGTCATACGCTGCACACTCCCCTTACAGCATTAAAGAATATACCAAATTTAGTTGGTAGTGTTTGCGACTTTGATTGACCTGCAGAACACAACTCCACCCTTAAGGACCATCGGGAAGGGTTTGCTCGCTGTTATTGGACACAGGTGAGCCCTGCAAGTTCCTTAGGGTATGTTGGATCTAGAGTGCAAGATTTGGTTTGAGACAGGAGCATGGCTGGACAGATCTTTAGCCATTGATTTTCTGACAACTACGCCTGTGATCCATATACGGATTTGCCCTCATGACGGAATCCAGGTCAAAATTCATCTAAATATCCAAGCTGCCAAGGAAACATGTGGGTGCTGAGCATCGGAATTTGGGTTGGCCGCAAAACACTGAATAGAAGTAGAAGCTGGGGTTCTGGACCATGTTAAAAGAGGGGAAATTCTCCTTATCGACATTAGGTTTGAAATATACAACATCCATGTAGGGATTTCATTGTGCAGTTACTATTCGAGAGGATGTTACAAGAGAAGAAGATGAGGATTAGGGCTGCCACCCACCAGAAGAGAAGATCAGGGATTTGGGTCCACTCATCCACCTTGGTGCACTATATGGAGTTTCACCATACTGAGAAATGTAGATGTTTACCCTGATTTTGACAATGCAAATAAGAATGCTTTAAGTAATTCTGTTTCTCAGGTCACTCTGGATTTGGAGGGGAAAACGAAACAGGGATAATCCATTATGGAATAAAAAGGGATGTTGTAGAGATGTATGCCAAAGTTGATGGTGGATGGGAAGATGCAATATCAATGACATGTCCACAAACTTTTTCTGCATAATTATTTCCAGGTGGCCTACTCCCATTTGATAATAGGCAACGTGTCGATCAGAAAAAAACACATGACCACATGCTTTCATAATTCTTCTGGCCAGCAATGGAAAAACCAGTTGAAAGAATGCTAGAATTCATGTTCTGAATGCCAGATCGCCAGCTACATTTACATCCGTTGGGATACAATGCAACCCCTGTCTATCATAGACATCACTTTTACCTCTAGTATAGGGATGAATTTAATAAGCCCTCTGGAGCCCTTGTATGTAGGTAGAAAATACACGTTGGGTAAAGTGGACTATGACACCTGTTACTTAGAAGAGATCAGTTGCATATAAAGGATACAACATCGTTTCATCAACAGCCTTTTTCGATGTATTTTTTAATGAAAAATGTTCAATGAAAAAACTCAACGAAAAATACAGGGGGATAGGGAAGTGCATATAAGGGGTGGGGCAGTAGGAATAGAGAAAAACAATAGGGGATGGGGGTTTGGGGGGGATAAATCAAATTCGATCTGTTTTTATGTTAAAAAATATTCGTAAAAAAACCCATTGGAAAAAAGAACTGGTGATTAAAAGCCATATAAAGAAGACTTATGAGTGATATTAAGAATTCAATAAGTAGTAAAACCTATGTATTTCTATCTACTGGCCAAAAATAGGATGGCTTAGTTGAAAATTCAGCCAGACCATAAACTATCTACTGAGAAAAATGGTTGAAAAAGGTGGGATAAACTGAAATGAGTGTTGCCCTGGCCCTTTTCTCTGTATGGAAATCCTCCTCAGTATTCCACCAGCATCATTCCCTTTGGACTCATGTCGTTTACAGTGCACAATTTATAGAAGATGGGAGACTGGATTTAATTGGTCTGATATATAGTACACCAGCACCTCATCGATGCCCAGAAAAAGCAAAAGGGGATTTTTAACAAACTAGGCTGAGAAAATTCAATTTTCTGGGGGAGGGAATGGTTTTGCTGCCCATCACTGACAACTACCTCCTAGCCCGAATGCTTGGAACATATGTCAGAGATCCTGTGCAATCTAACATATAAAGTAAGCAGCACAATCATTTCAAAAACGATCTGGTGTAATAGATTAACTGGTTGAAGCCTTTGACACAAAACAGCAATACCACCCCCCTGGGCACCGCTCACATCTCACTGCCTGAGCCAGAAAGCACCTTCCCAGGAGGAGTTGAGAGATTTTTCTACCATTGCTACATTCTTCCTGTGAAGTCAGTTGTCTTTAAGCCTATTGGTATCCAAATCCCAATTACTAGAAAATACAGAAAGGGATAGAAAAAATGCAGCATCTAGAAGTATTTGAAGCCGCACACAACCTGTTAGTGTGTTGGCAGAGAAAAGTGATTGAAATCTTCTAGTTCAACAAATACTTGTCCAGGTAGATCAAATAATTGAACATATCAAATCCTCTACCATTACATTGGTCCTTTATCTGACAAAATAGTACTTGTAAGGATCTCGAGCCGTTGAAGAAAAGGAGAAGATCTCAGGATGTATGTTTTCATTACTGTGATCTCTTTCTGGTTGCATAAGGTCCTAACAACCTTTGCAAGGACTCATGGATTCTTTCCTCTCAGAAAATAAGGAATATTCGGGAACATAACTGGATAATATTGTCATACAATCAGTCATGCAAGAAGCAAACAAGCATCTTGAACTTAATCTGTCAACCCTTATGAAGGTCGACAGACTGACAGTAAACCCATTCAAATGCTGCTTTACCCAGACTAATGTGAAGTGCCTCAGACTTTCTTTCGCAAACAGTAGGGAAAGGCTTCAGGAATGTGCTTCGAAAACTAGCAATGGAGAAATGTTATTGCATGAATTATATAGGTTTGAACATCTATCAGTTATGCTAGCTGCAAGCTGCTCCCTAGGAATAGAAACTTCACAATTATCAAAATAGAGTGTTTGGTCATTAAAATGACAGCAACGTTCTATGTTACATTTGACTGCAAGGGCGTTTTGCATCATTACCAACATGTCCTTTTTGTTCAGTAGGCCCAAAACAAGGTTAGAATCCCCAGAATAATGAGGTGCTTCCTTAGTTCACAACTGGAGATATTCACAGTAGAATACCAGGAGGGGAAGTTGCAACCTAAGATACATTATGTAATTAGACTTTTCTCTTGCATTGCAGAAAATCCGGATGGGCAGACGGTATGTGACAAAAACACACTTCAGGAAATAACTGGCAAGCCTACACAGACTCTGGTGGCCGATGGTGCCTTCAAGGATTGTGATAAGATACCCTGCGGAGTGTCAGATTCATCGGAATAGGAACAGGGGCAGTGAGTTATACTATGGCAGAGAATTGCATGCTGAGAACACACTCACCGTCACAAGCACCTCACTAGCCAGAGATTGGCCCTTAATTTATATGTGTGGTGGCTAATTGTTTCCCACTCTCCACTATATCAATGCAGCTAGATGGGTGTGGCTGAGGATTTGACAGACAGACAGATGAGCACTGATACGGTGGTAGAGAGGTACTTACATATACTTCCACATACCCGGGTGGCCTGTGTCAAGCAGACACCCTCTCTATGCTCTCCATTACAAAAGGTTCTCACCAGTACAGTCAGAGGAACACCCTGGGGGCACAGGATGAGCACAGAGCGATGCAGCACAGAATCCAACGTGAAAGTCCAAGCATTAAGTCCTTAGTCCATGTATAGCATGCCAATGAGCTAGCCAATGAGGACAAGAGGGAAGGGATCAAACCACACCTGAAAAAGAAGAGGAATTAAAACCCCTGAAAGGAACACATGGCAATGTGCATTGAAAGTGAGGTGCAGTGCCTTAAAGGAGAGCATGAGAGATTTGGAATTGGCACATATTGGGCAATGATCCATAGAGGAGAGGTTGCACCTGGAGAGAATGAGAGAAGGAGAGCCCATAGCCTACTGATGACAGCCCCTCTGCTCAGAGAACAAGACCCGAGGAAGGATGTCCGTCTCTCTGCAAAGGGCTCTTTCTCAGACTTTTACAAAGGACAGGGATCGGCAAGGACAATGTGTTTCCAGTCTATGCAAGACTGTATTTGAGCAAATGACAGAAGTTAGAGACCAGAAGAAGAACATCCCGTTGACGGCTCCAGTCCAGGAGTGTGACCCCTGATTGGTCGCTGATAATAACTTCTGCCTGAATGACACTTTATCAAAGAGGAAAGAAATACATGCTTGTTGGCTAATGGTAATAACCTGTCAGGGTCCCTAAACCCACCCATCCCCTCAATTCCCAAACCACATCCATTGGTCTTTCATGCCCTTAGTGGATACAACTGCAACACCTGGTATGCTTCACACTTTATGGGCTTCCAGCCCTTGCTTCTCTTTGCTACTAGGCTGTACTAAGAGAAGATGGCCACTCTCGTGTCTCCATGGCTCTAGGACTGAGCATCACAGTTTTCTTCTCTAACCTGTTTCTGCAGCTGAAAAGTAGACCTCTAGTTCCCATTGAGGGCCATCTCCAAACTCCTAAGATTCTTTGGTTGGGTCTTCCTTCCCTCCCCAAAAGACTTTCTAGCAGTTTCTTCAATTCAAAACCAATAACCAGTACTTAACTCAAATGTCCTAACTAGAATGCTCAGGATGTTTTTTCTTCCGTAGTGCCTGACATTGTAATAATTTGAAAATTGGGCCATCTCGCTTTCCCTCCCGAGTATCTGTCAGACCTTAACATTTTCATTCAATAAAGAAAAGGTTCACATTATTGTCTTTGTAAGATTTCCCAAATTCACAGGCAACACCCTATCACTCACAGTCTCTGTAGTCTTTTAAAGTCCTCCAGCGTGTCTTCACTTTCTGGAAGGGTAGGAGCACGTCTTATGCTTTCTGCAGGTTGTGTAGATGTTGCAGGATCTGACCCTCAAGCCACAGATACAGCTGTAGTGTTTGTTCTCCTTTTAGACAGAGCCAATGGGGTTGTGGGTTTGTGGGACTAAATCTCCACAGAGTCACTTATAGGGGTCTTATTACTTCTATTGCCTTGTGTCCTAACTTCTCAGTGTTGTATCAACTTTCATCTCCTTATCTCGACCTGACCATCCTTGATGCAGTGCCACATGTGCGTTTCTCCTACCATAATAGTCGTGACCACTTCAGATAGAGGTCTTGCCCCCACCCACATCCTTCTTCTACATGTGCCCCATCATTTCTCCTAAAGTCACTACCTACCATCGAAACAGCACTTAGGGTTTCTCCTGCCAAATAATGTTGTCTTCTTCCAGTCGCCTCTAAATGCCTTCGTTTACCCACCACCTGCGGTCTCTCTTCTTCCACCTTTTGATCTCTTTTTCCAATCACCTCCTTACTCCTTGCACCTAACGTTATTTCATATTTTCCTTCTGCCACCCTATGTTGTCTCCCTACTACCACCTCCAGTGGCCTTCCTTCTACAACATTTTGAGGTCTCTCTCTTATTGCCTCTAATGTCTTTACATTACCACCTCCCGTGATCTCACTTCTACCACCTTTTCATTTTTTCCTCCTGACACCGCCTGTAATGTACCTGCAACCCCTTGTGCTCCCCATCCTGCCACCATTTGTTATTTTAATCCTGCACCTCCTATTCTCTCTTCTCCTCGGCTAGTATCTAGTCACATGTGCTCTCCACTGTTACATGTTCAACTCCTTCCACAGCCTCCTGCTTGAATTGTCAACCCACTCCAAAATCCTGCCCCAACCATCTCCTAATGCCAAATCTTCTCTTCCTGGGACATCCTTTTTTAAAAAAAATAAATATTTGAACCATATCCTTTGGGCTCTAGGGCCTACATTTGTGAATTCTTATTATTGAATTCATGTAATTGCTTGGGATGATATTTTTTCCTGGCTCAGGGGAAGCATGTGTTTCATCTTGTGATTAGGCAGTCGTGAGACTATGGCTGTAAGAAGGCAGTACAACAGCTTGGATTTTTTGTTTGTGCTAGTTGGCACATGTGCACATGAAACACTTGTGTATAGGCGCGTTATACATGCCATATTATATCATATCACAGATGCATGTGGATTGTATTGAAGTCACATTCACAGCGGAAACAGCAGTAATTGGTTTAATTGTTCGCAGATTGTAATGATATTGTGTTATGAGTATGCAGCCTACATCTAATTTCATTCATATTGGGGGATGTATTCTTCCAGGCCAGGCAGCAGTTCTCCTGATCAATACCTTAACGGATCAGTTGCAGTTTTATGCAACTTTTAACTCTTCTATGCTTAGTGATAGGGTATAAGTGAGAGGTGGTCACCCCTTGGTTACCCCACTACTGTATGTACTAAACACAAAATGCATTGCAGGATAACTATGTCAAATCTGACCTTAGTTATTAAGGACAGTTAGCCTGCAGATTCAGAACCTCAGCAGCATACTGCGCAATCTCATGGCATGCAATACGTATATGTATATAATGTGCACTGACTTCTTTCCAACAGGCAGCCAGATGGTGGACCCTGCCAGCATCGAATCCTGAGACATAGGACCCTTTTGCCCTCCATATCAACTTTCTATGCCATGGTACATATACCCTCCTGGTTGTTGCCAATGTACCTGCTCTATCCATGCCTGAGCACTTGCACATTTTATGAGGCTACTAACCTGAAGTATATTTCTAAGCTAGAGAATGTGTTCCTTTTTCCATATTTATTTTATAGTTCATTTATAATGTGCTTAATACCAGTGAGTGCTTTCTAAGCATAGGATCGGGATTCAAACCTGTGTGTCATCGCATTGTCTTGTTTCCAAGACAAACGTGTTGCCCCAGAGGTTCTGTATTAGAGACTGCATTCTGTATTCCTTCCTGTTGTTAAAAAGTGTCCCCTAGCTAAACTAGAACACAAGTACCTTTTCCTGGATTGCTGTTGTCCTTGAAATGCAGCATGTTCATTATTGTAATCCCAGCAAGGGTGAAAGGGATAAGGGGACTTCAAAGGAGTACCTATGCTCATTTGCTTCACTACTTGGGTGGCCAACAAGTTAGGCATTGTAAGCATGATCAAATGTAGGGATATTATCCCTTCATTTCTTTATTTTGGGATGGCAAATGTGTATTGGCCTTTGCCCACAAGATCCCTGAAAATGGTGAAAGGACAGCACACTATTTGTTTCTACTTTTTTCACAGCCCTACTAAGTGTTGCGTATTGAATACGCTTGTACACGCATGCGCGAGCAGCATCGAGGCTCGCACATGCGCAATGGTTATTAAAGGCGGTCACCCGGCAGTTCGTGCCAGGGACCGGAGCAGACGCACGTCTCCGCCGTACTCTCTGTGTGTGCCTGATTGCATGCCTGCACGGATGCGAGCGTGTGGCCCCCGCTAGCCCCCACGCCCACAACACTGGTGACGAGGGCGGACACAGAGATGTTCTCTGCTCCGATGGCGTCGGAGAAACAGAACGCTGCTCCGTGTGCACACGGACCCGCACGCACGGCCGGCGGCCATTTTCTTTTTCCATTTTCATACGCAGATTGCAGTGGTTGCGGCCGGTGAGGGTGCTCGTGCGCCAACTGCCATCTGCACTGCTCTGCAACAATTTTTGGAATCTCCACAGCCCAGCTGATGCAGGGCTGTGGCACAGAAAAGGAAGACCAAGGAGGGAGGACAGTGAGGAGCCCTTTCAAGGGGACACATCCACCCTGATCACCTCAACATCTGCTGCACACAGCTCACTGTGAGTACCGCTCATTGCCATGGGTGAAGAAGAGGAGGAGGGTGCTGTTGCCCCAATACCACGCAGAATGCACAGTACTCTAGCCCCATGCCCGAATTTGATACCACAGGCCCCCCATCCTAACTGGGACCGAAGTGGCTCATGTGGGTCAAAAAACTGGAAATGTTTTTCAGGGCCTCGGGGAAACAGATGAGGATGCGAAGATAGCCATCATGGTTTATTCTGCAGGGACAGAGGTCCAATGTATATATGACTCTCTCAACATCCCAGCAGTCACATATGACGCAGTCAAACAAGCACTCCGTGACCACTTCCTTCCTATGGCAAATATTGACTTTGACAGGTTTGTCATGTGCGCTGAAAAACAATTGGAAGAGGAATCATTGGACCAGTTTTGTGCTCGGCTGAGACACCTAGCGAGCTCCTTTAGGGGGGTAAACAAGGAAGAAATGGTTTGCAACCAGCTGCTGCAGGGTTGCAGCTCAGGGAAACTGAGGAGACAAGTCCTGAGGGAACCTGGACTGACTCTGCAGCAGATTTTGGACACGGGGAGAGCTTAAGAACTGGCAGAGGCAAGAGAGGCGAAGATGGACGCAGCCACACACTCCAGGAAGGAGGAAGAAGCATATGCAGTAGGACGCTCTGCCGCAGGGAGGGCGAGATGGGCACCAAGAAGAGGAGACGGCCCCACAACGCCAAGTGCTGTTCCGTCGTGCCCCTACTACGCATATGATTTGCCGCATGCGGGTGAATGCCCGGCAAAATCGAGAGTCTGTGGTCGGTGTGGCACATCGGGACACTATGCCAGGATGTGCAGGGCGGTGGCACCAGTAGCGGCTTCAAGAGGACCAGAGAGAAGCGGCAGGAGTGACACTAGGAGGGTGAGGGGTGTGTCTTCTGTCGAACAAGGAATGCAAGATCTCAACATCGCAGAAGAGGAAGAGGAAGATGAAGAGATCTTCTTCATTTCGAGCATTGCCAAGAGCCCTGGGAAAAGTCGACAACCACATGCACTGTCAATATTGGTGAGGTCCCCACTCCGGTCCTCATAGACACCGGGGCATCTGTCTGCGTACTAGCAACTGAACATTACAATGCGCTCCCAGGTCCGCCGGGACTGACAGAATCCACAGCACGAATTTACGCATTTGGAGGGGATACACCTCTTCCCATCAAAGGAGTGTTTGTAGCCCCAGTTTCTCACGGTCAGAGCAGAATAAAAGCAAGGTTTTTTGTCACCAACGTAAGCCCGCCCTCCCTCCTGAGCTGTGCTGCATCAGAAGCGCTGGACATTGTGCACTTCACTTTTGCGGTATATCGCACTGATCTGGACCGTCTGTTACAACGCTTTGAGATGATCTTCACAGGCATTGGAAAACTAAATGCCGACCCCATACGGTTGCACATCGATGGGTCAGTGAGACCAACAGCGCTTAAACATCGCCGCATCCCTTTCCATCTAAGGGCACAAGTGGAAAAGAGCTGCAGTCACTGGTGGACCGAGACATTATTGAAAGGATGGAGGGGCCCACCCCCTGGGTCTCTCCAATTGTGGTGGCCCCAAAGCCCAAACAGCCAGGAGCAGTAAGCATCTGCGTAGATATGAGGCTGCCCAATGTAGCAATCAAAAGAGAACGTCACCTCACGCCCACCCTTGATGACATTGTTGGGGAACTCCAGTGGGCGAACATTTTCTCGAAGCTAGACTTGAGATCAGGTTACCACCAGTTGGAACTCCACCCCGAGTCTAGATATATTACTACCTTTACGACTCACGAGTGGTTATACCAATACAGAAGACTCAGCTTCGGGATCTCGTCCGCAGTGGAGGTCTTCCAGAATGCCATCAGGGGGGCCCTGTCAGGACTCAAGGGGGTCATCAACATGTCGGATGACATTCTGGTTTTCGCCAGGTCGGAAACTAAACATCTGAAGTGCCTAGAGAACACCCTTGAGAGACTGCGCAGCGTTGGTTTGACCCTACACAAAGAGAAGTGTGAATTCTTGAAGGACAGGCTGGAGTTTTTTGGATTCATATTCCATGCTGGGGGCATCTCCCCAGATCCGGAGAAGGTGAAAGATATCAGAGAAGCATCCCCACCAGCGTCCCCAGTGGAAATAAGAAGCTTCCTGGGGATGGTCAACTATTGTGGCCGTTTTATCCGAGACTTAGCCTCTCTATCAGAACCCCTGAGGGCGCTCACCAGGAATGACGTAGCGTGGACATGGACAGAGAAAGAGCAAAGGGCGTTCACCGCCATCAAGAATGCCCTATCAGAGCAAGAAACCATGGCCTATTTCCACCCAGGCCACGAATCCGAGATCGTGGTCGACGCCAGCCCGGTGGGACTGGGAGCGGTCCTCATGCAGGCAGACCATCAGGGGACCATGCGACCCATCGCCTATGCCAGCAAAGCCCTGACCGATACGGAGAGGCGCTACTCCCAGATTGAGCGAGAGGCCTTGACCATTTTATGGGGGTGCAAACATTTCAGAATATACATTTTAGGGAAGCCAGTTGTTGTTGTGACTGATCACAAGACTCTCATTCCGATTTTGTCAGGAGCCTCGTCCAAACCATCTCCTCGCATAGAAAGATGGATGCTGGCACTCATGGAATATGGGGTCAAGCACACACAGAGAGTACGCCAGAGACGTGCGTCTGCTCCGGTCCCCGGCGCAAACTGCCGGGTGACCGCCTTTAATAACCATTGCGCATGCGCAAGCCTCGATGCTGCTCGCGCATGCGTATACAAGCGTATTCAATACGCAACATCCCTCCTTTTTCCCCAAAACGAATACACATTAACAAACATTGGAACCAACAGGGTCCTGCTCAAATTCTCACTATCAGTGTGCCACTAGTTACGAGGCAGGGCCCATAATAAAGTCTTGGAACCTCTGCGGCGGCTTGTGCCCCACCCGGCTCGGGTACCTGCGTGCCCCAACGTCGGGGGCCTCCGGTGTCCCAGGAGTCTCTGCCGGTCCATCGCTTTCCAGCGGCACTCCGGTGTTCTGATCGGGGCTTTCTCTGACGGCGTCCTCATGGTTCGCTGTTCCTATGCGCTTGAAGAACGAGACATTTCTGGTGATTGTCCCTCGTGCATTGGCGGCAGTGACCATAGAGCCTTTGACGTGTGTCACCCCCAATGGTTGTGTTTCATATGGCAGTGACAACTTCCCTTCTGGCCTCCTGTTGCGCACCAGCACGGTGTCACCTACGGCGATCTCTTTCTCTGGTAGTCCTCGCCGTACCGTCTCTCTCTCATTCTGGATGGCCCTCTCTGTTCGCACGTGGCTGTTGTCGATCTATCCTGGCTGTCTCCCTTCAGCTTCAGGTAGCAGTCCTCTTGGTATCCGTTTGAAAAGGGCTTCTGCAGGGGCAACCCCAGTTGACTGATGTGGGGTCGTACGATACTCTCTGAGGAAGTCGACCAGGTTGGGACGGAGGTCCTCTCCCCCATTCACCAATATGCGGAACACTTTGTTGAGCGTTCGCATGAAGCGCTCAACTTCGCCATTCGCTCTCGGCCACAGTGGGGTGACTTTTTGATGTTTTATTGCCCTTTCTTCACAATATTGAGCAAACCGCTGACCTTGAAACGGTGACCCATTGTCCGAGCATATCTCCAAGGGGAAACCATGTGTGGCGAATATTTTGTCCATTGCTAGGGTGGTGTGGTCGCTGGATGTGGATTCGACCAGCTCCACCTCCGGGTATCGTGACCACTGGTCGGTCACCGCCAGAAAGTATTGGCCTCGGCCCGTGGGCCCGAAATCCGCATGTACTGTCCCCCATGGTCGGTCGCTCCTTTCCATGGCCTGAATGGGCGGCCCCTTCTCTACAGGGCTTGCGGCCTGGCAGGGGATGCAGGCTCTCACGAATTTCTCAACCCTGGAATTCCTGGTAGGGTGACTGAGGGCTCCATGGATTTCCAGCAGAGGTCCCGAAGTAAGAGTGGCCCTGAAAATGTAGTAGGACATTCTTGCTGCTAAGTTAATTCTACAGGGTAAGGGAGAGTTAGAAGTGCTTGCTGATATGTGTATGCTGTCTACTATGGAAATGTGTCTAGAACAATTATCTGCAGTCCACGGATGATAACAGTTGAGGCAAGAGGAAGCCCACGAGATGTCAAGAAGCGTGATGGATGTCCGATACCCTGGACTGTGTGTGTAATCACAAGGTGTGCAAGACATCATATCCATGAGATTATAGACTACCGGCACTTGGCAAGGACAGGGTTTCGCCCATATTCAGGTCTACATCCTGACACTTCTTAATCGTGCCATTGCTCTTGAGTTCTAATGAAAACCCTCTACAACATCTAGTGTGTATCCAAAACCTCATCCTTGTGTACCTTACTAATAGACGTTTTGAACTACAATCTATTTGTCATGAGTGTTCCGTTGATCATACATCATCACTCAGTGAACTTAGGTATCCAATCGTCCATGAATGCCAGAGTTAGCTACTTTATTTTTTCACCCGTAACCCAGAAAAACCTCATGTTGTCTCTCCTGCTTTTGTCCTCCAACTCAATATTAGCCATGGCAAGATCAATAACTCTGTGCCGCGGACTCTGATTTCAAGGATTGATATCCAGCGTTCTACGTCAAAGATCCTCCCTCTCTGAAGACCACACACCTTGGGCCCGATTCATTGAATATCGGCCCGGTTCAAAGTGACTTTGCACTGCTGAAAAGTGACTTTGCACTGTCGACACAAACCCTGGTTCATGGAACTGTGCAAAGTGTATTATTGCCATGCAAAGTCCGGGCAAATTCATTTTGTACTGCAAAAATGACTATGTGCCGAATTTGCCCAGACTTTGCCCTGAAAAAATACACTTTGCACGGTTGCATGAATCAGGGTTTGTGTCGTCAGTGCAAAGTCACTTTTCAGCAGTGCAAATTTACTTTGAACCGGGCAAGTGTTCCATGAATCGGGCCCTTTGTCCTCTGAATCCTCAGCCCTTGATGGGAGATATATGCTAAAGAATCCCCATGTGGAGAAACCCGCAGTGATGCAGGAAGGTGGACAGGAAGAGACACTACCAGAAGACCTGAATGAAGTGCATTCCAATGACCTAATTACGTGTAACGGAAAGAATCGGCCCTTCTCAAATTTAGCAATCCTGCACTCGAAGAAGGAATTCCCATAATTTGCAGCGAAGCCATATGAGGAGAGGAATGCAGCCCAGAGCGCTATTAAAATAGTTTAAACTCCAATAGTGACATGCCACTATGACAAAGTATGAAGAAGCATCATTAAATCGTGGGTGCAATAACCTAGCATTGTCAATACCTTAAAAGCTCACAGGAAACACACACAGAGCTGGATTGTAAAGGCATAGAAGAAGATTCCAATTATAAACAACTTTGGGCCGGTCATTTTAATGAAAATCATAATGTAGGATTATAGGATTGCAGAAAAATATAGTAACAACCACATCGCCCTTGACACCTGATGCCCGCACTTACCCTAGCACTTGCCACTTGCTGGCCATTTACTTACTTATTGTTATCATCTTCCCATGTACAGCCCTTTCCCTGCCCTCTTCCCATGCACTTGCGCGATCTGAATGACACCTGGCCTAGTAGGATTGTTGTCCGTCCTCCATTTGTTCCACTCCCTTGCCTCGTCGCGCCTCGAAACACTTGTGTATAGGCGCGTTATAAATGCCATATCATATCATATCATCGTTGGCACAAAGACCCAATAAATTCAGCGGAGGGGAAAGAAATGGACACCCTCTAGGACTCATCATAAGAGGGAGTGATTGGAGTCCAGGCTGCCACAACTGGAAGGAGGGTGCCACACAAAGACCTCTTGGAAAATCAAAACAAGAGCATAACATCTGTCAGCAATGACATGAGAATGAAACAGGAGGACCAAAACCATCATATAACTGCTTCTGTGGTCTATTCCCGTATCACACATGATCCCTGGGGTTGAAACAATGAACATGAAGACTATGGGATGAGGGCTCACGAAGGAGCTCCAGCACTAGGTATAGGTTTCCTAGGCTGCTAGCCATGCACCACTTCAGGAGATTCTAATGTACCCTGTTTGATAGGTTCACACTGGGCCACCAGTTGAGGATAAATGAAACAAGAATGCATTTCATCCAGAGGACCCCAATCAGCTCTGTTTTTTGGCTTGGCACTTAACGGCACTTCCTTCGTTGAACCACAGTGGCTACTCCTTTGTTAATGCACACATTGACTATGCTGTGTCTTGTGTCCCTCCTCTGCTTAATGGACCCGGACCTTCACATACGTGCTAGGACTCTCTTAATCTGTTAATTTTGTTTTCTTTAGTGTCCCAATTTCAGCTATTATTTCTCTCTTCAGGACTTGAAATGTGGTTCCCTAGCCTAACTGCAAATGCCCCCGACCTTTGCCTCTTAGCTTCACACCACTCTCTCTTCCTCGTTCTTCTCCTCCTAGTGATGATCTGGAGTGCAGACCCCAGGGACTAGCTGCAAATGTCCTCAGACATTCCTTCTTTACTTCGCCCTGCTGCCTTGTCTTCTCCTCTTAGTCAGCATCTTTAATGTTACCTCTGGGCATAACTATGACACAACCCTGACCCCCTGACCTTTCCCCTACTGTCTCATCCTGCTCTTTCCCTCCCTCCAACTATTCAGGATCTGAAATACGGCCATTGGGCCTGGATGTGAATGGCCAGCAGCCTTTCCTTCTTCACCTAGATACTCCATCTCTCTTCTCCCTTTGGTCAGGGCCCACAACTTATAAGAGAATATCCCCTGACCTTTCTCTCTCTCCTACTGTCTCTTTGCTTCATGAACTTAGAAGCAATGATTGTATTGCAATGTAGAACCTTGTATAACAAATAAATACATTCAGAAATAAGTGAATAAATCAGGTGCAGGGGCTGCTGGGCCTTCATATTGTATTAGAGTTGGACAAAGGACACACCGAGTTGTTCTCCTCTGCCTCTCATGCATACTGACTTCTTGAGCCACTCTGCCACCTTCGTTATGGTGCATCACACCACCCGATAGTTTGCATGAATACACGTGCTATCAAGGCTTCACCTAATGACAAGTGGGTCACTCGAACTCTTTGTCATGGTGCACGTTGAGCTCCATGTCCACCCCTATTCTTTCGGGCCCTCGCCAGTCTCCCTTTGACAACATAATCGTCCCTATGCTTATCCGTGCTACTTTTTTGTTTTCTTGAATATTCGATATCATTGTGGGGGTTTTCACTCCATCAATTAATAAGCACATATGCAGTTTCTTCGTTGTCATCATGAAGATATGGGCTAATAGCAATAACAATCATATCACGTTTCAATATGGCTTTAAATCTGAATTTATTCCGTTTAAACACTCTTTAACACAATTGGTCCATTTGTAGACAGTATTATGGTTCATAAAGTTATTATACAATTCCATTTAGAACACTTCAACTTATTTTCTGAACAGAATGTGCGGGTACTAAAACACAAAACAGGCAGTACAGATTAAAAGGTAAGGACAAAAGCGATTAAATTCCATTTTAATTAATGTTTGAGGAGCACATTTGTTTGAACGTTTTTTTTGCTTATACTATTAATCCATGAACATTTTAGTTTATCACTTCAGTTTCTTAAGCTCCAGAGTAGGCTGTGGGTATTTTGATTAACAAGTAGGTGCTGTTTGTGTCTGGCTACAAGAATCGTTGTGAATATAAATATCTGCATATATTTACAAAGGAGTTAATTAGAGGAGCACTGCTAATGCATGCGCATGAGAGTGTGCCACAATAACTATGCATGGCCTGTCCTCAAAAGTCTTCAACAGAGACTTGGAGATCTTGGCAGCTCTTCCAGAGGACATATAGTGCTTTGCCTCGTTTCTTTAATCAGTGCACTTTTCAGCAGGATTGATTTAGTTGTATTCCCTGGCACCAAATCCAGACTAATCTTGCCACCTATCCATTGCATCTACTGCCACTATTCATCATTACCCAAAGTGAAAGGGAACCAAATGTCTTCAACCATGATGCGGGCATGCCAAATGCTTCTTAATGCACACTACCTCAAGGCCAATGTATGCATTATTATATTGCGTCCATTGATATCATTCTGCAGACTATGGATCAACCTGGGTTTAGTCGTTCATAAAAACCTGCTACTTCTGTTCCAACTTTCTATCGCATACTCAGTGCAAAACTGCACACAAATTGCTATTTGTGCCGAGAACCATCTCCCACCACTAAGGTCATTCGATACTATCTCATGCACTGCCCATCCTCCTCCATGTATAATTTTATTTTGTTTTGCACTCCTTCCTTGTGTACCTGGAAAGATGGCATAGGAGATTGACAGCGATGAACTTGATAATGTCATACAGCAAGAGTAAGGTTATCCAGCAGTTAGTGGAGGAATAGGAGGCTGGAGCTGTTGTGCTCTAGCACTTGAAGCATCTCTTGTGCTTGATGGGATTACCAATACAAATCTCGAACCAAATAACCGGAAAGATTCAAAGAATATGGCAAAGTACTATTTTATTCTCAATTTAATATGGCAGGGCAAAACTGGCAGACATCGGACTGATGCTTGCACACACACAAACTTCATTCCACAGAGGTCGTATACCCTAATATGGTTCATCTATGATGTCATCCTATGTGGCAAACTGTAAAACCTATGAACAGGAGGAATTGGTTAGGGGAACATATCTACTTATATAATACATATGGATTAGTACACCATTGGTTATCTATTATCTGTAAGACAACCTCAAACTACCTCTAAATACATATCGTACTGATTATAGCAGATCAAATGGCAGTGGATTGGTCTATGCAACATTCTATAGCAGGTTGCCCATAGACCCACAGATTGGTTGGCATCACCACCCAACCATGAACTTTCGGCTCGGCAAGCAGCACACAAGCCAAACCGAAACACAGGTGCTTGGGTCACATCAGGTTACTCCCCACTTTCCCAATTAGTCCATCATCTCTCATCAGCCCAGCCATGAGCCAAAGATTCCCATCTCTAGTTGACCCTGTAGCCTGATCTCTGTTCTGGGACTTTCACGGGAGTGTGAGCACATCACTATCTTCATCCAAAAACGTAATGAATAGCCTGTGTTTTTGCCTCCAGAATCATGTGTGAAGAGACCACGAATTTGTCCATTTCGACCTCTTATTTATTGCTATTTGATTCAATTATAATGGGTGTTATTGCTCCTCTAGGCCTCTAAAGACGTGCTCACTCCATCTTGTATAGACTTTATACACTTTTAATGGTCCAATACTTGGCTCTTGTGAATTTGTTCTTCTTCCTTAATCTGAGAGAAATATGTTTCATGTCGTCTGCCTCCCTTTGTGCTTTGCAGCTATTCCTTGAAAATAGCATCCTTTATCCCAGGCCAACAGAGACTCGTCTTCGAGTGCTCACAATGCTGTTTTCAGGCATCTCTTGACTCTGCACCCCTGGTCTGTCTCTGATTTAGCGGAATTGAATCTTTAGTCAAGCTGAAGTCCACTGTCCTATCATGGCCGTACTTGCCACATTAGATTCTCATCTATTGCAACCTTCTGTATGTCTCATCTACCTTGTGTCATTGCGTATTTACACTTATTGATCAGCAGGTTACTTAATCTTATTTGTATATGATCACTTTATCCTTTTGTATATGTTTCTCTTGTTGCTTCAGTTAAATCGTCACTCTTAAGTATTTTCATATAGTTTTCGTATGTCTTTGTACATTTTCTTCATGACATCAATCTGCCCTCATCAGATTTCACTCAGCACTACATGATGTCCAATGGTGCGTGTTGACATCCTTCCGCACGATATCCTTCCATTTTCTCACTGCGAGGATACATTTGATATGGTTGCCTGAGTGCATATCGTCTCTGGTACACTCGATGCAGTATAGGCATAACACATGGAGTCCTATATAGAGCTCTTCTCCTACTGTTCCAGTATGGCGGAAGTGAGGGGGCGGGAGTTTGGGAAAGTGCATCCAACTGCTCCTCTACATTCCCCCCTCTGGTCAAGTCCTCAACCACATTCTCCTGTTCAATCTCCTTCATCTTCTCGTCATGCTGTTGTTTCTTTGGAATCCAGATCTTTCTCACCCCCCTCACATGACGTGCATTCTTTATATGGTAATCCACACCTCAGGTCACGAAACAGCATTCTCCTGATGGTGGACAGAATATCCAAAGTCCTACACATTTTCTATGAGCCTTGAAGTAGCAGAACCACATTCCTGGAGGTGCAAGCATGCTTCTATTTATATTCTCATGGGTACTTTCTTTATTTTACATCTGCCCACCGGTTCCTGCATCTATATCAATCATTATCTTCATCCCAATAGCTTTCTTGGCTGTCTTATGGCACTGTCCCAAGATGATCCTTATAGGCAGAATCCTAATAATACCAACACAACTATTGCTCCGAGTATTTTCAAAGCATTCTCTAGCCACGTTGAAATCCATGACAATAGAAATGAGAACCAGTGATCTGCTGTCTCATCAAGTTAATCTTCCATCTTTGTATGCAGGGTTGTCACCATAGTTATTGCTTCTGTCAGGGTCCCATTTTCTCCATCATGGGATGGTCTGAATGTACAGCAAGAAGGCCCAACCTTTGCACACACGTGTCCTTTCATTGCTGTAGTTAAGTCCAGGACATACCTTTTCAGGAGAAACATCAGTCTGATGGCTCTCAATTCTTCTCTGATTGCATTTAATCCTTTGATTTTTGCATTGATCGTCTGTAGCAGCTTCCATCTGTTAATCTGCAGCCACTTGGCGTGTACTGCAGTCTGGAGTCCTGGCATGAATAGGATGTCATTATCATGGCTGTCTTGCTGAAAAATTAATACGCATCTGGAAAAATTCACCCTCATAAGGCGGCAGAGGTTGAGAGACCTCTTCCGCCTCTGATGTTCATTCATCTTTGGAAATCCATCAATGTTGAGATCACTTTGGGGATTCAGTAATGCTGGAACGTGTATCATTACAATAGAGCATATTCCTCCCCACCGGAAAAATGCTTCCTATGCTTGCAAAAAGGAATACAATGCATTTGGATATTTGCCAGCATCAGTAAGGTGGACTCCATCTCTGCAAAAAATGTTCGTGCTACGAAACGTAGTTCTTTCATTGTGGATGGAGAACATGCCAACATCTCTCAAAAAGACGCAAACAGCTTTGCTGACATTGCACCTCGGTTTCTCCATTTGTGGACCAAATGAGGAAGAACGCAGCCACATCTGTCTGTGGGAAATATGAAAAGAAAATGACTCTGGAGTTTGGGAACATGTCCATGACTTGCCCAAGTGCCTCCTTCATCGTAAACTGCTGAGAAATTACATTAACATGTCCTAAACTGTTCCCTCCACAATTAATAATAATAATGTCTGGATGATCAAGTGTCACCAAAGTGGCACAAAGAGGACCCAAATTCAGCCACTTCATTCCATGCACTCCATACCAGTGGACATCCACATGATGGAATCCAAGATGTGCAGCCACTCCACAGTGTTCTGCATGCACTTCCAACCAATGTATCCAGGAGTCCCCGAAAATCCATTCACTCTGCCTCCTGAATGACACAGCCATAACCATAGCCATCTGCACTCCTCTCTGCAAACAGACATTCTGCCACAGTCTCTCCTTACACACCACACCCAGGAAACCTTATTGACCAATCCCCTGGTCTCCACAGTCCCATATCCATGCCTGCCAGCCTCAAAATCCCTGTATGTGGCACGTGCAATCCTCAAACTACCACGGTGTCCACTGACATATAGTGCTTTGCGCAGGGGTGGGGGAACACATTTCATCCAGGTTAGGGGTTTCCTCTTTACTGATGGCTCTGAAAAGAGCCTTTTTTTAGATGCTACTGAAGAAATACCTTTTATTTTCTATTGTTTTCCCTTGTTTTCTTCCTTAATGCCTTTCATTAACTTCTGCAAAGCATCCCTTAGATTTCCAACAAAAAAAACATTTCGAAGGAAGGACAAAGAAATGCCATCTCCAGTAAAGTAGTGCACACTAAGGGACTCAATGTTCTCATTGGAGAAAACAAACATCTCAGCACTTCCCAAAACCACATCCATGCCGCTAATAACAAGGCACCTTGCACAATTTTGCTTTGGATTGAAGACATTGGGATCATTCCATAGTGCTCTTGGTTATTTGAGAAGAAAAAAAACACCTTTGCATTAGGGAAAAGCACCATTAGCGCTTCCACACACTTAAATACAGGAACCAAACTTGGGGCACTGATGTAGCCCAAACGCTCTCCTCCACAGTGCACCACCAAAACATCAGGATGACCAAAAGTAGCCATGTTTCTACAAACAGCAAGCAGTGGCTGCAAATTTGCGGCCAGACACACTGCACCATAAAGCCTTCACACCTGGAAAACCAGGATCTGCAGAAAAACCTCTTGCCTTTGCATACCTCTCCAGATCACATACAAAGGAATCTCCCACTATCCATACAGTAAATCCAGCCATCTTCACTACTCAACCAACACAGCAATGAAACAAAGTATTGCCATCCTTTCCTGTTAAGCATACCCTGAACACCTGATTGGATAATCCCCATAGTACACTCCCATTTCCATGCCAATCATACTAACAAGCCCCGGATACAATACGTGCGATCTGCAGACTACCGCATTGTCTGCAGATATCGTAAGACAGGGGCAGCCCTTCTTCCCTTTCCACTTACACTTTACACCACTATCTCATTGGCTACTGGTAAACAGTCACACAACCATCCACCAATCACATCCAATACCTCTACATCGAACTCTATTATCTCTGTTCAACACACCAGATTTACTGTTAAACACTTAGAGTACAGGTCTCCTGTGATTGCAAAGCACCTCCAGCAAAAAGTACTGTAGAATTATCCAATATTTCTGCTTCCAGATTCATCCACATCTCCATCAATCAACACAAACTATAGGTATGAATATTTTTTGTACAGTACATTTGTAACTCTTTTATAAGTGCCTGTGAACAGGGTACCTGCCTCTTACTCTCCATAACCTACTCAAAAAGCATACTGTCATTTGTCCAATCGCCTATCATCATGTGGCAGTTACAATGCTATGTGCTTTGACAGTTTACATTTACCCATATCACCCATTGTAATGTTCAAACTGTTATTCTCTTCTTTCCTTCTGTCATTTGTACAACCTCTTCCCCCACTAACACACCTCCTATAGAATTCCTAAAATGCACACAGAAAAGGAAAACTGAATGTATCTTACCAAAGCATACCTAGTACATAGATTGCATGCATGTCAACAGGGTGCCTGCCACTTACCTTGCACAGTTCACAGAATGCACCCTTGCTTAAAAAGCAAAAGAATGTATGTGTGCATTGAGAACAATACCATCTATAAATGTGGATAAATAAATCAAACAACTGAAATGACTGCTCCACTCATGTTGCAAGGATATATCTGCAGAGAAGTTAATGGAATTGCACACACGAAAACATTTTCCTTTCCAATCTGTACATTTTCTCAAACCTTTTTCTCACCCTACTTCAACTTGCACTAATCCATTTCCAAACGAAATAGTCCAAAAGCAACACACACACTTGCTAAAGTGCACCTCATACAGCACACTTATAAATAAACCACTGACTCCCTTACCAAAACCCTTACCCATTCATATACAAAGCTATCCAATTTCACACACACACTAACTCTTCCTGCCATGACATTTTCCAACAATTTTAAATAATGTATTCTCTAAATGCAATCTCTATTCCATTAACAAACATATGTTCTTACTTCCTACTTTCACAGTTGAAGTGAACACCTCTCTTCTGAAAGCCAGGGGAAAACACAACCAAGAAGAAACCTGCTCTCAACATCCAACAAAGTAAGTGCAATAAAATCGTAGTGTTCTGCCTCTTAATCAGACACTGCAGTGTTCTTGTATTGTAGGATACACAATTTCATCAACCCAACAGTATTTGCTTGATTCTTACTTATTGCACCTCAACAGGTGCCCAGTTCCTATTGTCATCTGACTGCCATTATAATAACACAGAGATAACAATGCAGCCTTGCCAACCTAAAGTAATAACCCATTACACAATCACACACCTTTATGTGTATGCCTACCATCATATTCAAACACTCATGCACAGTGCACACAGATACATAGCACAACCTGCACACCCGCACTTTCGTTTTTTCTCCAACAGATACTACAACATGCCTACCAAAAAGAAACTCCATAGAAAACAACGCAGAAATAGAGCAGATCAACCTAAAAGCATACAAAACAGCCATACCCGTCTAGCAGAATATGCACATACAGTTCAAATAAACCAGCTAATGCAGTCACTAAGGAAAATGGAAGCACCTAACAGGAAACAAGCTTTAACTCCTTTTTCAAAATGTAAAAATAAAAAGGAATGTACTAAAAAGATTGCAACTACCACTACTGCTAACATAGCATGTACAAATGGTAACGTAGCCATAAGTAAGCATTCCAAAAAATGTATTTTACAAAAAAGTTTCCAACACAGAATTCTTCAGAACTTTATAAATAGAAGGGAAAAATCACGCTCAACCCTTAAAACTTGCTGCAGAAAACTGATCCTGAAAGCTCCTGTAAACAGTGCAATGCTCCTCAAAAGGAAATTCTTTATATACATTTTAAACAGAATAAAACCACTAACAAAATTAATTAGTAAACTACAACCAGTACTTTGCAACAAATGCAATATCAGCATAGATACCTTTAGCAACATCTGTACAGGTGAGTGGAGTCACACACCCAGCAAAGAGCCATATTTCAATGAAGAATCATACAAACAAGAGCAAACAAACCAAATTGCCATACATAGCAGTGGGCCGGGTGTGAAAAGTTAGACAATAGCAGAACGGAAGAAGAAACACTGCTTTCACAAATATCCTCATAAAATGTAGAATCAACTCTCCATTCCATTGAACCAATACGTCCCATCTACAAATGGCCATGCACATCAATGTGTAACGTACGGTAAAACTCTATCAAATCTTTGCAGCAGTTCCTCAATCACTATGTGAAATCCAATGACAAAAGAAAATTGAAAATACTACAAACTAAGGATTCTTGTTCAGTGTGTGCACACAGGTCTATGAGGACTTCAATGGACTGCATTCCAGGACCTGCTTGCAAAAGCACCTATAACTCCACAATGAGAGTCAATTATGGACACACCCCAGATGGGAATGAGACCAAGACCAAGTGCGGGTGAAGTTAAAAAGTTTTATCCAGTCCAATATAGGGCAAGCAGAGAACTCTGCAAACTCCGAGAGTGCTCTGCCAAACATCAGTAAAACATTCACATTTATTACAGAATTGCATCATCAATGAAAGCTATAGGGGGCACATAAGTCATGGGGATTGTGTGGCGAAGACTAGATGCTATGTAATATGTAGGTCCGGCGCTCCGGGATTGGCGGAGTCCCACGTGGTGCCAATGCGGGGTGCATGGGTCAGCTGGGCTCTTCGGGGTGGAGCACCAGGTCAAGAGCTGTTCAAGTTGATACGTCTTGGCTGCACTAAAATGTTGCCCTTGTGGCCGCATATTCACATTCATTGTTAATCTTCTGCTGCAAATTGTCTTTTAAATCCTACAAGTTGTTAATCTAACATCAGAAGAGAAATAGCACATAACTCTAGGTGCTCTTAATTCATCATCATAAAAAACATTATTCAAAAAGGGGCAGCTTCATGAGTCCATGTGCCTTATCAGAGCGCATATGTCAGGATACCTTTATCATTCTGCTTTATTAGATTTAGTAGTAGTATCTTTATAGTATGTTAGTACAAGAGTGAATAAACTGCCACCACGGTCAGTCGAGGTTGGGATGAACTAGAATACTATCGGTCAGGGGGCACATGGCTGGTACATTAAAAGGCAGTGGGACGTGGGGGCTTGCTGCCCATAATTCTTTCAACCAAAGCATGGAGGTACAAAGTGGGGTATGGTGGCATCGTGTGTCAGGGGGCTTGGGGAAGGCAAATACCTTGTGCGGGTTCAGCTGGAAGGCGAGGAGGTATATCTGTATTACTACAACAACAGTAAAACAAAGGACCTTCAATTGCTAGCCCAGCCTGAGGAGGGAGGGGGTGGGGGCTGAGTATGCGGCTCTGCAGGGGAAGGGAGAGATGGCCCTGTGGCTTCTCGCGTCTCTGTGGTATAACGTTGCATGCATATCATTATAAATGAGAGACAAGATTATGCTGGTTACATGTACATCAAGGATCGTGTGAGCTTATGAACATTGTATGTATTACACGTTTCCGTTTATCCTGTGTACCATTTTACAAAATAGATGTTATCAACAACAGTCATGTTAACATCACATCATTCATAGGGCTAACGTTTCACATCCAGGTGCGGGACACACAAGAGAAGCTTGTATTAAAAAATGAGGTACAAATAGGTTGACGTATGTATTGGCCTAGGAAAGAGTCTACAACATTCTGCTTATAATCGGATTTGTGTAACATAATGCGCAAATATTAAAAAAATGCTTCAAAAGACACTCTATTAATATGGTTGGCACACATTACCCTAAAAACCTGTACATATTGCAACCCTTAATTGTCTACCTATAAACTTATATATTTTTAGTAAATCATACAATACATAGGGATATCACACATTGCTTTTAAATATTGTGCAGCATCAATAATCCTTGATTAGTAATTGCAGTTTCGAATATATATATATTTTATAACTTCACGTGTGGGTGATCTGGGATGGGAGAGGGCCATCTTATTTCAATATGAACAATCAATCTCATGGACCTGAGGATAATTTATCGTCCTTACAGATGGCTCAGCCGCATGAGTGAAACTGGGTGGCACACGGGCTTAGCATACATGCCTGGCACTTCAAACGGGGAACAGATTGGGGGTTATTCACAACATATATTATGGATGCAGGGGTCTGCGAGAGGACAGGAGAAGTTTTATAGAGGCAGCTTTGTTTTTCTCAGACCCAAGCTTTGGCCCGGTCATCGTCAGGTCAATGATGTACTGTGGAAGTTGAAAGATACAGTGTTTGTAATGTAGATTGTTCATGCCTTGTCCCCGATGAGAACAGGCCTTCAGCTGAGCCGCCATGGGGAGGAGCGTGAGGGAAGTGCTGGCTCGCTGTGCACGGTCGGGTGGGTAGAGCTGCGGCCCTGCAGGCTACTTGTGCCACTGAGGCCTAGATTATTATGTTCAAAATGGAGTCTGGGCTTATCACAAAATGGAATCTGTATCATGCTACGGGATGTTATGTTATGTTATGTGCGTGCTTATTACGCGCCGGTAGCCCGCAGGCATCAAGGCGTGGGAAACCAAGAAGATCAGAAACACGAAACACCTCATTAAGACAGATAGAAAACCTAGGGAAACGAAGCTCTAATGCTCATTGAAACAATGAGGTTTTTAGCGATTTCCTAAAACTCTGGTAATTAGCTTCAAGCCGTAGTGCCATCAGCAACTTGTTCCAGAGGTCTACTGCTTTCGCCGGGAAAGATTTGCCTTGCCTAAGTGCGGATTTAGCCCCAGGTCTGTTCAGCGTGCCCCTGTCGGCTGATCTTAAACATCTTCCAGGAGCATAGAAAGAGAAATGTTTTTTGAAGTAGCTAGGGGCCTCTCCATATAGGCATCTGTGAATTATAGTCATAGCCTTGAACCTGACTCTCTCCTTCACTCTTAGCCAGTGTAGTGCTCTTCTCCCTGTTGACACGTGTTCTCTATTATTTATGTTTTTAACTATGCGAACTGTGTCGTTTTGTATGACTTGGCACTTTTGAATCTCCCTTTTTGTGGCTCCTAGCAGGAGAGCGTTGCCATAGTCAAGTCGCGACAGGATGATGGCCCTAGCGATTGTCGCAGCATTGACTTCATTAATGAAGGGTCTTATTGCTCTCATAAGTCGTAGATAGTAGGTGTTGTTTTTCTGCAGGTATCTTACCTGTACCTTTGCGCCCATTGAGGCCTCTACCATCATCCCGAGAGTTTTAACATGTGGCAACACCGGGATGTTAGCGTCCTTGATGGTAAAGGACTTATATTCATTCCCTAGTTTGCATCTGGCCTGTCGCGTGCCGAAAATCAGCAGCTCTGTTTTGGTATTATTTAAACACATTCAATGATGTTGCATCCAGTGGTCTATGATGTTATAAACCTCTGAGATTTTAGCACTATCAGTGGTGTAATCACCAGTGAGTTCAAAGATGAGCTGCGTATCATCAGCGTAATTAGTAAAGAAAACGCCAATGTGTTCCAGGAGTTCACAGAGGCTTCTCAGATATAGATTAAACAAGAGAGGTGACAGGCTAGCTCCCTGCGGGACTCGGTAATGGATGGGAGCGGCCTTGGAAAAATTATCACCCCAATGTATTCTAGCACTCCGATCTTTGAGAAAGGATGATAACCAAGCCAAAGCCTTAGGGGAACAACCAACAATGTTGGCCAGTGCCTCCTGAAGGAGCTGGTGATCCACCAAATCAAAGGCTGCGCTTAGATCGAGAAGCATGAGAACCCCTGTTTTGCCTTTATCTCTCAGGCCCAACATATGCGACTGGAGGTTCAGCATAGCAGATTCAGTGCTATGGGCGGCCCAAAAACTGATTGTTGATTGTGCAACAGCTTCAGGTCTTCCACATGTTTTTGCAGTTGGTTTGTGGCAAGTTTATCTAACACCTTCAAAATAAAGTTCGAGTTAGTGATGGGCCGTAAGTTCCCAGGATCTTTGGGGTCCAATCCTGCTTTTTTAACTAGTGGGGTAATAGTTACCTCCTTGATGTCCTTAGGCACCACCCCTTTACCGAGAGATGCATTTACTATCTTTGTTAAAACCGGTAGGAAGAGTTCTTTGTGCTCCAAAATAATTTTGGTAGGCAGAGTATTCTCTGCACACGATGTCGGTTTCATCTTGGCTAGGACCTTACATAAATCGTCCTCTGATATGGGTAGGAACTTAAAACTCCCATTTGCTTCCGCATTAGTAGCTGCGGCTTGGGTGACAGGTCTGTCACTATCGGTTCTGGCTGTAATAATATTGTTTCTAGCCTTTTGGATCTTATTAGCAAAAGCTTCTTGCACCTTATCACAATCTTCTCTGGTAGGTGTATGTGGTGGTGTTAACACCCTGGGTTTTTCCATCCCCTTAAGTATGTCAAAAATGTTACTATTGGTGTCGGATGCTGCTTCAATTTCTTTATTGTAATAGCTTTTTTTTGCCTCCTTAATCCCCTTCCTATAACAGTGATCAGCCCTTTTCCAATTTTCTTTATTAGTTTGGTTGGGATTTTGCCTCCATATCCTTTCTTTAGTTCGTTTCTCCTGTTTAAGATTATTAAGCTCTCCGTTGTACCATGTACGGTGGTTGTTGTTTTCCCTCACCAATCTCTGTTTCAGAGGAGCATATTCCTCCACCAGAGCTTGCATATGGGTATTATACTTCTTAAGCATGCTCTCACAGTCCTCCTTTTCCAGAAAGGACTCAGCAACCTTCTGTAGGCGTGGTTTTAATATTTCAGGGCCTATATTTTTAAAATTTCTGCTCCAAACTTTAATGTGGGGATTTTTGATTCGTGCGGGAGGTGTGTTTAGTTCTATTTCAGAGTGACCAAATGATGATCCGACCATATACACGGTTCGGTAACAACGTTATGGCACTTCACGTTATTGGTAAAAATCTAACTGATTCCCTTGGGGGGTGATTGGTTCTTTATTTACTACCAGGAAGCCCAGATTCTTTATGGACTTCTCCATCTGTATTGCTTCCTTATCTTCGATGTTCCCTCTCCATCTGTTCATATCTCCTACCAGCAGTGTGGAGGTGTTGGTCGAGATAAGCTTAGCAGCTTGAGAAGTGACTTTGTTTTCAAAATCGGAGATTAAAGAAGGTGGTCTATAGAGGGTAATGATATTAAGACTATCGTTCGGTGAAAATGTAAATTTTAGTTGGATTGCCTCACAGCCCGAGCATACAAAATCAGCCTTGTATAGCTTCAAAGTGTCTCTGGCAATGATGGCAACTCCTCCGCCTACACCATTTTCTCTGTTTTTGTTATATATTATGTAACCCTCTGGCACCGCATTTTCACACACTGGACCGATAGGATCTTTCAGCCAGGTTTCCGTTACACAAAGTAAATCAAGGTCCTCCTCTTTGATGAGGTCATGAACATTATGGGCATGTTTATTTAGGGATCAGATGTTGAGCAGTCCCACTTGCAACTTTGCTATGTTGCCAATATTGTCTGGTTTCGGCGCTCCTGCTCTCTCTCTGTGTGTTATGGGGAGGTTCTTCGTCTGAAATTGGTTCCTGCTGACTGCCGCCTTACCATTTTGGTCTCTATGGGTCTCTGCCATGTGTTCCTACTTTTCTATCTCTCCCCACCTGTACCTATGAGGCTGGAGGATTAAACCCCCGTTCCTATGTCCCACCAAAAGGTTGTAATATGCGAAAGGCAGAAGAATCACACTGAAACAGGCAAAGGTGGGACTTACGATTTAGGCACCCCGTGCACCTCCTTGCACAGACTGGAACAGACTGAGCCTGCCCATGCGCGCCGGCGCGTTCGCGTCAGGTTTGAAGGGAAATTGGGGTTAGGAACTACAATCCTGCTGGGGATTGTAGTTCTTTACTTCAAACAACATACAGAAGTAGCGTTCGTGCAAAGCAGCGTGCTTGTGACCCGAAGGAAGTCACTGCAGGCTTCTCCCCCACTAATTACAAATAAAGCACAACAATTCTAGCACTTTCAAAGCTTGTTACTATAAATGCACACACAATTTGCAAACTGAAACTACGCAGGTTAAAAGCAACAATACTAATCTGAAAACAATTCTAAGTTTAAAACAAGGATAAAACGTATTTTTAAATTTAAGGTTGAGCTGTGCAGCCCCAATGCGTTGACCCGCAGCCATCCCGCATCCCGGGGCCAGGTGCATAGATAGCTGCCCGCAAATCATAGGCCTGTAGGCGGAGGGGGGGCCCTAGAGACCTTGCCGTCCATGCAGTCCCATCTACAAATGGCCATGCACATCAATGTGTAACGTACGCCAAAGCTCTATCAAATCTTTGCAGAAGTTCCTCAATCACTATGTGAAAGCCAACGACAAAGAAAAATGAAAATACTAGAAGCTATGGACTCATGTTCTTGCACAAACCCACAGGACTATGAGGACATTCATTGGCCTGCATTCCTAGACCTGTTTGCAAAAGCACCTTCCACCATATCAAAATGTTAGCAACACACCATTCTACTGTAAGAAATCTCGTTCACAAACTGTACTATGCAAAAAGTCCTGCTTTAGCACTGGAGCATTTAAATGGCATTCTCCTACACGGTACAGCCAAACAACTGCTCAAACAAATAGACCACGTCCAAAGCAAATATTGTGGAACTCAAGAGCACTTGCAAAATCCAGTAACTTCAGAAAACTGTAGCCACAACCTTGCAGATGTCAACTTTATATTACACTCATACAAAAAAGAAATAGCCAAGTTCAAAAGCACATTTGCTGAACTACAAAACCAAGTATGTGTGTGTTGTTGCAGAACGTTTTATACAAAGAGCACACAAACTATATATATAATGTACAACATAAAAGACAATGAGGAATCCCAATGGTTCCAAGTAGCTTTCTACCTTATAGCAGAAAACACATATGAAATTACTAACCTCTCAATACTGTGCATATACTGCACTGCAATACTTCACAATAACCAAATGCCTTGACGTGCTATCAGTAATAATTTGGAACTATCCCCACTGCCAAAACCAATCCAACAGCTTAATTTGTATGAGACCATTAAAATCCAAACATTACACCCATTTCAAGCAATAATACGACTACAACCAAAAACTGCAAATTTGCCTCCAACTGAATTACTGAAAGGCATTTGTGGCAAAGTAGTTTATTTACCATTAGAAGACAACAATGAATACTACAAAGAAATAAACATTGAACAAAACCTGAGAGAAACAACCCAAATAATTGAGGATTCTTCAAAAACTGGCCAATCTGAGATCCTACTGGAGCCTCCAATATTTTAGACCACTATAAAATTCACTGGGCCTCATTCCGAGGCTGGCGCTATCCATGGAGTAAATAGCACCATGGTAAGCAACCATGGAGCTATTTACTCCATGGAAATCCGGCATGGTGAATGGAGTAATTACCGGTCCATTCCAAGGTTGGAGGGACCGGTAATTCCCCATTCACCATACCGGTTCCCCATCCCCATTCCTGCCCCCATAGGGCTCAATGGGAATGGGGAAGGAGTAAATTACGGCACCGTAAATTACGGTGCCGTAATTTACTCCAAGGTCCCTTTGCGGGTTGGATTTTTAACGCCTGCTAAAAGCAGGCGTTAAATGCCAACCCGCAAAAGGGAGCTCGGAATATGGTGGTAAGTGTTAACGGTCACCGTTGCCATTAACGGTGACCGTTAACCCTTACCGCCAGCCTCGGAATGAGGCCCACTGACTGCACTCCAAAGGAACCATAGACGATGCACTGGAAACATCTCAAATGCGGCAAGCCAAAGGGTCGTCAATCAGTATTTGGGAAAAAAGTGTAGAAGCAAGAGCCTTTCCTCTACTTTTTCCGACTGGAAAAGGTGGAAGGTATGATGAAAGATGCCCACAAATAACAGCATCAGCATACAGCTCTTTACGAATGTATTCTGAAGACCCTAGGTTCAGACAAAACGTGGAATAGATATTCCACCTCTTTTTAAAAGTGAACTGGCAACTCTATGTTATGGAGTTGCACACAGATTAAAAACAGGTTCCAATTTTCAAAACATGTCTGCTACCCATCTATTTCAAAAGGTGCAAGAGAAAGACGAAGTGTTACAGTCAAGTAATAAAAATCTCTTGGCACACATATGTGGTACGAAAGAATACTGGTTCCGACGGCACGCAGATGTATAGTGTATACTACGCTGTCATGGCCACTAATCAAGGGCCATCACTTTCATCCTCCAAAGGGTCCAATGAACCCCGTCCTTGCACCTTGGACGCCAGGCTCATAAGTAAGTGTGCACTGCACACTTTGTGTCCAAAGCATGTGCGCCCAGGCCGGGCGTGGCCATTGGAAAGCAGTGGAAGGCACATGCAGAAGTCTATCGGAGTGGTGAGTTGGGGCCACAAGGCGGAGCTAAAGGGGAGTGGCTGGGGGCAGGCTATTTAAGCCAGCCCCACCTGCATGCAGAGGCTTCGTATTAGTCTGCTGTGTGTAGCGTAATGCTTACCGCCATCTGAAGCTCTTACCTGTTTCCAGCTCAGCACGCCTCTCATCAGGTCCTGGACATCATCTTCAGCGCGCACCTTCCTGATTCTAGCTTCCATCTTCAGTGCGCATCTTACCTGAATCCAGCCATACCATCGCTCATAGCGCAGCTACTTTAACTCTACCTCTGCGACGTGCATCTTCCCTGAATCAGCCACACCATCACTCGAAGTGCAGCTATCTTCAACTCAGCATCTACAGCACGCATCTTACCTGCCTCTGCAAATTCATTGCCTGCAGCTTGTCTCATCCTCACCTGTCTGAGCGCACCTACGCGGGAGTCTTCTTCTTGTCCAGCATCCTCATGGATCTTCCATCTATCAGCTTCTGACAGGTTCTCCGATCGCCGTTCTCCATCATCCAACGCCAGGCTATCCCTGCAAGAGAAAAGGAATGCACAAGGTTAGAAACTGCATAAACATTTGGCCGTGCAATACCTAAGCCTTGCGTACCACCTTGAAACCCTACTTACCTTCTAGTGGGGCCGCTCATTCCCCTTCTGGCACCGTGTGGACTCGCTTCCAACACCACGACGCAGCGTGGCCATCTTCACACCTATTGGGAAAAGGAAAGACATTATAAGAATTACAGACAAGAATCATTGGAAAAGACATTGCAAAAGCACACGACAATAATCATTGTTAACACTTACCTCCAAAGTGGATTGGTTGCAGACATTCTGGGCCATCACGTATATGGACCAGTGAACCAACTAGGTCTATCTACAACACCCCTGCTGAAGAGAAGCAGGATGGAGAGTTCATCTTTACAAAACAACAGGTGAGTGTTTAGGGAAAATGAATGCTCCTCTCATTCTCGCACAAGGGGTTCGAGGAGGATCACAATTCAGCCACAGCATTTTCACTGCCTCTTACCTTCTCCCAAGGGTATTGCCAGTGACCAGAGCAGTGCACACTACAGCAGCTGGGGGTAAACCGGGATACAGGGGAGCCAAGTCCAGGGAGGGCTCCAACCATGCCCCAACATCCCTGCAGAGATCAGGTGAGCGTAACAGAATGCAAAGCCTCTCCGAACCTCTGCCTGGGTGTTATGGAAACCTCAGAGACTGACCAGTTGGCCAAATTACTGGGAGAACTACGGGCTGAAGTACATGCCTCCAGACAAGAGACCAATCCCTTAAGAAGGGATCTTATTGTTGCCCGAGAACGAACTGACGATCTGGCAAGGCAGATGCTGCCACAGTCATCCCTACCAGTTCAAGTGGTACTCCCGGGGGCTGTACCTTCGGCCCCACCCGAATGGTTCACCGGTGATCCCTTCACTTTTTGTACCGCCCTCGGCCCTTACCTAATGATAGTGCCAGAGGTGCCTTTGTACTTTCATATTTGGGAGGCAGAGCAGCAGATTGGTCCATACCATTAGTAAACCAGAATGATCCCGTAGTTCACAATTTTGGGGAATTTCAACGGGAATTGGAAAAGTTGTTTGCTAGACACACCCAAGGACAAGCCCTAGATAACAAACTCTTGTCCCTCAGACAGGGAAGCCATGATCTGCTGACGTATATTGCCACCTTTAATCGCCTCATTGCACAAACCAACTGGCCCAAAGAAAAGAGAACCACATTGTTCTATCGAGGATTGCGTGGGGACTTAAAGGATGTACTCGCCCAAGTGGTCAACCCTCCCGAGTGTTGTGCAGAATACATTAATCTGATGGTACACTGGACCATAGGTTACAAGACCAAAAGATGGAGCCCACAAGAACTGAAGAGAGGTCAGTTTATATGAGACCCAGGGACAACCATGTGAAAACTCATGAGCCAACCGAACCCACGCAGATTGGAGGATTACGGACCCCTATATCCAAAGCTGAAAGAGAAGAAATGAGGCAACAACAGCTTTGTTTATATTGCAGCAAGGTAGGACATTTTCTTCAGGATTCCCCAATAAAACCTTCCAAGAAAATAGTAGGTGCAACGGACAACAGCAACAATGAAAAAGATCAGACCCTGCAAAAAACTCCAACATCTGACAAGCGTAGGGGTCCACTTGTCGAGCGAAATAAAGAAAATTGTTCAGACCTCACACCTGGTCTTTCTGGTACTCGTAGTCCACCACCAGCAACCATCAAAGGTACATGCTTTGGAAGCGTATATTGACAGTGGAGCGGTGGGAAACAATATCGATCAGAATCTGGCCGCACAAATAGGGCTTCCTCACCAGCTGAAACTACAATCGGAAAACGTCACCGCAGTGGATGGCTCTAAGTTGTCATCCAGCCCAGTAACACAACATACCGACAAAATTATGCTGATGGGTCAGGACGGTCATTGGGAAGACATTTCTTTCAATCTTATTGGGGCACCCCAGTTCCAGATGATCCTAGGAATGCCGTGGCTAGAAACCCATAACCCCAGGATTGACTAGCGAACACGAGTGCTGACCTTTCCTCAAGAATGCGCCAAAAGATGGTACCTCAAGAGCATGAAGAGTCCAAAAGTCAAGGATTACTCCATCCTAGGGCTCTGTACTACTACATCCTAGTATCTGGACTATCAGGATGAGACGCGACACCTCAGCAGCGCTGCACGACCCGATCCCTGGACGGTGAGCACGCGGTCCGAGTCGGCATCTTGACGAGGGTCCATATATCGAGGCGGGCAGATTTGCCGTAATCACCAACCACCAGGAGATCTTTGTTAGAGAACTTTGTAATCCGATCGGACCTCCTTAGGATTTGATTGGGTGAGTCGTGACCCGATTCTTAAGTATCCTGATAATTTGTTTTGGCGCATTGCACTCGCGGGTTCAACTATTGACCAGGTAACACCAGTATTCTGATATGCCTGGGAAATTGTCTGCCTGCTTCCGGGCATTATTCCGCAAGGACAGACAATCTTTGGAATTTGGCCGTCTGGCACCAATGGAGGGGTCACCGGCGTGTACTATGTACTGTAAGCACGGCATTGGTAGTATAGTATTTAATGATATTTGACACAGACAAACTAGACATGCTTCTAAACTTCAGTGGCCAATCAATTGTAGTTTTGAAATCCCTCGTATTGAATACTTAGAATCTATATTATTGAAGAAAAAGACTAGACCTGCAGCATTTGATGTATTACAGAATTGGAAGAAAGAAGCTACGCAGCAATTTAAGAGTAGAGGAAAGCATGCGCGCCGTCATATGACGAACGCCGAAAAAGCGTTGTTGTATGACCAGAATAAACAGTCTGAGTCAGTTACGAATATGGATAGGGATTTTTCACTTGGGATCCAGAAAATGTATCCTTCTAAAGACTTTCATGTTTCTGATGAGCTTATCGACAAACTTCTAAATGAACGAAGGTCTGGTGCCACTGCACCACCTCTGTATGTTCCACTTCCTGCTGCTTTGCCTCTCCTTGCTGTTATTCCTCCTCCCATAGTTCCTCCTACTCCTCCTGTTGTTCTTCCTGCTGTTCCTCTTCCTCCAGTCATTGTTCCTCCTCTTGTCGTTGCTCCTCCACCCGTTCCTCCACCTTTGCCTGCTGTAGCAGTAATAGCACCTGTTTCCGGATGTTCAAAACTTGCCTACTCTCCCTGTTCCAAGTGGTTCCACACCGCTTGTAGTAGATCGGGGAGCGGGATCGAGGGTTGTAACTCGTAATACTGTGTCTTCAGAGAAAAAGCATGAGTTAACTGCGTGGGCTAAGCATTACATGGAGAAGGTTGAACAAGCTAATGTTTTTGCCACACTTTCTAATATAGACAATCTTCCTGAGAAAAACGTTTTTATTGAAGGATTAGGAATTCATTTATGTGTAATGTGGAACAGGCTAAATAATATAGATCTCCCACAAGGGTTGAGGGATCTGAATACTTTAGCGTTCTCTAGAGATACTGTGGAGAAGGTGCTAGAGCATGTTGAGTGGATTCTTGAGTATAGAAGGGAGCTGGAAAGATTACGAAATGAAGATGAAGTTGGTGATAGTTTGGATGTTATGTTCGTACAGAAACGGTTCTTTCCTTGTCGAAAATCGATAAATGAAGAAACACAAATTTGTACGAAAGATGCGATTAGATGGATCTCAGACACGTCGCTAACTCCCATTGAAGTATACGACACGTATAGTCAGTATACACCAGAAATGCAGAGGAAAGTGATACAGGTAATGGTAGAGTACCTACAGGATGAGTGTGTAAAAAGAAAGATGTGTTGTCCCGCAGATTTATTGAGTATTTATGAGAGGGCTTTTTTTTCGTTTGACACTTCTTCGGCTGCTTTAGCACTCGATTTGGCTCTGTTGCTTAGTAAGCGTTTGGAGTTGCCTACTTCTCAGTTGCCTATGAGAGAGGTCCCTCTGACATTTTTCCCAAAAGTCGAGGTTCCAGGGGATGCCGGAGCGGGAGCACAGGCCTATGATATTCCTGCAGATTATGTGTCACAGTTTATTCATGTCCCATTCTCGAGACAGGAAGTGAACACCATTAAACAATCTATTCCCAACATTAGGAAGAATCCGACAGGGTTCTACAAAGAAATAGAGTCTGTCTTGCAATCATCCGTATTCACTCTAAGTGATATTGATTTGTTATTTCCTGTACTCCTGCCTGTTGATTTGTGGAAACAGATTAGAACTATAGATGATGTACCAGGGTTGGGAGATACATGGACTACCATGGTTAGGCTCGATGGAGAAAGGCCAGCTGGCGAAAGACCGCCTCAGGTAATACTAACTTTGCCTGACAGAATAGTTACGAAATTGAAAACTATAATTCCTGAAAAGAGAATTATTTGGGACAAGCTTACTGCCTGTGTCCAAGGGAAGTCTGAGGGTGCTACCGAGTTCTTTAATCGGTTCGAACAGGTATTTTCAGATTTCAGTGGACAAGACTTAGGCACAGCGTCTGGGAAAAGATTATTCGTGGACAAATTTGTGCGTGGATTGCTGCCTGACATCCAGTCGCAAATGATGTCCTCCGAGAGCACTTGGCAAGCGAAGTCTCAGTCAGAAGTATTGCACATGGCTCAGTACTATGAGAATCGTGTCAATAATGAAAAGGAAAGAGTCGAAAAGAGAAAAGGTGACTTAAAAACAAAAGTATTATTGCAGCAAATTGTTAGAGGCCCTAGAGGGGGTAGTATGCAATTTAGAGGTCAGTATGTTCCACAGGGAAATACACCATTGGGTCCTGTAAACATAAACCAGTGTGCTTATTGTAAACAAGAGGGTCATTGGCGTGCACAATGCCCGATCCTCCAGCAGAGGTCAAATAACACATTTGGGAATATGGGTAGATGATCCAGAGGTCGCCCAGGTGTAGGGGGTCCTGGTACTGGTCAGTTTTCACAGAATTCACAGCAATCTTTTTCACAGGACAATCAGGCACCGAGTGTGGATAATAGAAACATTTTTGATAATCCTTCTGCTGCTTACCTCTCTAAAGAGCTTCCTTTTGACGACATTCTGTTTCGTTAGGATTGGCCGAAGCAGGGTTTGGAACCAACGCCTATTCCCATTAATCAGAAAGGTCCCTACGTTGAGATGTTAGTGGGAAATAGGAAACATCTATTCTTGATAGATACAGGGGCACAGAAGTGTTCCATTGATCATTCACGGGTTCCAAACATTCCACTGTCAGGGCACACCAATGTTTCTGTACGGTTTTCTGGAACACCAGTTGTCTGTCCTGTTTCTTTGCCGGTACCTATCTCTTTGGGTCCCTTTACGGACCATTGTCCATTGCTTTTGACTACGAATTGTGGAGAGAATTTGTTGGGGTGGAAACTGTTGAAGGAATTAAATGCGTAATTTATTGTTCTTCTGATGGAGTGCGTTTGGCGATTTCACCACAGCAACTTTGCCGCCGGAATTTAATGATGTTCCGGAGTGTTTGTGGGCTATTGATGATAATGATGTCGGTGTCTTGCAAATTGAACCTGTTAAGATTATCTTGAAACATGGAGTAAGTCTGCCACGTATTCTGCAGTATAAGATTTCGGTTGATGGTGAGCAAGCTTTGAAATGCATCGTCTCAGATTTTGTGCATCGAGGAGTGATTGAGGAAATTGCAGGTAGCTTGTGCAATAGTCCGATTTGGCCCGTGTACAAAAAAGGCGATAATGCATGTCCTTTTCGTTTCATAATTGATCTATGTGTCATCAATAAGATCCTGTATTCCTATACACAAAGACAGTAGATACCTGTTCACGTTCACCTTAGGAGGACGTTCGTTTACCTTTACCCGTGCACCGCAAGGTTACACGGAAAGTCCTAGCATCTATAGTAGGGCTTTGGAAGAGCAGCTCGATACCCTTAAGTTGCCCTCTACTTGTACACTGTGTCAGGATCCGTCCATGGAAACTGTGGAGCTCATGGCGTTTCTAACGTATACTTCGTTCTAGTCCTCACCCAACATGGCGTCGCTGGACTATAAGATACAACCACGCCCCCCTTTCCGGCGTGTTGTATCTGTTTTTCCTTCAGAACCTTCAACACTGCGAGCTACGGATCGTCCTTCCTCAGTTCCTCTCAGAGTTTTTCGGCTTAGCCTTTTGGCTTTTCATCCCTCGTTTTCAGTCAGCCCTTCATTGATTGTATTCTAACCCTTTTCTCCTGGGTTCCGTTTTCAGCCCTCTTTCGTTACTTTCTGTCTCTCTGTTTTGTTTGCTCGTTCTGTTTTTCTCCTCGCACTAACTCGGTGTGGTATTTTTCTATTTTTCCTTCTCGGACCGCGGCACTGTTCCCCTTTCATTTCACAGCGCCGCGGCTCTCTCGTTTGGTTCGCGGTCGCGGAGCTGTTTTGTCTTGACACCCGCGATCACGACTGGGGAGCATTCACTCTCTCGGTTTTGCTAGAGCTCTCGGTAAGTGGGAACTGTTTCTTTATATTTCCCTCTCCAGACTATCAAGGCTCAAGCTTCCGCATCAACACCGGAAGTTGCTCAAAAAGGACTCAAATATATCTACGCTCATTGACTATCCATCTCCAGGAAGAAATACATCTTACCAGGGTTTTTTGTGCCATTTCGGCTTTTTCCCTGCCATTGGAGGTTTGGCTCCTCGGGGTTCCCCTTGGGCAGGCGTCACTTCCCTGCCAAGGTGGCCTCTGAGGGAGCCAGGCCTTACTTACACGATAAAAAGAAGAAGACATCCCAAAGACAGTTGCCGGTTGACGATAAGAAAACTAAGAGAAGAACCACCACAGAAACCAAGGACAATTCCCCAGAAGGTTCAGGTGAGGAGGAGGTTGGGAAAAGAGGGTACTTACCTGGTGAGTCTGACAGAATACAACACCCAAGAAAACCCATGGCATCCTTGGAACAGTATCAGGAGTTGGTGGTGGCAATGCAGAACCTTACGGTTGAAGTACAGGCACTGAAGGCAGAGAATGTAGCCTTAAGACAGCAGGTTGTCCTGCTAAGAGAAGACCTTGTCTGTTAACTCCCACTCCTCTTTCCCAACCTTCCCGAGAAAACCACGGAGGGGATGAACCCATGCAAATCGGAACAACCAGGGGTCCTCTAACTTCTGAAGAACGAAGAAGACGTCGTGAAGCAGGACTATGTATGTACTGTGGTTCTTCTAAGCATCTACTCCGCAACTGTCCAGAAGTACCACCTCGGCGAAAGGAAAACTCCAACCCCCGAACCTATGCAAGGGAGGTGTCGGGGGAACCAGCTACAACCCTTGCTTTGTTACAAGACCAGTAACAGGAGGCGAAGACAATAGACTCATGGTATTCAAGGTCCAACTCTGGATAACAAGTCCTGAACCTATCGAAGTGTTGGCCATGCTGGACTGCGGGGCCGCAGGGAATTTTATCGACATAGACTGGGCCAGGAAGAACAAGGTGCCCGAGCACCTCAAGAATAGACCCATTCCAGTGGAAGGAGTGGACGGTACTCCTTTGTCCTCAGGGCCCATAGTAAAGGAGTCCGTTCCCTTACGGATGAAGATGGAACAACATACTGAAGACATGGTATTCGATATGATTAAGGCGGCGCACTTTCCATTGGTCATCGGAATTCCCTGGCTTAGGAGACACAACCCTTCAATTGACTGGTACACGAACAAGGTGTGTTTTGACTCGGATTACTGTCAAGTACATTGCATGGAGGTACCTAACCTCCAGATCGGAGTAGAAGTGTTAAATAATCCGATAAAGAAGACGGTATCTTCTATCCCACTCCAGTACCAGGAATACGCTAAAGTCTTCAAGGATGTATTGCCAAGAGATCTTCCTCCCCACAGGTCGGAAGATTGCGCCATCAACATCGTTCCGTCTTCTCAAGTTCCGTTTGGTCGGATGTACCCTTTGTCTTTGCCAGAAAAGAAGGCTTTAAGAGATTACCTAGACGCTCACCTCCAGAATGGACTGATCCAAGAATCCAGGTCATCTTGCGGAGCTTCATTGTTCTTTATACCAAAAAAGGACTCAGCAGAACTTAGACCCTGCATAGATTACCGGGGGCTAAATCAGGTAACAGTCAGAGACCGCTACCCCATGCCCTTGATAAGGGACGTTCTGGAAGCAGTTCAGGGAGCACAGTTCTATACCAAGTTGGACCTCAGAGGAGCTTATCATCTTTTGAGGATCCGCAAGGGCGATGAGTGGAAGACTGCATTTCGGACACCTTTTGGCCTCTTTGAATATAAGGTTATGCCGTTTGGGCTTGTGAACGCTCCCGCCGTATTCCAGCGGTTCATAGACAGGATATTTGCAGACTTACTGTTTGTGGCAGTAGTGGTTTATTTGGATGATATTTTGGTGTACTCACGCAGCCTTCCAGAACACAGGAAACAGGTCAAGGAAGTATTATCCCGATTACAGGCCAACCAACTACTAGTCAAGTCCGAGAAGTGTACTTTTGAAGCCAGGACAGTATCTTATCTAGGCTTTATTCTTTCTGCGGCAGGTGTACAAATGGACTCAAGCAAGATACGAGCCATCCAAGACTGGAAAGAACCCCAAAACGTCAAGGAGATACAGAGATTCCTAGGGTTGGCGAACTTTTATAGACAATTCATTCCAAATTTTTCCCAGCTAGTACAACCCATCACTAAGTTGCTCAAGAAGGGCGTCAAGTTTTCATTTGATCATGACCAGAGGGAGGCGTTCAAGTGTCTAAAGGAACATTTCTCTACTGCACCCATTCTAGTCCAGCCTGATCAGAACCGACCTTTTGTCCTTGAGACCGATGCCTCAGCTGGAGCAGTAGGAGCAGTACTATTACAAGAGACTGAGGACGGTCTGGAACATCCTGTTGCCTACTATTCTAAGACGTTGTCTAGCAGTGAGCAGAACTACTCAGTTCTTGAAAAGGAACTATTGGCCATGAAACTGGCATGTCAGGAATGGCGCCATCTACTACAAGGGGCTAACCATAAGTTCCTTATTCGAACGGATCACAGGAATTTAAAGGTGCTCCAACAAATGGAATGCACTAATTCCCGCCATGCCCGCTGGGCATATTTCTTTTTACAGTTCGATTTTTGTCTGACCTACATACCTGGTACTGAAAATCACGTTGCGGATGCACTATCCCGGAGCCAAGGTGAAGAACCCACCAAGGCCCAGAGTCATGAATTACTACTCTCTAAGGCACTGGGAATATCCACCGTGATCCCTTTCCTGCATGAACTTATGGAACAGTACAAAGAGGAAAAGGCACTACCCCGATCAGTCATTCAAGACCAGAACGGTTTGTACTACCTAGGGAAGGCGCTGTATATTCCTTCTAAGACCCTACAGAGCCAGATACTTAAGTGGTGCCATGACACTCAGTTGTCGGGTCATCCTGGCATACGTAAGACACGAGATCTCATAAGTCGACAATTTTGGTGGCCCGCTCTCCGCAAGGATGTAGATAGATACGTCTCTTCGTGTCCAGTATGTGCCAGTAGCAAAAATCCTACAGGGAGACCGATTGGCTTGCTACAACAGCCGAAAGTCCCAGGAAGGGCCTGGGAACATATCTCCACTGACTTTATCGTGGAGCTACCACTCTCAAAGGGAATGAATACCATTATGGTAACTATCGATTCCTTTAGTAAACTGGCACATTTTTCAGCCTTACCTCATCTACCTTCGGCTCCAGAGATGGCGGCAGTATTCCTGAGGGACATAGTCAGACTACATGGTCTACCTAGGACTATAGTCTCAGACAGAGGATCCCAATACACCTCTAGATTCTGGACCACCTTATGCCAACAACTAGGCATCGACAGAGCATTGTCATCGGGTTACCATCCGCAGAGCAATGGTCAAACCGAGAGGCTAAACTCCACCCTGGAACAGTACCTTCGATGTTTTTGCTCTGATAAACAAGGAGAATGGGTATCCTTTCTACCTCAGGCGGAATTCGCCTATAATAATGCTCTTCATACATCCATCCAAATGAGCCCATTTCTCTGTACTTATGGGTACCATCCAAACCCCTTACCATGGTTAGATATGCCTTCCACCAAAACACCTGCTATAGATAGCCTTTTGGTGGAACTCCTAGAGGTTCAGAAGACTGCAAAGAGGGCACTGGAATCCAGCAAACAGATGCACAAGAAGTGGGCTGACAGGAGGAGAAGTAGTAATCCGGCCTGGAAGCCCAACCAGCTAGTCTGGTTGTCCACAAAGTTTTTGCCAAGATGGGTCCATGCTGGCAAATTTGCTCCACGATATATAGGACCTTTCCCAATTCTTTCACAGATAAACCCGGTTGCTTACAGACTTAAACTACCGGACAGACTCCAAAGGGTGCATCCAGTCTTCCATACATCTCTGCTCAAAGAATATCAGACGGACCCGTATGCACGAAGGCTGCCAAACAAGAGCCCTTTACACCCACCTGCTCAAAAGGAGTATGAAGTAGCGTACCTGGTGGACTCACGATATCATAAGGGAAGACTTCAATATCTGGTACACTGGAAGGGTTACCCTCCGGAAGAGAGAACGTGGGAACCTAGAGGCCATCTCCATGCCCCTATGCTCATTCAACGTTTCCATCGCCTCCACCCCGGAAAACCCGGAGGGCCCCCGAAGAGAAAGGGGTATACTGTCAGGATCCGTCCATGGAAACTGTGGAGCTCATGGCGTTTCTAACGTATACTTCGTTCTAGTCCTCACCCAACATGGCGTCGCTGGACTATAAGATACAACCACGCCCCCTTTTCCGGCGTGTTGTATCTGTTTTTCCTTCAGAACCTTCAACACTGCGAGCTACGGATCGCCCTTCCTCAGTTCCTCTCAGAGTTTTTCGGCTTAGCCTTTTGGCTTTTCATCCCTCGTTTTCAGTCAGCCCTTCATTGATTGTATTCTAACCCTTTTCTCCTGGGTTCCGTTTTCAGCCCTCTTTCGTTACTTTCTGTCTCTCTGTTTTGTTTGCTCGTTCTGTTTTTCTCCTCGCACTAACTCGGTGTGGTATTTTTCTATTTTTCCTTCTCGGACCGCGGCACTGTTCCCCTTTCATTTCACAGCGCCGCGGCTCTCTCGTTTGGTTCGCGGTCGCGGAGCTGTTTTGTCTTGACACCCGCGATCACGACTGGGGAGCATTCACTCTCTCGGTTTTGCTAGAGCTCTCGGTAAGTGGGAACTGTTTCTTTATATTTCCCTCTCCAGACTATCAAGGCTCAAGCTTCCGCATCAACACCGGAAGTTGCTCAAAAAGGACTCAAATATATCTACGCTCATTGACTATCCATCTCCAGGAAGAAATACATCTTACCAGGGTTTTTTGTGCCATTTCGGCTTTTTCCCTGCCATTGGAGGTTTGGCTCCTCGGGGTTCCCCTTGGGCAGGCGTCACTTCCCTGCCAAGGTGGCCTCTGAGGGAGCCAGGCCTTACTTACACGATAAAAAGAAGAAGACATCCCAAAGACAGTTGCCGGTTGACGATAAGAAAACTAAGAGAAGAACCACCACAGAAACCAAGGACAATTCCCCAGAAGGTTCAGGTGAGGAGGAGGTTGGGAAAAGAGGGTACTTACCTGGTGAGTCTGACACACTGCTTCAATATGTTGACGACTTGCTTTTAGCTGCTGACTCAGAGAGCGCTTGTAAGGTGGGCCCTGTGTTGTTGCTTATTCACTTGGCTAAACATGGACATAAAGCTTTGCTTAAAAAATGTCAATACTGTTGTCAGGAGGTCACCTATTTAGGCTATCTCCTGTCAAAGGAGGGAAGAAGGTTCACGCCTGAACGGATAAAACTCATTTCTAGCATGTCTGTCCCAAATACGCAGAAAGAAGTTAGAGCCTTGATAGGAATGGCTTCTTACTGTAGGCAGTGGATACCCAATTTCTCACTAGTGATTAAACCAATGTTTGCTTTGACGAAGAAGGGCAGTTCTTCGCCATTGGAACTTGGAACACCAGCAAGCATTTGATTTGCTCAAGACTGCATTGTGCTCGGCACCAGTTTTGGGCACACCAAACTATGAAAAGGCCTTTGTGTTGTATGTGCATGAATGTGATGGATGTGCTTTGGCTGTATTAACACAGGAACATGGAGGGAAGAATAGGCCGTTCAGCTACTTTTCTACCGCCCTTGATCCTGTAGCATGCGCTTTGCCAAGATGTTTGCGAGCTGTCGCTGGTGCTACATCCATAAAACAGAGTGAGGGAATGGTCCTAGGCCATCCTTTAACCCTGATGGTACCTCACTCTGTAGATGTTCTATGGAACAGAACACAAACGCAACACCTCACCTCTGCACGATTAACGAGATATGAATTGATCTTCTTCGCACCGCACATCAAAATTCAGAGGTGTTGTGCTCTTAATCCGGCTGAACTTTTACCTTTCCCGCAAGGTACTGCTTGCAGTGACAAAGAGTCACATGACTGCCTTTACACCACAGAGCAAGAGACCAAAGGCAGAATCGATCTAAGAGACATTCCTTTGAACAATCCACAAGGGGAGATGTTTTGCGATGGCTCCTGCTTCAAACTCCCAGATGGTACATCCACAGCTGCTTATGCAATCACCACATTGAGCAAGGTTGTGGAAACCAAGAGAATCACGCATAACTCTGCGCAGGGTGCAGAGATTATAGCATTGACCCGAGCTTGTGAACTTTCCAAAGGGCTTACAGTAAACATATATACTGACAGTCAGTATGCCTTTGGTGTGTTTCACAACTTCGGTAGACTTTGGGCAGAAAGAGGTTTCTTGGCTTCACATGGTACAAAAAATCCAACATGGCTCCTTGATGGTACGGTTACTCTCAGCGCTTGCACTCCCTACTCAGCTAGCTATCATAAAATGCACAGCACATCAGAAGATTGTAGATAATGTAGCAAAGGGAACGCTTTTGCTGACCAGATAGCCAAACAGACTGCCACTGATCTCTCTTCAGAAATGTATACTTCAAGGGAAGCCACAAATGTCTGTACTTTGGATGAGGGTATTGACTCCGTAAGCGATATCCAAGCCGATGCCACATTAGAAGAAGCTAAGAAATGGGCTGAGGGTTTGGGGAAACTGGATGATAATGGGTGTTGGGTGGACAAAGTTGAAGGAAAGTGGTTACTGCTTGACGCATATATTATGATGATAGTTGTTATGGCTCATGGTCCCACCCATATATGTGTGCTTGAAAAATCACTAAAAATGTTGCAAAATGTGTGGGTAAATGAGAAAATCCCTAAAGTAGCAGAACACTTCGTTCAGGGGTGCATGATTTGTTTGCAGCATAATGTGGGATAGGGCACATCAACTCATAGGGGTAGTTTCGGTCCACCTTCTCTCCCCTTCGAGGTTATTCATTTTGATTTTATTGAAATGGAGCGTTGCCACAATTTCAAGTATGCATTAGTCGTCATCTGTGCTTTTAGCAAATGGGTTGAAGCTTTTCCCGTCAAAGATGCCACAGCTATGACCACGGCAAAGACTATGTTGAAGGAATATTTTCCAAGATTTGGGTTGCCGAGAATCATCTGGTCGGACAATGGTCCACACTTTATCGCTGCTGTAATTTTGCAGATATGCGCGGGATTACAGATCGATAAACGGTTCCATTCGGCTAGACATGCTCAGAGTGCTGGACTAGTAGAAAGACACAACAGCATCATCAAGAATAAGCTCGCTAAAATGTGTGCCGGCACCAAACTAAAATGGCCGGACGCCTTACCTATCGTGTTGTTATCTCTGAGAACAACACCTCAAACTAAGACTGGGCTCTCTCCCTTTGAGGTGGTTATGGGTAGGCCAGCTAATATTTGGAATGTTCTCTGACTATTATGGCCAGTTAACTAAAAACTTGTATTTGATTTATCACCAGGTGCGTGAGGCTTTACCTGTACGGTACGAGGGCCCCGGTCACATCATACGACCGGGAGATTGGATCCTCATGAAATTGTTTGAGAGATCTTCTTGCCTCATACCACGTTGGTGGGGCCCCTTCCAAGTTATGCTGGTCACACAGACTGCAGTGCGGGAAGCAGGCCGGAAGCATTGGATACACGCGTCGCACACCAAGAGGATTCAACACCCAGTGCCACACGATACAGAAGATGCAGAACCCCTCACCAATGTTGTAACCAACGATCACGAAGCAGCAACCAGCATCGAGAGTGCATCGGAGACTTTCCATGAGCCCGTGAGGACTGGGGAAACAGCCATTTCATCTTCACACTCTCCAACCGTTTTGTTTCCGGAAGTTGTTCCGAATTTTGTTTCTGATCTTGCTTCTGATCATTCACCACTTCCAGTGGGAACTGACGACACATTGTTCACCTATCACTCAGTACCAGGGATCAGAAGGTACGATCTGCTTCCGAGGAAGTAGACTTACTGCACGGTTCGGCTGTGCCATCGAGGAAAATCATCGAAGTGTTTGTCTTTTTGGCCCGATCATTTGTACATAAGGGGATTCTGTTGGCTATGGTTTGTGGAAGGACTAAAAAAATGCTCAGCCTGGAGGTCGCCAGCAAATAACATTGGTGCTCTTGTTTGAAGAATACAATGCCTGCAACCACTCTCGCTCGCATGGAACAGATAAGAGAATGTGTGACCAGCTGCTAAGATGGACAATCTAATGTGTGGGCCCCGAAGACGTATTGCTGTCTTGTGATAATGTTAATTGGTTTTACAATAGTCATTGTCTTTGGTTTCTGGCATCTAGAAGAAGTACATCTGTTTGAGAATGTGTTGCCTACTGAAAATTACCTACTGTTTCTACTCCTTTCGTGCATCTGCACACTCTATCTCCTAGAGACTCTCAGCATAGAATGAGTTATCACAACAACACACTATTACTTATCATGAATACTACACATGCCATGTTTAACAAGTCTAATTGTTGGGTCTGTTCACATTTACCACAACACGGGGATAGGGGCTAGGTTGGTCTATTCATCCTTTACCTTTGACAACTGCATGCTATGCTTCTCTTAGAGCACTATTCATTGGCCGATGGAACGATAGCATCTCGGGGAACTTTGATGGGATTAACTTGAACAAGTTTGAAAAACGTGTTCTGACGCCCCTGGGATGCTCGCTCTTTGCAAATAGGAGTAAGCTTAATGTTGCTTCTATTATGCCTTGTGATAGACTGTCCCATCCTTTTCAATATTTGATCTCTTTCAAGATGGCTCCTATAGGCAATAAGGACACCACGCCTCCTTCCTATACTGTTAACCACAGCCCCGATTCAGTTTCTTTCTGCATACAGAGGAATGGTACTCAGTCAATGGGTGATTTTAAAGGTTGCGCCAACGTTGCGAATTTGACTAGCGAGGACAGACCTTTGTATGTAGGCGAACCCGTCTACTTTGTTTGCGGTAATGTAGCATTTCCATGGTTACCCAGGGATTGGCAGGGAACTTGTTATTTAGGGATTCTGTTACCCGGGGTATTCATTACTAGTACTCCAGAAATATCAAAGGCTTGGCCTCGACGAGACGTGAATGGCGACATTTCAGCACAAGTCCTAGGTGATGTAGCTAAATCCTTCACAAAACTTTGGTCAACCCTCCGGGTAGACCGATTGTAGCGGAAATAGATTCTATTTTAGAACCGCTTTCTATTTTTGCTGACCATTATTTTAAGGGTTATGTCTCGAAGATGAAATCCTATTTAAAGGATACTAAAGATGTGATTAATAAGTTTGAAGACATGGAATACAACCGAGACACTCAATTTATGCTAACTTTTGACATAGTGTCCTTGTACACTAACATACCGCAACAGGACACGTTGGAGAACATAGAAGAAGTCCTCCTTCATCGAATGGACTCTGATCCGGTTCCTACCTCCTTCATACTGTGGTGTATCTCCCTAGCCTTAACCAAGAATTTTTTTGAATTTGCAGGTACCTTTTATCAACAAATAGAGGGGACTGCCATGGGGGCCACTATGGCCCCGAGTTTGGCAAACCTGTATGTTGAATTCTTTGAAAAACGATTCATTTTTGAATTAAATCCTTTTAGTAACAACATCAAAGCCTGGTCACGATATATTGACAATGTGCTTGTGATATGGGAAGGCACACATGAGAAAGCATTTCTCTTTCTCAACTGGCTTAATAGCCTCAATAGACATCTTCAATTCACTCTTACCATAGAGCAAGAGGCGATCAATTTTCTTGATTTGACACTATACCACGAAGGTGGCAAAATTCAAGTGAGACCATACCACAAAAACACAGAGAAGAATTCCCTTTTGCATTATCAATCTCATCAGAAGCCTACCATTTTAAGGCGAAATTGTTGAATAGAGGTTACCCCAAGAGTTTAAAAAAGAGATTAAAAAAGCGGCAAAGCGTGCCTATAATAACAATAGAAAAGCTCTTCTAGAAGATAAGCCAAAAAAAAGTCTTGAAGACAGAATAGTGTGTGTTAATACATTCTCTAACCATAGTTACGGAGGATTATCTCTAAATAATGCAAAGTGCTAAAAACAACTAAATCTAATCCAGTTACACCTCTCTTTGCCTATACTAAAACAGCTTCTATAGGAAATAAAGTGAGCCAAAGTAGACTTCGTAATATTGCAGTGCCTCAGGCTAGTATTACCACCCACCGGGTCTTCCACCCGTTACAGGCCATTATCCATGTGGGCAGTGTGTGTCCTGCAAGATGACATCTAAATCTCATGAAGTTAATATAGGCCGAAATATTGTTTGGACCCAGAAACCTTTTTCTAATTGCAACTCGGACCATGTAGTATACATGGTGACTTGCCCTTGTGGTCTTCACTACATTGGCAAGACTAATCGCAAAGTCAAAACACGGATTAATGAACATAAAAGTTGCCTCAAGAATAAAACCCTACAAGCACCAATGGTTAAGCATTTTGTTGACAAGGAACATGGTTTTGAAAGTTTTCCTTGGACAGTGCTACTGGTGGTAAAAGCTAACACCGTAGCAATTCAAAAGCAAAAACTTCTACAGAAGGAACAGCAGTTAATTTTTCGAACACGGAGTGATCTCTAAGGGCTTAACGATTCCATCGAATGGCATAAAGTACAATAAATCTAGATCGTGTTTGAATTATCTGTGCTGTACGGCTGTCGTAATTTAGGCTATTTCTATATTTCCCAGCTAGAATTTCTGGAAAGATTATTTAATATCCACTAGCAAAGGGATTATATCCATATCTCTCAATTTTTAATTTTCGGTCCTTATTCACAAGTATAAGAACAATGCGGACGGAATATGCACATTTTTTTATTATGCAACATTCGGTTCCAACATGAGGACCCTGCGGCCTCACTAATACATCTGAATTTGGACTAGACAAAAACAAGGGACTTCATTCCGATTAATGTGACTACCCCAATATGGCCGACGTTGTGACGACCGTTCCCGCGGGTTATTCAACTTAGACACGTCCACCCGTTCTGGTACCGAAGGGACGTTTCTTCAGAGTCTCGTCTCTCTGCTCGCGGTATACACGCGATGTGAAATCTACAAACATCCATCTAGGTGAGTGCCTTTGAGCCTCTTAATGCGCAACTTTTGATTTGTTTGGAGACACTCGTTCTGGTTATACCTAATTTTAGCTAGGGAACCACTATTTAGATAGTAAACAGATAGTCTTGTTATCTGTGTGACTAGACAGTTCCTTCTAAAATAAACATTTGCCCATATTTTCAGTTCTAGTGGACACCAGCTGATTTTAGGACAGCGTGGGTCCCCTTTGAATCGAACCGAGGTTCTACATATATACGTTCTAACGTGAATGTTCGTTGAGATCCCATGAACCAAAAGTGAGTCATTAATACATGAGCTGCAGATGAGAAATAGTTTTCTTCATTGCCTCTATGACATTCATGCCAACAATTTGTTAGTAATTGTACTAGGCTATTCATGACGGTATTCTGTAACCTACTTGTGATTTTTGACCCCCCTTTTTTAAGAATTCCTTAAAGTAAATCCTTTGGCAATTTTGGCTCTTTGGACACTATTAAGTCTGAATTGTGATCTTAAATAAGTAAAATATTAAATGCAGAAAAAACTTACACTCAATATTGACAGTTGGCTTCTTAAGGTTCTAAACAGTAGGTCTGAGACAATTTATATGTATCTCCACAGAAATTCGATTTGTCGAAGACACAGTTAATGTGTGAAGACGGAAACTTTTCCTGACTCTTTTTGACCTACACTGGCCCTGATGCTTGGTAAAAGATGTATTTGTTTGTCTTTTTGCTTAGCAATACTAGATTAAATCTGTTCTCTCTGTAATATATATATTTTTTACAGAGTTTTTTTAAATGTTTTTTCAACAGCACCTCCAGATTTTGAGCACTTTAGAATTACGGAGTGCCACATTGAATGTTTAAGAGAAAGTGATGGATCAAATATCTCCTCCTGAAGAAAGTCCTAAAAGAAATTAAAAGAACTGAAACATGTCGAGGCATAACACCAGTGATTAGATTTATTGGTTTGTGTATTTGGTCTTTATTGACCACAAATTCCCCTTTCTTTTATTGGACACATCAAGGTGTTAACAAGATTTGTGTTCTAGTCTAGGGAAAGACTAGTCAGGAACTGTTACAATTCAATTGTGAGCATTTCGCTCTGTGTCACTTGCACTTTAGTTGCTACTAGTTTTTAGAAAGTATTTTTAAGATGTTTTTTAAATGACTACCAATAAAATTTATATTTTGTGATAATAGATTGGTGCAGTTGATTACATCCTCTCTACTTTTGCTTTTGTATTTTGGCTAAATCCTTTGTGCCATTTTGGGGGCAAATAATGAACTTTGAAGATATCAGGAGACTAGCGAGAGTACTGGAGAGGACCATCAACCGGACTACTGACATACTCTTTAATATGACTCTAGAACAGAAAGCAATAAGGTTAGTAGCACTTCAAAACCGGATAGCATTAGATGTCATCCTGGCTGAATGTGGTGGGGTATGTAAATTAGTGTGGTCCGCTTGCTGTGTTTTCGTGCCAGAGTCCTCCCCAACTATCTTCAAGGCAATACAGAATATGCATGTCCTTAGTACAGAAGTGCATGTTCCCGAGGGAAACTGGGATCTTAGCGCTTGGTTCTGGGACTTCTTGCGATCTTGGGGATGTAAGATACTTTCAGTCTTGCTGATTATTTTAGGTATTCTGTTGTTTCTTTGCTGTTGTATACAATATCTTCCTGGTATGTGTTTGATGCTAGGTGGATGCTGCACACAAGCGATAGGTACATTAGGACACAAAGTATACGCCCCAGAGAAGGCCTCCAATGAATATGTGCTGAAAGAAATCTTAGTATCCGATCTTATGGCAATTGATATCTCCGATAGTGATTCAGGATGTATGGACATTGAGACGTGGAGTTACTCGTAAAGTGACTAGAAGTAGTTTAGCGCTTGGCTTAGCCCAAAAGGAGGGTTATCATATTGTGCATCCTTTATTGTATATATTGGCCTAAGCCCAGTTGCTCTGCGAAGAAATCCACATTGCAAAGTTCCGATCTTAGATCGATTTAGCCGCCATTTTAGGTTCATCCGCCATTTTGATTCTCACTCCAAAGTCACCCTGTGTTCTAAAATGGTGGACAGTGTTCTTCTGTTTGTAACTTGGCCGTCCTGATCTCTACATGCATGTTAATGTCTAAACTGCCCGTAGGCCAAATGTTAGGGTCATGTAATGAGACCTTGTCCTTTGTTGACCTGTAGATCGAGGATTACATGTGCCAACGAAACTGTTCCGCGAGCATATATCAAGCATAATGTTGTTTAAATACTGAACGTGAACACTTGTTGAACTACATTGTATTAAACATGTACTAAGGCTTAATGTTAAATCTAAAGATACACTGTTGCCATTGTAATCTATTTGTGTATACACTAGGAATAATCCATATCCATATAGATGAATAAATTAGAAGTGAACTCAGCACGAACCCCTAGCCCAAGGAATGATTAACCTGTAGATGGGCTGGACATCATGTTACAAATTGTATAAAAAGAGTGAATGTTCTGATGTACAGCCCCACTCACTTCTTACACAGAAAGGGCTGGTATTCGCTGTGATGAACTGAGGGCCAGATAGCTATCTGATACTTTGTTCCTTTGAAAACTGTTCAGGTATAGCATAAAGATCTGTGTATCTTTGTAAGCCCGTGTTTGGTGTATTTCCTTTAGGGGTACTCAGCCTCGATATTCTCTTTTTGCTTTTACATCTCTGCCACTCTTCCCCAAACTACTCGATCAGGTGAAGAATGCTTGAATCATACACAAAACTAGACCTACGAGGAGCCTATCACCTCGTGAGAGTTAAAAGGGGCGACGAATGAAAGACATCCTTCCAAACTAAGTATGGGCTTTTCGAGTATCAGGTGATTGCCGTTTGGGTTATGAAATGCACCGGTGGGGTTCCAGTTCTTCATGAACGATGTACTTCACAAACTCTTAGACGTCTGCATCCTTGTTTACATCGATGATATCCTGATTTACTCAGCTTCTAAGGAAGATCAGGTTGGCCATGTAAGGGCAGTATGAAAAAACTTTGTCAGCATCGGCTATTTGCCAAATTAGAAAAATGCTTCTTCCATGTCACAGAAGTTGAGTTTTTGGGCTTCATGCTTACTCCACGAGGAGTTCATATGGACACACGCAAGGTGGATTAAATTTTCAGTGGCCATCCCCGACCACTACCAAAGGAGTGCAAAGTGTGCTTGGGTTTTCTAACTTTTATAGATGGTTTATCTCCAACTTTTCACAGATCGTCCATCCTATCACTTCTCCCCTGAAAAAGAATACAAAATTCTTCTGGTCTTCCGAAGCGGAGAACGCCTTCCAAGAATTAAAACAGGCCTTCACCTCAGCGCCTGTTCTTAGGCATCCTCGACCTGATTTGCCTTATGTGGTTGAAACTGATGCCTACAGTATAGCCATGGGGGCAGTACTATCACAAAGGGATCCTGAGACGGGACAGTTACATCCCATAGCATTTTGGTCCCGTAACTTTTCTGCACCAGAAAAGAACTATGCAATCATTGACAAGGAATTGCTAGCAGTTAAAGGAGCCCTCAAACCCTGGAGGCACTACCTTCTAGGGGCAAGACACACGGTCACAATTAGCACAGATCACCGTAATCTGCAATATTTGAAAACGGCTGAGGTTCAATCATCGCATCAGCTTCACTGGGCTCTTTTCTTCGCCAAATATAATGTCATCATAACTTATAGACCAGGAGTATGTAACGGGAAAGCAGATGCCTTATTCCACATGGGGAGGACAAAGACGAATTCAATCCATCTGAACCAGTGGCCATTATTCCTGAAGAACGGATTCAACACCAGATTGCTGCAACAGCCTGCTGGGAAGACCTGAAGGCCGATCTATAATCTCAAATGGATCAATCAGCCCAACAAGAATGGTTGAGTAAGGGAGACGATTACACCATCAAAGACAACTTACCCTATTTTCAAGGAATACTATATATCTGAGACAAAATAATATCCAACTACCCTGAGTCGTTAGTGGAAGGACATCCTGGAATAGCTAAGACTCAAGCCAAGATCCAAAAGAATTATTGGTGGCCCACCTGGAGAAAAGATGTTACCCAATTTGTTACAACTTGTGGTGTTTGCGCACAACTCAAATCCCAGAAGTCACTCCCTGCAGGGCTGTTGCGCCCATTAACAGTAACACCAGCACCATGGCATACACTGTCTATGGACTTCATTACTGATCTACCACCCTGCGAGGGGCTTAACACAATCCTGGTCATAGTGCACCACATTTTATTCCACTAAAAGGCCTTACACTGCTGCTACTCTGGCCACATTATTCTTGGAGGAAATCATCAAATTACAGTTTTCCATCTGTACTGGTTTCTGACATTGGAACGCAATTCGTCTCAGCTTTTTGGAAAAGGTGTTGTAAGATAGCCGAAATCGACCTGCGGTTATCCACAAGTCACCAGCCCCAAACCGATGGTCAAACGGAAAGGACCAACCAGACTCTCGGACAATACCTGAGATGTATGTTGCAGCAGATGGAAGGGTCCTGGACAAACATTCTCTGGATAACTGAATTTGCTTACAATAACTCTATCCATACTAGTACTGGACAGACACCATTCTACACAATGAAATAGGACATCTTCCTTCGATGCGCTTGACGAATTAGAAATGCCAGCAATCACTTCCTTACATAAAATCATCACTCAGTCACTTATAGAAGCTAACGAAAACTTGAACCGAGAGAAGGAACAACAAAAGAGGTTTGCAGATACACATAGAAAAGAGGCCCTGCGGTATCAAGTCGGGGATAAAGTTTGGTTGGCGTCCAAAAACATTCCATTGAAGGGACCTCAGGCCTTCCGTCCAAGATACCTAGCACCTTACCCCATCAAAGCCATCATTAACCCGGCTGCCATGAAATTGGAATTACCAGTCAACATGCAAATCCATCCAGTGTTCCATGTTTCCATTTTAAAACCAATGAAACCTGAAACTCTACACCACCTGAGCCAGAGATCATAGAAGGTGAACCAGAGTATGAAGTCAAGAACATTCTGGATTCCAAGATAGTGCGATCAAAACTATACTACTTGATTGATTGGCAAGGTTATGGACCTCAAGATTGTACATGGGAACCCGTCAAGTTTGTCCATGCTCCACGACTAGTCAAACAATTCTGTCGACACAATCCTACCAAACCAGGACCAGGAGGAAGAATGCCTGTGAGAGGGGCCTTGAGGGGGAGTGCTGTCAGGGCCACTAATCAAGGGCCATCACTTTCATCCTCAAAAGGGTCCAAATGGACCCTGTCCGAGCGCCTTTGGCGCCAGGCTCATAAGAAGGTGTGCTCTGCACACTTTGTGTCCAAAGCATGTGCACCCAGGCCGGGCGTGACCATTGGAAAGCATTGGAAGGCACGTGCAGAAGTCTATGGGAGTGGTGAAGTGGGGCCACAAGGTGGAGCTAAAGGGGAGTAGCTGGGGCAAGGCTATTTAAGCCAGCCCCACCCACATGTAGAGGCTTCGCGTTAGTCTGCTGTGTGAAGAGTAACGCTTACCGCCGTCTGAAGCTCGTACCTGTTTCCAGCTCAGCACGTCTCTCATCAGGTCCTGGACATCATCTTCAGCACGCACCTATCTGATTCTAGCTTACATTTTCAACGCACATCTTACCTGAATCCAGCCATACCATCGCTAACAGCTCAGCTACTTCAACTCTACTTCTGCGGCACGCATCTTACCTGAATCCAGCCATACCATCGCTCACAGCGCAGCTACTTCAGCTCTTCCTCTGTGACACGCATCTTACCTAAATCAGCCACACCATCGCTCAAAGCGCAGCTATCTTCAACTCAGCATCTACACCGCTCATATTACCTGTCTCTGCAATTCCATCGCTTGCAGCTCATCTCATCCTCACCTGTCTGAGCGCACCTACGCAGGAGTCTGTTTCTCATCCAGCATCCTCGCGGATCTTCCATCTATCAGCCGCTGAAAGGTTCTCACATCGCTGCTCTCCATCATCCGACGCCAGGCTATCCCTGCAAGAGAAAAGGAACGCACAAGGTTTGAAACTGCATAAACATTTAACGCTTGGCCGTGCAATACCTAAGCCTTCCATACCACCTTGAAACCCTACTTACCTTTTAGTGGGGACCCTCCATTCCCCTTCTGGCACCGTGTGGACTCACTTCCAACATTGCGACGCAGCGTGGCCATCTTCACACCTATTGGGAAAAGGAAAGACATTATAAGAATTACGGACAAGAATCATTGGGAAAGACATTACAAAAGCATACGGACAATAATCATTGTTACAAACACTTACCTCCGAAGTGGATTGGTCGCAGCCAGTCTGGGCCATCACGTATACGGACCAGTGAAGCAATTAGGTCTATCTACAGAGCCCCGGCTGAAAAGAAGCAGGACGGAGAGCTCATCTTTACAAAACAACAGGTGAGAGTTTATGGGAAAATGCATGTTCCTCTCATTCTGGCACGAGGGGTTCGAGGGGGATCACAATTCAGCTGCAGCATTTTCACTGCCTCTTAACTTCTCCCAAGGGCATTGTCAGCAACCAGAGCAGTCCACACTACAGCAGCTGGGGGTAAACCCAGATCCAGGGGAGCCAAGTCCAGGGAGGGCCCCAACCGTGCCCCAACGTCCCCTCAGAGATCAGGTGAGCGTAACATACACAACCTTGGCCCGCCCACATGGTTTGTCACTTTAAGTTGTGCATAGTATGCATGCGAAGACTTACACACTTTCCTACGCATAGCAAACAAAAACAAAACATGTATAGACATGAAAACACCAGGAGAACTCTGCTCTCTTGATCCTGTAAATGTATCAAGGTACTTCCATCATTGCTTTATTGCCATGCTGCACTTCATTTGTAATAAATCACTTCCTCCCCTCAGAGAAGTGGAACACTTCTTTTGGAGAAAAGAATATCAAGCTAGAGCAGCACCACATATCCACATGCTTTTGTGGATTAAAAATGCCCCTTAAATTAATCAGGACAGTGATGGAACTGTTTTGAAGTTCATTCACAAATATGTCACTTGCAAAATCACTTCAGAAAGTACACATTGCGACCTACATGCACAAAGATTGTAGTTTCAAAGACACAAGTGTGGCAAGTATTGTCGGTGCAAATATAAAAACGAAGACAAATACTACACTAAATGCCGCTTTTGTTTCCCTAGACTAGTTTCAGCAATAGGACAAGTAAACAGCTTCATGTCTTCGGTTAGACACAGTGTGAAAGGCAAATCTCCTAAGAACACATACTGCATAAAAAGAACCGAAGCCTCAAAGTACATCAATCAATGCAATAATTTCCCTCCTATGGAATGCAAATATAGATGTGCAGTACACTGCAGACAAGTCCACTGCAGTTGCACGATTTGTCACAGCCTACTTAACCAAAGAAGAGAAAACAGAGCTGAAAGACCTCTGGAATGACATATCATCAGACAAAAAACTGTCACAGAAATTGTACAGCTTTGGCATAAACATGCTCTCCCATAGAGAATGTGGCTGCTAAGAAGCTGCAGACTGTTTAACTGGCACAGCCCTATATGGGAAATCTGAAAACATAGTCAGGCTAAGCCTTGGTCCTGCTGCATCCAGAAAAAGAGTTCTCAAATGGTACTAGGACTTAGAAACAATAGACATAAATTATCCCAACAGCCAGGAAATTTTGAAAAACAACTTATTGGACAGGAGTACTGCTTTAGAAACCATGTGCCTATACCACATAGTCCAAAACTTCTCATACAAAATTAACATTAAACCAGATGAGAAAAAAGGTAAATACATAGTCGAAAGTTGTGAGGGCAGCTTGGTAAAACTTAACAAACGCAGCCTCATTAATCATATGAAGCTATCATTAAAAACTCCTCAACACAAAGAACTATACTACATGGCCCTACTGCAACTTTTTAAACCATGGAGAAAAGAAGAAGATTTATTAGACACCCATGCCTTCTATAAAGATGCTTTCAATGCAAGTGAAAGCACCATAACAGATATAAACTTTAAGCAGTAAAAAAAAACATGTTGGACAATGAACGCCAAAAAGAAGAAGAACTTCAAGCACAACTAAATATAGACACTCCTGAGAGCAGTCAACCTTCCCTGACAGCAAGCCAAGAACTACTTGGACAGCCACTCATAGCAAATGAGGCAGAATTAGCCATGACTGAAGTAGATAACACCATTTGTCAGTATGAGCAATCTGCAGAAGACTTTGCTCTACTGAATTCACAACTAAACAGCAGCGTACCATTTTGTGTGTTTGTTTGTTTGTTTATTTATTTGATAATGCGCAACAAACCCTTAGGTAGATGGGCGCATAAACAGAGGAAATATCCAGATTTACTGCCACATTAGTTTACAATGAGACTGGTGGTTGCATATAAGTATTACATGATACAGTCTAATGATGCAATGGTAACAGATACATTGAGAACGGTAAGGTCTAACAGGCATTAGGTAGCAAGTGCAGTCATGGTACAGGTGCAGTGCGAGGCAGGTTAGGAGTCGTTTGTTCTTATCCAGGTAAGGACGTTCCGTCTAAATTTGGAGTAAGGTTGTTCCATTCTGAGGTCTAAAGGGAGTGTGTTCCAGGAATGTGCAGCTATGACCGGGAAGCTAGAACCGACAGCTGTGGTGCGTTTAAATCTGGGGATCTCTAGAGTATGGGCATTGGGAGATCTCATAGGGCAAGAAGTGAGTCTCTTGTTTATTCTTTCTAAGAGATATGGTGGAGCTATGTTGTTCAGGCATTTAGACGTGAGTGAGTGTTTTAAGGAGGACCCTGTCATTGATTTTGAGCCAGTGGACATCTCTTCTAAATTTGGAAATGTGCTCTCTGTTGGGAATATTTAAAGCTGCTCTTAGGGCATTATTTTGAAGTCTTTTCATTTTGTCAATAATGTATTTATTTTTTCCCGCATACAAGGCATTACAATGGTCCAATCTGGATATTATGAGTGCATTGACCAGGGTGATGCAACTAGTTTCAGAGAGAAATGGTCTGCAGGCTCAGATCAGTTTGCAGGTGTAGGCTGTTGTGGATGCTAGTAAGTTGACTTGTTTCTTAAGAGTAAGTGCCGAGTCAAGGTATAAGCCTAGAGCTTTAACTACTTGCATCACCTTGATGATGTTATTGTCAATGTTGAAGAAGGCATAGCTGGGGTTACGTTTTTTAAGGTTAGTCTCTGAACCTAGGATCACTAACTCCATTTTGTCGTCGTTCAGGCAGAGGCCGTGGGATGCCATCTATGCCTGAATGAGGAGGTATATCTTATTTATTAAGGCTGAGTCCTCCAGAAAGTTGCCCGAAAGGGGAATGAGAATCTGGGTGTTATCTGCGTAATTAGTGTAGGTGACGCCCAATCTATCCAACTTGTCAAACAAGGGCTTAGTAAAGATGTTATACATGGTAGGTGCAATACATGATCCCTGAGGTACGCCACAGGTGGTTTGTATGGGATAAGAGTAAGTGCCGAGTCAAGGTATAAGCCTAGAGCTTTAACTACTTGCATCACCTTGATGATGTTATTGTCAATGTTGAAGAAGGCATAGCTGGGGTTACGTTTTTTAAGGTTAGTCTCTGAACCTAGGATCACTAACTCCATTTTGTCGTCGTTCAGGCAGAGGCCGTGGGATGCCATCTATGCCTGAATGAGGAGGTATATCTTATTTATTAAGGCTGAGTCCTCCAGAAAGTTGCCCGAAAGGGGAATGAGAATCTGGGTGTTATCTGCGTAATTAGTGTAGGTGACGCCCAATCTATCCAACTTGTCAAACAAGGGCTTAGTAAAGATGTTATACATGGTAGGTGCAATACATGATCCCTGAGGTACGCCACAGGTGGTTTGTATGGGATAAGCAGAGGCTGATGGGAAGAAGACTCTCATTGTGTAGTTAGCTTGGAAGGACTGAACCCAGGTTATGGCATCAATTGAGAAATGGGTAGCCGACCTAAGGTGGTTGCATAAGACTGCGTGATCCACCAGGTCAAAGGCTGCAGATAGGTCAAGGAAGAATAGCATAGCTGTTTTCCCATTAGCCTTCAACTCGTCAATTTGGGTTTTAAGGTCTAGTAAGGCTGTTTCCGTGCCATGGAGAGGGCGGAAGCCGGATTGGCATGATCCTAATAGGTGGTTAACTTCCAGGTAGTCCTGAATTTGAAGGTAAGCTACTCCATCGATAATTTTAAGAAAGAAGGGGACTGTGGTGATGGGTCTATAGTTAGTCGGGATAGAGGAATCTAATGTTTGTTTTTTGGCCAATGGGAGCACCCATGATTCTTTGAGATTATTGGGCACTGAGTTAGTCTTGAAGGAGGCATTAATAAGCTTTGAGATGTAAGGGGCTAGGTCTCTAGCTGCATCCTTTATAATTTGGGCCGGGCATTTGTCTCCTTTGGAGTTTGAAGCTTTTAAAGAGGGTATGATTTTTTTCTGTCTCAAAGATAGAAATGTTCTTAAAACTGAAGGGTAGGGTAGCACTGTCCAATGTGACTAGAGGCGGTTGCTGCTTGGGTCAGAGCAGTTAGGCTTTCTTGTTAGCTATTTTGAGTTGGAGGGATGCAATTTTATTTGACAGAGCATTTTGTATGTCAGTACACCAAGGCTTATCTTTAGGAATGTTGTCAGCTGGTGGTATTGGTGATTCCATTTCCTGATGGATAGAGAATAGTTCCTTGGTGTCAGACTTTACCTTTGAACTTCTGTCATTTAAATGTATTCTTTTTTGTGCTAATTATTTCATTCTTGTAAAGTTTGGAAAGGTTCGCTTGACTTTATTTTTGTCAGTGGGAGAGTAACGCCAAGTTGATTGGAGCTTTCTATTTTCTTAATTCTTTAAATTGGGGCGTGAACCAGGCATTGAGATGAGATTTCTGTCTACCTCTACGAAGTTTGACAGGTGCAATAATGTCCATTGCCTTTGTCATAGCATTGTTGAAGACCTCCACTAGTAAGTTGGGTTCTGTATTGGTGGCAAGGTTGTTAATGGCTGGGAGGAGATGTGGGAGTAACTTTTCCACTGTAATATCCTTTTTGCTTCTAGTAGGGAGTGGAGGTGCCATAACAATAGTTTTAGGGAAAAGGAGGTCTAGTGTGGCAAAGAAGGTAATTAGATGGGGGTCAGTCCAGGATTGCGGGGCAATGTTGGTAATAGCAATATTACAGTTCAGGTCGGCAACCCAGTCGAGGGTCCTTCCTTTGATATGGGTAGGGATGAGGGCTTTTTGTATAAGCCCATGATCCTTTAGTAGGGCTGCTACTGATTGGGCATGTTTACCATCAGTGTCATTAAAGCCAAGATTGAAGTCTCCCAGCAACAGGATTTGTGCGTGGTCTTTGGTAGTGTTGGCTAGGAGGCAGGTTAGGTCTTCCTCGAAAATTCCAAATGGTTCTGGCGGTCTGTATACCAGGTGGATAGTAAGTGTACGGTCATTAGATAGAGGAAGTTTAGCTGTAAGTATCTCACATGATTGCTAAAATGGAGAGGTGGAAAGTCTAATAGGTAAATTTGTTTTGGATATAATGGCTAGGCCACCGCCTCTGGTTTTTTGCTCTGAGTATCTGGTAGCTATCTGGTACGGCTACCATGAGGGCGGTCCTGCTGCCTCGTGAAGCCAGGTCTCAGTTATGGCAAGCAGGTCCAGGTTCTCATTAGTTGGGGTGTCAGCAATATCAGTGGTGTGGGCCACCAGTGATCTGGCATTGATAAGTGATCCGGATGGAGATAGGGTACTTTTAGGTTTGGTGCTGAGGGGGTGTTTGGTTGTGGGTGTCTTAGTCCTTGAGGGAGTTTTCAGCATGGGGCAGACATGTGCAGGGGTCAGATTATTAGATCTATTCTGCTGTGCATGTCTGGATAAGGGTTCAGAGGTGTGGGAGGATTATGTATGGGAAGTCTATTAGTACTGTTTATTTTAGGTTCATAAAGGTGGGGCAATCTTGATCTCAGTCTCATATTTCTGTCCTTAGGTGGGCATGTTGCCAACAAAGCAGAGGCCATTATGGCGAGGAGGCCGAGCAGAAGTTGGGTTGTCTGGTACCTCTGGATTTTACTCATGTTCATGGACTTGGCTAGGACAAGATATCATGAGGTAGACTATTTGGAAAGTCACAGAGAGGGCTATATCCAGTTGTTGCGAAATAGGCTATTACAGAGTAGACTAATATAACTTTTCAGGAGTAGGCTAATATCACTTACACAAGAATAAGCTAATATCACTTTCAGGAGTGGGCTGCTATCACTTACACAGGAATAGGCTAAAATCCCTCTTCAGAAATTGGCTAATTTCACTTACACAGGAATAGGCTAAAATCACTTTTCAAGAGTAGACTAATATCACTTGCACATGAATAGGCTAATATCACTTTCAGAAATAGGCTAATATCACTTTTACAGAGTAGGCTAGTTTCAACTTGTCATATTGACCACAAGTCTGGAATTATAGTGATAGAGAACATACATAACTAAGAATCAGGGGCATTAACATAACGACTTTGAATTCATATGAAGTAAGTGGTATGCATTCATAATATGGCAGGCTCATTTTGGCAGTGACCTAGGCAAAATTATCTTCCAGAATACAATATAGTCAGTAAACTAAGGCACGGAAAAGGGCCCAAAGGGAGTCAACGGCTAAATTTGCATCCTCGAGAAGTTAGGTGCATACTACTAGTAATTGTGAGTGGGGCAAGCCTCTGTTGGCTACTGTTTTAGTACGCAGGTAAGGCTTACATTCTCATTGTTACTGCTATGATAATGAAAGAGCAAGCACGTATTTCTTTACAAGAAGGATAAGGGTCATCTATGTCGGAAGTGACCAGGGTTATCATATAAGTCAGGGAGCTGGATGCCGTAGGTCTAATCAAGCAGTATAGGTCGACAGAGCTGATTGAAACAAAGGTTTTACAATTGTACACTTCTGTACATTAAACTATTGTACAGGGTAAACAGAAAGTAGTTATAGTGTGGGCGAGGTGCAGTAGTGGTACGTGTGAAGGTAGTGTTCATTAAGACAGTCGGTAAAACATTTGCGTTAGGGATATGAGGCAAGGTACAGAGAGTCACCAGAAGAAATAGCAAATAGCTTTTTGCTAGATAGTGTCCTTCTGGGGCACAACGCTAGTAATGTCTAGGTCTCTTCAGGCAACTCAACAAATGTTCAATCTGCGGACGCAACTTACTGTAACCATTCCACTGCGTACAGCTGCAGATAGGCCCTTATAGAGCGCAGCCCTTTGAGAAATGTGGCCGGCTTCCGCCTCCGGTTGTGAGGCAGATTATAAATAGATATTGAACCAATTAGCTGCTCAGTTCCGAAGAAGCACCAGCTCACAACGGACATCTACTGGCATGTCGACCATCTTGGAATGGTCGTTGGGTATCCTAGGGGCATCAGGCAAAGGCTTCAATATTTTCTAGAAGTAACTAAAGAAATTGAACATGGTATGCAGCACGAAACTAAAACTTGTACCTGTCAACACTATAAACCTGTACTGATGTATGTAAGTTGTCAAGCTGGTTCAGGCAAAACATTCTTAATACAAGTCATCAGTGAATTCCACCAACATTAACAAACAACAAGCTTTCAGCTGTTGTAACTGACCCCACAGGTTTAGCTGCATACAACATAGGTGGTTGCGCTTTACACCGATTGCTACTCCTTCTAGTACAACACCAAAACAAATTAGACTACTACACACTTTCAACAGAAGCTGCTACGAAGCTACGCAGAGTTTTGAAATAAATGAAAATGGTCCTAATAGATGAGATGAGCATTTTCTCCAACTTAATTTTGTATTTGATTCACCTCAGATTGCAAGAGGTCCTCAAACAGACTCTGAAGAACATGTTATTGTTTTCGGAGATCTCCTTCAATTAACACCAGTGAAAGGTGAACTTATTTTAAAAACCTTAGGACACAAACTATGCTGGAAAACTCTTGGAAGCATAGGGAATGTAAATCTCTGGCAACATTTCCAATACAGAGAATTAACTGAAAACATGAATCAGTCTACAGACCTCACTTACACCAGTATTTTAAAAAGCATTTGGATTGGTGTACTATCTAAGGAAGCTCAGTCTATCCTAGATAACAGATGCATCCATGAGCTATACGGGCATAGCACATGTGCTACTGTTGTCATGGAACAATTAGCACACAGAAATGTCAACTATATGTCCTTAATGCCAACTCTAGCAAGCTGTGCACAATTCAATGAAACAATGCTGAAAAAAGAATTGAAACCACTAGTGCAAATTTACTCCACAGAAAAACTTGAAGTACACGGTATGACAATACCTATGTGGCAACAAGCCATAGCACGACTAAATACCTTAGAAAACTCTATCTCTAACACAACTGTTGGGGAGAAGCTGGACCCCCACCAGGGCTGTGGGTGGCCAGCAGCCATACCCTCACCAGCTATGGGAGACCCCAACACCTCCCATATGGCCCACAGAAATGCAACAGAGACCCCAGCAGGCAGCCACATGTTCCAAACTGCGTTTATTTCTGGGCAGCAAAAAAAGAAAAAAACACGCAGAGCATCGTGCACATCGAGAGTTCAGGCGCCGTCTCCCCTGGGGCTGGCTTGCAAGCCAGCTTTGTAATCACACTGCAGGCTGACCTCACAGAATTGGATCAGCTCCCAGAAACCTATCTCCTCCTTCTATTGGCTACTAAGTGATAGGTTACCTATGTAGCCCTTATAGAGAGCCTGACAATTGGATGTTAGCCTTTTGCGTCAGTGGGTTGGTTTAGCTGTGCTAGCCCCCCATTACCTAATTCTAACTTGTTGCATTATGACTTTGTTCCCATAACTTTTTAGCTGAAACAAGCAGTTCGCACCTGAGCTCTGAGCGCTCATTGGCTGGGCTGATCCATTCTTGTTACAATTATGTTTCAACTGTTGTGCGAGTCTTTGCGAAAATGTCTTTCTTTCCCAGAAAGAAAAGAAAAAAACACACTGGGTTGCCGTGGCTTATTCGCATTTGTGGAGAATTAAAAATGTTTGTCTGCAGAAAGCAATCTTATCTTGAATGCGCGACCGTGGCTGCTCGTGGGTTTTGCGAGGAGCATTGCTGAAGGCTTCTGCAGCCAGTGTTCAGTGAGAGAAATGAACTTGGCTGTAATTTTCCTGAAACATGGCTTTACACTGTGCAATTAGTCCATGTTAATTCATATAGGCATTTGCAAGCCTTTAAACAGGGATTTTTGTGTTTGTAGATTCTGATATTGCAGCATTGATTCTAATGTAGCATGGAAGTTGCACTGTTGGTGAAGTGGGTGTGTTTCAGCATATTTGTCACCCATGGTTGCGCTGGGGCCTGGTTCAAATGATAAGTGTGCTCCTTGTTCTTCCTGCTGTTCTTCTGTATATGCGCCTGGGGTGAGGGGGCATGGGTTTGATCTCGATTTTCCCTCTTCAGTCCCCCCTCTGGTCGACTTTGTCGACCACACCACCAAGCAACATTCACCTCCTTCCGGTCTGCATATCTTTGTCAATCCCTTGAAGTGTCCATAATTTTTTGCATTGTTGTTGATGAACAGTACATATAGGAGTGTTCTCCTTCTGTGTTCCACCACACTTACTTCCCTTCGTACTTCCTCTGATCACAGGGAGTGGCCACCTTTATTACTGCTGGAACCATGTTGCACACTGCTATCTTCTCCCTTAGTCCAGCTCTTACTTTCACCATGTCTCTTATTTGCATTCCGATGTCTTCTTCTGTTGTTCTCTTACATCTTGCAATGTATCTCTATCTTGCACAATGATGCTGTGCTCGGTACTAGTCCTTCCGTTATCACCTTCAATCAACCAGGCAGTCATGATGTCATCCATTACCATGCAAGCACTAGCTAGTTCTTTGCTTTCTCTTTTCAGATGCATTTTTGCTGATCATTCTTTAGTATGCTGGTACTTCACCCAATCATTCTTCTGTCTCGCTCGAGAAGTAATTCCCCCCTCTTTTTACTCCTCTGTCTGTTTCTCTTCTTCCGTTGTTTTCCATCTTGGTGAATGTGTCACTCTTCACATCTTCCTTGGTCATCACCAACAAGGGCATGCTGATGCGCACCAATGAACACTCTCCTCCCCAATTCAGTGGTAGTTTCTCTTGATCTTTAGATGCATGTGCTCAATAGTAGTCCATAAGCAGTGATGTTCCTGCTCTCATCTCGCAACTTCTCTCAACCTTCTTGCATCCAGAATGATTGTCCACTTCTTGTCACTGTTGTGCTGGTAACATAACGCTGGTACCTTAACAGTATACGTCCTTCTTCATTCTCCACCCAAGTGAAAATCTTTGCTCTTTTGTCTCACTCCGTTAGGCACTTATCATATTTTTCTCTCTTTTATTTTATTTTTTCTTCTCTCTTTTGTTTTTTCTTTCTTCTTTTATTATTTATTTATTTATTCTTTTGGGGGTTTTTTTCTCTTGCAGCTTGCTCACTTGTGCATTTGCTCGTTGTTTCTTCTCTCCCTGGTCACTTTCCACATACAGTTGTTCTCCAATTAGCTGCTTTATGTAATCATCTTCCACAGGGGATTAACCCCCTTTTTCTTTTTTAAATGTATTTTTTTTTTTTTTAATCAATCTCAATGTTGCTGTCTTCCCTTGCAATCTTCTTCGCACCTTGGGATACATGGGCGTCGTGCTCTGCTGTAGTAATTTCTGTTGTAATCAATTCTCTTCCGGCATATGTTAAAGTACAGTCAGGACAGCTCTCTCCAGTGGTGTCCCTACCAATTTTGTACATGTGTGCACGTTGTTGGTCACTTCTGCTATGTGTGTTATGTGTATGTTTTACTCCCTTTGTGTCTGCCCTTAACTCTCCTTACTTTAGCAGCAGCTTTTCCTCACCCACTGACGCCGTAACTCTTCCTGCTTAGGTTAGGGAATGTTAGCAGGGGATACAGCGGTAATGCTCACTATTACAAATAATTTTCAAATTACCACCCCAATTATTTCGTTCATCATTATTAGTCCCATCGTGAAGTTAAAAGTCCTTATTTGCTTGGCCATAACCACTTACGCTGCTGGGTCCTTGCAGCTGATGAGATGATAAAGTTGCCCGCCTGAAAATCGCAAGAAAGGCGTTAATACGTTAGTACTTGTTAGTAACCTCAAGCTCCGCGAACTAAACAATCACTAAGGGCAAAAATCAAACCTCCCCCTGGACATTTCGTGTTTTCAAAATTTCTCAATATGGGTAGGGAAAATCTTGGGCTGTTTATTCAATGGAAGCAAGGAAATATACTTCAGGGAAACATGCTCTAAGGGGTCTGAGGTTCCTGATAGGGTGGGCAATTGAGTGGGGAATGCTTCACGATCCTTTAATTAGTAGTCCTCAGTGTTACTAATGGAAGATAACATTAAGGAAATTTCCTACACATTTCTAACAGCATACATACGCAACAACCTGCATGTGCAGGGAAAAGAGAAGGAACAAAACAGTGTTACAGCTGTAGGTGCACAAAATGTAATATGAAACTCAATTAAACTTTGGACATGGGTGTGTCGGTCCCTATTCTAGTTGCTAGTGTGCGTTGGACCATAGGATGGCCATGTTTCCCTAACTCGGGAGTGTTCGTGCTATTTTGCAGTTCATGAAAATCTCTAGCGTTGGCCCTGTTGATCGTTCCTCCCTCGTTGCCAGGGTGGCCACCGCTTTGTAGGGCTTGACGCCTCACACATCTAACAAAGTCTGTCAGGAGGGGAAAATGTCCCACTGTAGTCCATAGCCATTGGGTGTTGGTTGTCCGTTGTCTTCAGGCCTGCCCTGGGTCCTTTATATCTGGTGAGAAATTAAATGGAAGCGCTTGAGACCTGAGCATTTACAAATTCTTCATTTTCTTGACCTAACCTCTCTGCACTACTCTTGCACTATTCAGTGTCCTAGTGGGAGGAGCCAATGGTACATGTATGCACCATCCTGTCACCACCTGGTGGCGTTCAATGACGGTCTGACCGTAACTTGTTGCACTATTTGAAATGTACCCGGAAAATGGGTAGGCACTTAATTTATGTGAAGATACTCATTACACACTTGGATCATATATACGCAATTTAGGTGCTAGTGTACAAATGGGCCTTTGGATCTTTATATTTACTGTGCTTTTGTTGTAAGCTATTTATAGTGCGTGCCTTTGTCCCGTGGGGCATCAGGCACTGACAAGCTAAACAGGGAAACATCAGGGTGGTAAATTTGTCATATAGGATGGCTGTGTTTCTAAATTAAGTGGACCATGTTACTTAGTTAAGATAATCGCAGGGTTTTTAAATCTTTTTTTCGATTGCTCCTCTCTCAACTTCTCAGGGCGTGTCTCACAGTGAACTGCAAGCACTTTCAGCCGGTGCTAATGAAATTCACTACCAATTATTCGCTACCTGTCCCTCCCCCCGCTTTGTATTTTATTTATTTATTTATGTATTTACTTCCTCTTTTCTTTCAAACCCAACGTCACAATTTACTCCCATTCTCTCTATCCCACCCCATGTCCACTTTTTAAACCCTACCTACTCTGTTAATTACTCATTTAGTATTTTATTACTCCACTACTGTAATTACTGTTACATTTAAACAATATATTTATCCCCCCATTATCTGCTCTCAAATTTTAATACAACCATCATTCTCCAGTTCGTGTAGCAATGACCTCTTTCCCTATGTGTGTTGGCTAATGCATTTGTGCCAGTGCTATTTTCAAAAGCGCTAGTGGCATTACTACTTGCACTGTGTTATTTTGTCGCCAAACGGTGTCTGTTGGGAACATGGATCATCCACCCTTTACCTCTATTTCTCTCCTCCCGTGGTGAACCGTCAATGAAATGTAGTCCTCCCCCCTCAAGTGCACCTTCTTCCACCTTGTGTGTCTCATTTAATTGTTCTGTGTTATTCGTGTATTCATGAGCCCAGTCTCCTCGCTGAAAGATGTGTGCTCAAAATGTAGCTAAATGTACTCTTTTGTGATGCGCTATCATTATGCACCCCCCTCTGTACCGTGCACCCCCATTATGCTTAAACAATCTTCCTTACTTTCAACATGTGTATGCCTGGTGTTTAACAAGTTATGAATTTCTCTGTTAATAAGGTGGTCATATCTACATCGCTCATGATGTCACAAATGTCTCTTCCCTAATGCATGGCCTGGTCGCCCCATTGTCACCCAGAAAAGAAAATGTTTTGATACCTATCACCACCCCTATGCAATTGTCCTCTGCATTATTGAGTGTGCGTGAGTGTGTGTGTCGGCGTGCGTCTCGCCCGCTCTGTCGGGGAGGTGGAGCATGAGTGTGTGTGGCAGAGTGAGTCAAATCAAGTTTGTCTTGGGCTGTCCTATTAGCAGTATAATGTCAATCTATGTCCTTTGAAAGGTTTGTTCCCCATCAGGAAGACCCCTCCCAGTCATGTAACCGGTACCATTGCTATTGTGTCAGTGTTCTGTATGGGTGCTGGCTGCTGTGCAGTGCCCCTGTGTTGTGATTCTTGTCAGTCCTGGGGTAGTGGTGCTGTCATTTGTTGTGTCTGTACATGTAGTGGTGACAGTGCCTGCGTTGGTGCTTGTGGTGTCTGCTGAAATGATCCCGTCCTGCCCCATGTATCCTCCCACATGGGCGGTGCATATTGTGGTGGTTGTTGACACTGCTATTGTGATTCTTGTGCGTGTGTGTTGAGGCTGTTTTTAACTGCCCCTCCCATTGCATACTTTAATAATTTATTTTGTGCCTACTTGTCCTCATCTGCCTTTCTCTGCCCCTGCCATTTTATTTATTTATTAACCGTCTTCTCTTGCCACAATCTACAATGCACACAGTCAATGTCTAGCGCGTTATCCTTCCTTCCTCCCTTCCATAACCTCATGCATGCTGCACCACCCCTTACTGATCCTCTGTCATGTTTGGCTGTGCTGTCTCGTTCAGTCCTTCTCTCCTCCTCCAATCCCTTTCTTCCCTTTCCAGTTCCCCCTCTCTGTTGCTATTGTTACTCCTTGCACCTCCCCCGTTATCTTCCCTTTAAATTTAATTCTTCTGTACCTGTGCCTTCAAATCTGCTTCCATGCACTGCAGCCCTCCCTTGCTCACTCCTGTGCTGCTAGTGGGTTGTTCTGCACCTTCCTGTTTGTTCGCTTTAGTGTATTGTGATTGTGTGTGTGTGTGTGGTGTTTAAATGTCCTTCTGCTGCTTTCAGTTCTCTCATGCGATGCATTCCTTGCTTACTATCTGTGTCATCAAATATTACACTCCCGGAGGTTCAGAAGGGTGAGTCCCCTCTTCCCTCTGCTCGTGCTGCTTCAGCATCAGCTGACCCCTCGCATCTTCCCTTTCCTTCGTGCACACAGTTCAACTGTAGCCATGTGCTTTTAAAGCTATTCCCGTGTAAGTGCTGTGTATGTGTGTCCTTAGCGATTGCTGCACGCTTCTGGAGAAGCCGCCTATGAGCAGCCATTGGTCTTTTTTAATTTACCTTCAGGACTTTTGAATCTTTGCACACTATGTTTTACTGACTTATTTCGGCATGGAAGCTGTGTGCTACACAACAGGTGAAGGGGAGTCATTTCTGTATTGTGTGATAGATTTTACCTCTATTCAATTTGAAAATGTTGATAGTCCGCTGTTCAGGGAGCAAAAGTTAAAATTTAATTGAACATTTTTCAACTTCTGTGAGCCTTCTTGGCTCTGCACCTTAGCCAGTGCACTCCACGTGCAGCCCATCTTCACCAAACCATTGCCTTCTCTGGCACACCCCCACAATCTTGCGCATGTGTCTTCCACAGACCGCCTCTGGGTCACCTATTCTCCAAATCCTAAACCACACCACTATCTCCTCACCATCAAAACTCTGTGTCCTATGCATCAATCTGAAGGTGACGTCACCAAACTAAAAACACAGTGCAAATGAACAGACAAATGTGCATACACAGAACAATAACCCATTTCTCCCAACCCCACAAAAATCCCAAAATAAAACCCCACAATCCCCACAGCTGTCTTCCTGTCTCAACTGGAACAAGGTAAACCACAATAAAATCTCTTATAATTGGACTGCGCACACTGCGTCGCCTCGAGTGTGATACGCTCCTCACCAGGGGACCTTAACCAGCCAACTATCTTCCGCACTCGGTAACAATCTAGCTACCTCCTGCGGGGAAACATCATCCACTCACTGAACTAAAATGCTCAATTAGCAGGGAACCTCATCTACTCATTGATCTACAACGTCAATTCATAGGAAATCCACACCCCTGTACATGAAATCGCCATCCGAACCAACCAGCGCGGCACTCCTTTCTATATGTGGGGAGTCGCTACCCCACCCAATATCCTCAAAAACACAAGAAGGGACAACTGCCACCGCTCCAGTCCCAAGAATTCACATGGCGATCACCACCAATGCGCCGAATTTTGCGACAATGTACAATCACCCACCACCCAATTTACAATGCCTCCCCCTGTTTCTACCCAAACAAAAGAACTTAACATTTCTGCAACATACTGATCAACAATGCATCATAATACTTTAAACATTTCCCCCCCTCAAAGCCCATGTCGCTGGTTGACTTACATTTCCTATGCTGCACTGGCACTTGCTCTGCTGCTGGACACCCCCTCAAGGCGCTTCACCGGACCCCTTCTCCTGCAGGGCTCTCACCTGCCCTCAAGCGGGGTATTTCCAAGTGGCCCCCGATGCCTTTAGCCGGTTACGTGTTTTCTGGTGGTCTTCAGGTGCAGGCAAGGGTCCCACAGCTTCCTTGAGTTGGCGGCAGGGAGTGCAGTTCAACGCAGGGCTTGCGCAGGCAGTGCTCATTCACCCATGTTACAATGAGCAATGAGCCTCACAGAGAGCACCAACTTGTTGGGGAGAAGCTGGACCCCCACCAGGGCTGTGGGGGGCCAGCAGCCATACCCTCACCAGCTATGGGAGACCCCAACACCTCCCATATGGCCCACAGAAATGCAACAGAGACCCTAGCAGGCAGCCACATGTTCCAAACTGCGTTTATTTCTGGGCAGCAAAAAAAGAAAAAAACACGCAGAGCATCGTGCACATCGAGAGTTCAGGCGCCGTCTCCCCCGGGGCTGGCTTGCAAGCCAGCTTTGTAATCACACTGCAGGCTGACCTCACAGAATTGGATCAGCTCCCAGAAACCTATCTCCTCCTGCTATTGGCTACTAAGTGATAGGTTACCTATGTAGCCCTTATAGAGAGCCTGACAATTGGATGTTAGCCTTTTGCGTCAGTGGGTTGGTTTAGCTGTGCCAGCCCCCCATTACCTAATTCTAACTTGTTGCATTATGGCTTTGTTCCCATAACTTTTTAGCTGAAACAAGCAGTTCGCACCTGAGCTCTGAGCACTCATTTGCTGGGCTGATCCATTCTTGTTACATTTATGTTTCAAATGTTGTGCGAAAATGTCTTTCTTTCCCAGAAAGAAAAGAAAAAAACACACTGGGTTGCTGTGGCTTATTCGCATTTGTGGAGAACTAAAAATGTTTGTCTGCAGAAAGCAATCTTATCTTGAATGCGCGACATTGACTGCTCGTCGGTTTTGCGAGGAGCATTGCTGAAGGCTTCTGCAGCCAGTGTTCAGTGAGAGAAATGAACTTGGCTGTAATTTTCCTGAAACATGGCTTTACACCGTGCAATTAGACCATGTTAATTCATACAGGCATTTGCAAGCCTTTAAACAGGGATTTTTGTGTTTGTAGATTCTGATATTGCAGCATTGATTCTAATGTAGCATGGAAGTTGCACTGTTGGTGAAGTGGGTGTGTTTCAGCATATTTGTCACCCATGGGTGCGCTGGGGCCTGGTTCAAATGATAAGTGCGCTCCTTGTTCTTCCTGCTGTTCTTCTGTATATGCGCCTGGGGTGAGGGGGCATGGGTTTGATCTCGATTTTCCCTCTTCACAACCTATACGTGGAGCAAGGTTTAGTTAATGGAGCACTTGGTACAGTTGTTGGCTTCCAGACATACCCACGTGACAACAGCATTCAGTTTGTCAACATCCACTTTGACAAACTTTCAGGAGTTAAAAGGATCGGATTCCTTCTTTTCAAAGACATGTATGTATGCAGAGAACAGTTTTCTCTGTCACTAGAATACGCAGTCACTATTCATAAATCGCAAGGTCTAACCTAAGATCAAGCATTGATTGATATTGGCAGCACATTTTTTCAAGAAGGCATGAGTTACGTAGCACTGTCATACCTACGTACAGATGAAGGACTATCTAGTCAATTTTGATGCAAGTAAAGGGAGCGCTGACATTTCTTGCATCGTAGAGTACAATAGACTATGTGCAGTCTACACACCCCATCTCAAAATGTGCCCTGTTCCTCAAAAACACAAACTTTGTAAAAGAAAGCTAGTGCAATCAGAATGTATACATGCTCTCCCAACAGTACCACCAAAAAAATTGAAATGAGCTCATACTCCATCAACGACCAAAACCACAGAAAAATGTACGGAAAAGGAAAACACATTCCCAATTGCACAAACAAAGAGAACTATCTCTTCGAACAAACCACGTGGACTTCGGTCATATGACTCAGACACAGAAATATCTGGTACATTCAAATTTTCCAATACAACTCGTGTAAATCGCTATCCAAATGTAGCAATCAATTTTCTATTCCAATTGCCACCAATTGTTGAAAAGATTTATTTAACCTCTTTAGTTCCAAGGACGAGCTATTTCGTCCTTCGGATTACCTCCCTTTTGCCAAGGACGAAATAGCTCCTCCTTTCATGCACTCTATTTTATGCGATCCCTGCAAAGCCGGGATCGCACAAAACTGTAATCCAACCCCCGGGATATGTGAGGGGGAGGTTCCTCTTCATGGCCCGGGGGTTGGATTTCCTTCAATTTCACGTCGGCGTGCGTGATGCACGCCGACATGAAATTGAAAGTAAATTCACTGCGGCAGCCATTTTCGGCTGCCGCAGTGAAGAGAGAAGGTAAGAGCCCCTCTCCCTCTGCCTCGATCTCCGGCTGTATTTCAGCCAGAGATCTAGGCAGGTATCGTTGGAAAGGGGAGATCCTCCCCTTTCCAACGATACCTTGTGTGACAGGATTGCTGCCCGCGGATCGGGCTCAGAGCTCGATCCGCGGGTAGCAATGTGCACTAGACCACCAGGAATCTGTATTGGGAGCGCCCCCAAAGCATGGCGCCACGGCTGTGGAGACCCATGGGGGCAGAGATCATCTGCCCCCAGGGGTGAAAATAAAAAAAAATGATTAAAATAAATATATATATTTTCGAAGGGAGGTGGGAGGGGTTTGGGGCCCACTAGACCACCACGGATTGTACAACAAATGGTGTCTTTGGAAAGGGGAGATTCTCCCCTTTCCAAACACACCATTTTAGAAGCATTGCTGGTCACAGATCGGTGCAGAGCGCTCGATCTGTGACGAGGAATGGCCATAGGACCACCAGGGATACGTTTGTGAGATGGGAGGCTGTAAGGAGACAGTAAGTACAGTAAGCAGCCCTCTCCCCCCAGCCCCCAAAGCATGGGGGCACATATCTAATAAACCCTGGGGGCAGATGGCTGGGGGGAGGGGATTGGGGGCCCTACCCACCAGGGATTTTTTTGGAAATGGTGTCCTTGGAAAGGGGAGATTCTCCCCTTTCCAAGGACACCCTGTGTGACAGCATTGCTGCCCGCGTATTGGGTGCAGGGCGCTCGATGCGAGGGCAACAATGTACACTAGACACAGGGATGTCTTTGAATGGGGGGGTGGCGGCTGCTTACAGTAAGCAGCCCCCTCCCCCCAGACCCCTAAAGCATGGCCGCACATATGTGTACAACCCTGGGGGCAGATGGCTGATCATCTGCCTCAAGGAAAGGGGGCAAAAAAATAATAATAAAAAACGAGAAAAAAAAACATGATGGGAAGGGGGGAAGGGGTTTGGGGGCCCTAGCCACCAGGGATTGTTCCGGAAATGGTATCCTTGGAAAGGGGGGATTCTCCCCTTTACAAGGACACCCTGTGTAACAGCATTGCTGCCCACGGATCGAGCGCAGGGCGCTCGATGCGTGGGCAGCAATGCACACTAGACATAGGGATGTCTTTGAATGGGGGGAGGTGGGGGCTGCTTACAGTAAGCAGCCCTCTCGCGCCCTGGCCCCCAAAGCATGGGGGCACATATGTGTACAACCCTGGGGGCAGATGGCTGATCATCTGCCCACAGGGAAGGGAAAAAAAAAATGGAGAAAAAAAAGTGATGGGAAGGGGGTAGGGGGTTCGGAGGCCCTAGCCACCAGGGATTTTTTCAGAAATGGTGTCATTGGAAAGGGGAGTTTCTCCCCTTTCCAAGGACACCCTGTGTGACAGCATTGCTGCCCGCGGATCGGGCACAGGACGCTCGATGCTCGGGCAGCAATGCACACTAGACACAGGGATGTCTTTGAATGGGGGGGAGGTGGGGGCTGCTTACAGTAAGCAGCCCTCGCCCCCCCTTGCCCCCAAAGCATGGGGGCACATATGTGTACAACCCTGGGGGCAGATGGCTGATCATCTGCCCCCAGGAAAGGGGGCAAAAAAATAATAATGAAAACCGAGAAATAAAACATGATGGGAAGGGGGAGGGGGTTGGGGGCCCTAGCCACCAGGGATTTTTCCGGAAATGGTGTCCTTGGAAAGGGGAGATTCTCCCCTTTACAAGGACACCCTGTGTGACAGCATTGCTGCCCGCGGATCGTGCGCAGGGCACTCAATGCGCAGGCAGCAATGCACACTAGACATAGGGATGTCTTTGAAGGGGGGAGGTGGGGGCTGCTTGCAGTAAGCAGCCCTCGCCCCCCGGTCCCCAAAGCATGGCGGCACATATGTGTACAACCCTGGGGGCAGATGGCTGATCATCTGCCCCCAGGAAAGGGGGCAAAAAAATAATAATAAAAAATGAGAAAAAAAAACATGGTGGGAAGGGGGAGGGGGTTTGAGGGCCCTAGACACCAGGGATTTTTCCAGAAATGGTGTCCTTGGAAAGGGGAGATTCTCCCCTTTTCAAGGACACCCTGTGTGACAGCATTGCTGCCCGCGGATCGGGCACAGGGCGCGCGATGCACGGGCCGCAATGCACACTAGACACAGGTTTGTCTTTGAATTGGGGGAGGCAGGGGCTGCTTACAGTAAGCAGCCCTCTCCCCCCTGGCCCCAAAGCATGGGGGCACATATGTGTACAACCCTGGGGCCAGATGGCTGATCATCTGCCCCCAGGGAAGGGGGCAAAAAAATAATAATAACAATTGAAAAAAAAAATTGTGATGGAAGGGGGGAGGGGATTTGGGGGCCCTAGCCACCTGGGATTATTTCAGGAATGGTGTCCTTGGAAAGGGGAGATTCTCCCCTTTCCAAGGACACCCTGTGTGACAGCATTGCTGCCCGCGGATCGGGGGCAGGGCGCTCGATGCGCGGGCAGCAATGCACACTAGACACAGGGATGTCTTTGAATGGGGGAGGTGGGGGCTGCTTACAGTAAGCAGCCCTTGCCCCCCCAGCCCCCAAAGCATGGGGGCACATATGTGTACAACCCTGGGGGCAGATGGCTGATCATCTGTCCCCAGGGAAGGGGGCAAACAAATAATAAAAAAGGAAAAAAAACATGATGGGAAGGGGGTAGGGGTTTTGGGGGCCCTAGCCACCAGGGATTTTTTCGGAAATGGTGTCCTTGGAAAGGGGAGATTCTCCCCTTTCCAAGGACACCCTGTGTGACAGCATTGCTTCCCGCTGATCGGGCGAAGGGTGCTCGATGCGTGGCAGCAATGCACACTAGACACAGGGATGTCTTTGAACGGGGGGGAGGTGGGAGCTGCTTACAGTAAGCAGCCCTCGCCCACCCGGCCCCCAAAGCATGGGGGCACATATGTGTACAACCCTGGGGGCAGATGGCTGATCCTCTGCCCCCAGGGAACGGGGCAAAAAAATAATAATAAAAACCGAGAAATAAAACATGATGTGAAGGGGGAGGGGGTTTGGGGGCCCTAGCCACCAGGGATTTTTCCGGAAATGGTGTCCTTGGAAAGGGGAGATTCTCCCCTTTACAAGGACACCCTGTGTGACAGCATTGCTGCCTGCGGATCGTGCGCAGGGCACTCAATGCGCGGGCAGCAATGCACATTAGACACAGGGATGTCTTTGAAGGGGGGAGGTGGGGGCTGCTTACAGTAAGAACCCTCGCCCCCCCGGTCCCCAAAGCATGGGGGCACATATGTGTACAACCCTGGGGGCAGATGGCTGATCATCTGCCCCAGGAAAGGGGGCAAAAAAATAATAATAAAAAATGAGAAAAAAAAACATGGTGGGAAGGGGGAGGGGGTTTGAGGGCCCTAGCCACCAGGGATTTTTCCAGAAATGGTGTCCTTGGAAAGGGGAGATTCTCCCATTTTCAAGGACACCCTGTGTGACAGCATTGCTGCCCGCGGATCGGGCACAGGGCGCGCGATGCACGGGCCGCAATGCACACTAGACACAGGTTTGTCTTTGAATGGGGGGAGGTGGGGGATGCTTACAGTAAGCAGCCCTCTCCCCCCCTGGCCCCAAAGCATGGGGGCACATATGTTTACAACCCTGGGGCCAGATGGCTGATCATCTGCCCCCAGGGAAGGGGGCAAAAAAATAATAATAACAATTGAAAAAAAAATCGTGATGGGAAGGGGGAGGGGATTTGGGGGTCCTAGCCACCAGGGATTATTTCAGGAATGGTGTCCTTGGAAAGGGGAGATTCTCCCCTTTCCAAGGACACCCTGTGTGACAGCATTGCTGTCCGCGGATCGGGGGCAGGGCGCTCGATGCGCGGGCAGCAATGCACACTAGACACAGGGATGTCTTTGAATGGGGGAGGTGGGGGCTGCTTACAGTAAGCAGCCCTCGCCCCCCCAGCCCCCAAAGCATGGGGGCACATATGTGTACAGCCCTGGGGCCAGATGGCTGATCATCTGCCCCTATGGAAGGGGGCAGACAAATAATAAAAAAGGAAAAAAAACATGATGGGAAGGGGTTAGGGGTTTTGGGGGTCCTAGTCACCAGGGATTTTTTCGGAAATGGTGTCCTTGGAAAGGGGAGATTCTCCCCTTTCCAAGGACACCCTGTGTGACAGCATTGCTGCCCGTGGATCGGGCGCAGGGCGCTCGATGCGTGGGCAGCAATGCACACTAGACACAGGGATGTCTTTGAATGGGGGGGAGGTGGGGCCTGGCCCCCGGCCCCTAAAGCATGGGGGCACATATGTGTACAACCCTGGGGGCAGATTGCTGATCATCTGCCCCCAGGGAAGGGGGCAAAATAAAAAACGAAAAGCACAAAAACAAAAAGGGAATTATGGGTGGAAGTGGGGGGCCACCAGGGATATATTTTACAGAAAAGGGGGGTGGCCCTCTGCCCCTCGCCCCAAGGAGAAATGGGGGCGCCCTTTGTAGCCCATATCTGCTCCTAGGAAGGGGCATCTGAGCCCCGGCAGGGCTGCATGAGATGGCCCCCTCTTATCTGCCCCCAGGGAGGGCTGAATGAGATGCCCCCCCTGTATTTGGTGTGGGGGGGTAGAGTGTCACCCCCCATTATATTAGAAAATTACCTGGCGGTTTAGGGTGCCCCTCAGCCCGTTCTAAAGTGTAGTGTACCTTTTTTCAATTTTTTTCTTTGTTTACAAAACTTGCCTTGGCGCAGAGGGGCACATTGGTGTGCCAATCTGGCACCGGGGTGCCCAGACCTTACTTTCCCACCCACTGGGGGGCCTGACCCACCATTTTTGGGGGCCCTCTCTTCCCCACCCCAAATGGAGGGGGGGTGTACCTCACACAGCCATTTGTAGGAGGCCCAGGGAGGCCTGCATGAGGTGCCCCCGCCACCCATTTGGGGTGAGGGGGGAGAGGGCCCCCAAAAATGGTGGGACAGCCTCCCCAGTGGGTGGGGCAGTAAGGTTTGGGCACCCCGGGGCCAGATTGGCACATCAATGAGCCTCTCTGCACCAAGAGGAGTTGGGTTACCAAAGGAAAAAAGTGAAAATGGTTGAACACTTTTTAGGGGGGGCTGTGGGTCACCCCAAAGGGTCAGGGAATTTTCTAATGGGATGGGGCATTGACCCCCTCCCCCACACCCGCAATGGAGTGGGTGCCATGTCATGCAGCCCTCCCTGGGACCAGATATCTACTCCTAGGAAGGGACGTCTGAGCCCAGGGAGGAGTGCAGGACAGCCCCCCCTTATCTGACCTCGGGAGGGCTACGTGAGAGGTGCCGCCTCGCCAATTGGGGTGGGGGTGGAGAGGGGCACCCCCATTTACATTACAAAATTACCCGGCGGTGTAGGGTGCCCATCAGCCCCCCCAAAGTGCAGGCTACCACTTTCAATTGTTTTCTTTGTTTACTAAACTTTGCTTGACGCAGATCATCTGAATGATAACCGGCCTAGTAGGATTGTTGTCTTTTCTCCCTTAGTTCCCCCTCCCTTGGCTCAGAACGCCTTGAAACACTTGTATAGGCGCAATATTAATGCCATATATCAATCTGGCCCCAGGGTGCCTACAACCTATTGCCCAATTCAATGGAGGGCTTGTTTGGGTGGTTTGGTATTTGGCTGGGCTGACACAGATATTTTATGTTTTTTTTTCTTCTTTTTTTCTTCCCTTTACAGGTTGTGTGCTGTTCAAGCTTCTCCCTTGTTATGTACATATGGACTTTTGGTTATTTCAACATTGTATAGTATGCAGAGGGCAGATTGCTACTGGGTGGGTGGGAACTGGGCCTGTAGAGTTGGTGGAGTGAACGGGAGTGGGTGCTCTGGGGAGGTATTGCGGTGGCCAGGGACACACTTGCTGGAGTAGTGCACAAATTGCCCCCCAGACCTGCTGAACAGTGCTGTTCCCCTTGGAGGGCTGTTTGCCACTAAGCCATCCGTACTAGCTTTTATTTGTGCTGGGGATTGCCATACGCTCATTGGTCTTATTCCCATTTCCTATCAGTGTGCAGTCTAGCCTTCCATTGTGGTAGATGACTCGGATATGCTATGTATCTGTTGGAAGGAATCGAAAAGTTTACAGATAGCGGGCAGACAGTGTGAATGTGTTATTGGTAGGCTAAGTACTGAATGTAATTCTTTTTTATTTCCTTTGCAGTTGTGGCTACTGGAAAGCTTTTGCTGGCTTATGTAAGTACTGCATATGTTACTTTTGTGGATAGGTATGGTAATGTGGGGGTGGATGGTTACTGTGGTGGGTGCATCTGTGGCTGCAGTGTCAGTGGTGTGGGTGGGAATGGGTAGTGGGGAGGTCCTGGGGGCAGCGATGGGTGTGCCTTGCATTGAGGAAGGTAGCTGCTTTGCAGAAAAAAATAGTTTGCTAAATATAATTAGCTAAAAATGTGCAAAAACTTTGTCTGGTAGTAATGCAGACAGTCATTTCTTCTGAGCTTGCAATGCACACTTGATACAGAGCTCATTCCTTTTTTAGAAACAGTCACTGTTTCTATGGTCCAATTCCAAAAGTGGTCCCAGTGAGCCCCGCCAGGGTCCCCATTCTTTTGGAGGGGGCAAAGCAGTAACGCATGGTAGCTAGAGGGGCAGGACAGTGGGGGGGGGCGATGTCACTGGCCTTGGCTGCCCGTCTCCCATGTGGGTGTTTGCTCCCCCAAGTTCAGCTGTAGGTGCAGGGTGCCCCAGCAGGGTCACCATACCTTCCTGGAGGGGAAAGCTGTAGCGCTGGCCAGGAAGAGAGATAGGAGGATTGTGGGTGATATGTGTGCCCTTGGGTGCCTCTCGGCCTTTTAAGTTGAGTGCCCCCAAGGTCACCAGTGGTCCTGGAGCTGTGGCCGAAGGTCTCACAATGAAACTGTCGAAAATTCCATCAATTTGTGGTGAATGGCGCACATTCTGTCAGGGTGCCTATATTCAGAGAGCATACAAAGCACACTTGCTGTGGAGTTCTTTTCCTCTGTCAGAATACTTACCCTGCCGAAGTGTAACAGTGCCGCATGTGCAAGTCACCGTACCACCGTGCAGTGCAATCGGTGGCCCACAGGAGCACAAACCTTCTGTGATGACAATTGCGTCAGTACAACTGTGTCATTGGCACAAGGTGACATACTGCCTTCTTCACCTCTTTCCCCTGAAAATAATGTGCCAATTACTTATCGACCTCGTGTTATCTCACATGAGAGTTGCATGTCCGATTGGGTGAAGTGTGTGTCTGGGATTGTTACAAGAGCCATGTATTGACACAATTGTTGTGCTAATTGGTAAACTGTATGTCTGGCCATATTCATAGGGGTTTTCCTGATTCCATTTTCTAGTGAGGATGAGGGTTGTTTGGATTTTTGGCCACTCTTTCATCAAAAGAGCTGCACGACTTGTCCAAGGGCCAACCACATCTGGGTCTGGAAGGGATGCACTCGCAGTGCATTGGTCTGGGGTCGGGGGGATGCGCCTTCATCAGCTCCGAGGAGCCATCAGCGATGTCGAGGCCAAAGGAGATGTCGCCCCCCCCTGACCTTATAGTTGTGCACCTGGGAGGAAATGATATGGCATCTGTGGGACGAAAGGGAGTACGAGAGCAGCTCATGGTGGAACTTGAATGGATTGCACAGATTTTTGCAAACACTGTGGTGGCCTGGTCCCAGATGATTCCCAGGAGGGATTGGAGAACTCCAGGGAATGCAAGGGCTATCAACTCCTCGGTGAGGAAACTCAATGGGGAGCTTGCCAGACTGACCAAGGGGAATGACAGAATTCAAACTATACACCATGGCTTCATAAAAGGGGAAGTGATGTTTCACAAAGATGGGGTCCACCTTTCAAAAAGAGGCATGGACCTTTTCATTGAAGACATTTTGACCTTTTCCCAGACGCTATTGTGCGTGGGGGAAGCCAGTTACTGATGGACTAAAAAAGTCAGTAAGTATGGTGACTGCGATACTCCTACTTCCTTGCAATTGATTTCTGTGCATGGCATGTCAATGTATTTTACCCATCATCACTTTCATCAACCTAATTCCACTTGCTTGCCCTTGCATTCATTTCGTCCTTGTTACCTTCCCCTTTCCAACACAGAACCCTATGTGAATGTGCAGGTGTTTTTGTCAAAAGTGTGCTAGCAATTGTCTGGAAGGGCCTGCCATGTAATTTTCTTATCTTCTCTGTCTGTGTCTTGATTGCCTCTGGCTTTCAAATCACCCAATCTCTTAAATGTTGCAGGGTTGCTTCTCACCTCCATTTGCCATCCACCAGCATCCCATGGAGGAGGGCATGGTGCAACGCACGTTGGCTGTTTGTGCATTGGTAGTGTGGGTGCAATCTTCGTCCCAACACTTGTATTTGTGTAATGTATAGTGCAAGAGTACATCGTCCGTAGCTTTTTTGTTGTCTTTGTTTTAGGTGCATGTGTGTTGTAGCTGTCTAATCACTTGTAGGAAAGCAGTCAGCTGGTCCTTAGCATTTCAAGTGAGTTTTTGCAAAATAGTACTCCATTTCTTGTAGAGTGTTGAGAGTACCTCCTATTGCAGAGAGCTGCTACAGTTTCTGAGCAAAGTCTGGACCTTTTGGCATACTTGTGTGGTGTAGGTTTGTGGCACTGAATACCACTAACTGTACTACATTCCATACTTTGAGAAGCACACATACTTATTGTTTCAGTCTTCATCTGGTCGTTGGGCAGTGAAGGGTTCCATAGCGCCAGCACTCATGGCTTCTCGTCGATCAATGTTTGGTGAAGAGGCTTTAGCTGCAGTGATGGAGTCTGCCTCGGGCACAGAGGTGGATATGCAATCTGAAACAGATAGTGCTACTGAGGGTCAGCAGGAAAGTGATTGAGGAAGTGAGTTTTCAATGGATGAAGGTTCCGGCGCTGCCTCCTCCTCCTCCTCCTCATCATCATCATCTGATGACGAAGAGGATGACAGATTACATGTACCTTTGCACACACTTCCCACACGCCGGGAATCTAGAAGGGGGAGGGGACGTGCAGGACGTCCACGCAATGTGCCAGTTCCTGACATGGCTGAAGAGTCGCAGTGGGTGCCTCCAGCAAGGGCTCAGCCTGTTGTGCCCCCTTTTACTGGTATATCTGGATGCACAGTGAATACAGATGGGTTTCAGCCTACTGATTATTTCAACCTTTTTGTTGATGATGGGTTTATTGCAGATGTGGTTGAGCAAACCAATTTATGCGCTGCACAGTTCTTGAGGTCAAGGGGTGCCACTCTGAAACCTCAGTCCAGAGCACATGCATGGGTTCCCACAACCGATGTTGAGTTGAGAAGTTGGGCTCTCATTCTGCTCATGGGAATATCGCAGAAGCCGACTGTCTCAGTGTACTGGTCTACTATAGCGGCACATTCTAGCCCCTTCTTTCCAGCTAAAATGAGTAGAAATCAGTTTCAAGCACTGCATCGTATGTTGCATTTCAATGACAACTCGGCAGCATTACCCAGAACTGACCCAAACTTTGATAGGCTCTTCAAACTTCTGCCATTTCTGGAGCACTTCAGTCAGCGATTTGCGGAGGTGTATGTTCCTAGCCAGAACATATCCATTGATGAATCGTTGGTGTTGTTCAAAGGTCGCCTAGTGTTCAAGCTATACATTCCTAGCAAAAGAGCACAATACGGGATCAAAATGTACATGTTGTGTGAAAGTACCACTGGGTACGTCAGCAACATGAGAGTCTACACTGGCAAAGACTCCACCCTAAACCCTCTGGGCTGCCCAGCCCATTTAGGGACATGTGAGAAGATAGTTTGGGATCTTCTCACACCATTGCTCAACAAGGGTCACCATTTGTATATAGACAATTTCTACACTGGAATTCCACTGTTCAAGGAATTGTTGAATGTGGGCACACTAGCATGCGGTACAATCCGCAGTAACCGGAAAAGCTTCCCCAGACAACTTGTGTGTAAGAAGTTGGCCAAGGGAGAATGTATGGCATCGCGGTGGGATGAACTGTTAGCAGTGAAATTCTGTGACAAAAGGGATGTGTACATGCTAAGGACTTCAGCAGTCACTCCGCGCGGGCAGACCCGGCAAGTGTGGAAGCCCAACTGCATTCTGACTACAACAAGTACATGGGTGGAGTAGATAAAACCGACCAAGTGCTTGAGTCATACCGTGCTGAGCGCAAGTCGCGCTTCTGGTACAAAAAGTTGGTCACACGCATTGTGCATATTGCAATGTACAATGCGTATGTGGTGTGCCGGGCAGCTACTCCACAAAACAAACTTTCTTTTCTGAACTTTGAAACAGAAGTTGTCAATTCTCTGACTATGTGCCATGTACAAATTCCTTCCTTTCAAAAGGTAGAAGATGTGGCCAGATTGCAAGAGCGACACTTTGGTGATTATTTTCCTCCCACAGCCACAAAGTCACAACCTTAAAGAAAATGTAAGGGTGTACAAAACAAGGAAAGAAGAAGTATACTCGGGTGTACTGTCCCCAATGCCCTTCCCACCCAGCCCTCTGCTTTCAGCCTTGTTTCCTTTTGTATCATACAAAGGAAAAATATTGGGAGATCGACTGATTTCCGAAAATGCCCATCATTCCTTGAAGGGGACCCTTAGGCTCTGAAATCGTGCATGTCTTATAAAGGAATGGCACTCCTGCTCCCTGGACTGGAGGTGTACCTTCAATAAAAATGCAACAGAATTTTGAACTCACTTCACTAGATTTAGCGTGCTTTCACGAGCATTGCTAGTCCTGCTGCCTCTACTTGAGGCCTGCCTTGGAAAGGCACACCACTGCCGTAGCTTTCCCTTGAGCCGTGCCTACGGGGAACCCCATGCATTTCCCAAAAGAGGACACTGTGGGAATGTGCAGAGGTCTGAATTGCGCGAAGCGGCCCAGAATTTATTACCCAGAACCCCAGACAAAGTGAACATTGTGTTTTTTTCCCACCAAATATCACATTTTGTTGGGGATTGTGGCTAATAAAAACTGGTCCAATGTGCGCAAATCATACCTCTGCGGATTCCCACGGGTATCCTCTTTTCGGAAATGCATGGGGTTCCCTGTTTTTCTTGGTGGCTGCAACACCCTAGGCCTAAATCTGTAGGTTGGCTCCCCAAACACTTTGGGGGAATAGCAGTGGTTTAGCCTTATTCCTTCGCGTCAAGGTAGGTGCACCCACACAAGTGAGGTACCGTTTTCATCGGAACACCTGTGGGAACGCGGGATGGTAGGCCATGTGTTTTTGGGGGCGTGTTTCGATGGGTGAGCTGAGCGAAATATGCGGAAAATGCATTTTTTCCCCACATTTTGGATTTTTCGGGGGTTTCTGGGTAATACATTCTGGGCCGATTTGCACAAATCATACCTCTGCTGAATCCCACGGGTGTCCTCTTTGGGGAAATGCATGGGGTTACCTGTTTTCCTTGGTGGCTTGGACACCCGAGGCCCATATCTGTATGGTGTGCCGGTCGGCAGAGAGAATGAAATTCAGGTCTCCAAACCGACTTGGGGTTACTTGTGTTTTAGTCTTTCCCCTTGGCGGCTAGGTGGGTGCACCCACACATGTTAGGTACCTTTTTCGTTGGGACACGTGTGAGGACGTGGGAAGGTAGGCCATGTGTTGTTGGCGGTGTATTTAGGTGGGTGGCCAGAGCAAAATGTCTGAGAATTGTCTTCATTTCCAGCCAATTTCAGAGACATTTCCCTATGTCCACTCACTGAAACAGGTCGCCAACAACAGATATCATACCTTCTCGCGTTCCCACAGGTGTCCCGATGAAAAAGGTACCTCACATGTGTGGGTGCACCTACCGCGGGGGTGCAAAAGGAAAAGGGTAACCCGCTGGTAACCCCAAGCCTTTCGCCACAGCACAATTTGTTCATTTGGGCATAGGGTGTCGAAGCCAGCGAGGGAAACAGGGAACCCCATGCATTTCCCAAAACAGGACCCCCGTGCTGTCAGTCCAGAAAAATGAATACCTCTCACGAGCAATGGCAATGTATTATGTTTTCCGAAGACCAACAGCCTCATGTACTAAATGTCAGGAATACAGACTCATAAATTAGACCAAAGTGCCGCCATTTTAATGTGACAAGAATCACCATTTTGTTCTCTAACGTTTGCTCTTTGCATTCTGTTCAAACTGCTTAGCCGAAAGCTTATTCTGCTCATTCTGCTTCACTATTACATTGTTGTTCAACATGAAAGAGCAAGGTCGCGAGGCTGTGAAATATTCATTGAAACATAACGTAGGCAGCCACAGAGAGGAATGCCCAGTCCCCTCCCGCACGTAGCCTTGGAGGAGAGCAACACAGCATTTCCTCATTTCACAGATGCCAGCTAGTCTCATTTATATGGTAGAAATGCTAGAAAGGAACAGTTAAAGGCTTAAATTATGCTTTTCTCACGGCCCCCTTTCTTGAGCCCTGTAGAGCGGGCTGACTCCTAGGACACGAATAGCAACTAGGAGATAGCAAGGCCTGGAATGCGACTCTTCCACCGTAGGTAGCTTGCTCGCAAGAACAGAAGCACTGTGTTCTGTTCAACAAAGAAGTATGTCTCAAGACTCGCAATGTTGCATATTGTTGCTAAAATAGATATTCAAAGGTGTCATATTCGTCGAAATTGTCAATCATCAAACCCAGTTCAAAGAAACCATACAATGGGCGGTGTTAAACATGTCATGACTGATTGTAAGATGTTCATTTTGTATATATGTAACTGATGTACTTTATTCACTCTCTTGCGTCCCTCGAGGTCTGGAGACACACGTTGCGGGGCGTGAGACCGAGTTGGCCAACTGAGACTATTTGCTTTGCAATAAACCCTAGCTTTTGGGAATAAAACCTTGTGTCTGGCGTATCAGTTTGTTTGTGGTGATTTGCCTTGATTCCACAACGCGAGTCTCCCGTAGGGGCCCCTTCAAGATGGCGCCCGAATAGGGACACTCCCCCACTTGTTCCATCGTGTACGTAGTAAAATAAGGAAGGCAGAGAGAATGGCGAGGATGGGACGATTGAGCCGGGATCAAGAGGTGTTCGGGGCACCCTGCTTAAGTGATGAGAGACTCCTTTGCAGATCTGCACACATCTGATCCCTGATCGATGTATCCGGCCAGAGAACAAGGAGGCGAGGGTCCCGAAATGAGGCAGAGCCGAGATACGCAGACACAACGTTATTGATTGCGTCAGTATATGGACGAATTGTGTCTTGGAAGACAATTTGATTTATCAGGTGAGTCGTACCCCGATTCGAAATAGCCCTGATATTGGTTGAGAGTTAACTTTGCAAAATCAAGCACCCAGTGTAGGTTGATTAGCCGAGGGGAAGGTTAAAACATGCCTGGGGCATTGTCCACCCTAGCAGGGTTTTTCCGCTGCGGTAGGCAATCTTTGGAAATTGGCCAAGTTGCGCCATCTGGGGGAACGCCGGCGTATGAGATGTATGTGAAGTATGGTATGTATGAGATGTATGTGAAGTATGGTATGGGAGCGATAATGTTCTGTGAGATTTGTCATAGGCAAACCAGAAAACAAGAAGACCTTCAGTGGCCGATTAATGGTAGTTTTGAGATGACAAGAATAGATAACTTGGAAAAGGTGTTGATAGAAAAGAAAACACGTCCTGCAGCACTTGACATCCTTAGGGACTGGAGAAGGGAAGCTATGCTTCCTTGGAGAAGTAGGGAGAAACATGCGCGCAGGCATAAATCAAAAACTGAGATAGCGGAAGAAAAGGAGGAGGAGGAGTGGACTGAGAGTCTGAGAAGGGCAGGTAGACGCGACTAGTTGAACATAGAAAAAATATACCCACAACGAGAATTGCATAGAGCAGATGAATTGATAGAAAAAATATTGACTGATACGAAACGGGGTCCAAGACCAGAAACTAACACAACTGCGTCAGTAACTATTGCTCAGCCCCCTCCTGATGCTCAGCCCCTCCCAACAGATCAAATCCTAGCACAGCCGCAGACCGCACACCTAGCACCTCCTATTAGCCAGACAGGACCGCAACAGTCACTTCCCGTTCCTGTTGTCCCATCCTCACCTCCCGCCCTAGAAAAAGACTTGGTCCCGTCCGTCCCTCCCATGGTTGAACTTGAAACTACGGAAGCGAGAGATGGGACTGGACAAAGTGGATGCACAAGAGTGACTCGTAGTGCGATCAGCAAGGAAAGGAAACGGGAGTTACAAAAACAGGCAGAGATGTATATAGACGGGAACGATGGAACGGCAGCATTGGATTCGATGTATGATTTCCGAAGAAGCAATGAAAGTCAGGTAGTGTTGGACTGCATGGGTGAATATTTAGTGGGAAGATGGAAACAGCTAATTGGGAAATTACCGCCGCAACGATTGTTGGATTTGAATGCATTAGCACGTTGTAGAGAAAGGGACGAAGACATAAGGGAACATGTATATGGACTTTTTGAGCTTAAAAATGAACTTGATAATGATTATGCTGAGATGTTTACCACACCTGGGTATAGGAGTAAGGATATCAGGAGAGATAGGGAGGAAGCGGCAGAGCCATTCATACAGCGGCAACATTTACCATCGTCAAGGCAGATAGGTGATAAACTAAAAGTATGTATACGAGAGGCGTTGAAATGGATGACGGATCCTAGTATTCCCGCAATGGAAATACACAAGATATTCAATGAATATTCCCTGCCCATGAAAAGAAAATCACTGCAGGCGATGGCTGAACATTTAATAGATAAAGATGTAAAAGACGAAAAGGCCAGCCCACCTGGAATAATGGCAGTATATAAGAGGACACTAGAACGAGGGACAGGGGAAACACCCTTGTCACTTGACTTGGGAATATTATTGCATATGAGAGTAGGGGAGGGACAGTGAGTGCAGTATTTCCTATGAGAGAGGTCCCACATACCTTTGTGCCCAAACTAGAGATCCCTGCAACAGGCGATCATGTAGCGCAAGTAACGGAAGCACATTACACAGCACAATATGTGCACGTCCCTTTCTCGAGACAAGAAGTGAATAATATAAAACAGACGATTCCGGATATAAGAAAGAATCCCACGGGATTTTACAAAGAAGTAGAATCCTGTCTGCAATCATCCGTGCTTACCATGGGTGACATAGATCTAATATTCCCAGTGATCCTGCCAGCAGACATATGGAAGCAAATAAGAAAAGTGGATGATATAACGGCCTATGGCGCCACATGGGCGGATTTGATAATAGAGGACAGGAATAAAGAGGTCGGAGGGAAGCCAGGGGCGAACATGGTAGCATTACCAGCACAGATAATACAGTAATTAAAAGAAATTGTTCCAGAAAAAATAATCCAATGGGACAAATTGACTGCATGTGTGCAGGGCAAGGGTGAGTTAGCTACAGATTATTTTAATAGGTTTGAGGAAGTATTTACAGACTTCAGTGGGCAGGATGTGAGCTCAGAAGGGGGAAAGAGGCTATTTGTTGATAAGTATGTGAGGGGGTTAATACTTCCAATTCAAAACCTAATAATGACATCAGAAAGTGCATGGCAAGCAAAAACGTTGGGCGAAGTATTACATATGGCCCAATATTATGAGAACAGAGTGAATACAGAAAAAGAGAAAGAGGTAAAGGATAGAGCAAATTTGAAGATGAGGGTGCTACTTCAGCAAGTAGTGGGTCACAATAGAGGGAGAGGAAATGCACAAGGGAGAAGTAATTCGAATATGCATGGAGGGCCATTGGGACAAAATCAGTGTGCGTATTGCAGAGAGGAAGGACACTGGAGAGCGCAATGCCCACATTTGCAAAATAGAAATCGGGATAGTCAGAGAAGACAGCATAGAGGGCACCCAGGAGCAAATGGATCGAATAGGAATAGTATGCAGCAGCACCAAAATAACCAAGGAAATCAAAATCAAGCTCAGTATCAGCATACTACCAACCAGAATCAAGGCCAACATAACCAACAGTATGGGAACCGCCAACATGGGGGGGCTAGAGGAAAGGATGGGAACATTTTTGATACACAACCAAATACGTATTACAGTAATAGCAGTGATTACACATCGGATGATGTGTTATTCTCCCAATTGGACAGCCCAAGACAGGGGTCGGAACCAGTGGCTATTCCCGTGAATCAAAATGGACCCTATGTACATGAGAGTAGGGGCTAGAGAGCACAGTTTTCTTGTAGATACGGGTGCACAAAAATGTTCAATAGACCATCACTTGGTTCCAGAGATACCACTGTCAGGGCAAAGAAATGTTTCCGTAGGGTTCGCAGGTACACCAGTAATTAACCCAGTATCCCAATCAGTCCCAGTAACCATAGGTCCTTTCACTGAACATTGTCCATTTCTTTTAACATAAAATTGTGGGGAAAATCGCTTGGGATTGAATTTATTGAAAAAACTAGGTGCAGTTATTCATTGCACTCCGGATGGGGTGTTTATGACGATTTGGCCACAGGATACCCCGGTGTCTGAATTGTTGTCTAAAACTTTGCCAGGAGAATTGAGTAAAGTGCCAACTTGTATATGGGCGATGAATGATAATGATGTGGGATGTTTGAAGATAGAGCCAGTAAAGATTATTTTGAAAAAAGGAGTCACGGTGCTGCGTATTCCACAGTATAAAATTTCGGCAGATGGAGAGAAAGGATTGAAAAGTATCGTTTCAGATTTGGTAAAATTGGGAGTAATTGAGGAAATTACAGGCAGTACATGTAACAGCCCCATTCTTCCAGTATATAATAAAGGAGGTAATGAGGTACCCTATCGTTTCATAATTGATTTACGCGCGTTAAACAAGGTAGTTGACCCTCAATTTCCCTTAGTGCCAGACGTCACCACGATTTTGACAATGATACCTGTGTCAGCAGAATACTTTATTGTGATTGACTTAAAGAATGCTTTCTTTAGCATTCCAGTGGACAAGGACAGTGGATATTAGTTCGCGTTCACATTAGGTGGACGATCATTTAAATTCATGCGCATTCCACAAGGATACACGGAAAGTCTGAGTATTTACAGCAGGGCATTGAAGGAACAGTTGGATATGCTAGAGTTGCCAACAGGTTGTGTACTATTGCAATATATAGACGATTTATTAATTCCCGCACATTCATAGGAGATTTGTAAAAAGAGCATTGTGTTATTGTTGTCACACCTAGCAGCGCATGGCCATAAAGCAAGTTTGAAGAAGTTTCAATATAATCGAAAGGAGGTGGCTTATTTGGGCTACCTACTTTCGAAAGAAGGGAGAAGACTAACGCCAGAGCGCATAGAGAGTATTTCTTGTATGCCTATTCCAAAAACACAGAAAGGAGTCAGAGCCATAATAGGCATGGCTTCTTATTGTCAGCAATGGATTGGAAATGTTGCGTTAATTGTGAAGCCAATGGTGGCATTGACGAAAAAGGATGCTGTGATGCCTTTGCAGTGGAATGAAGAATGTCAGAGAGCACTTGATTAATTGAAAACTGCATTGTGTTCTGCTCCAGTTCTGGGCACACCAAATTATGAGAAGATTTTTAGACTGTTTGCATGTGAAAGTGAAGGATGTGCATTGCCTGTTTTGACACAGGAACAAGGTGGAAGAAATAGGCCATGCGGCTGTTTTTCTTCCACGCTGGACCCTGTAGTGCGCGCACTGCCACAATGTTTGCGAGCTGTTGCAGCGGCTGCTGCGTCAGTGAAACAAACGGAAGGGATGGTATTGGGTCACACCTTAATTTTGATGGTGCCACATGCCATAGACGTTCTACTAAATAGAACGCAAACGCAACACCTCACCTCTGCTAGATTAACTAGAAATGAGATTGTCCTATTTGCACCCCACATCCAAATCATGAGGTGTAGCACTTTGAATCCAGCTGAATTAATGCCACTGCCCACGGAAGAACTTGGTGACAATGAATCACCTCCCCATGATTGCTTAGTGATTACTGAGGAACAAACGAAGGGGAGAGTTGATTTGATAGATACCCCACAAAAAGAGCCAGATGGAGAGTTGTTTTGTGATGGCTCTTGTTTTAAATTACCTGATTGCACATTAGCTGCCGCCTATGCTATTACTACACTGGAGAGTATTGTAGAAAGCAAAAGACTCCCCTACAACTCGGCACAAGCCAAATAAATAATAGTTTTAACCAGAGCCTGTGAGATATCTGAGAATCTAAGTGTAAACATATATACTGACAGCCAGTACGCCTTTGGCGTAGTTCATAACTTTGGCCAACTTTGGGCTGAGAGCAGTTTCTTGTCATCGCATGGGGTCAGAATTCAGCATGGCCCTTTGATTGTATGATTGCTGTCTGCACTTACGTTTCCAAAACACCTAGCAATAGTGAAATGCGAGGCGCATAAGAAAGTAACATGTAAAGTGGGAGAGGGAAACGCATTTGCAGACAGGATTGCGAAACAAACTGCCATTGACTTGAATACCAAAATGATGACAGTACAGTCTGAGGAAGTACCCTGCATAATAGAAGATGGGATTGCCACTGTCAAAGAAATGCAGGCCGAAGCTACTACTGATGAGATACAAGGATGGGCTGAGGGCTCTGCTGAATTAGATTTGGAGGGTTGCTGGGTGGACAAAAGAACTAAAAACTGGATGTTGCCAAATTCCTATGTAATTTCAATGGTCATGATGGCCCACAGCCCTACTCATATTTGTGCCAAAAAAATAATCCAGCACCTAGCCACGGTATGGGAGAATGTGAATATAAAGAAGAATGCAGAAAGGTTGGTTCAGAACTGCATCACGTGTTTACAACACAATGTAGGGAAGGGAACAGTGACTCCAATAGGAAGTTTTGGCCCTCCCTCTATGCCTTTTGAGGTAATCCATTTTGATTTCATAGAAATGGAAAGATGCCAAAACTTAATATGACCTAGTGGTGATATGTGCATTTAGCAAATGGGTGGAGGCATATCCATTGAAAGACTGCACTGCAATGAGCATGGCGAAAGTAATGTTAAAAGAATATTTTTCCCGGTTTGGCTTGCCCCGTGTCATATGGTCAGATAACGGTCCACATTTTGTGGGCGCGGTGATATTACAGATTTGCGCAGGTCAGATCGATAAGCGATTCCATTGTTCGAGCCATCCGATGTCGGCCGGTCTGATTGAATGCCACAACGGAATCTTGAAATCTAAGATTAGTAAGATATGTGCAGGAAGCAAGTTGAGTTGGGTGGACGCACTACCATTAGCACTATTTTGTATGCGACACGTCTGTACAAGCAAGAACTGGGCTCTCCCCGTATGAAAACGTCATGGGGAGGCCGGTGAATGTTTGGTGTACGGCACAGCCGAAGCGACTTCGCGAAGTCGAGCATCCTGTGCTTAGTACTTATTGTGGACTTTCAATACAAAAATTGCGTTTGATTCATCAGCAGGTGCAGGAGGCTTTACCCGTGAGGTACACTGGTCCGGGGCACGCGTTGGAGCCAGGAGACTGGGTGCTACTTAAAAATGTTGAACGGGAGTCATCGTTAGCACCCAGATGGCGTGGCCCCTATCAAATACTCCTGGCAACGCAAACGGTGATCTGTGTGGATGGGAGAAAGCCGTGGATTCATGCCACACACGCCAAAAAGATCCCACCACCATTGAAAGACTTGCCTGATTGAGACGACCAGAGAGAAACAGCAGCCCAGAAACGAAAGAAACTGTTGCCAGTCCCTTGCCACATGATCTGTCTAATCATGAGGTGAAGCTTGAAACAAAGCCTGGAAAGATTCCCATAAAGGAGGAAGGGCAAAAAGTGCCCCAACGTTGGCCAGCAGAATCTGCATCACTGCTGGCCGACACGAAACGTGTACCACTTTGGTGACCACCAGCATCTGCCATTGTGCCACAGCCTGAAACAAAATCTGCATCACTGCTGCGGTGTCCACAGCCACCTGTCATTGTGCCACAGGCCTTCGAGTTTGAGTCTGGGAGCGCACCGGCACTATTCATTGACCACACTGTACCAGGAGCTAAACGGTACAATCTACGGCTTTGAAAGGAGTGATCGAATCTGTATTTCATTGATCTGTTTCATCATTGCCTCTGGTTCCCATCACGGATGGAGAAGGAACTGGAGGTTTAGAGGAGAGAAGCGTGAGAGTTGTGCAAATCAGGCAACTCAAGACTCGCGGCTCCTCGGTGCGATCATAAAATCCATGTGTCCTGAACCCGAGCAGACAAGCGGGGCGCACATGGTACAAAGGCAATTGATAACTGCTCTGGAGTTCTTTTGAGTAATGTGCAAATGCATAATGATCTTGCCTTACGAATAAGCAATCCAGGCTGCTAAGAACTGGCAGAATAAACTGTTGACATTCATTGAACTTATTGACATTCAGACGAATGCCACAAGGAGAGACATTCACGATGACCACTGCAGAAGAAGAAGGACCATGAGAGAGAGAATGCCAGAACCAACTTTAGCCACCTCCTGCACCGCTGCTAATAACAAATTAGGTATAAAGACTGAAAAGTTAGAGAAAACACATTGTTGAAAAAATTGTATGCTGATCTTAACAATAGCTATGTGTGTCATGAGTATGTTATCACCAATAATGACAGCATTGATACTATGGTACGTGGAAGCAACGTACCCATTAAAGATGTTCTTGCCAGTAATTAATATCTCCACTACTGAAAGCCCGGTTCATGTAATTACTTACACCTTGTCCCCAATGGAAGAGAGGCACAGAGAAGGATATGGGAATAATACATCACTGCTTATAATGAACATGACACATGCAAAATAACTGCTGGGTATGTGCCCATTTACCACAGAATGCTGGAAAGGGAATAGGTTGGTACGTGCAGCCATTGCCATTGAGTTCTGCATGCAGTGCATCTCTAAGTGCATTATTTTATGGGAAATGGAATAAGAGTCCCGTAGGTTGTTCTATATTTCATAAAGCACAAATGATAATCCAAAAACCTATGCCTAAACCTGCACGACGAGATAGACTGTCTGTACCATCTAAAACATCAGTAATGTTTGGCCTAGGGTGTCGAAGCCAGCAAGGGAAACAGGGAACCCCATGCATTTCCCAAAAGAGGACACCCGTGGAAATGCGCAGAGGTCTGACTTGCATGAAGCAGCCCAGAATTTATTACCCAGAACCCCAGACAAAGTGAACATTGTATTTTTTTCCCCACCAAATATCACATTTTGTCGGGGATTGTGGCTAATAAAAACTGGGGCAATTTGCGCAAGGCAGACCTCTGTGTATTCCCACGGGTGTCCTCTTTAGGGAAATGCATGGGGTTCCCTGTTTCCCTTGCTGGCTTCGACACCCTAGGCCCAAATCTGTAGGTTGCCCACATGAACAAAATGGGCAGTGGCGAAAGGCTTGGGGTTACCAGTGGGTTACCCTTTTCCTTTTGTGCCCCCGGTAGGTGCACCCACACATGTGAGGTACCGTTTTCATCGGGACACCTGTGGGAACGTGGGACGGTAGGCCATGTGTTGTTGGCGGCATGTTTCAATGGGTGCGCCGAGTGAAATGTGCGGAAAATGTGTGTTTTTTCCCATATTTCGGACTTTGCAGGGGTGTCTGGGTAATAAATTCTGGGCCGATTTGCGCACATCATACCTCTGCGGATTCCCACGGGTGTCCTCTTTCTGGAAATGGATGGGGTTCCCTGTTTTCCTTGGTGGCTTGGACACCCGAGGCCCATATCTGTATGATGTGAGAGTGTGCAATTCAGGTGTGAAAACAGACTTGGGGTTACTTGTGTTTGAGGCTTTCCCCTTGACGCCCAGGTAGGTGCACCCACATATGTGAGGTACCGTTTTCATCGGGACACCTGAGGGAACGTGGGACGGTAGGCCATGTGTTGTTAGCGGTGTGTTTCGATGGGTGCGCCGAGTGAAATGTGCGGAAAATGTGTTTTTTTCCCATATTTCAGACTTTGCAGGGGTGTCTGGGTAATAAATTCTGGGCCGATTTGCGCACATCATACCTCTGCAGATTCACACGGGTGTCCTCTTTTTGGAAATGCATGGGGTTCCCTGTTTTCCTTGGTGGCTTGGACACCCGAGGCCCATATCTGTATGATGTGAGAGTGTGCAATTCAGGTGTGAAAACAGACTTGGGGTTACTTGTGTTTGAGGCTTTCACCTTGGCGCCCAGGTAGGTGCACCCACACATGTGAGGTACCGTTTTCATCGGGACACCTGTGGGAACGCGGGACGGTAGGCCATGTGTTGTTGGCTGAGTGTTTCGATGGGTGGCCGAGTGAAATGTGCGGAAAATGTGTTTTTTCCCCACATTTCGGACTTTGCAGGGGTGTCTGGGTAATAGATTCTGGCCCAATTTGCCCAAACTATACCTTTGCCGATTCCCACGGGTGCCCTCTTTTCAGAAATGCATGGGGTTCCCTGTTTTCCTTGGTGGCTTGGACACCCGAGGCCCATATCTGTATGATGTGAGAGTGTGCAATTCAGGTGTCAAAACAGACTTGGGGTTTCTTGTGTTTTAGGCTTTCCCCTTGGTGCCCAGGTAGGTGCACCCACACATGTGAGGTACCGTTTTCATTGGGATACCTGTGGGAATGGGGGATGGTAGGCTATGTGTTGTTAGCGGTGTGTTTCGATGTGTGCGCCGAGTGAAATATGCTTGTTTTTTTCCCCATATTTTGGAATTTGTGGGGGTGTCTGGGTAATAAATTCTGGGCCAATTTGCACACATCATACCTCTGCGGATTCCCACAGGTGTCCTCTTTTTAGAAATGCATGGTGTTCCCTGTTTTCCTTGGTGGCTTGGACACCCGAGGCCCATATCTGTATGATGTGAGAGTGTGCAATTCAGGTGTGAAAACAGACTTGGGGTTACTTGTGTTTTAGGCTTTCCCCTTGGCGCCCAGGTAGGTGCACCCACACATGTGAGGTACCGTTTACATCGGGACACCTGTGGGAACGCACAAAGGTATAACATTTGTTGTGTTTTTGTGGTTTTCAGAACGTTTTGACCCATTTTCTGGTGCCCTTTGTCACACAACCCTTTCATTTCCCAAATGTGACCTACATTTAGTCGATGCTTTAGGCACCATACACTTTTGTAACCTACACAAGTCACTTACCCTTGAAAAGGTCTGCCTTTGCTTTTTCAAAAAATGGATGCTTGTCATTCCTCACCACATTGGTTTTCCCGATTTAGACATGCTAAGTGCGTCTGTTCAGGCCATGAGCATAAGACTCCTGTTTACAATGGCTCAGTGTTTGGCTGGTGGTAGTGCTCGTTTTGTAAAGCACTACAAAAAATGTGTGCTTTCCTAACTGCAAGAGTCGGGGGACGGTAGCGGAGCATTGCTTTTCTCAAAATTCATAGAAGCCATTGTCGTACCAAGCCAACCATGTCCAACACATACCTTTTTTTTTCGGTCATTTTACCCGCTTTTTCCCCAATCTATGGCATTTTCCCCTACCTAGTTTTTGCCAGAGCTACGCAAATCACCCCTTCCCAAACTTGGAATTTTGTCTACTTTTCAGAAATATATGCCTTCCTGTCCTCCAATTTGGCTTTCCTACCCTTTTCTCCCATTCCGTCCATGCATGTGCAACTGGCAAAAATATTTTTTTTTCATTTCCACTCAACCTGTTCTTGAAAGGCAGGGAATTAGGGAACTCAGCACAGCAAACCATTTGTTCCTAGCTCTTACAAGGAAAAAACCACAGGCTTCTTTGTATATCATTTTATTGGCATTTTTTGAAAAAACCCAACATTTTCGCCCTTTGTGCTTATTTTCTCTCCCCCCGCCTACAGCAACCTAGGATTCCTGGGTGGCGTAACGACCGCCTACATGTGGGAAAAAAGGAGCCAAATTTGGCTGAGATATCTCATGTAACAAAAATTTACATGCCATTGATTGGCCACATACCGAAATCACCAAAAAAAGGCCCTGGCACTGGAGGGAAATACCCAAGGCAAGTTACAGGGTTAAACGTCTTGGACCAGTTGTGTTTACAAATGATACTCCTTCACAGAAATGTAACAAACAATCATGAGAACACTTACAGTGTCTCAGGAATAATGCAGGAATTGGACTACTGTGCTGGAATGGTGAGATTCACTATAAACACACAAGAAGATCCACAGAAATTTCTAATGTACTTACTACAAGCACTGGCAAGCAAAAACATACCTAAAAATGAAAAATATATGCACTCTCGGCAACCATGTGAAGCACTTTGTCTATGTATCTATATCTAACTGTGAATCCATTCCATTTCAGCAACTTGTACAAAATGCAAACCATAGCATATTATGTACTACTTGCAATTCTAATAATCGTTCCACCTTACAGATACAATCACATAGCCAATACGTAATATTAATGCTTTGAAGATCCAATGCAGATGGAACCAAAAACAGCTGCAAGCTTAATAGCTTTACACACGGACAAGTATCACTTGGCAAGAAAACCTTCACAACAGCAGCCATAATCTACCACACATGCGCCACAACCAGTGCAGGTCACTATACTGCATACATTAAAAAGAAATGTGCATGGTTTGAATGCAATGATACTTCCATTACTCTAAAGCAGAGATTATCAGCAAATCTTGCAAATGCCTACTTAATATTCTTGAAACCAAAATGTACTCACTAATCTACAAAATTAGAATAACCTACTCCCCAACACTCACCAGTACATATATAATTGCAACAACAAAAAATAACCTGCTACTCTGTGGAACTGGAACAATTTAGCGTACAGCAACTATCCAACAAATACATCAGTTTGCCGGCTATTCATATTCATTGTTTCCCCCAATGACCCAATGATTACAGTCACAAAAACAATAAGGGGTCGATTCATGGAGCAAACGTGCGCCGAAAAGCCCAGCGCAAGCAGGCACAAGGTGCGATTCAAGGAAGACGCTGCGCGTGTTTCCCGCTGTCCGTGCGCCCAATCCTGCCATGCCGCACGCGGGCAAACACGGCGTGCGCTACGCGCACAGCAAAAGCGCACATAGCGCGGCGCACACAACCAAAGTGTGCGGAACAGTGGGCGTAACACGCGGAATGGGGAATAACGCATGGAAAAGAAGGCGTAACTGGGGAAGTACTGCAGGGAACTACACGGAACGCCCACACGTACGCGAACAACCCGTATTCATGGATTTGAATGCGGGAAACCCGCGCATGGCAAAAGACGCACACAGGCGTCAACGCGTCCGCCACACGAAGGCAGGCGGAAGCGTCCCCGCGCACAGTATAAAAGTGCGCGCAAACAACAAACACGTATATACAGCTACGATGAATGCCCCATTTGTCGCAGCACTGATCGTGGGACACCGCAAGAGGAGGAGAGTAGCAAGGGCACGCATTTTCGCACCACGGACAAGCCTTTTTGGGATGCCTGACGACCAGGTCTACGGCAGGTATAGGTTTCCACCCCATATCATCCTAGACCTGTCAGGGAGTGGGAAGATGACCTTACATCCCCCACCCTTTGCTCCCAAGCATTGAGCCCCTTGGATAAGGTGCTCAACGTCCTGCATTTTTTGGCCACTGGGTCATTTCAGCGGACTACTGCCATAGTGGGGGGGGTCTCACAGGCCACGCAGTCACGCTGCCTACACCAGGTACTGGCAATCATGACAGCGCGCTCCTCAGTCCGAAGGCACATATACATGCCCAGAACACCTGCAGAAAGGCAGGCCGTTGTCCTGGATTTTTTCAGGGTGGCACACTTCCCCAAAGTGCTCGGTGCCATAGATTACACCCATGTGGCCCTACGTCCACCTAGGGCCACTGAGCACATCTACTGAAACCGCAAGCACTGGCATTCCATCAATGTACAGGTAGTATGCGATGCAAAGGGAATCATCACCTCTGTCTATGCAAACTACCCTGGCTCCACCCATGACAGTTCCATATACAGAATGTCCGCCCTGAGCTGGGCCCTGGAAGCTGGCCAGCATGGTGACACCTGGCTCCTAGGTGAGTACAAATGCCCTTGCACATGCATGCATGTCACACACACACACACAAATACACAAACCCCAATAATCACAACCATTTACACCTCCCCAGGGGACAGTGCCTACCCGCAACCCCACCACACCACCCCAGGTAAGATACAACGCCGCCCATATTGCAACCAGGGCCATAGTGGAGTGCACATTCGGAGTGCTCAAGTCACGTTTCCGCTCCCTTGACCGCTCTGGCGGGCAGCTACTCTATGCACCCCCAGTAGTGTGCAGGATCATTGTGGCAGCATGTGTCCTGCACAATGTTGCAACACGGCAGGGCATACCGGTGGACATGATGCCCCCACATCCCCAACCACAGGCACAGGCGCTGCCCATGGGAGGGGACAGGGACAGAGCACGTGGCGAGGAAGCCCGGACCCAGCTTGTGGCCACATTTTTCACCTAAACTCCCACCCCTGCGGAGTGCACACAGGCCTGGCACATACCAGGTGACAATCGCTGATGACAAAGAGACAGTCAACTGTCACAACCCTACCACCCTGAGATAGTTGCCATGGAAGTGCCACATTGTCTGCATCCCTAGCTACTTAAACACAAGCTATCCTGTGTGACCAAAAGGCACACATATGACATGACATGATATGGCCTATACACAAGTATTTCAAGGTGCGATGAGGCAGGGAGGGGGGAACAAGGGAAGACAGACAACGATACTACTGGGCCAGGTGTCATTTAGATTGTGCAGGGGTAGGGGGAAGGGAAAACTGCAAGGGGAAGGGGAGGGGGGGAGTACAGTACAGGGTAAGTAGACTAAAAAACAAATAAATAGGCCAGCTGGTGGCAATTGCAAAGGTAAGTGCAGACAAGTGCTGGGAAGGGGGGGCTGTAGGGATAGAGAGACAGTCCCGCAGTGCAGGGGTTGCCAGGGAGGCAGTGCAAGTGGAGAGTGGCTGGGCCAGGGACCGAGGTCGGTGAGACTGGCCCAGTTGCAGATCCAGTGCAGTTCCAGTGAGGAATTTTGCAAGGGAGAGGCAGAGAGAAAGCAGAAGCAAAGAGGAAGGTCTTGAGGTGCTTCCGGAACTGGAGATGGTTCTCCTCAAGTTCCAGTGAGGCAGGAAGGCTGTTCCAGAGGGAGGCCCCTGCCGCGGAGAGAGATCTACCCCCAGCTAGTTGCTTTGAGAAGCGGATGACCCTGACATGCAAGGTGTGAATCACACACACCTGCAAAACAGGCCATGGACATCACTGTTATGTCACTCAAACCCTCCCAAACCACAACATGACATGGCAAACAATACCCATAAACCAACACAGTAACAATAAGGAACACATTGTTATGTCAAAAATGTACAGTGGCATCAGACAATGATGCCTGACATGGAATCAGATGAAATGACTGACCAACAACCTCCCACCCAAAATAAGTAATTTCCAAATGGATCACAAGAGTTGTAGACGTAACATAACAATGAATGCCTGTCTACATGCACATTGTGCATTGCAAAATCAACACTGCAGCTTCTGTGTGCTGTGTCCAACTCCTGCAACACACTGTTCAGCGCACAGCACAGTGAACAGCCATTGTGTGTGATGCACACCCTGAGCATCACATCTAAGCGACAGACCACATCAAGAAGCAAATTAGGCATGTACAGGATCCATAATTGGTCACAGAACATGTGCTGCAGGGACACAGTGGGCACCAGAAGGCAAACAGTGTACACGTGGATATGCAAGGGTGGTTGTACATATAGTGCATCATAGTGCAAGTGTGTGGGTCAGTAAGGACATGCACTCAACATATGCATGTGCAATCAAGTGACCATCTGTGTCCTCTACACATCACATGTGAACATTCACCATGTGTACACCCCAGCATGTCAAACCACAACTATCCCCTCACACCTGAAAGGTAAACACAACACATGAACAGGCATTGATCAGCAGAACACAACATGTACATAGGATACCACCATTACAATGTCAGGGTTCCCATCACACTGCAGGGCAAGGCAACTATCAACAACAACCCCCCCCTCCCTCACAAATGACCATGACCCACTGAACAATGCACCTGGGTCATGGAGCCTTCAACCCTCAATTTCACCTGGCCACAGGATCACCTTTCCCCTTCGTCACCATCTCCCACCTTGTGTGTAAAAAGGTGCCTCCACCCTCAGAGTCCACCCTCATTTGCAAAATCACAAAATCCAAGCCAGAAAAACGAACCAGAACACCCTCCAGTAGATGACTTGACGTAGCAGTACCTCACAAAGGCCAAGTACTACCACAATGATGTAACAACCAAGGTAGCACAGTAAAACAATGTCACAACAGGATGTGAACCATGTGTGGTACATAACATAGAATGATGCACCATGAACAGATGGGTACCGTCACAGGTCCCGTGTACAGGCGCGGGAGTGTCACGGAACAACCACCCCCACCGTGTCCCGGGTGCCTGCAAGGTCAAACTCACACAGGCCTCTGAGACCCTGGTGGGGAAGGTGGGTCAGGGATATGCAGTCGGGACAGGTGTTGGCACACTGGATAACTGGAATGAGTGGCAGGAGAGGGGAGGAGGAATGACACATGAAAGTAGGGAATGCACGAAAATGTACTACCTGCATGAACACATACACAATCCAAACAAACTTGGACATCATTGTCATGGCCTTCTGTAGTCCAGGCTTAGGAGTGGCACGAACCAACCACCCCCTCTAGGGTTTTGGCACCTGCAAGTTTGGGGCTTACACAGGCATCTGCAACCCCAGTGGGGAAAGAGGGTTAGGGAACGTTGCTTGGATAGGTACGGGAAGCAGGAACACCGGGTAGAGGGTACAGGGTTTAAAATTGGATAGGACTCCGGGCGATTAGGGGAAAAAAAACATACCAAATTGAATTACACATTCATCCATGCATTAGTGCACCCCCCCAGCAAGCCTATGCAGAGCAGTTTGAAAGAAAAAACAACAAGACACTTAGCTCTGGTTTTGAGTGCTGGCCTCCTACCTGCGCACTCTCAGGTCCGGTTACAGGAGCACTGCAATGCTGCAAAGAGAGCCACAGTCAATAATCTGTACGTGCCCATTACACAAAAACACACCACCAAACATGCCCCATAGCAACAACTACTCTACAAACAGACAATCTGGTGTAGATGCTTCGAACCCATATATAACATTACCCCTGTGATGGGTCATACACAGTCAATGCAGTAAGTCAGCCGCCGGTGGGTGCGTGGCAAATGGAACACCAATGTGTCACAATTCACACAACATGCAATGTTCCCTGGGTAAGCAGACAGACCCATAGAGCAAGGCATGACTTCAGAACAAGTCGTGTTCCACCATGACCGAAACAAAGTTGGCAGTGCATGTATCAAAATGTACATGGAAATGAAATGCACTGCACCCGAGTATGTCCCTTGCTGTATGTCCCTGTGTGCTGCCCCTTTCCATGTCTCGGAAGGCTACATGGTTGATACAAGTGCCTCAATGGACCTTGGTGTACCGGAGGGTATGTGCCACTGCCCCTGCAGGTGTCCCAGACAACCTTACAATCAACAGCCATCAGTCCACCAACACATCTGAGCTGCATTGTGTGCTTCAACACCAATATTCGTCCAAGCTCACCCTCAGTGCTGTGACTAAGCCTGCATGTGCAACTCGCCTGGTGCAAGCTTTGCTGTGTTGTGGCCCCCCTGTGCTGCTCACCTTGCCTGGAGTTCCTTGGAACACGTCAGCAGTTCTAGGATGTCGGTCTGCAATCCCTGTGCCTCTGCTTGTGCACACATGTGCATGTGGGCACCAACAAACGTGTCCAGAATTCAGACATCCAATGGGCAATGTCTGCTGGCAAAGGTGCTCCGGAGGCTCATCCCCCTGCAGAAAGGGCATGAAACACATGATTAATGCTTTAAAGTCATCTGTGTGTGTCTCTTCAGGCATCTCATTACTTGACCATGTCAGAGACTTACATCAGAAATCACACCATCAGTCCGTCTTTCACATCCAAAGTGTGGAACACACTATCTACGGCATGAATTGCAACAGGCACGTGTACAGTAAAGATAAGAAACATACTACACAATGCATACCAATGAATGTACACATTAATCATGAAACACCCCATCTAGCAAAAGCTGAACAGTGGACAATAACACCGCAATCATCCCCACTAGGGGTGTCAACACAAGTCACACAGCACCAGACATGCCACAGATATGACAGTCCAAAGCCCTTGTGTAATAGGTTGTCACACCGAACCATCCTTGCGAGCCCATGGATAAGGGAGGCAGGAGTGGCATATGTGAGTCAAGGACCCCAAGCAGCAAACACATACATAAGACAAGCCTGAAGGGCCCAGCTGGAACAGACAGTGGATGCCTTCAAAAGCCACAAAGCACCGCACCGTCACATGAAAGCACAATAGACAAGCAATTTTAAACTATATTAACTAATTACACTAACTATGGAAAACCTACATTACCTAATTAAACTAACTATCAAACAGAAACTTAACTAACTAAACTAAAAGAAAAATCAAAAATGGCCACATATGACCCGGGGGGAGGGGAGGCACCCAGGAGGGGGGAGGTACAGGGTGCTGCTCAACACCCACATGCGATGATGCTGAGCCAAAAAAAAACCTCCATGGGCTCAACGCCTGCACAGCCCGACCTATGTGGGAGATAGATGGTCGTCCGAGTCTGGCTCATCCTGGAAAGGAGGACGTGGCAAAGTAGCCTGGCCACGCCTAGCCTCAGCTTGCCCCTCGTCGGCAGCAAGTCTGCCGGACGGGTGAGCCTGGTTCTGTGTGGCGATGTGACGTAGGTCTGCATGCAGAACCTCACGTGATACACGTGCTTCCTCTTGCAAGGTAGCATGTGTAACACGGAGTTCTTCCTGCAAGGCCTGGCTGGACAACCGCTGCACCTCCCGGCAAGCCTGTAGCTCAGCCGAGATGGTACGCTCAAGCTGTGCAAACCTCTCCTCTGCCCGCTGCCTCTGGGACATCGAAAGGACACCCAGAGTGGATTTGAGGGAAGCATACTCCTCCCTCAGGGCATCCATGTGCGCCTCTGCGTGAGCAGCAATTGCTTGACGCAGAGATGACATTTCAGCCTGGCGTGCCCTGTCTGAGGCCGCCATACCCAGCCTGAGGGAGCGGGCCGTGGACCGTGCCGCCTGCTGCTGGAGAAGCACCTGCCTAGCAGGGGGGAGCACAGATCGGGCCACACGCTCCATGCTCTCAGCGATGTTCTCCATTGCTGCCCCCTGCCGTTCTGAATTGGCAGTCATGTCTTGCTCCCACTCAGTATACTGCGGTTGCGCGTGGCGACCGCGTTGCCGGCTTGACCCCTGCGGGACCCAAGGACCAGGGGTCCTCGCTGTGTTGGCACCGCCCGCGGCTGCACGACTACATGCCCCCGTCGACGTGATGTCCCAGGCACATCAGTGACTGGTGTGGAGGGTGACTCTGCGTCCCGATCCACCACGGGCGGAGGAACCAAGACTGTCTGATCCCTCAGTGCAGGTGTCGCAGACAGAGGAGTGTCCACATCAGAATCACTCACCCCTGACACATGGACTTGATGCTCATCCAACTCAACATGGACGTCAGAGTCGTCATCAAGGCTGGACTCATAAGCAGCCAGAGACAAGATGGGCTGTAGCACTTGGGGGTTTTCGTGGCCTACCACCCCACGACCCCCACTTGTGCTGGGTTGATGTAGTGGTAACAACCCTGTGTCTGGCATGACAACACCATCCTCTGCCTCCATTGCGTCATCACCTGAAAAATAGAGAGAAAAAAGGTCACTACACATGTCAGAAGCACACAACACACACACACCGACAGCAAACGCATCAGGCAGACATGTGACACACAACATATAACCTGGCATGCATGCTGGGTCAACTTTGAATTGCTTCTGTGATCAGACCTGTTGAAAGGTGGCACTTTCCATGGAAGTGGGTCTATGCAGTGCAGAAAATGTGTACGCCACTCACTACCTACATGTACAAGGACTCCATGGTGTGTGCCAGGAAATGTGAAGGCAGTGCAAGGTCAAATTCAGGCATCACATGCATTGTGCATTCAATGTGTACCATATCTAGAAGCCAAGCACCCCTCCACCCCAGTACCAAAGCAGGGATGCCTAGCATGGTATCAAAGGCTGACCATACACCTGTGTATTGACAGGCAGTGTTGACTGGCATCAACAGCTTAATGTGATTCAAGTGACAACACTGCAAATGATGATGGGACAGTAAGCAGGACACATGATGAAAACTCTGGAGGCCGCCCACGTGTGAAGAAGACACAACAACAGTTGGACAGAGTCATTGGCCATTGAACAGGCTGAGGCCTGTGAGCCACACAGATTGTCAGACCCTAAACATGTGTGCAACGCAGTACTGAGCCACAGTTGACATGGCAAGGCTGATGAGATGCCATGCAATGTATGTCACCCAGGACTTGTATTACAGTGATCATCCAGTCAAGGACACATAGGGGCATGCGTGCAATGCACATGGAGCATGAATGGGCACTCATGTCCCTGCGGGACATCTGACCTATGCACAGTACAAGTGAGATACCCTGCATCAAGTACTAAGGCTGTACCACACGGCATATGTCTGGCAGATTGTACGCTGGAAGTTAGCATCTACACAGGACGCATGAATAGGAAAAAGTACACATTGGCAGGATTGAAGCAGACCAGTGCAAAGGTGGAACTGGGGTGCAGAGTGGCGGAGGAGGGGCAAGGGAGCATGCCTACATGGAGTCCCCGCATGCAGGCAGAGGAGACATGCATCACGGAAGCATTGCATTACTTACACATCCGAACCATGTACACGTCACATGTAGTGGCAATCATGCACAACACATCCCACAAGTGAAACACACACGTCCTCAACAAACACGCATCAACACTCACTGGACTGGGCATCAAAGTCCAGCATCTCTCCCTCTCCTTCGACCAATTCAGGTGGTATGAACTCCGCAACGAGTGCCTCATGCGGAGTGAGCTCTTCCTCCTCTGGTGCAGGCCCACCGCCAGTCACCAGAGTCAGGTTGTAATTAGAGGCACGCTTAGCCTTAGTGCTGCGTTTGATGTCATTCCAACGCTTTTTGCACTCTTGCGCCATGCGCACCTCATGGCCGAATGAACTGACATGTTCCGCAACATGCTTCCAGTGGGTGTCACGTTGTGCAGCCGTAGTCTGACTATTGGCACCCACTAGCATGTCACGGCTGTGGCCCGGCACGTAGCCCATGAGGAAGTCCAGTTCCTGCTTGCAGAAAGGCTTCTTCCTCGACGTGCAGGAGGTCGTGGCTGTGTGTGGGGTCCCAGCCTGTGCTGCAGGTGCAACCTTCCTCCTCTTGGACTGTGGCGCAGACCCTGGCTGGCTAATGCCGCCCTGACCAATATGGCCAGAGGGTTTGGTGGATTTAGCCAAGGGAGTGGCAGGTAGAGGGACGACCAAAGGCCTGACTTATGTCAGTGGCAGCTGGGTGCCCTCTAATAGACCCTGCGCAGCAACATCAGCTGTGGCAGGGACATTGACCGCAACGGTCCTGGTTGGCAGACTCACAACCGGGGTGTTGTTGGGTGCATCTGCCCCTGCACTTGCCTACACCCGGCTGTTCGGGGCAGCAGATGACATAACTGCCCCAGGGACACGTGTCTTGGTCTGAGCAGCCCAGCCTGCCCCTATGGTTTCCCTCCTGGCCTGTTGGAAATCTACCAAGGGCTCCTCAAGTGCCAACGCAGCCTGCGCTGGCAGACCCTGAGCCTGGGTGGCGGTGTCCACAGCTGCACCTGCAGCTACCACTACCCTTGGGCCCGTGGCAGTCGATGGAACAGACTGCCGGGTCACACGGGTGCCAGTGCCAGATGCAGAAGCTGCATCCCCTGGAACCACAGGGGGTGGTGGCATGACTGCACCGACACATGGCACAACATTGTGCTCAAGTGGCGCACCCCTGCCTCTTCCCCCTCTGTGGCCGCCCTGGACACCCTGGAGTCCCCCTACTCCCTGGTCACCACAGCCACGTCCCCGACCACGCCCGCCACGAGGAGGACGCCCAGCTGAGGCGCCCCTCACCTTTGGTGTCCTCCCAACCATGGCACAGATGTAGTAGTGCCGGCACAGATGGAGTAGTGCCAATGGGAGGTGTACACCACAATTGACCTGGGCAATTGGGGTGAAGTGGGTGGTAAGCAAGATGTTAACAGCCCCCCTGCACCTGCAAGGCTGTATATGACCCCGGTGATGTAGTGACAGGTCACGCAATGCTCAGGTACCCCAAAACTGCAGTAAAACCGTGCACGCAACCCTGCAGCCTACGTGCGTGGATTCAACCTCCCGCAGTACGCGGTGGCACCCAGTAACACGAATAACGCGTACGCGTGGGACACGCAGGATACTTTGACTTCGAAAATGGGTGCGATACACAGGGGCACCCGCAGTAGGAAAAAGAGCGTGTGCGACTCACCGTCTGACTAGCGCGATGCAGAAAAACACGCGTAGCCAATACCCCCGCCAAAAGAAAAGATACGTCCTTGCTAGCTGTGAAGTTGTGATGGCGCGCGAAACAACAGGAAGCAGCAACACACGTCGGTCTCCACGAAAGGCACGTACAGCGAACTGATGGCCCGCTCCTATTTAACCCGTGCTGGGGGAAACGCCCGCGCGCATCAGGTCACTTACGCGCATGGGCCCTTTCCTCGGATTACATGCGGACGTGCAGTTTTTCACGCGCGCTGAAACGCCCATGCACGCCTGCGCGCGTCACGTCACAGAGGTGCTTGCGCTTGAAGGGCCTTCTGTCCAATGAAATTGCGTATGCGTGCAGACGCGCGTACGCGCTAAGGGCCTTTCCTCGAATTACACGCTGACGTGCAGAATTTTCACGTGCCAAATCACTCCGTATCAAGCTGGCCACGCGTAAGCACACGGAAGACCACTCTCCTGCCCAGAAGGCCGAATTACTGCCCCCTAGAGCCCCGAGCACGCTCCCACCTGCCATCTGCTGCTGCCTGACTGCCTGCTGCCCACGTGCCCTGCCATTTGCTGCCTGCACATCAGCCAGGGGTGCTGTTGCTGTGACCACCCCTGCTGGAACCGAAGACTCCCGACTGGGATTCCATCGCTCCACAGCCCAGCCCCAGGACCAAGTTGCCCACCCACTCCTGCCTCTGGGGATGTCATGTCGGGCACTGCAACATCTGGCACCACTGACAACCCCTGGCCAGAGAGGCAGAGGGACACCAGCTTCAGTGCCAGGGAATTTGGTGTCCTGGTGGAGCAAGACCTGGGGCAGTATGATGACAAGGAAGGACGGACTCGGATCTGGACGGACATCGTGACTGCCATCAACGTGGAGGGGGTGGCAGTCCGTGACTTCCAACATGTCAAGAAGCGCTGGGAGGACTTCAGGTCCAGGACCCTCAACAAGGCCCGGCGCCTCTTGAAGGCAGCGGATGCTAAGGGACGCCAGGGCCACTTTGCAGAAGATCAGATGAGGGTCCTGGAATGCATATCCCCAGTGCTCCACGTCCAGGTCCTTGAGAGGCAGACCCGTCTGGAGTCGAGCGGTAAGTGTACATGCATCCTGATTGTAAGCTGTGCGTGTGGTGATGTTTCAGTAGTGTGCAGGTTGCACATCTGTTTGTATGGGGCCGAGTATGGGTGGGGTGTACAGGGCCGTGAGGCTAACACATGCGAGGGCTGTCATGTGTGAGACATGGATGGTGCTTGTGTGTGTAGGCTTGCATGCCAAATGCAGTTGTGTGGGCACACATGTTTGGGTGAATGTGTATGTAAGTAGGCATGTTCGTGATGTCACGCATGTATGTTGTTTTCAGCTGCATGTATCAGCACTGTGTACATGTGCATGTGTGTGTATTTGACAAGGGTGCAACAGTGATGCAACATGGATGCATGTGACAGCGGGATGTGGAAGCCTGATTGGCAGATGTGACATGGATGCCCATCTGAACACTGCGACAGTTGGCAGAGGTGTACACATGCATGCAAGTGTGGTGTTGTGTGTACATGTGTAGTGCACTCCCTGTGTTGCATGTGATGTCTGGCTCACCTTTGCCTGCTCATGCCTTTGTATGTGTATGGATGGTGCTGGCAGTTGCGATATGGCTGTGGTATGGCTCATGTGTGCAAGTTGAAATGACATGTGTGTTGGGGATTGTGATGGCATGTCTGAGGTTTGCCAATGCCACTCATGTACAACTGTCATGTGTGTATGTGTCCATTGTACAGTGCCCTGATGCCTGTGTTTTATTTCTCCCTGTCTGCAGCGTCAACTGATGAAGAGGGCGGAGAAGGTGCTGTGGAGCACAGCGGCGGGGATCCCAACGCCAGCCGGAGACGCAAGGCCCGGCTCCCCTCCCAGGTTGTGATCTCGTCGGGGAGTGAGGAGTTTGGTGCCGCATCCCAGGCCGCAGCTGCCGGGGGGAGGTCCAAGAGGCAGAGGTTGGAGTTGGACTCCTCGGCAGCAGAAGGGGCAGCTGGGACCCCACAGGGCCCAACGGGGGAAGATGGAACGGAGTCATCCAGGTTGGTGGGGGGTTTGGTGGAGGAGGAGGCCGTGCAAGCAACAGAGACGGGGTCTGGAGGTGGGGATTCCACCGGTGCTAGTGGTGCAGTGCAGGACCAGGGACAGGAGGCAGCACAGGTCGCCGCGGAGATGCCTGTGTGCAATCCTGTCCCTGATCCTGTCACTGCATCATCTTGCACCAGCAGGGATGCCTAAGTCCAGACCCGTTTTCAGGCAGGGGATGAGTTCACGACAACTGGCCTTCCTCTGCCTGCAGACGTGGCTATCCGGGTCCGGGTTGAGCCTGTCCTGGCTGGTGTGGCGTTGCGTCAACGGGCCATGCGAGGTGACCTGCAGTCTTTTCATGAGGAGATTGCACGTCATCTCGAATGGCTCGTTGACCGCGTCGGCCTACTGGGACAGGTCACCCAGGCCGGATTCCTCCATTTGATGGGGCTTGCTACGAACCCCTCCTCAACTGAACCCCCTATGCGCCAGTCGTCCTCCGTGCCATCTTCCCACCCATCAGTCACCTGGGTGCCCTGTGGAGCTGCCTCTGACGGTGCGGCCAGGCTGGTGGAGGAGGCATCCCTGCCACAGTCGGGAGTCGGACGTCCAGCAGGGGAGGCCACATCAACGACTGCACCCCAGCCAGCGGAGGATGTGCAGGCAGCAGGAGGCAGTGCACGGGCAGAGGCGCAGCAGCAGCAGCAACGTGGTGGGAGCCATGATGGCTCGGGGCCTTCGACATCGGAGGGGCAGGCATCGGCCGGAGGGCAGGAGGACCCAGGACGGGAAGTGTCTTCCGTGTGGCAGCGGTTGGGCCACGCCATAGATGCGGACCGGCAGCGGGTGGAAGAGGCACGGCTCACGATGGTCAGGGCGGAGGAGAACTCCATGCGGAGGGCCCTGAGGCGGACGGAGTGCCTCGAGGCAATCCGCAGGGGGTTGGAGGTGGACACGTCGATGGCCCTGCGGACCCTCGGGGCCATGGAGGAGGACCGCCTCCGGGACATTGAGCAGGAGTTCGATGATGCCCTGGCCCGGGACATCCAAAAGTGAGCCGTCGGACTAGCCCGCTGCCATTGTAAATAGTTCTGTAGTTAGTGTTAGGTTTCCTTTGGTTTTGCATTTTTTTTGGACCTTTTGGACAATGGGCCACATTTTTGTATATAGTTTTGTTTTTATTAGGTAGTGTTATTAGATAGGTTTCATTTCTTCTGTTGGGATCATGGACCCTGGATTGTTTATCTGTATATAGTTGACTGTTGGATTTTCATTTATTTTTTACAATTTACCCATGGAGCAATGCTTTTCAATTTTAATTTTCCATTGGATTTACTTTTGTGGACTGTGACTTTGGACACCTTTCCTTTGGATTATGATTTGTGGTTTTGCATTATTTCACGGACATGCTGTTTTTTATTATTTTTGAATTCCCATTTTTGTTTGTTAATTTTTGATTCAATTTATGTTTCTTTTAATACATATTTTTCGTTCAAACTTCAATGTGTAGTATCATCTCATTGGTTTCATGCATATCATGATATGGGTTTTGAGATTCACTGACACCCATTGGGTGTATGTGAGGGACATGTGTTCATTTCCAAACTTGCAATTGGGGTTCTATCATGTTATTGCCATTTCTAAGTGGGTGGATGCAATACTCGGGTGGGTGTTTGGCATTTGGAGGCTGAACATAAGGGCCAGGGATCTAGATTGTGATGACATGTTGGCTGGGGGACGTGTGTAGGGGCCTGCTGGCAGGTGCCCCACAGTGCTGGGGGGTGGGGGTGCAGGGGGACATGAGTTGGGGGCCTGGTGGAGGGTGCCCCACAGTGCTGGGGGGTGCGGGTGCAGGGGGACATGAGTTGGGGGCCTGCTAGCAGGTGCCCCACAGTGCTGGGGGGTGGGGTGCAGGGGGACATGAGTTGGGGGCCTGGTGGAGGGTGCCCCACAGTGCAGGGGGGTGGGGGTGCAGGGGGACATGAGTTGGGGGCCTGGTGGAGGGTGCCCCACAGTGCTGGGGGGTAGGGGTGCTGGGGGACATGAGTTGGGGGCCTGGTGGAGGGTGCCCCACAGTGCAGGGGGGTGGGGGTGCAGGGGGACATGAGTGGGGGTGCAGGGTAGTCCACCGTGGTGTGAGCTGCCTGCAGGGTCCGTGGAGGTTGTGGAGCGAACACCTGGGCGGACCCACACGGCCAATTCACGTGTAGTACTCCACGGAACCCCTGAAGTACACGTACCCTGCTGATATCGCGTGTGAAACTTCCCGCGCACCCCAAAATACACATACCCAGGACATTCGCGTGTGGGACTTCCAGCGCACCCCTGGAATACACATACCCAGCTGAAATCGCGTGTGAAACTTCCCGCGCACCCCAGTAATACACATACCACGCTCGCACAGGGCCAATCGCGTGTGAAACTTCTCTCGCACCCCTGAAATACACGTACCCTGCTGAATTCACGTGTGTAACTTTCCGCGCACCCCGAAATACACATACCCAGGACATTCGCGTGTGGAACTTCCAGCGCACCCCTGATATACACGTATCCTGATGGAATCGCGTGTAGAACTTTCCGCGCACCCCTGAAATACACGTACCCTGCTGAATTCACGTGTGTAACTTCCCGCGAACCCCAAAATACAGGTACCCAGGACATTCGCGTGTGGAACTTCCAGCGCACCCCTGATATACACGTACCCTGATGGAATCGCATGTAGAACTTTCCGCGCATCCCTGAAATACACGTACCCTGCTGAATTCACGTGTGTAACTTCCTGCGCACCCCAAAATACATGTACCCAGGACATTTGCGTGTGGAACTTCCAACGCACCCCTGGAATACATGTACCCAGCTGAAATCGCGTGTGAAACTTCCCGCGCACCCCAGTAATACACGTACCCAGCTGAAATCGCGTGTGAAACTTCCCGCGCACCCCAGTAATACACGTACCACGCTCGCACAGGGCCAATCGCGTGTGAAACTTCCCGCGCACCCCTGAAATACACGTACCCTGCTGAATTCACATGTGTAACTTCCCGCGCACCCCGAAATACACATACTGATATGCCCATACCCAGCTGAAATTGCGTGTGAAACTTCCTGCGCACCCCTGAAATACACGTACCCTGCAGAATTCACGTGTGAAACTTCCCGCGCACCCCTGATGTACACGTACCCTGATGGAATCGCGTGTGGAACTTCCCGCGCACCCCTGAAATACACGTACCCAGCTGAAATAACGTGAGGAACTTCCGGCGCACCCCAGTGATACACGTACCCTGCTTGCCGTGCTGGTACAGGGTTGGCGCAGCACTTTGCGCTGGATTGGGGATTTGGATGGCTTTTCCCTGTGCAGGGGCGTTCTTGGGGGCGTACCTGGCACTGCTGCAGGGTCGCTGCGCCACTGTGTGCCACGGCTGGTTTTGGTGGCTGGAATCCATAAATACGCTGTGTGCGGAAATGTATTTTGGCGCACATGGCTGGCGTAGGGATTCGCACGCGCACACTGTGCGCCAGCCGCGTGCACCACTTGTGCGCTGATTTCTATGAATTACCCCCTAAGTGTAGAAAAGACACACTAATATTGTTTCCTACATGGTACTGAAAATCAAAGTACTGAGTATGAGGGTTTAAAACTGTCCTCAGTAACCTCTGAAACTACCAACTACTGGAATAATGCAACAACTGTCTAACAATGCCCATACCAATGCAAGAAATACGCAAATATTATAATGTACACCCATAATGCTGCAACGGCACTTCACAATATTGAAACATTTAAATGTACCAACAAGAATGCACGAGCTTCTAAACATACCATGCAAAAAAAGAGAAATTGTAAAAAGTTAGAATACGCCAACTGGTATCTAACTGCAACCATAATACTTCAATATTACTTGCAGCATTCAAACTGCCAAACCCAACCTTCAGCAACTACAGTGCTACAAACATGCCCTCAACAACTTTTGAACTATCAACAGTTAGACCATGCCAACAGGTATCTAACTCCCCCCACAATTCTGCAATATCACAGCGAAATGCCACAATACTTACAAAACATCAGCAACAACCAAACACATAAAGAAATACTGCTAAAAAGAGGAAACAGATAAACAGTTAGAATACGCCAACTGGTATCTAACTACAATCATACTACCACCACTTCCAAAAGACAAATCATACACCATTTAAATTCCTCCTACTGCAACAGTGCACCTTAAACATTGCTGTAACTTGTGTACACCTCACTAAAACGGACTGTGCATCCGAAGAACAAATGAATGTTGAAGGTATTTTTTTATCATGCATGGGTATTTTTTCCCACTGACCCAATGATTATGCAAAGAAACACAGGATCTGCGCACATTTTAAAGTACACTTGTTTAAAGCATGGTACTTATGAAGTACTATTTATGAGGGTCCACAAACTATACAAATGTCTGCAATGAAATGAACTACAAAATGACGACGTACCTACCCTAACATGTTATGTTTTCTTTTATCACAGAGAATGTCCACATACCATGCACAGAAACTGCATTGGTCCTCAACAATACAAACAGTAAGTATAAAATTATTGGTGTCATAATCCTTTATAATCTCCAAATTGCAATCTGTACACATATTTCCGCAATCCACATACCAGTATCACAATATTGAATGCATAGGTATATTATACTGTGGTGTTTGTACCCACAGCCTACACTCTTGAGTGCATACCCTACAGTCTACAGCCTCCACCCATGCACTCAACACTCTAGACCCTGGCCACAACCACCGCAACATAATACAGTCATGCATGCAAACATCTACCCACTAACCACAAACCAGAAACATAACAAGCCAGCTACCCCCTAGCCACTTCAGTTCACATAGTATTGCAGTACTTTCACCCAATGGACAAAATATTTGATGAATGGCCTCTGCACCCAAGGCTGTAATAACTGCTTGCAACCAATACACCATAATACAGTTAGATACCAAATAATCTGCCCAGTGGCCATAATCCAAACACAAAATGCATCCATATCACATACATAACTAAGATTTGCATCCTGACATGCCAGTGGCATTGTTTAGCCCATTACTTGATCTTATTTCTTATATAGGTCATTTGACTTGAACGGGTAGAAGACAGTAGAATGGACTGGACCACATGATGCAGGACTCGGGCAAGCATATTTTAAAGTCTGCTCTACTCTTTAAAGTTCTAAACTTCTGCTTTACTCTTTTCATATCCAATGGAAACACTATTTGAAAACCATATCCCACTTACAATCTTTTTTAAAGTTTTAAGTCATTCCTTTGGTTTGGTGGAGGGGGGCCCCACAAATGTCCATGCCCAGGGACCCAAAACTGCTGAACATGGCCCTGCCACCCACCTATGCTCAGCCGTCTGACACACACAGTCTGTCATACACAGTCTTCAAAAATGCACCGTTGATTCGTAAGACACTGTACATGACAGTATTACATAGGGGGTGTAATTTTACAATTTTGTTTTGCTCATCCGTCTGTTTATTGCACTGTGTGTAAGATAGGATCATCTCTCCATGTAGCTAATACTAAGGTCTATGTGACTTACATTGCAAACTACATGATAATATCCTTACAGTGTCCCGCCACAATGCCTTTTTCTCCCTGTATTTATTCGGAAATCGAAACCTAACGTGTCTGCCTTTGAACAGGACAAATGCTTATTGTAATTTAGCCTTTTACACTATGCATCAATTGCTCGAAGGGCATACATTGTGCGAAAAAGAAAAAAAAGAAAAGATAACTATAACTATATTCAGAGCGAACATGTCCCGTCAAGTTAGTCTGAAAATGTGTCATACGTCGTACAGAGCGATTTTCCGTGAAAACAATCTAACCATGGAATTTCCAGAAATTATGTAAGTTGAAGTTTACATAACATTTTTATTTAGATTCAAAATGACTAAGATGAAGTGTTTTATGCATAATTATTAAAGGATGGTGGTGTAAATGTTGTCCATGCGCACTGTGCTCAGATTTCGAACAGTAATCTTGCATGCTTCCTTACAAATGACATCTCTCCGCAGTTCATGCTGAATGATTGCTATGATTGTTCTTCGTTTTCTCAGTGTGTTTCTCCACCCCATTCGGAGCTATATCTAATTCACAGCACTCAAATTGTACGAAACTCGTAGTCTCAAACAGTACACCTTGTTTTCATTTGTGTGTTACAGATTGGCTGTGTTGTGCCTTTGATTAGGTTTCGAACAGTTAGGTGTTATACTTATTATATTAAAATAAAGAACGGCTACTTAAATGTACTGCTATTGTGTTTAGTTTGCAGATACTTTCTACCGTACTGCCCATGTCACAGCTTCCAAGTGCTAACAGACAGATTCTGGAACCAACAGTGCAGGATCACCATAAGCGGTGCTTTTTTTCGATCACCGCTATCTGGGACGATCGATATGGCCCTATATGTCCATTTGCGTTTCCGGCAATAAGGAGCCACATGTCAGCATGCATTCATGATGTAAGAAGCCACAGAAACAAGAACTTTCACCTTTCAAAATGCAAACCTGTTCTCCCACACGGACCACAAAGGACCATCATTGAATTGTTTTGCTAATTTGCCATACGGCAAGACAAGGACACAGAAGAACAAAAAACATTATCAGCTCCAAGTTACCCGCAAAATTAAAAAAATCATTTGTTTCATGGACCTTACAATTTCTTATGAATATTCTTTGAAAAATAAAACCACTTACAACATTGCACACTATTGTTGATGTATTATTGAACTATTCACTTACAAAATACTATTTATGGCAAGACAGAGAAGGTACGCTATGTGTGAGCAGGTCTTTTTTAATCTTGTGTTTGTCTTCCAGTGTGCGTGGGCGTGGCATGTTCGGCTACGCTGGCCATGAACGTAATGAAAATAGCTGGAGGAGATCATTGGCACAACTGATGATAGCTTCAGCGGCGGATGTTTTGATGTATTGCTGCACGCTCGCTTCAATTTAGGGCAATCAATCCACGCTTAAGATTAGCACAAGATGGACGCACCCAACACGTTCTTTTCGTATCTGTAAAAGTGAGGGTAAGATGCATAGGAAAAATGTTTATGATCGATCAATGTATGGTTATTACGACTGGCCCAAACGATTGGTACAATAAAATTGCACTCAGTACTCATATTTATTGAATCAATATACCAGTATCACAATGTTTGCATGTGACCAGCCATGCACCCTAGACCCTGGCCACGACCACTGCAACATAATACAGCCATGCATGCATACATCTGCCCAGTTACCACAACTCACAAACATAACACAGACACCTGCTGCCCTACCCACTTCAGTTCACATAGTATTATGGTACTTCCAATCAATGCACAAACTCTTCAATACATGCACCCAACACTCTATGAACTGCCCACAACCAATAAATAATTATCCAGGAAACTACCCAAGAATCTGCCCAGTGGCCCAACCCAAACACATACACTATCCACCTAAAGCCCTGTCCACTTCTGTACACATAGCACTCCAACACTTCACCCAGTGGGCACACTCCTGGACTGTTGACTCCATCACCTCCAGCCATGCACCCAACACTGTAGTAGCTGGTCACAATCACCACAACATAACACACCCATCAATGCACCCAACAATCTGTACAATGGTGACATACCACACACAAAAGCCACCAACCTGAAACACTGTTCACTTCTATACACAAAGTATTCCAAAACGTACAATCAGTCACCACACTCTTCACTCCAATAAACCAGCCACCTAAGCCCCTGTACACTTTTCTAGACATACTATACACCCTCAATAATACAAACAGTAAGTATACCATTATTGGTATCTTACTTCTGTGTAATCTGAACATTGCATTGCATTCTGTAGACATATTTGTGCATTCCATACACCACTATCATAATATTCACAACATGGATATAGTATGTTGCAGTGGTGGTGGCCAGGGCCTAGACTCTTGGGCAGATTCTTGGGTACATGGTCTTACCACATACAACACAGCATAATACACCCTATACAGACATCCTCATATCATCTGCAATCCACTACCCTTGCCTCATTAAGCCTGCTTGCAGTCACCACATAAACTGTTTGCCTCAGGACCTATTCTACCCTAATGAAGGATGCCTGCAGTCACTACAGAAGCTGCTTTCCTGAGGAGCTACACGTGAAATGCCGTAGTATTTGTGGACAATGCACACTCACCACCATCTTCTTCCACCTAAACAAATACATCATATAAACCATTTTTCACTCCCCCACCCTTTCCAGCTCCTCTTCTCATCCCAGATGCATCAAAGCATGTTTTCCAGCCCCTTTCGCTGCCGCACTATCCTCGGATACAACATGGCAGGAGTTTTTGAAAATGATAACGCACCTCACGCTTCCCTCCAGCCAATCAGTTGGCACATCATATGTCCGCGGACATCACGCCGCCCTCCAGGCCAATCAGAGTTTTGGGACCTACATTTTACCTGTTTTTAATAAACTACTGGACGTATTTTCACCAAATTTACAAAAGCACGCTTTTGGGACCAAACTGCCGCACCTGCCGCAAATTTGGTGAAAATCCAACAGCTCGAGCGCACGAAGGTTTGCGCGTGTCGAAGAACACCCAACGCGAAGAATCAGGCGAAGAACAAGAACAGCAAGGACTGTGTAAAATTACGGAGGGTGACAGTGTTCTCCTCCGGAACTTTAAAAGTGGAATGAACCCTGTTTCAAGGGGCCACACTTGGTAGAGGCAGTAGCTCCTCGAGCAGTAAAGTTGGCAAGTAAAAACACCTGGACTCATCTTCACGACATTAAGCCCTACAACTACAAGACCCGGCCTCACGTTGACAATAGGGCCACCGTGCAGATGACATCATCAGCAGCACCAACGGCGGACAACCACAAAGCAACAGACAAAGAGGACAATTGTGACTCTACCCCCGATCTACCCCCAGCCACAGAAATCTTAACGGAATTCGAAAAATCACCCTAGCCCATCCCATGGTTACAAGGTCCCAAACGAAACAAAAACTTGCTCAGCCCGCCCTGCCCATCACGCCATTGAGTAAAGGACATTAAATGATGAAGTAGAATGTTGCATACACCACTATAAACACTTGTATGTTCTTTTGTTCTTTTCTCTCGCACATGCAGGTACCGCATATTACTGTATTGTCTAGAAAGTTAAATAACTAACGTGGTGTTCCGGCCAGGAGTAAATGCTGCCCGCAGATGATAATAACCCTGAAGCCCTATCACACCAATTTGTATACCACTTAAGGGGACCAAAATATCTGAAAAGAAGGAGGGTGCATGTGTATTACACAGCATTTGTTTTGGCTATAGAGCAATCATTTCCCCATCTTCATGAGCACCTACCAGCTCTGAGGTCCCTGAGATTAATGTGGGAACAGCTTTTCGCCTGGGCAATGAACGATTACCTGATAGGGAGTGCTTAATTAACAAGGAAAAGGTTATTTGGCTCCCGGTTATCTTGGTTGTAAAATTTTGAAATGATATCCATAACACTTTGGTTGGTACGAAGTGATTCGTTTATTTGTGGTCAGCCGACACGTGTTTCGACCCGTACGGTCTTTCTCAAGGCTGAACAGTTTTCAATGGTGACAGGTATTTATGTGATTTGTGACAATTGTGTGACAGATTATATTATATTCCATTGTGGTGTAGGCGTGATGTGCAGTAAGTGACCAAAAAATAACAAAACATGGCATCACATCAAAATACATTAATTCCCATCAAGCCGGAGTATCTTAACGGCTCTCCACTTATAGCAACACTTTCGCCCATGCGCCTCCCAACGCTAATCCCCCCCCCTGGCAACCATCCAGCCAATTGCCATGGGCCAATGGCCCCATACAACCATCTCCCAGATCTCACCATTCCGAACACTACAGTGCCAGCAGTGATCCACTGAGCATGCGCAGACACGACAGGACACGCGCATGCACAGTGCCAATCGCTAGAACACTATACCACAGAGCATGCGCACCCGTCACATAACGTGATTCAGCTAGCTCACGAGCGCCTTATAATGGCGGGCCCCAGCGCGGTGGAGGAGAGTAGCAGATCACTGCCCAGGGACGCAGACACAATACAAAGGTAAGCCTCCCCGCCTACCCTCATGGTTAGCAGACCTCCCAACCAGCAGGGACAATCCCATTGACCAGCTCCCCACTCGAGCGACCCGGAACAACACCAGCCCTTTCGAGTGGCCGGCCACACACAAGAGCTTCTACTATGAGCCCTTGATGTCAATCCAGACCAGCTCATGGCACCAACCTGGGGACCCATAATGAACTTAAGAAATCCGCTAGGGATGACCCACACGGCCAAGAAACACACACGAGCCGGTTCATGCACGTGATGTGATTTCGACGCCGCCAAGAACACTCACTACCTGGGTAACAACTAGAAATTAATCAGGTATACCATACCACAATGCTTTTATAACCACCATTATTGGTTTTTCTTATCATAGGGCCCAATAGGAGCCAGGACTGCCGCAAGGACAGTTCCAAATTGAACAACACCCCACTGAGGGCAATCAGCAAACAGACTAGGTAAGAGGTTTCCTCCTCATTAAAGAATAACCCCCCATTTTTCCCCGTCTGCCCACTTGCTAACCTTCTCTTTCTTCTTTTCCTCCTTTTCTCCTCGCTTACATGCAACAATGCTTTTTATAAACCAACACGTCAATGTATTTTGATGTGATGCCATGTTTTGTTATTTTTTGGTCACTTACTGCACATCACGCCTACACCACAATGGAATATAATATAATCTGTCACACAATTGTCACAAATCACATAAACACCTGTCACCATTGAAAACTGTTCAGCCTTGAGAAAGACCGTACGGGTCGAAACACGTGTCGGCTGACCACAAATAAACGAATCACTTCGTACCAACCAAAGTGTTATGGATATCATTTCAAAATTTTACAACCAAGATAACCGGGAGCCAAATAACCTTTTCCACGTACCAAATAGGGGCCCAGGCTTAACCCCAAAACGGCTCCTGTGATCTTGCCAAACTCACAATCTAAATATAACTGTTGCACAGCACAGGCAGGTTCCATTCCTAGAAGCCTCAACCCACAGTACCTTTACACTAGGGAACCAGCCACTGCTAACGCACCTGGAAAATTCCAATACGAATAAAACGGAAAAATAAAACAAAGCTATGGCAGAATATATGATGTCAAGGAACGAAGACATCAGGGCACTCTTTGCCCCACGAGGATCAACGGACAATGCGTTTAGAGACAGCAAGTTAGAGGAAGACCTCAAACATACATTTATGAGGCTTGAGAAACTATCAAAAAAAGAAATCAACAAATTCTGGGAGAAAACAACGATGCAGGAATATGCAGAACAAAAGAAAATACCGAGAGGCCTCAGGATCCTGATTTTTCCAGACTTTGATGACCCACTGGACTCAGACCTAGCAGACGAATGGGAAGAGAATCTCATATTAGGATCAACTAGGATGATAGAACTACTAATAGAACACGCAAAAAGAAAACACGATAGAGTGGTGATTCTACTTGAAGAATTAAAGAAAGAAATAGAAGATTATGATGCCCCAAAAACGACTAAAGAGAAAAACTATAAAACAATGTATAGAATTCTGAAAATCCACCAAGACGAAGTCAAAATGAGAAAACTCCATAAATTTTTCAGGGATGATAAAGACTACAGAGAAGACAGGGTCTTCACCTATCAACCCAAATATGACCAAAACCAACAAAGACCCAAATCCAGAGAAAGCACCCCAAATAGCTCAGGGGCCAGCTCTGAATTTGACAGTGAACCAGATGAAACATCTGAGCTACCAGAGAAAACAACAGATAAACCACCAGTAAAACGCAGTTTTTTAGATCAAATCAAACTACACAAGAAAGCAAGTCGTCTGAAACCACAACCCAAAAGCAACAACAAAAAAACGGTATCCTTCGCAAAACCGTTAACAAATACAGGAACACAACAAGCAGAAGTAGAGGAGGAGGAAGAGTCAGAAGACGCAAGACAGTTGGAGGAAGAAATGGAACAAAGACGGACAAGGTCCCAGTCACAGAAAACGGGGGGCCAGAAACAGAACAAAATCTAATCATGAATCTATCAAACAGAGAATTTACAAATGCTGAAACGAAAGTACTCAACAAGGGACTTTCCTTCTCACCATCCAGCAAAAACAACTTTGTGGACATACAAATAGACCTATTTAAATTTACAAGACTTCTCAAACTCAAGAAATTCTTTGCCACCAAGACATTGGTATACAAACCAAAGGAAAAAACACCAAAACCTAGCATACTTACTATAGGGGATGTTGAGGACATCCATCTCCTCAGTACGCTCGTAGAAAATGACAAAAGCAAGCAAGAATGCTTAGAAGAACTGGGTATCCAGAATGTGGCAATGACAATTCCAGAACTCAAAAGCAAATCAAGATTTACGCCGCAACTGTTAACAGAAAACTATATAGACACTTTCCACCAAGCGGTAATCAATGACCTTCATAAACTTGAAGACCAACGCACCAAAGGAAAAGAGGCCAAGGGCAATTTAACTAAGGAAGAACAGAACATACTTAAAAACTTACGAGAAGAAACTAATATCATAATCAAGGAAGCCGACAAGGGTGGCAACATAGTAATAATGAACAAAGCAGACTACCTGAAAATGGCACTCAACCACCTGGAAATACCAGGCAACTACGTCAAATTGGAGAACAACCCGCAGGCGATGATTCTAAAGGAACACCAGGAACTGCTTACCAACTACAAAACAGCAGGGCTGATAACTGATGATGAATACAGCTACCTTAAAACAGACCACCCGATAATGCCAACTATCTATTTCCTACCCAAAGTCCACAAAGCCTTCGAGACCATTCCAGAAGGTAGACCAATCCTAAGCGGTATTGGAGGAATCACGGAAACAATGGCTAGATACATCAACAATGTCATACAACCACTCGTCACAAAAATACCAAGCTACTTAAGAGATACAATGCACACTTTGGAGATACTAGCCAGCATCAAATGGGAACCGCATTTTCTAATGGCCACGCTCGACGTCAAGGCCCTATATACATCAATTAACCATGATCTTGCGATAACTAGCATGGGATTTCTTCTTAGACAAGAATCAGCCTCACACCTAGACCAGGTGGAAATGACTAAAACTTTCCTCAAATTCTCCCTCACAAACAATGTATTCATATTCAATGGCGAATACTTTAAACAAACAAAGGGGATCGCAATGGGAGCCAGCTATGCTCCAGCTCTAGCTAACTGCTTCATGCACTCCTACGAAATCAAGCATGCAATGAAGGAAGACAGATACACCAGGCTCATTGTCAACTGGGCCAGATTTATAGATGACATCATCCTAATTTGGAGAGGAACAGAAGTAGAGCTCACTGAATACATGGATTATCTCAACACCAATGACTTTGGCATCGAACTAATTAGCCACACCAGCAAGACTCGAATTGACTTTCTGGACTTAACGATTGAAATAGAAGAGGACCAAATCATTACCAGAACCTACCGGAAACCAACGGAAGTTAACTCCACCCTGCATGCCGAAAGTTGCCATAGAAAAAGCGTTATACGCAACATCCCCAAAGGGGAATACATTAGGGCAAGAAGAAACTGTAGCACAGAGAGATCCTTCACAGATGAGTGCAACCTACTAGATCGAAGATTCAAAGGTCGGGGATATTCCCATGAGAACTTGGCAGAAGCAAGAAAACAGGCCTGTCAATTAGAAAGATCCACTCTACTCCAACCCAAACCCAGAATACAAAATAACAAACCCATGATCAGATTCGTAACCAGATACAACAAGGACAGCTATGTATTCCAAAAAATCTTGACAAAGCACTGGGGATTACTCCCCTTGGACGAACATATCAAGTCGCAACTGGAAACATATCCCAGTATGTCCTACAGAAGAGCACCAACTCTAAGAACTTGACTAAGCCCCTCTTTTCTGTCAGACAAAAACATTACAGCACAAGATTGGCTCAGTAAACGTACACCGATGGGTTTCACGAAATGCGGGACTTGCGCCATGTGCAAGTATGCAACCCAGACCAAATGTGTAAAGTTCTCAGGCTGCCCAATCTTCAATATCAATGAGCACATCAACTGCAAAAGCAAATATGTGATATATGCAATAATCTGTGTGTGCAATAAGATATATATAGGCAGCACTATCCGGGAGACACGTTTCAGGATTAGAGAGCATATCAATAGCATACATTCACAAGATCCGAAACTGCCACTGGCAAACCACTGGCAAAAGTATCACCAAATGGACAAAAAGAGTGACATCAGGTTCATCGGACTCAAGATGGTACGGCTGGGACCAAGAGGAGGAGACAGAATTCAGAAACTAAGACAAGAAGAAGCACGCTAATTTGTCACTTCAGATGTGTTAAAAATGGCCTGAACAAAGACCACGATCTAAATGTCTTCTTGTAAACACTTCCTCTCCTCTCCCCTATTTTTCCAAACTTGAGGGCACTCTTTGCCCAACTCATCTCCTTGACACACATACCAATTAGGTATCCATCCCCACATCACATAGAATCCCTATGTGGCCCAGGATCCAACAGTCTCGCCTACATACACAAGCTGGAACATTAATTCCCATCAAGCCGGAGTATCTTAACGGCTCTCCACTTATAGCAACATTTTCGCCCATGCGCCTCCCAACGCTAATCCCCCCCCCCTGGCAACCATCCAGCCAATTGCCATGGGCCAATGGCCCCATACAACCATCTCCCAGATCTCACCATTCCGAACACTACAGTGCCAGCAGTGATCCACTGAGCATGCGCAGACACGACAGGACACGCGCATGCACAGTGCCAATCGCTAGAACACTATACCACAGAGCATGCGCACCCGTCACATAACGTGATTCAGCTAGCTCACGAGCGCATTATAATGGCGGCCCCCAGCGCGGTGGAGGAGAGTAGCAGATCACTGCCCAGAGACGCAGACACAATACAAAGGTAAGCCTCCCCGCCTACCCTCATGGTTAGCAGACCTCCCAACCAGCAGGGACAATCCCATTGACCAGCTCCCCACTCGAGCGACCCGGAACAACACCAGCCCTTTCGAGTGGCTGGCCACACACAAGAGCTTCTACTATGAGCCCTTGATGTCAATCCAGACCAGCTCATGGCACCAACCTGGGGACCCATAATGAACTTAAGAAATCCGCTAGGGATGACCCACACGGCCAAGAAACACACACGAGCCGGTTCATGCACGTGATGTGATTTCGACGCCGCCAAGAACACTCACTACCTGGGTAACAACTAGAAATTAATCAGGTATACCATACCACAATGCTTTTATAACCACCATTATTGGTTTTTCTTATCATAGGGCCCAATAGGAGCCAGGACTGCCGCAAGGACAGTTCCAAATTGAACAACACCCCACTGAGGGCAATCAGCAAACAGACTAGGTAAGAGGTTTCCACCTCATTAAAGAATAACCCCCCATTTTTCCCCGTCTGCCCACTTGCTAACCTTCTCTTTCTTCTTTTCCTCCTTTTCTCCTCGCTTACATGCAACAATGCTTTTTATAAACCAACACGTCAATGTATTTTGATGTGATGCCATGTTTTGTTATTTTTTGGTCACTTACTGCACATCACGCCTACACCACAATGGAATATAATATAATCTGTCACACAATTGTCACAAATCACATAAACACCTGTCACCATTGAAAACTGTTCAGCCTTGAGAAAGACCGTACGGGTCGAAACACGTGTCGGCTGACCACAAATAAACGAATCACTTCGTACCAACCAAAGTGTTATGGATATCATTTCAAAATTTTACAACCAAGATAACCGGGAGCCAAATAACCTTTTCCACATACCAAATAGGGGCCCAGGCTTAACCCCAAAACGGCTCCTGTGATCTTGCCAAACTCACAATCTAAATATAACTGTTGCACAGCACAGGCAGGTTCCATTCCTAGAAGCCTCAACCCACAGTTGCTTAATTAACAATACTAACCATAATAACGCACACCTTCAGAATTTTCAGGCGGGCAACTTTACCGTCGCAAGAATAAGCTGCAGGACCTCAGCAAAGGTAAGAGCAAAATGCTGGTGAGATTAGCGACTGTAATAAAACTATTAGGTGTGTTGGTAATCACTGGTTTTTTGGTTGCCTCTGTATGGCAGAACACCTATGCTTTGAATATTATGGCTGCACCTAAGACCAACATACCCCCTCCCACGGCTGCAACAGCTATGGTATCAGGTAGTACAAGTAGCACTAGAGGTGAGGGTAGTAGAGTTAAATGCAGCACATACATAGAAGAGAAGGAAATGAACACATATCTTACAGACTCAGCACACGTCTCAAACAACATGTGGTATAAGCACATGACCAAAATTGGTAAGCAAACAACGGAAGACAACTGCTACGTTTGCTCATTGATCCCGTATGTCATGAGTGCATCAGGAACATTTGTTGCTACAGAAGTACCAGCAAAAATGATGTCATGCTTGATATATTTAGCACTATTCCAGACAAGAGGACGATTCCAAGGGACGGCGGTGAGAATAGAATGGAAGACGAGGGACACGTATCCATACGAAAATAATTTCCTCAAAACATACTCGGCCTACCACAAGAGAAGCCTACATACTGAAGCCTTTAGGTACATCACTGACGGCCCCGACAACGGAGAAACGAAGAAGGTTACGCTGGACTACCTGCCATGCGATTGGTATGCGACTGAAACACCTGGAGAACAAGGGTGCTGGGAAAGGCCCCTTATAGTGATAACTGGAAAAGTATATATGAACGATGAGTGGCAGATAGGAGTAGTTGGGAGCAACATGATTACGAGAGAAATTACTACCACTATACAGGAAAACAATGACAGATGTTGGACAACATGGGCATGTATGTACCAATGTTAACGTGAATGGAGAAGGATGAAGACCCAGTAAGAATACTACCACTCTCTGCACCCACATTATGCTACCAACACAGAGGAGATGTGGATGTAGGGTACAACAGCAACTGTAAAGACATAGTGGAGTTGCCTGAGGAGGCTGCTGGCACAGCGGTAATAATGGATCACTATTGGGCCTGCGGTGACAAGGCATATCATACACTGCCCTCCTCTTGGAATGGAGTATGCACTATGGTACACATCAATGTGCCATCATTAGTTGGGCCTCAAAAACACGTCAACTTGGCCAACTTCCCCAAGATGGACGAAGGGAACAAGAGAAGGAAGAGGTCATTGAAGGTTACAGTAGGTGATGAGAACAACAACAATAATGTATTATCAAGAGCAAAGAGACAAGGGGAAGCGCTTACAGGAAACTATCTGTGGGGACGATCAGAAACGGCACTCACCTCCATTCCACCAGAGAACAGATTATTTAGTAGAGCGGCAATGTTCTTCTCATCAATAATACATCCAGGATTGCAGGCATACGCAAATGTGAAACGGCTTCAGATAACACGGTGGGAGCTGATGATGACAATAAATTCAACTGTCAATGGATTTAACGCAATAAAGGAAGAGCTGCGAGCATTGAGAATGGTAGCGCTACATAATAGATATGTGCTGGATCTCCTCATGGCAATGGAAGGAGGGGTTTGCGCGAAAAATTGACAATCATGCTGCACATTCATTCCTGCTAATGATGCGGACAATGAAACACTTACTGAAGCAGTATCCCAACTAGCCCTGATGCACTCAAAGATGGAAGAAGAGAGTAAGGGAGTAAAGAAGGACGACAGCTGGTTTTCCTTTCTGTGATCATGGATGTCTTCATGGCTATCAGATGGGCTTAAATTACTTATAGGAGTAATAATATTGGGTACATCTCTGTTGTTTATGATAAGGTTTTGGAGAGCAAGAAAGGCTTGCACAGTGGATGAAATGATGGAGATGGCTAGCATGCACGCCTTACTACCAGCAGATGACGCACTACACACGGATACGATAATAAAGGAAAGAGAGAGGCTGCACAAACAAATTATCGAAAACCACAAGGATCCATCATCCCTGAAAGTGGAGAATCCAAGAAACCCGAGGATCTATGTAGGGAGATGGGTATACTGCAAACCTGGCGGCACCTGCGTATATATGTATTGGTCTTTTGAAGATCATATGAACCATTATGGACACTTGGCTGGAATAACTAAAGTATGAAGAGTAAAAGGAGATAAGGAGAAGGATGAGTTTGTGGTCGACCAGTCCACCAGAGGGGGGAAAGAAGTGGGAGAATGGGATAACACCCTCCCCCAATCTCATCCAGACCATGGCCTAGGGGATCACGGCCCAGGCACCCTCCACGAGATGAGTTTGCCTATTTGACAGATGACAAAATACCTTGGTTCAAGAACTTACACAAAAGAGGAGTATGCCCACCTGTAAGATCAACACCAGGCCCCATGGCTCAAGATGATACCTGCAGCATGGATGAACTCGACTATGGCAATGACTACAAGTATCCACATCGTTAGAGATGCCATGATGACATAGCCAACAGACAAAAGCACACGTGCCACCATGCACACTGGTCACTCACACACCAACCTACACGAAGAACATACTCAACGTTATGACGTAGCGGACCGTCACACTCACGGACGTGCATCTTTTTTATTTTCCACATATGCCTTCTACAGCACTGCAGAAATGCAAGACGCCTGAAGAGATCGTGTATATGCTTGCTGATGCTTCCTTGCCTCCTATCTCTACAAGACGCTATCATGTATACTTAGCGCTGCATGTGACGATTTGTTACTCCACGACCACCAGGGACCCATGAACTGAGCCCGAGTAGGCCACGAGCAAGAGTCCCCAGGTTGGAGCCTTGCAAACGTAAACCCCTTCAGAACGGAATACAAGTGCTGATCAGGCAGAACAAGCCCCTAATGAGGGCCCACAGCCAAGGCCACGATGTTGCAACTCGCATGCCGAAAGCCCAGTGCCAAGGTTATATCTGCAAATGCTAAGCCTCCAGATGCAGAATACTAAAATCAAATGCTCACAATTCTGCTCCAGCCACGGTCTCTCCACACGTGACCAAGCCGAACTGACAAGGTGCCAAGTCTACGAGACAGAGAAGCAGCCAGGGTCTCAAAGGTTGCAACAACGAAGCGGCAAGATGGAAACCTACAGCGACGGGAACGATTCGCCTATGAGCCTATGAGCAGACCTGTCCGTTGTTTGCACAAAACACATAGTTGCACATTGTTGCTAATGACAGGTACACCGCAAGCTGGGAACGACGATGGTCCCAGGCTTGTGGGCTCCCTGGAGAACCAATCAGAACACAGGGGGACTCACTACTGACGCCATTTCTCATAGCCAATCACCAAGGGTCCCCTTGTTGCAATTCTGAAGTAACAAATGTTAGGGACAGCCCAAGCATACCACCTGATCTGGTCCCTTCCAATAACAACTTTCTCTATATGCTAACCATACTAAGCCTACCACTCGGAGAGCCAATCCTGAGTAGCGATAGGTTTTTGCACTAACTTTCTCAGGTGACGCAAGTAGCGTGTCATACTGTAGTAAAAAGGGCCTGTGAGCCCCTCTGAGAGTGACTTTTTTTGCGCTTTCTTGAATGCATACGAGAAACCTGTCCCTGCCGTTGCAATAAACCGCAGTCTTAGTCTTGCTTCTTGTGTGTGTCTCATACTCATTTTTGAGGACACGGGAGGAGTTGGGGCTTCCCAGCCCAGAGGTCCGCGGACGGCTCTGCCGACTCCGGGATAATCACCCCGACAAACCTCTGACAGTCACAGCAACCGTGCGCACACACATTACGCATGCTCTACAGTTTACGCTCCCCCACCTGTACTGCAGTAGACCCACAACAATGCTGCTGCCTATTGCCTAAAGCTCTAACTTTGCACTAACAATATACTCAGGCACCTGGAACTTACAGAACATCAACACAAAGCCTCCATATTCTACCACACCCGCCATGACTACCAAGTACCGCGACAAACTGTGATATTTGCTGTCTTGTGTGAAATTCTAATCTAGATGAGACTCAGCCCCCAGATTTAATTAATGTGGTGCTAAACTGTGATATTTGCTGTCCTGTGTGAAATTGGAATCTAGATGACACCTAGCCCATACTAGCCTGTGTTGTAACTATCTAGCCACTTTGTTACCTACAACTGCCTTATACTAACTGCTGTGTCCTACCTGATGCTAGTCAAGGCGCCATATCTCTACTGTCTATTACAACCAGTAACTTAAGATAACTACTTCTCATACAATGCGCGCCAGCAAGAGTCAAACCGCTACCCTACGGTATCTCCTCATGCCCCTACTACACCTTACCACCTCTGTGGCAGCAACAACCATGCACCCAGTAGAAAACGTACCCTGCCCGACAACTGAAAGAAACATCAGGCTTCGCTCCAGACTGCCCTGTCTGCTCGAGCTGTTGAGAGATAAAGGCGACACTAGTAATCAAGGAAGACACATATTGATGCATTTCATCACCAAAAACATTTGCAGAACTTTCGTTGTCAGTTAGTGCCCTTGATGCGGGCGTTAAAGGGAGACGCATTTGACGACAAGTGACCACCTCGTGGTGGGTGAGGTGGTGATCAGAACCTGGTCTATTTCTCAACTCAAATAGTGCCAAGGGGAGGCAGTACAACCAGCTCTTCTTGGTTGTCTGCTGAATCTTTGCTATCTCTTCCTTTAGGAGACCGTTCAGGCGTTCGCACACGCCATTTGCTTGCGGGTGATATGCACATGCAAATTTGTGCTTTATTCCCAGAAGTGCAGTGATGTGCTGGAATAGTTTGTTTGCGCAGTGAAGGGAAGATCTCTCTCACTAAAAACTTGGCAGCTCTGAAAGCGTCTGCATGTATGTAGGGCCCAGCTTCGACCCACCTTGAGAAGGGGCATACTACTACTATCATGTACCTGTGTCCTTGACATACATTGATCATGTCAATGTAGTCAATGTGAAGGTGTAGGAAGGGTCCTTCTGGCCGGGGTATAGTACCTTTTATCACTTGCAGCGTGTGACCGGCCGTGAACTGTTGGCATGTTAGGCATTTGCGGATGAAATTGGCAAGGTGGGAGTTTAAATTGGGGCAAAACCAGTGTTCCTTAATTGTGCTGCAATCCTTTCCTTTCCTGTATGTGTTGGATAATGTTGCTGAGAAAGTGCAGTTTTTAACAGTGCTAGTGGCATAACTACTCTTCCAGTGTTAGTCTGTCGCCATAAGGCGTCCGTAGGGGACATCGTGCACCCTCTTTTTACCCACAGTTCCGTTTCTGTCATTGGTGCAGATGCCTGTAACTCCATAATCTGTATTGCGGGGAGATGTGTGTACCCATCCTTCATCAACATTTGTCTTGCCTTCAACCTCCCCCTCCCTCTCTCGGATTCTGGGGGAGTCCACAGTTCACCAAAATACACAGCATGTTTTGCATGTGCGTCTGCTACTTCATTACCCTTTGATATATAGTCATCACCATTGGTGTGTGCCTGGCACTTAACCAATGCCACTTCTTGGGGATCATTTATTACTTCTATGAGTTTGGCTAGTAGGAGGGCATGCTGTACTGGGGTACCATCTGCTCTCCTAAAACCCCTTCTCTGCCATTTAATTAATCCTGAGTGTACTGTTGATGTTACATATGCACTATCGGAATATATGGTGACCTTTTTGTCAAAACTTTCTTTCAGCGCCAGAATCAGTGCCACTAATTCTGCTGCTTGGGCCAAATAATACTGTGGCAGTTGGACACATTTGACCGGGACATACAGCAAATCGTCTGTCATTTTGACCACAGCTGCTCCCGTCCTACTTACTCCATCTGTCTGGTCAATAGTTGAGGACCCGTCGATAAACATTACCTCACCTTCTTTTAGTGCCTCTTCCTCAACCTTGTACAGGAGTATATTTCAGTGGTGTGTGTGCAATCATGGGCATAATCACCTTCTTCAATTACTTCTGCTGGGAATCTGGCTGGATTTACAGTGCTGCACCTAACAATGGTCAATTCTGGTCTAGATAAAATAATTTCATAACCTGAGGCCCTTTGTGTGGTCAACGTAGATTTGGGTTTGTTCAAAATTGTGAACAGTGCGTGCTCCACAAATAGTGTAGTGGGGCACCCCATTGTTATTGATGCTGATTTTTCCACCGCGAATGCGACTGCTGCGAGACCTTGTTCGCAAGGGAAGTAACCTAACATTACAGGGTCCAAGTGGCCACTGTAAAATGCTATTGGTTTGTGTTCCATGCTTGTTTTCTGAGTCAGTACTGCCTTCATTACTGCTGAGTCGCAATGTGAAAAAATGAAAAATTGGTGCTCATAGTTTGGGGTGGCCAGCACGGGTGCTGAGGATATGGCATTCTTCAGCTCATCAAACCCCTCTATCATTTCTCTTGTCCATTTCTTGAAATTCGAATCTAGATGAGACTCAGCCCCCAGATTTAATTAGTATGGTGCTAACTGTGATATTTGCTGTCCTGTGTGAAATTCGAATCTAGATGAGGCTCAGCCCCCAGATTTAATTAATATGGTGCTAAACTGTGATATTTCGTCCTGTCCTCCTGCTGTGCTTCCCTCCGTGCTTCAAGTAGGGGTCCTATGTATGAACTGTAATCAAAAACCCATGCTCTGCAATAATTTCATAAGCCCAGGAACTGTTGCAGTTCTCGCACCGTTTGTGGCTGTGGTGTGTCCTTTATCGCTTGCACTCTCTGTGGTGCTATGTGTCTTCCATGCTAGGAAATTAGTTGGCCAATATATAGTACATGTTCCTGGCAGTACTGTAACTTTTCTTTGTCCACTTTGTACCCCTTTTCGGCCAACATTGCGAGCATTTTTATTGAATCTTCCCTGCATCTCTCCTCAGTGGTGCTGCAAATCATTATGTCATCGACATAATGCAGCACTTTGTTTTCCATTTCAATGTTTCCTAAGTGAATCTGTATTACCCTGTTGTAAATTGAAGGTGACTCACAGTACCCTTGGGGCAACCTGGTATGTTTTCACTTTGTGTTCCTATATGTGAAACTCGTGAGATCCTGTGAGTCTGGGTGCAGAAGTATGGAGAAAAAGGCATTTTTTAGGTCAATTATGGTGAACCGTGTGCCTCAGCTGGTATTCCACATAGTATTGTAGCCGGGTTTGCTGCTATAGGGTACTCTGCCTCTACTATGTGGTTCAAAGGTCTAAGGTCCTGGATGAAATGCCACGACCCTCCCTTTGCCTTGCGCACTGGGTAGACAGCCGTGTTGCATGTTGATTCTGATGGTACCAATATGCCATTATTTATCAGGGTTGATATTGTCTCATATATGCCTTATCTGCCTCCTTTGAAAATGGGTACTGTTTGACTCTAGGTAGGATTGCTCCCTTCTTTAATTTTATTCTTACTCCCCCAATGCTCTTTATACAGCCCACGTCATAAGGACTGGTGATCCACAAGGATGCTGGAACCTTTGCCATGTCTTCCTCATAAAATGGTACTGGGGTAAATGTGGGCGCTTCAAGTGCCATGGCTATTTTTAGCGCCACTTGCTTGTATGTCACCTTCAGCCAAATGTCAACACTCATCATGAACACCATCACCCCTTCTCCCTTGTTGTCTGAGAAAAGCTCTTCGTCAGACACCTGCGTAAGTCTGCACCCCTCAGCCAATGCTATTACTGTTCTCCATGCCCTGCCCTCCCTGTCTTGGGCATGAACTGCAATGTAATCTGGAGTTGCTATGATGCTTTCGATGCTTACTGAAATAACCTTCCCCTCTTGTTCATTTGCTGGTGTCTCTGCCCTGAATAAGTATGCTGCTGTTCTCCTCCTAACCTTGCCCTCAATCCCTGGCATCCATGCGAATACCATATCTGTCCCGTACTGGAACATTTCTCCGTCAACTGGCTCAGCTCAGGCTACTGTTTTACCACAGTAAGCTTGCAATATTTGCCGTGCTGTGAGCATGTTTATTCCTGGTGTGGAGCAAATGATGCCATTCTCCGTGAAGGACATAGTCATATTCAATCTACTCATAATGTCCCTCCCAAGTATGTTTACTGGCGATTCCCTTGAGTATAGAAGCGGGACAGACATTTCATTCTCTCCTATAGATAAGGAGATGTTATCAGAAAAGGGAACCAACCCTCGAGCCCCAGATAATCCCTGAGTGTGCATGGCTTCACCCGACATCTTAAATTTACCCTCCCTTATGCATGATCTGGTTGCCCCGGTGTCAACAAGGAAGGAAAACATTTTGTCACCTATTGTTACCTCTATGCATGGTTCCTCCGCACATTTGGGTGTTACCGACAGGATGGGACACATCAAGGACATCTGTGGGCTGGCCTATTGTGGGTATAATGTCATACCACCCCCGATGTAGGGGTTGTGTCCTAATATCGTCACTCTACCCAACTGTGTTTGTGATAGTGGTGTGTCAGTGGTTGATACCTTACTGTCCTGTATTGGGGTTGGTTGTGGTGCTGGTTGCATCGGATGTTGTTGTGTCACTACCATCTGTTGCTGTGGTGATGCGTGACCCTGTGTCTGTGGTTGTGGTGCAACTTACTGCACTTGTTGTTGTTGTGTGGCATTCTGTTGCATCCTTTGTTGTTGGTACAACTGTTGCTCCCCCACATGTCCTTGTTGCCCTTGCTCTTCCCATACTATGGGCCTTACTCTACATGTACGTGACATATGCTCTACCATTCCGCATGTCGGAATTGAAAGATTATTATGCCTCCTATCGCAGCAATTGTATGTGTATTGGCCTACGCCAAGTTGTCTAAAACATGATGCGAATAAACTCTGCGGCAAGGTCTTGACCTTAGAGAAAGTAATGTAAGTCGCCATCTTGGATTAAGCCGCCATTTTAGGTTCTCTTGTACTGTGGAAGTCACCCTGAACATCAAAATGGAGGCCAAATGATATTCTGAGTAAGCTTCTGGCCGTTGTGACCTCCGTACACACGAATAATTAATATGCCTGCAGGCCACTTGTTGGGGTCGCGAACTGAGACCTTGTCCTATTGCTGACCTATGTGTAAATGTACAACTATATCAGCGAAACTGATCAAAACGCATAAATTATAGGATTGACCTGGCTAGAAACCCTTAGGCCCGATCCCAGGAATGGTTAACCCGCGAGAGGGTTGGCCAAGGGCTGGACAAATCATATAAAAGACCCAAGTATTCCAATGTACGGTCTCTCTTACTAATGCATCGAACCTTCGTTGAAGTTCATTACGTTACTCTGAGAGCCGAATAGCTATCCGTTTGTCAATTGACTTTGGTAACTGTTGTAGCTTTTAAATAAAGCACTTGTATGTTCTTTGTAACCTGTGTTGGTGTGTTTCTTTTGGGCTTCCCGGCCTCATATTATTTTTATGTTTTCACAGTTGGCGCCCGAATAGGGACCCTCAAGATTGATGCCGGATCATTGAAGGTTGACGCAGACTATCGAACCGGGATCGGACGGTGTGATACTGCGGGCCCGACCGAACGAGACGCGATACCTCGGCAGAGGTGCACGATCCGATCCTTGGACGATAGTCATGTGGTCTGACACGGCATCTTGACGAGGGTCCATTTTTGAGGCGGGCAGATTTGTTGAAACCACCAACCACAAGGTAAAATTCGTTAGGTAAGTTATTTGGTAAACCGCACGGTCCTCCTTAGGTTTGGTCAGGTGCAGTCGTGACCCGGCTCTTAATTTAACCCTGACAATTTGAATTTGGCGTATTGTATCTGCAGACACAATTATTGACCAGGTAACACCATTTTTTTGTGAAATGCCTGGGAAATTGTCTAGCTGCTTTAGGGCTCTGTTCCGCAGCGATCGACAATCTTTGGAATTTAGCCACCCGGCACCACAGGAGGGGTCGCCGGCATGTACTATGTACTGTAAGTATGGCATTGGAAGTATAGTATTTCATGATATTTGGCACAGACAGACCAGACATGCCTCCGAATTTCAGTGGCCAATCAATGGTAGTTTTGAGATCCCCCATATTGAATACCTAGAATCGGTTTTGCTAAAAAAGAAGGCCAGACCTGCAGCCTTTGATGTTTTGCAGAATTGGAACAAAGAAGCATTACAGCAGCTTAAAAGTAGGGATAAACATGCATGCCGTCATAAAACAAATGCCGAAAAGGCGTTGTTATATGATAAGGAAAAACATTCAGAGTCAGTTAAAAATATGGATAGGGCTTTTTCACTCGGAATCCAGAAAATGCATCCCTCTAAAGATTTCCATGTTTCTGAGGAATTTATTGAAAAATTGTCAAACGAACGCAGGCCTGGTGCCTCTGCGCCACCTCCGCATGATCCTCTCCCGGATGCTCTGCCCATTCCTGCTGTTGTCCCTGCGGTTATTCCTGTTCCCCCTATACAACCTATTGTTCCTATTCCTCTAGCTGTTGTTCCTCCACCTATCGCACCACCCCTTCCTCCTGCGCCGATAGTTGCATCCTTATTAAATTACCCGCACCTTCGCTCCCGAGTGGTCCCGTATTGACTGAAGTTGATCAAGGTGCAGGGTCAAAGATTGTCACTCGTAATACTGTCTCTGCAGATAAGAAACAGGAATTGTTTGCATGGGCTAAGCACTGTATGGAGAAAGGTGATCAAGTTAATGTTTTTTCCACATTATCAAAATTTTATAGTTTTCCCGAGAAAAATGTTTTTATCGAAGGTTTGGGGACTCATTTATGTGTGATGTGGGGTAGATTACAAAATTCGGATCTCCCACAAGGGGTGAGGGATCTAAATGCTTTAGCACTTTCGAGGGACACAGAGAAGAAAGTACATGGTCATGTTGAAAGATTGTTTGAGTATAGGAGGGACTTTGAAAAGTCACGAGATGAGGATGATGAAGACGACAGTATGTATGTGCAGAAACGGTTCCTTCCATGTCATAGATCGGCACCTGAGGAAGTACGAATTTGTACCAAAGATGCGATTCGATGGATCTCGGATTCATCGTTTCCGCCAGATGTAGTATATGACACGTATAGTCAGTATACAGTAGAAATGCAAAGGAAGGTGATTCAGTTAATGGTACAGTACCTGCAGGAAGAATGTGTAAGGAAGAAGGTTAGTTGTCCTATAGAGTTGTTGGGAATTTGTAAAAGGGCTTTTTCGCCCGACACTTCTTCGACTGCCTTAGCGCTCGACCTGGCTCTGTTGCTTAGTAAGCGGGCAGAATTACCTATATCTCAGTTGCCTATGAGAGAGGTTCCTCCGACATTTGTCCCAAAGGTTGAGATCCCTGCTAACGCTGGGACTGGTGCACCCGCTGTGGATATCCCTGCGCATTATGTATCGCAATTTGTTCACGTCCCGTTTTCACGACAGGAAGTGAACACTATTAAACAATCAGTTCCCGATATCAGGAAAAACCCGACAGGGTTTTACAAAGAGATAGAGTCCGTCTTGCAGTCCTCTGTGTTCACCTTAAGTGATATTGACTTGCTATTCCCTGTACTCCTACACGTAGATGTATGGAAGCAGGTTCGGACAATAGACGATGTGCCAGGGTTGGGAGATACGTGGGCTAACATGACCAGGTTTGATGGGGAAAGACCAGCTGGTGAGAAACCACATCAGGTAATACTTACTTTGCCTGATAGAATTATCGCAAAATTAAAAACTATAATTCTAGAGAAAAGAATTATGTGGGACAAGCTTACGGCCTGTGTTCAAGGAAAAACTGAAGGCACCACCGAATTCTTTAATAGATTCGAACAGGTATGTTCTGACTTCAGTGGACAGGACTTGGGTACAGAGTCTGGGAAAACGTTGTTCGTGGACAAATTTGTACGTGGATTGTTGCCCGACATCCAGTCACAGATTATGCCCTCTGAGAGCGCTTGGCAGGCAAAATCTCAATCGGAAGTTTTGCACATGGCTCAGTACTATGAGAACCGTGTTAATAATGAAAAGGAGAAAATAGAGATGAGGAAAGGAGATCTGAAGACTAAAGTATTATTACAACAAATTGTTAGAAACCCCAGAGGAGGTACGACACAGACCAGAGGTCAGTATGTCCCAAAAGGAAACGCTCCTTTGGGTTCTGTGAATATTAATCAATGTGCCTATTGCCGCCAGGAAGGTCATTGGCGAGCACAATGCCCCGTCCTTCGACAAAGGTCAAACAATGCATTTGGGAGTATGGGTAGACAACCTAGAAGTCGCCCTGGAGCAGGGGGCCCTGATAGAGGTCAGTTTTTACAAGATCCTCAGCAACCTTTTTCACGGGAAAATCAGACTTCGAGTGTGGACTCGAAAAACATATTTGAACACCCTTCTGCTGCCTACCTTTCTGAAGAGCTTCCTTCCGACGACATTTTATTTTGTTAGGACTGCCCGAAGCAGGGTTTGGAACCTTCACCTATTCCCGTTAATCAGAAAGGCCCCTACATTGAATTGTTAGTGGGGGAATAGGAAACACCAGTTTTTGATAGACACTGGAGCACAGAAGTGCTCCATTGATCATTCCCGGGTTCCAAACATTCCACTGTCAGGGCAAACAAATGTTTCTGTAAGGTTTTCTGGTATACCAATTGTCTGTCCGGTTTCTTCGCCAGTGTCTGTTTCTTTGGGTCCCTTTACGGACCATTGCCCTTTCCTTCTGACTTCAAACTGTGGAGAGAATTTACTGGGGTTAAATTTGTTAAAGAAACTGAATGCAGCAATTCATTGTTCCTCTGATGGAGTACGATTGACGGTTTCACCACTGCAACTTCCCAATTCTCAGTTTTTGACTCGACCATTGCCTCCTGAGTTTAGCGTTGTTCCCGAATGTTTATGGGCGGTTGTCAACAATGATGTCGGGGTACTACAGATTGAGCCCGTTAAAATAGTTTTGAAACATGGAGTTAAATTACCACGCATTCCGCAGTATAAAATATCAGTTGAGGGCGAGCGTGCTTTGAAGTGCATTGTCTCCGATATTGTGCATCGTGGGGTGATCGAGGAGATTGTGGGTAGTTTATGTAACAGCCCAATTTTGCCTGTATATAAGAAAGGCGACAATGCAATCCCATACCGGTTCATAATTGATCTTCGTGCTATTAACAGAGTTGTCGCCCCACAATTTCCAATTGTGCCTGATGTAACAACGATACTGACAATAATCCCTGCTACAGCTACGCATTTCAGCGTTGTGGATTTAAAAAATGCTTTCTTTAGCATTCATATACACAAAGAGAGTAGATATTTGTTTGCGTTCACCTTGGGGGGACGTTCATTTACATTTACTCGGGCACCTCAAGGGTATACTGAAAGCCCAAGCATTTATAGTAGAGCTTTGAAAGAGAAGCTTGACACCCTTGAATCGCCACCTACTTGTACACTGCTTCAGTATGTCGATGATTTGCTTTTGGCTGCAGATTCTGAAAGTGCTTGTAAAGAAGGCACTGTACTGTTGCTTGTTCATCTAGCTAAAAATGGTCATAAAGCTTCGCTCAAAAAATGTCAATATTGTTGTCAGGAGGTCGCCTATTTAGGCTACCTCCTGTCAAAGGAGGGGAGAAGATTGACACCTGAAAGAATAAAACACATTTCTGGCATGTCTGTTCCAAATACACAGAAGGAAGTCAGAGCCTTAATAGGTATGGCTTCTTACTGTAGGTTGTGGATCCCGAACTTTTCACTAGTGATAAAACCGATGTTGGCTTTGATGAAGAAGGGCATTTCTCTGCCACTGCCATGGAAATCGGAACATCAACGATCATTTGAGCTTCTCAAAACCTCGTTATGCTCTGCACCGCTTCTGGGTACTCCAAATTATGACAAGGCCTTTGTGTTGTTTGTGCATGAATGTGATGGATGTGCTTTGGCTGTGTTAACACAGGAACACGGAGGGAAGAATAGGCCGTGCGGCTACTACTCCTCCGCCCTTGATCCTGTCGCATGCGCTTTGCCAAGATGTCTGCGAGCTGTCGCTGCTGCTGCCGCGTCTGTAAAACAGAGTGAGGGAATGGTCCTAGGCCATGATTTGATTTTGATGGTACCTCACTCTGTAGATATCCTATTGAACAAAACCCAAACGCAACACCTCACCTCTGCACGGCTAACAAGGTATGAATTAATTCTGTTTGCCCCTCACATTCAAATTAAGAGGTGTTGTGTTCTTAATCCGGCTGAACTCCTACCTTTCCCGCAAAATACTGTTTGCGGTGACGAAGAATTACATGACTGCCTGTATACCACTGAACAGGAAACGAAGGGCAGGATAGATCTTATAGATACGCCTTTGGACAATGCAGAAGGGGAGCTGTTTTGTGATGGCTCTTGCTTCAAACTTCCAGATGGTACATCTACAGCTGCTTACGCAGTTATTACGTTGAGTACGGTTGTTGAAACTAAGAGAATTTCGTATAACTTTGCGCAAGCCGCAGAGATTATAGCATTGACCCGAGCTTGTGAACTCTCCGAAGGGCGTATACTAAACATATATACTGATAGCCAGTACGCCTTTGGGGTGGCCCACAACTTTGGGAGGCTCTGGTCGGAAAGAGGGTTCCTAACCTCACATGGGACCAAGATCCAGCATGGTCCCCTGATAGTGCAATTGCTCTCGGCACTCTCACTCCCTAGGCAGTTAGCGATCATGAAATGTGCAGCACATCGGAAGGTCATAGATGATGTGGGAAAAGGGAACGCTTTCGCTGACCAGATAGCCAGGCAAACGGCCACAGACCTTAGCGCAGACATGTATGCTCTAAGAGAAACAAAAGATGCCTATATAATGGATGAGGGTATTGGGTCTGTGCAAGATATTCAAACTGATGCCACAATAGAAGAGTCTAAAAGGTGGGCCGAAGGAATGGGGAAACTAGATGATGATGGGTGTTGGGTGGATGCATCTGAAGGAAAATGGTTGCTCCCTGATTCATATGTGCTGGCAATGGTTATGATGGCACACGGTCCTACGCATGTGTGTGCCCAGCAGATCACGAAAATGTTAGAACAAGTTTGGGTGAATGACAAAATTCTGAAGACTGCACAACGATATGTTCAGAATTGTATGATTTGCTTACAGCACAATGTGGGGAAGGGGACAGTAACTCCAAGGGGATGCTTTGGGCCCCCTTCTGTTCCCTTCGAGGTCATCCACTTTGATTTTATTGAGAGGGAACGGTGTAACAATCTAAAATATGTTCTTGTGATTATTTGTGCCTTTAGTAAATGGGTCGAGGCTTTCCCCGTTAAAGATCCTACTGCCATGACCTCTGCAAAGACTATGGTAAAATATTTCTTTCCACGATTTGGGCTCCCAAGGGTAATTTGGTCGGACAATGGTCCCCATTTTGTTGCAGCAGTAATTTTGCAGATATGCACAGCGTTACATATTGAAAAGCGATTTCACTCAGCTAGACATCCTCAAATTGCTGGGTTGGCAGAGAGACATAACGGTATCTTAAAGAATAAGCTTGCAAAAACATGTGCCGATACCAAATTGAAATGGCCAGATGCCTTACCTATTGTATTATTAGCCATGCATTCTACACCTCAAAACAAGACTGGGCTTTCTCCATTCGAGGTAGTGATGGAGAGACCTGCTAACATTTGGGGTCTTCCGAAGCCTAAAGCCCTGAGGGAGGTGGAAAATGTATTGCTTGTAGACTACTGCAACCAGTTGACTAAAAACCTGTATTTTATTTATCATCAGGTTTACTCAGCTTTACCTGTACGCTCCACGGGCCCAGGACACGATATTCAGCAAGGAAGTTGGGTCCTAGTGAAGGCCTACGAAAGATCTTCCTGTCTCGCTCCTCGCTGGAGGGGACCCTACCAGGTGCTGTTGGTCACCCGGACAGCAGTGCGGGTGGCTGGGAAAAAACACTGGATCCAGGCGACGCATGTCAAGAAACTTCCTCACCCGACGCCACACGTTACAGAAGAAGCAGAACCCCTCACTGATGCTACAATCTCTGATCTTGGAGTAGCAAACAGCGCTGTGAGTGCGTCGGATAATTTCTCTGAGCCCGTGGAGCTTGGGGAACAGTCCATTTCGTCTCCGCACTCTTTTGAAAAGTCAGTTCCGGAAAACACTGTTTCAAGTTCTGCGACTTCCGTCGCCTCCGATACGTCGCTTCCCTCAGGAAGTGACGACGCCTTATTTTCGGATCAAACAGTTTTGGGTACCACCAGGTACGACCTTCGACGTAGAAAATAGAACTACGGCACGGGTCTTTCCGTGCATTTGGAAAGGAGAAGTGATTGAAAGTTTTCTCTTGTAAAAGAAAGTTCCTTTCGAACAAAAGGAAAAAAAAGGGATTCTGCTGGCTAGGGTTGGGAAGGACTAAGAAGTCACGCGACCGTAGTGTCGCCAGCAACGAACATTGGGGTCGTCGATTGAGAAACTGCAATGCCTGCGACCTCCACCGCTGCTCCCCGCACTGGACTTGTAAATAGGGGGGTGACCAACTCAGACAACGAACAATGTGCCTGGGCCCCGAAAACGTATTGCTGTGTTGTGTTAATAATAATTGGTATTTGTGTGATTACTGCTGTGGGACTTTGGTACTTCGAAGAAATTTACCCTCTAAAACCTCTACTGCCAATTGAGATTGTACCTACTGCTTTGACTCCCTCTGTACACCTTCACACTCTGTCACCTAGAGACTCCCAGCATAGACAAAAGTATCATTATAATACTTTAATGACAGTAATGAATGCAACGCATGCCATTTTTAATAAGAGTAATTGTTGGATTTGTACCCATTTACCGCAACATGGGAACAGGGGGCTAGGATGGTATATTCACCCTTTACCTTTAACGACTGCTTGCTATGCCTCTCTTAGAGCACTATTCTTTGGCCGTTGGAATGATAGCATCTCAGGGAACTTTGATGGAACTAATTTAAATGATTTTGAGAAATGAGAATTGACTCCCCTGGGATGCTCGCTTTTTGCAAATAGAAGTAAACCTAATGCTGCTTCTATTAGGCCGTCTGATAAACTATCTCTTCCCTTTCAAACTCTAATTTCCTTTAAAATGGCTCCGATAGGCAATAAGGACGCCGTGCCTCCTTCCTACTCTATAAATCATAGCCCTGATTCAGTCCCCTTTTGTGTACAAAGAAATGGCACTCGACCAATGGGAGATTTTGAAGGTTGTATGAACATTGTAAATTTGACTGGAGAGAACAGGCCTCTGTATGTAGGGGGGCCTGTTTATTTTGTTTGTGGTAGTTCAGCATTTCCCTGGTTGCCCAAGGATTGGCAGGGAACCTGTTATTTAGGAATCCTGTTACCTGGGGTATTTATAGCTAGTACATTGGAGGTTTCTAAGGCTCGCCCACGGCGGGACGAGAACGGAGATACCCCTGGGCAAGTATTGGGAGATATAGCAAAATCAGTTGTGCCCTTTTGGGGACAGATAGCAAACTCTGAAAATATTAGGGGACTAGCAAGAGTACTGGAGAAAACAATCAACCGGACCACGGACATACTCTACAATATGACACTAGAACAAAAGGCAATTAGACTGGTAGCACTCCAAAATCGAATGGCATTAGATGTCATTTTGGCAGAACGTGGTGGAGTATGCAAATTAGTGGGGTCCGCTTGTTGTGTTTTCGTACCAGATTCCTCACCGACAATTTTCAAAGCAATACAGAACTTGCACATCCTTAGTTCTGAAGTGCATGTTCCTGTGGGAGATTGGAATATTAGTGCCTGGTTCTGGGATTCTTTACGATCTTGGGGTTGGAAGGTGCTTTCTGTCATTCTGGTTATTTTGGGGATCCTGCTATTCCTTTGTTGCTGTTTTCAATGTCTACCTAGTATATGTGTAATGCTAGGGGGATGTTGTGCTCAAGCAGTGAGCACAGTAGGGCACAGAATGTATGCCCCAGATACAGCATCTAAAGAGTTTGTGTTACAAGAGGTTCTGATGAACGACCTAATGGCTATAGACATTACAGACAATGATTCAGGATGTATGGACGACAATGCATGGAGTTATTTGCAAAAGTATTAGAAATGATATTAGCACTTGGCATAGGCCAAAAGGAGGGTCTGTCGGAATTGAAATAATATTATGCCTCCTATCGCAGCAATTGTATGTGTGTTGGCCTACGCCAAGTTGTCTAAAACATGATGCGAATAAACTCCGCGGCAAGGTCTTGACCTTAGAGAAAGTAATGTAAGTCGCCATCTTGGATTAAGCCGCCATTTTAGGTTCTCTTGTACTGTGGAAGTCACCCTGAACATCAAAATGGAGGCCGAATGACATTCTGAGTAAGATTCTGGCCGTTGTGACCTCCGTACACACGAATAATTAATATGCCTGCAGGCCACTTGTTGGGGTCGCGAACTGAGACCTTTTCCTATTGCTGACCTATGTGTAAATGTACAACTATATCAGCGAAACTGATCAAAACGCATAAATTATAGGATTGACCTGGCTAGAAACCCTTAGGCCCGATCCCAGGAATGGTTAACCCGCGAGAGGGTTGGCCAAGGGCTGGACAAATCATATAAAAGACCCAAGTATTCCAATGTACGGTCTCTCTTACTAATGCATCGAACCTTTGTTGAAGTTTGTTACGTTACTCTGAGAGCCGAATAGCTATCCGTTTGTCAATTGACTTTGGTAACTGTTGTAGCTTTTAAATAAAGCACTTGTATGTTCTTTGTAACCTGTGTTGGTGTGTTTCTTTTGGGCTTCCCGGCCTCATATTATTTTTATGTTTTCACACGCAGACCCAACATACTGGTGGTTCCCTTGCCTGCCATGGGAAATTGCCTGTGTTATCTTGGTACACTGGCTGCCCATTGGGGTAGTGACCTCAGAGCCCTCCCACCTGCTGCTGTGTGGGCTGGGTATATCCCCTCCCTCTCATCATACCGCCCCTTCCCCGGAAGGTGTTGTAATATCCATTTCCTGGTTGCACGTACCCCCCCAACAGTGGCTGTGTATAATTGGGGCTGCAAAACCTGCTGTGGTATTGTTTGCGTTGGTTGTGGTAATTGGGCGATTTGTTGTTGTCTTGTGTCCGGTGCTATCATTACTGCCGCGGGTGTCTGTGCTACCGCTGCTGGTGTTGTAATTAAGCTACCTTCCATTGAGTATTTGGTTAGTTTCTTCTGCACTAATGTTGCTTCCTCTGCCTTCCTATCTTCTTCCTTTTGCTTCATCTTTTCTTGCCATATTCTACAGTGGTGTATTATCGTTAGTTGTATCTCTGGCCATGGCTTTGCTTCTATTCCCACTACCTTCTTCAGTTGTCTTTGTACTGCCTCCGGGAGCCCCTGTGCTAGTATGTGATAGAAGATGGCTGGTGTTTTATCCCACTGCTCCCAAGCGCCACTTCTCCTGAATCTCCTGGATGTAATCAACAGGATCTTCATTCTCACGCATTTTGCGTGAGGTGATAGCTCCTATGTCTGATGTGTCTGGGTACTGGACCCTCAGGGCCTGCCATAGTGCATGCCTACATTTGGCGAATGGTGCCCCATCATGTGACATGTCTGTAGTAGTAACTCCGGGAAAGCCCGCCCTTTTCCAGATGGCATCTGCTGCATCCCCCAGTATTGATATTAATAGCCCCTTCACATCACCCACCACTAACTTTTGCCCCGCAGTGTTTTTCTCCATTTCATATATCCACTTCCCCGATCCCCTGCTTGATGATGGGAGTCTACATTTTATGTGTTCCTTATCAGCATGCTTGCAGGGAACATATTGCGGTCTTACCCCTCCCCTTTCCGAAAGTGGCATTAAATTGTAAACCTTCTGTTCCCCCCGTAGCGGTGAGGCAGTGTCAGTGTACTCATCTTTGTTCTCTGTGTCGGGAAGCTCTGTTATCATATCTATTTTAAGAGTACTCGTCATATTCTCTTCCTCAGTCTTCCTCCCTTTCCTATTGCTATCTTGTTTCACCGCAGGTGTGTGTGGTCATTCTTCCTGCCTGCATCTAGGGAGATCCCTTAGCCTGCCAATGTATGGCGAGTGTTCGGGCGTAGGCGTGAGTGGGCGTGGTGGACGTGTTAGCACAGATGTTGCTGCTGGCGTTGTTCTTCCTTCTACCTCTCTTACCTGTTCTTTACCTGTCCTTTCCTCTTCCCTTTTCCCGCATGTCCATGGCGATTCGCCGTTTGCGCATGTGAAGTACAATTTATCTAAACTTTCCCTATTGCCGCTGCTTCCTCTTTTTCCAATACCCTCATCCTTTTCACTGCAGAACCCGTCCAACAGCGACAGCCCCCATTCTGTTATTTTCCCTCCCACTGTCACTGTTTTTAAATCTATTAAATCCATCCCTCTCTCTTCGCCTTGCGTCGAGGTTGTGGGCACCTCCAAGTCCTGGCGGGTGTATGTTCTCACTCCGCGGCCCATCTTCTTACCTTCACTCACCTCTTCCTCCCATTCCTTTATCTCTTCCCCAATTTCCTCTCTCTTCTTTTTTAGTTCCTCCATTACCTCACTACTTACCCTTGCTAATATCCTTTCTTCCTCTTCCTTTCTTTCCCTTTTTTCCCATTCCCGTTGTAATATGCTTTCTATTACTTTACCCTCTTCGTATTTCCTGGTGCTTTCAGATAATATTTTCTTCTTCCACATATCCATTTCCTTTTCCCTCTCTTCCTCTCTTATTTTCACGTCACGCTGCTCCGCACGGGACGTCCTTTCTGCTACTGCTTTCATCCTCTCCACCTCCCTCTTCTTCTCCTCCGCACGTTCTTTCATCCTCTCACGCTTGTCCCTAGCTTCCTTCTTTTCTTTCCTTCTTCCCCGTGTCTCTTGCTCGAACTGCCTAATCAGTGCACTCCGCACCTCCCTCAATTCTGCCAACCTGTCCTCCAACATTTCCTCCTCCTCCTGTGACAATTCTCTTTCCTTCGCCTTACTTACCTCGTCCACTACCTGTGCACCGGCCTCATCATCCTTGTACGCTCTTCTTACTACATTCTCCTCTTCTCTAGTTAGTGACCCCGCATCTTTAAGAGCACCTGCACAGCTACCCACTCGTCAGGTCCTATGTTTGCGATGTACTCCTCACTTCCCCTTCCCACTTTTCTGCCCATCTCTGTGGAACTCGGACCCCTGGTGCTCATTACCTCTGCCCTCTGCTAACTACCTGTAGCGGTATATGGTGGAGGGCTATAGGTGGGGTTTGAGTACCCCTCAGGTGCCGTCAACTGCTGCCTCGTTGCTTCTCGTAACTCCATCGATATAACCCACCATCCTCCTTCTTTACCACCTTCGCTTAAGGCATTTCTTCTATCCTTTCCTTCTTCACCTCCACGTCACGTGTAGTGCCAGGCCCTTCGCCCTCCCCCTTGTTCTTCTCATTGTTCTGTGTATTGCTAACCGCCGCACCCGTGCTCCCTTCTTCTTCCTTAACTCCTTTGCCCTCCCTTGTTTCCTTATCCCCTTCTCTTCTGTGGTCCCTTCCACGGTAAACATACCTGTTGGTCCTGGCCTGGACCCCTGGAACATCCTCCACAAGTTAAACATCTCCACATGATGAGCTAACTTCTTCCCCTGGTACGTGTTGTGTATGTGTGTTAGTAGCATGTGCTGAACATATGGGTCAAAACCGCTGTTAGGCGGCCACGGTGTCGTCATTTTGTTGTCTGTTCCTTGTGTACATGCAATGCTGTATTTGATAAGTTTCTCCCTATGAGGTGATAACGTCTTACAGATATGTTGGAGGGGGGGTAGTTAGAGTGTCCCCCCACCCTCTGGACCCTAACTCGTAAGACATGGTTGCACTTTATGTTAACACTTTGCAATTGCAACCTTCTTTACCTGGCCCTGTGAAAAGCAATTAAGTTCACAAATATACAGTTCTCTCTCTCTTTTCCTTTGATATCATTTGTATGCCCCCTTCGGCCGTGGTACACGAAGCCCACTGTGGTTGCGTGCCCTGTGTGATGTGCTTGTATAGCCGTTCCACCTTCACTCTCCACCTTTCGACCACCGCGCTCAACGTGACTGGCGTTCTCCGTGCGCTGCCACTTCTCCCCCTCTCGCTCCTTCCTTATTGAGGGGTGCCAGCGCTCCCCGTGCGCATCCTCCCCACCTCTTCTATTCCGCCCCTCTCCCTCCTGGGCAACCCAAGCGAAACACCAGGCAGCTGCAGTGTCCTGTGGTATCCTACAGGTGACGTCACCAACCTCGTTAGCCTTTAACTCTTTGACCCCGTCAACCTCACAGCTGTCTTCTTGTTATGCCTGGAACAAGGGAATCGAGAATACAACTCTTATAATCGGACTGCGCACGCGACATAGCCTCGCGTGTGATATGCCCCTCACCTGGGGAGCTTAACCAGCCAATTATCTTCCGCACTCGGCAAGACTCTAGCTACCTCTTACGGGGAAATGTCATCTACCTAATGAGCTTCAACACTCAATTAGTAGGTATCCACATCTACTCATTGACCTAAAACGCCAATTCATAGGAAATCCACACCCCTTCCATGCATGTGCGCTCGATCCGAACAAATCAGTGCCTTCTAACGACCACGTGTGGCACCTTTCGGCTCCACCCACCTTCCTCCGCGACGCAATGAGAGATGGCCCTCATGCCTGCCTTCACCACTGCTCGCCCACCTGTCGTCACTTAGTATTCAAATCCTTAGCACACACCGTAAATACCCCGCCACCCTTTTCGCAAATCCTCCCCCCTCCCTTACAACATTACATTGCTTGTTGGGTGTGCCATACTCACCAAGTTCCCTTGATGCGGAGCCGCTCGACTGCGTGTACCCCTCCAAGCGGCTCGCCACCTCCCCTCGTCTGGACTCGTCCGGACACTCGCCAACCGCAGGCGGGATACTTCTCAATTGGCTCTCGAGGGCCAATATCCAGATTGCGCCGTCCGGTTTTCTCGCAGTTCCGCAATGGTCCTGTAGTCCTCAAAATGGGGCAGCGGCAGAGGGGGCTGCGCAGCCGGGCCGCCTCGCAGCGAGAGGCCTTGGAATAAAAACGCAATAGGATAGATCTCAACAGATCTCAGAAGTGCCTCCAACTTGTCGGGGTGATTATCCCCGGAGTCGGCGAAGCCGTCCGCGGAGCTCTGGGACGGGAGGCCCCAACTCCTCCCATGTCCCCAAAAATGAGTATGAGGCACACACAAGAAGCAAGACTAAGACAGTGGTTTATTGCAACGGCAGGGACGGGTTTCTCGTATGCTTTTGAGAAAGCGCAAAAAAGTCACTCTCAGAGGGGCTCGCAGGCCCTTTTTACTACAGTATGACGTGCTTCCTGCGTCACCTGAGAAAGTTAGCGCAAAAACCTATCGCCACTCAGGATTGGCTCTCCGAGTGGTAGGGTTAGTATGGTTAGCACATAGAGAAAGTTGTTATTGGAAGGGACCAGATCAGGTGGTATACTTGGGCTGTCCCTTACATTTGTTACTTCAGAATTTCAAAAAGGGGACCATTGGTGATTGGCTATGAGAAATGACGTCAGTAGTGAGTCCCCCTGTGTTCTGATTGGTTCTCCCGCGAGCCCCCAAGACTGGGAACAGCGTCGTTCCCAGCTCGCGGTGTACCTGTCATTAGCAACAATGTGCAACTATGTGTTTTGTGCAAACAACGGACAGGTCTGCTTATAGGCTCATAGGCGAGTCGTTCCCGTCGCTGTAGGTGTCCATCTTGCCGCTTCGTTGTTGCAACCTGTGAGACCCTGGCTGCTTCTCTGTCTCGTAGACTTGGCACCTTGTCAGTTTGGCTTGGTCACGTGTGGAGAGACCGTGGCTGGAGCAGAATTATGAGCATTTGATTTTAGTATTCTGCATCTGGATGCTTAGCATTTGCAGGTATAACCTTGGCGCTGGGCTTTCGGCATTCACGAGTTGCAACATCGTGGCCTTGGCTGTGGGCCCTCGTTAGGGGCTTGTTCTGCCTGATCAGCACTTGCATTCCGTTCTGAAGGGGTTTTCGTTTGCAAGGCTCCAACCTGGTGACTCTTGCTCGCAGCCTACTAGTGCTCAGTTCACTGGTCACTGGTGGTCGTGGAGTGACAAATCGTCATATGCAGAGCTAAGTATACGTGATAGCGTCTTGTAGAGATAGGAGGCAAGGAAGCATCAGCAAGCATATGCACGATCTCTTCAGGCATCTTGTGCTTCTTCGGTGCTGTAGAAGGCCTATGTGGAAAAAAAAAAGATTTGCGTGCGTGAGTGTGACGGTCCGCTACGTCATAACACTGAGTATGTTCTTCGTGTAGGTTGGTGTGTGAGTGACCAGTGTGCATGGTGGCACGTGTGCTTTTGTCTGTTGGCTATGTCATCATGGCATCTCTAACAATGTGGATACTTGGAGTCATTGCTCTAGTCGAGTTCATCCATGCTGCAGGTATCATCTTGAGCCATGGGGCCTGGTGTTGATCTTACAGGTGGGCATACTCCTCTTATGTGTAAGTTCTTGAACCAAGGTATTTTGTTGTCTGGCAAATAGGCAAATTCATCTCGTGGAGGGTGTCTGGGCCGTGATCCCCTAGGCCATGGTCTGGATGAGATTGGGGGAAGGGTGCTATCCCATTCTCCCACTTCAGGTTGCTGGTGGATTTGTGCAGAGTTGGAGGACTGAGAGCATAGCGTTTCAGAATGTGATAGAGAAATCATGCCAGGTGGACACAGGAATGTAGTTGCACTGGAGCTACATATGGTGGTAGTGAATGGACACTGGTCGTATGGTGTGGGCTGGGGTCGTTTTCATATGTTACCTATGTTGGCGCACGCAGGGGTCTCACAGTCACAGGGTGCACAGGCAGGGGGTCTGGCCCTCGGCTCTGATCAGCTGGGAACAGTCTCAGGACAGTTGCTGGCTTTGCTCTCAGGGCCTTTCCAGGAAGGGCCAGCCCGCGCCTCCTGGCGTCGGATAGGTTGGAAAGTAGGCAGATGCAACCAATAAGCAGATGCCTGTCCTCGGATGAGGAAGCTAAACAGAGGGGGTGAAGCACACGGCATGGGCAGCCATTTTGGAGTACCTTTGCCTCATGTGCTGCAATGGCTTCCTTATGGCTGGGGCTCATGGAATTAGGTGGGCACAGTTTTCTATGTTTGCACATATGATAAAATATATGCACTTAAAATTGAAATAAAGTGATATAAGTTATTGCGCCTAATGCGCTAAGAGTAACCAATTCGATTTTGATAATTTTCAATAGGTAGCTTTGCGCAGCGTACCTTTGTGCTGTCCAGCGCTTTGGGGGGTGGCAACCGTGATTCACTGCTCCTGCACTGCCTAACCACTTTGCACTCTGTACACATATTTGTCGAATCCATATACCAGTATCAGTATCACAATGTTTGCATGTAACCAGCCATGCACCCTAGGCCCTGGCCATGACCACCGCAACATAATATAGCCATGCATGCATACATCTGCCCAGTTACCACAACTCACAAACATAACACAGCCACCTGCTGCCCTACCCACTTCAGTTCACATAGTATTATGGTACTTCCAACCAATGCACAAACTCTTCAATACATGGCCTCTGCACCCAAGACTCTATTAACTGCCCACAACCAATAAATCATTATCCAGTAAACTAACCAAGAATCTGCCCAGTGGCCCAACCCAAACACAAGCACTATCCAACTAAAGCCTTGTCCACTTCTGTACACATAGCACTCCAACACTTCACCCAGTGGGCCCACTCCTGGACTGTTGACTCCATCACCTCCAGCCATGCACCCAACACTGTAGTAGCTGGTCACAATCACCACAACATAACACACCCATCCATGCACCCAACAATCTGTACAATGGTGACAAACCACACACAAAAGCCACCAACCTGAAACACTGGTCACTTCTATACACAAAGTATTCCAAAACGTACAATCAGTCACCACACTCTTCACTCCAATAAACCAGCCACCTAAGCCCCTGTACACTTTTCTAGACATACTATACACCCTCAATAATACAAACAGTAAGTATACCATTATTGGTATCTTACTTCTGTGTAATCTGAACATTGCATTGCATTGCATTCTGTAGACATATTTGTGCATTCCATACACCACTATCACAATATTCACAACATGGATATAGTATGTTGCAGTGGTTGTGGCCAGGGCCTAGACTCTTGGGCAGATTCTTGGGTGCATGGCCTTACCACAAACAACACAGCATAATACACCCTATACAGACATCCTCATATCATCTGCAATCCACTCCTCTTCCCTCATTAAGCCTGCCTGCAGTCACCACATAAACTGCTCAGCTCAGGACCTATTCTACCCGAATGAAGACTGCCTGCAGTCACTACAGAAGCTGCTTGCCTGAGGAGCTACACGTGAAATGCCGTAGTATTTGCGGACACTGCACACTCACCACCGTCTTCTTCCACCTAAACAAATACATCATATAAACCATTTTTAACTCCCCCACCATTTCCAGCCCCTCTTCCCATCCCAGATGCATCAAAGCATGTTTTCCAGCCCCTTTCGCCGCTGGACTATCCTCGGATACAACATGGCAGGAGTTTCCGAAAATGATAACGCACCTCAGGCTTCCCTCCAGCCAATCAGCTGGCACATAATATGTCTGCGGACATCATGCCGCCCTCCAGGCCAATCGGAGTTTTGGGACCTACATTTTACCTGTTTTTAATAAACTACTGTACGTATTTTCACCAAATTTACAAAAGCAAGCTTTCGCGACTTAACTGCCACTCCTGCAAATTTGGTGAAAATCCATCCTGTGGTTTGGGCTGTATGCGTGCAAAACATTTTTCTCCATTAAGTCCATGGAGAAAAAAATTGTTTAGGACCCCCTATAACGTTGTCCCCCCTTGACGAAACCTCATCAAACTTGCCAGATTCAGAGCAGGCCATATACTTTTTAGCAAAGTTTGGTGAGGATTCGTCCAGGGGGAGCAAAGTTACAAACCGCGGTGACAAATGGTGGAGAAATACAATTTTGGCAAGTGTGTTGGTGTGTAAGAGTGTTTGGGGAGGGTGGGGGAGTAAGAGATGGGTCACATGTTGTATTTATTTTGGTGGCAGGCACCCCCGTTGTGTTCATTGTGTCTGTGCTATCCTGGATGTCCGTAATCAGTCAAAATGGGGTGTCCTAAGGACACGATACCTGTCCGTGCTGTCCACAGGCAAGTTGAAACTGTTCTAAGAACACTCGCAGTGTCCACGGACATAAAAAATGCCCATATGGCATAGTTAAAATGTTTGATTCTATGGGTGTGATCTCTGGGTGTGATAGGGTGCGTTGGTTGTGGCCAGGGCCTAGAGTCTTGGGTGCATGGCCGAATGCACCCAAGACCGAAGTTATAAGCACCGAAGTTATAAGCCACCATGGGTGTGATATGCTGCGGTGGTGGTGGCCAGGGCCTAGAGTCTTGGATGCATGGCCAAAGGCCATGCACCCTAGACTGAAGTTATATGCACTGTTTTCTTCAATGGTTGTGTTATGGAGCAGTATTTATGAGTTGTACTTATTATAATATACTTACTGTTTGGTTTGGTAACTGGAGTACATATATTCTTTGTCAATTTCTGTGATAAAAGAAAAGATCATGTTAGTATTGGTAGTTTGTAAGGACTTATAGCATTGAATAATAGACATTGTTATTCATTTGGACCCTCATATTTAGTAGATTACGAACCAGTCTACTGTGCAATTTGCTCAGTTTCTGTGTTTGTTGTTAAATCATTGGGTTTGTGAAAAAAAAAAAAATCCATGTTGGATTAAAAAAAACCTTTTTTTTCTTTTGGTATAGTACATTTATTTTTGTGTTTTCAGTGTTTACTTGTTGTTTCTGGCTCATGTTGGCTTGTTGCAGATTGTTAGATACTTGTTGTTGATTTGTAACTGATCATAATTTTTATTTATATTCTCAAATTGTTAATCTATCTGTTTGGTTGTTGCAAAATCTTGGGGAATTAGATACCTTTTGGTGTATTTTTACTGTTTAATATTATTATAATTTAGTGGTATTGATTTATCTGTTTGGTTGTTGTAGAATCTTGGGGCAGTTAGATACCTGTTGGTGTATTCTAAGTGTTTCTTTCTTGTTATAATTTAGTGGTATTGATTTATCTGTTCGGTTGTTGGAGAATCTTAGGGCAGTTAGATACCTGTTGGCGTACTTAAACGGTTTATAGTTTTTTAATTGAAGTTTTATTAATGTTTATGCAGAGATTAGTTATTAGTGATATTGATTTATTTGTTTGGTTGTTGAAAAATCTTGGAGCAGTTAGATACATGTTGGCGTATTCTAACTGTTTGTAGTTTTCTAATTGAAGTTTTGTTAATGTTTAAGTACAGATTAGTTATTAAATTTTGGTTTTAAGAAGATTAAATAAGCGTTTATAAGATTTGCTGGTAATCTCTGCTTTAGAGTAATGGTACTATCATCACATTCGAACCATCCACAATTCTTTTTTATATATGCAGTGTAGTGACCTGCATTGGTTGTGGCTCATGCGTGGTAGAATATAAATATAAATGTTTTCTTACCAAACGATACTTGACTATGTGTGAATCCAGTCAGTTTGCAGTTATTTTTGGTACCATCTGCATTGTAACATAGAAGCATTAATATTACATATTTACTATGTGTTTCTATTATTAAGGTGGAGCGATTATCTGAATTGCAGGTAGTACATAATCTGCCATGGTTTGCATTTTGTACAAATTGCTGAAATGGAATGGATTCACAGTTAGGTAGGTATACATAAACGAAACGTTCATTAGGGATTTGTTCATAGTGCATATTGTTGCACAGAGTGCATGTACATTTCCACATGTATGCAATCTGGAAGATTTCATTTATAGGTATATTTTTGTTTTCCAGTACTTGTAGCAAGTACATTAGAAATTCTTGTGGATCTTCTTGTGAGTTTATAGTAACACTGTAGGTGTTGTCAGGATTGTTGGTTGCATTACTATGAAGGACTAACATTTGCAAACACAATCGGTCTGTACTTTGTAAGTAAATGTTTTCAATAATTAGTGGCAATTGATATAGAATATTGATTGCTACATTTGCATAGCAACTTACACCAGTTATATTTGAAAATTTGAATGGACCAGATAGTTCTGTATCCAAGTCATTTTTTTGGAGTGTGTGTTGCTTCTTTGAAGAAGTACCTGAGTTACGTTGGTTAATGGATTCTTCTTTGGTTGTACTAACTAATGAAGTATTCGTTTCTTTTACTCTCTTTGGAGGATTTGTAGTTACAACCTGTTGTATTTCTGTTTGAAGTAGTTTTCTTTTGCAACATTTTGCTTTTTGTGGAACAGGATATGTTTTTAGATGGGGGTGTATATTGAACGTAGTCTATTGTATTCTAAAATGCAAGGAATATCACCATTTACTTTACTTGCATCAAAATTGATTAGAAATAGCCCGTCAAGTGTACGTAAGCGTGATAGTGCTACGTAGCTCATGCCTTCTTTAAAGACCATGTTCCCAATATGTATCAATGCTTTATCTAGGGTAAGACCTTGTGATTTGTGAATGGTGACTGCGTATGCTAGAGTTAGAGAAAATTGTTCTCTGCGTGCATACATGTCTTTGAAAAGAACGAATCGAGCTGTTGAACGTCCTATCCTTTTTACTTCTGATAGTTTGTCAAAGAGAATATTGACAAACTGAAGGTTGTTGTCACGTGGGTATGTTTGAAAACCAACAACTGTACCAAGTGCTCCATTAACTAGTCCTTGCTCCACGTCAAGGTTACGTTTAAGCATTACTCTAGAGTTTAAAGATAATTTTAATATTTTCTCCAAACTAGCTGTTTTGGAAATTGAATTTAGTTATTTAGTCGTTTTGTGGCTCGTTGACACATGGGTAGTGTCACACCATGTACGTCCAGTTTGTCTGTTGCGGAAATTTCAATTATTGGTTGCATTTCTTTTTTCAACATTGTTTCATTGAATTTGGAACAGCTTGCAAGAGTTGGCATGAAGGACATACAATTGAAATTTTTGTGTGCTAATTGTTCCATGAAATCAGTAGCACATGAGTTATGGCCATAATGTGCATGGATGTGCCGGGTTTTTAATATTGCTTGAGCTTCTTGAGATAGTACACCAACTCTAATACTTTTTAAAATGTTGGCGTAGGTGAGATCTGCAGACTGTTACATGTTTTCTGTTAATTCTCTGTATTGGAAATGTTGCCAACAGTTTTACTGCAGTTTGTGTCCTAAGGTTTTAAAAATAGGTTCACTTTTCACTGGTGTCAATTGAAGAAGATCTCCGAAAACAATAATGTGTTTTCCTCCAAAGAGTTCTTTGTAGTTTGTTTTAAGTACTTCTTGTAATCTGAGGTGAATGAAAGCCAACATTAGGTTGGAGACTATGCTCACTTCATTTTTTAGTAGCATTTTCATTTGTTTTAACACTCTGCGTAGTTCCATTGCAGCTTCTGTAGAAAGTTTGTAATATTCTAATTTGTTTTTGTGTTCTACTGGCAGGAGTAGTAATCAGAGTAAAGTGACACCGCCTATGTTGTAGGCAGCTAAACCTGTGGGGGCAGTTACAACAGCTGACAGTTTGTTTTTTGTCAGTTGTTGAAGGAACTTGCTGATGATTTTGATTAAGAATATTTTGCCTGAACCAGCTTCACCACTGACGTATAGTAGTATAGGTTTGTAATTTTGGCAGGTACATTCTTTATTTTCATGTTGTACACCATGTGCACTTTCTTTTGTTACTTCTTGAAAAATGCTACGCTGCTCATTGTTTAGATTTGATTGTAGTACAGTTAAGTCTTATGTATCTTCATACTGACACATGGTGTTTTCTACTTCTGTCATAGCTAATTATGCCTCATTTGCTATTAGTGGCTGTCCCAGTGGTTCTTGGCTTCCTGTTACAGAAGGTTGACTACTGTCAGGAGTGTCCTTATCTAGTTGGACCTGGAGTTCTTCTTCGTGTTGCTGTTTATTGTGCATCATTGCTTTGTACTGTGAAAAGTTTACATTGGTTATAGTGCTTTCATTTGCTTTGAAAGCGTCTTCATAGGAGTCATAGTTATCTAGTTTTTCTTCTTCTTTTCTCCATGGTTTAAAGAGTTGTAGCAGGGACATGTAATATAGTTCTTTATGTTGAGGAGTTTTTAATGACAATTTGATATGATTTATTAAACTTTATTTGGTAAGTTTTACTAAGCTGCCTTCAAAATTTGTCATTCTGTATCTACCTTTTTTCCATCAGGTTTTATATTATTTTTGTATGTGAAGTTTTGGGCTATGTGGTATAGACACATGGTTTCCAAAGTGGTACTTCCGTTTGGGTAGTATGTGTCTCGTAATTTGTTTTCCAAAATGTCTTGGCTGTTGGGATCATTTTGGCTATTGTTTCTATGATGTTGTATGATTTGAGAACTCTTTTTCTAGATTTAGCAGGACCAAGACTTAGCCATACTAAATTTTCAGATTTTCCATACAAAGCAGTACTGGTTAAACGATCTGCAGCTTCACAGCAGCCACATTCTCTATGGGAGAGCGTTTTTATGGCCAAGCTGTACAATTTCTGAGACAGTGTTTTGTCTGATGACAGGTCATTCCAGAGGTCTTGAAGCTCTGTTTTTTCTGCTTTGGTTAAGTAGGCTGTAACATATTGTGCAACTGCAGTGGAATTGGCTGCAATGTACTGCACATCTATGTTTGCATTCCATAATAGGGCAACTATTGCATTGTAATCATTGATATATTTTGCTTCTTCTGTTCTTTTTATGTAATACGTATTTTTATGTGATTTACCTTTAACACTATAGGTCTCATTACACAGTATGCGGTAACCATGGCGCTAACAGCGCCATGGTTGCCGCCGGTATTTTACTGTGTCCGCCTTGGTGGATGGTGGAATTACCGCCCTACTCCAAGGTGAGCGGGGGCGGTAATTCCCCATTCACCAAGGCACTTCCCCATTCCCATTTTTGCCCCCATAGGGCTCAATGGGAATGGAGAAGGAGCTAATTACGGTACCGCAAAATGCGGTTCCGTAATTAGCACAAAGGTCCCTTTGCGGGCCCGTTCCATAACGGCTGCTAAAACCAGCCGTTGAGGTCGGGTCCGGCAAAGGGACCTCGTAGTAATGCGGTAAGGGTTTACCGGTACCGGTGCCCTTACCGGTACCTATAAACCCTTACTGCATTCCGTGTAATGAGGCCCTATGTCTAGCTGAAGACATGAAGTTGTTCACTTCACCTGTTTCGTAACCGGTCTAGGGAAACCAAAGTGGCATTTGGTGTAGTATTTCCCTTTGTTTTTGTATTTGCGATGACAAAATTTGCCACATTTGTGTCTTTGAAATTGTATAATTTGGTCATGCTGATCACTATTTGTTGCTTCTGATGGAATTTCACAAGTGACACATTTTTTGATAAACTGTAACACAGTGACATCACTGTCTTGACCTAATTTAGGAGCATCTTTAATCGATAAAAGCATGTGGATATGTGGTGCTCCTCTGGCTTGGTATTCTTTTCTCCAAAAGAAGTGTTGCACTTCTCCAAGGGGAGGAACAGTTTATTACAAATAAAGTGTAGCGTAGCAATGAAGGGATGATGGAAATATCTTGAAACATCAACAGAATCTAGGGAGCAAAGTTCTCCAGGTGTTAGTATATCTATGTTTGTTTTGATTTTGTTTGATATGCGTAGGAAATCATGTAAATCTTCCCATGCATATTCTGCACAACTTAATGTAACAAACCAAGTTTGTGGGCCAAGTTTTCTTATCATACAACGTACATCTCCGTGATGTCGGAACCAGTACTCTTTAGTACCACGCATGTTTGCTAATAGATTTGTAATGCTTGATTGTAAAACCTCATCTTTTTGTTATAATTGCGTAGCTGACATATTTTGAAAGTGGGTTCCTGATTTTAATGTGTGTGCAACTCCGTACCATAGAGTTGCTAGTTCACTTTCAAAGAGTAGGTGGAATATGTATTCCACATTTTGTCTAAATCTGGGATCTTCAGAATACATCCGTAATGAGCGGTATTCTGATGCTGTTATTTGAAAAGGTCTATCATCGTACCTTCCTCCTTTGCCAGTAGGAAAGGGTAGAGGAAAAGCATGTGCTTCTATACTTTTTTCCCATATGCTGATTGGTGATCCTTTCGTTTGTCGCATTTGGTACGTTTCTAGTGCATCTTCTACGGTGTCACTAGATTGTAATGGATGAATTGTATAATGGTCTAAAATATTGGATACTGTAGCAGGATCTAGAAGTTCAAATTGACCAGTTTCCAGTGACTCTTGAATTATTTCAGTTGTTTCCCTTAAGTTTTCTTCAATATTTATTTCTTTGTAGTATTCATTATTGTCTTTTAGATGTTGCAAGGCTTGTCTAACTTTATGTAAGTCTACCATTTGTTGCCAATTTGTTTTGTCTTTTGTAGGTACGCCATTTACTAAGACAATTAAAGATTGCTCTATTGGATGTTGCACTCCCAGAGTGTGCACATTTTCTTTTAGATCTAATGGTAAATACACTAATTTACCACAAATGCCTTTCACCAATTCAGAGGGAGATAATTTTGCTGTTTTTGGTTGAAGGCGTATTATTGCTTGAAACGGGTGCACATATAAATTGTGTTGTTGCAGGGGTTTTGGTAGTGGGAATAATTCCAAATTATTTCAGATAGCATGTGAAGGAGTTTGATTGTTGTCAAGTTTTGTAGTGCAGTAACTGCAAAGTATTAAGGGGTTAGTTATTTCGTATTTGTTTTCTGCTATAAGGTAGAGAGCTTATTCAAACCATTTGGAATCTTCATTGTCTTCTATTTTGTATGTTACATCTATAGTTTTTATGTTACTTTTATAAAAAGTTCTGCGCAACACACACACACATGGTTTGGTACTTCAGCGGATGTACTTTTGAATTATAGTATTTCTTTTTTTGTATGTGTGTAGTAGAAGGTTGCCATGTGCAGAATTGTTGCTAGTCTGTTGTAAAGCTATTGCATTGTGTAAGTGGTTTTCACTTCCAAAATATTTCCTCTGGATATGGTTGATTTCTTTGAGTAGGTCTTTGGCTGTACCATGTAGAAGATTGTTATTTAAATTGGCTAGTGCTAAAGTAGGACTTTTAGCATAGTACAGTTTATAGACTAGATTTCTTATAGTTGAATTATGTGTTGATATCATTTTGATATGATGGAAGGTGCTTTTGCAAATAGGTCCTGAAATGCAGGCCAATGAATGTCCTTGCAGTCCTGTGTATTTGCGCACTGGACAGGTATCCATATTTTGCAGCAGTTTTATTTTGATTTTGTCTTTGCTTTTCACATATTGATTGAGGAACTGGCGTAAAGATTTGAAAGATTTTTTGGCAATGTTACACATTGACGTGCATGGCCATTTGGATACTGGACATTCTGGTTCAGTCGAATGGAAAATTGATACTGAGTTTTCTGAGGATATTTTTGTAAGCAGTATTTCTTGTTCCATTATGGTATTATTAAGTTTTTCATAACCTCGTCCACTGCTATGTATGGCAATTGTTTTTGTTTGATTTTGTTTGTATGCTTCTTCATTAAAATATGGTTCTGTGCTTGTGGTGTGACTCCATTGACCTCCACTGATATTTAAGAAGTTATTTTTGTTGACATTCCGTTTATTGAGAAGTCTTTTTTGTAATTTAGTACTTCGTTTTGTTAGTGGTTTCATTCTGTTTAACACTAAAATAAATAACTTTCTTTTGAGAAGGATTGCACTGTCTATCAAAGCTTCTAAGATAAATTTTCTACTGTAGTTTTTAAGGGTTGTGCATGATTTGTCTCCTGTTTTTATAAGATTCTGAAGGACTCTGTGGCGGAACATTTTTGCTAATACACTTTTTTTGGTACGGTTACTTCCTACTATACCAAGATTTATAGGAGCAGTTTTAGCAGTAGTGGTAGCTGCATTGTTGTTAATCATTTTCTGTTTTCTTTTACATTTTAATAGAGGAGGCACAGTTGCTGTACTGGAAGATTGCTTTGTTTTGCTAAATGACTATATTAGCTGTTTTATTTGAACTTTTTGTACAAACTCTGCTAGAGATGGATGCTTATTTTGGACATTTTTATTTTCATGTGCTCTATTTCTGTGTTGCTTTCTATGGACTTGCTTTCTGGTAGGCATTCTGTGGCGTCTGTTGAAACAAAAAAAAGAAGGTATGGGTTGGGCTGTTGTGCAATGTATGTGTGTTGTATGCATGAGTGTCTGAGTATGATGGTAAAGATGTATCTGGTGGTGTGTGATTGTGCATTGGATAGCTACAATTAGTTAGGAAGGCTGTGTGTTACTATACTGTGGTTCAGATGATAGTAGAAAGTGAGATAGTGGTGAGGATAAGCACTAATAGTAAATCAAATGGTATAAAATGAAAACAATTATTTGTTTTGTAATACTAACATTCTAGGGGCTGAGTTATGTTATTTTTGCTCCGAAAAATGGGGATTTGTGTGCCATTCTGCGTGCTAATCCCTGTTTAATAAATGATGATTTGTGGGCAGAATGGTGCATAAATCTTTGTTTTTTTGGTGTTCAAATTACATGAATCACCCGCACAGAGTGTTTGAGTAACAGTAGTTTATACAGTGCTTTACATCAAAGTGCTGCACATTTTAACAACAACAGGATACATATAACAATAAATTATAACAGTAACAGTAGAAGCAATTTACAATTGAGAATCAGACTAACAAAACAGTAAGTAGAGCAATTAAACTGAAGGGGAGAAGGAGAGTAGTGCAGTAGAAGTGTGAGAGAGAGGGAGGGGTGGGGAAGAGGAGGAGGAGGGAAACGGATGGGGTGAAGGATGAGAATGGGGGTAGGTGGAAGGGGGAAGGGGAGGGAGATGATTAAGGAGATAAGGCAAGGGGGGAGGGGGCAAGAAGGGGGAGGAGTTTCATGGTGGGGAATGGAGAAGGAGAGATTTGAGGAAAGTGCGGAATGAGGAAAAGCTAGAAATAGAGCAGAGTGAGAGAGGTAAGGAATTCCAGTGCAGGGGGGCTAGGCGATGGAAGGAGCGGAAATGGGATGTGGCACAAGGGGAAGGAGGAACAGTGAGAAGAAAGTGGTCAGCAGAGCGAAGTGAGTGGGAGGGAGTGTAGAAAGAGAGGAGAGAGGAGAGATAAGGCGGAGCAAGATCATGGAGAGATTTAAAGACTAGGCAGTGAAACTAAGATAGTATTTTACTTACTCTTTTTTTGAGGAATGAGCAGGTTTCTTTGGAGTTGGTGTTTGTAGTTCAGATGTTGTTGTTTTCCAGGAGAGTGGTCTTCACTGCAATTGTAAAAGAAAGAAGTTAGTAACTTTGTGTGTTTATAGCACTGATGTTAATTGAGAGGTTCATTTTTATGTCTTTGTAGTAGTATTCTTGTTTGATTTCTGAACATAGTGTATGTATGCAGTTTCAATTGACTATGTGCAGCCTTTATATTTTATTTACATTATGTTAGTTCAACATGCTTTGCAAATGAGTAGAATATTAAGTGTACGAAATTCACTTGTTTTTTTAAAGCTGTGTTATAGAATGTTAGGAGGAAGAAGAAATAACTATATATTTATTTTGCAATTTTTATAAGGTAAATGGCAGAAACTGTATAGAAAAGCATGCACAATATGCATTTGTGAAGGTGTGGGTAATAAAGCAGAAGGATGTGATTTACAGGTAGTGGTGTTATTGCAGCTGAGAGCTTTTCAATTATACTGTCTATGTGTGTGAGTGTGTGAAGATGCATGACCTTTTACTGGCTGTGTGTAATTCTATGATACACAACTAAGTGTTTTTTCACAATTATATTGTTATTTCTTCTATCTTCTAATATTATAATTTTTTAGATAGGTGTGGGTGTAAAAAGAGAATGTGATAGACAGGTTTGGAAGTGACAGTTGTTTTAGCAGATGGAAGAAATGACAGTAAATTCATTCTATAGGCTATTCAGGTTAAGTGGCAGTTAATCTGTTTATATGCATTTATAAGAGTTGTACAAGTACTGTGCAGAAAATATGCATATCTGTAGTTTGTATTCATGCATGTGCATATGCATGCAGCTGCAAGTAGAAATTTTGGAGACTTGAAGAGTAGTTTTTGTAGTAGGTGCTTTCCAATGATATGAGACTTGTACTCAGAGTGATCAACAATACATTTGAAGTGCTGAACTCTGATTATGGAGTTAGATGTAAAGGCCTTGGATGTGATTGGCGGATGGTTGTGTGACTGGTTAGCTGTATCCAATGAGGGAATGGCACAGAGAGTGAAGTGGAAATGGTAGAAAGGCTGTCCAGGTCACGATATGTCTGCGGACATGGCGGTAGTCCGCGGACACCGTGTATTACATACAGAGATTTTGGGGTGGAGAGGCATGCAAATGAGAATGAGCAGAGCAAGGGATTTGTCAGAACAGTTTAGTGGGTGTGTTGTCTAAGGAGAGAGTTTGTCAGAAAGTCTTTTTTCCTGAGAGAAGAACAGTTAGCTATGGCTGTGTGTTTCAGAAAACAGATTATCTGGATTTTGGGATACATTGGTTGGAGGTGCATGCAAAATGCTGTGGAGTAGCTAAAGATCTTGGATTCCCTCATGTGGAAGTGCACTGGCATGGAGTGCGTGGAATGAAGTGGTTGGACTTGGTACCTCTCTGTGCTAGTTTGGAGACAGAGCTTCATCCAGTCATAATTATAATTAATTGTGGAGGGAACAGTTTAGGACATGTGTCAGGAATTTCTTTCCAATTTGAGATGAAAGAAGGACTTGAGAAGGTCATGGAAATGCTTCCAATTTCCCAAGGATTTTTTTCACGTATTGCACAGAGACAAATGTGGCTGCGTTCTTCTTCATTTGGTCCACAAATGGAGAAAGCGAGGCAGAATGTTAATAAGGCTGTTTGTGCCTTTCAAAGACATGTTGGAATGTCCTCTTTCCACAATGAAAATATTATGTTTCGTAGCACATACATTTTTCGCAGAGATGGAGTCCATCTTACTTATGCTCGTAATCAGATTTTTCTGTAGAAATGTACAAAATGCATTGCATCCTTTTGTGGAATTACAGCCATCCATTTTGCAGTAAGTGTTGACTATTTCAAGTTTTTCAAACAAAAAAATAACACCACCAAAAGGCTCTTTTCAGAGCCACCACTTCCTCTCAGAGAAAAGTACAATGGTTTTGATAGGGCAGCACCCCAAAATTTTAGATGTCTGCGAACTGTTCACAGACTTCTAAAAAATACACAGGGCCCTGCTCCATTTATTTGCCACTTCTATTTTTAGACTGTGGAAGGCGGCTCTGAAAAGAGCCTTTTTTTGGGGTGATTTTTGTTGTTTTATATTTTTTTTTGTTTTTTTACACATGACACACTAGGAGAGGAGAGGAAAGGAGGGTCAGGAGGGACACCAACCACAGGGATAAGAAAGGGCAGGTGGAGGGAGGAAGATGTAGGGTGGGCCTTACTTAGGTAGTGGGCAGGACTTCTCATGCTCCGAGACCACATTCTCAAAAGCACTTTGAAGTTTCTCCCCCCTGCAGAGTACTGCGTCGCAGTACATACACAAAACTGTGACCCTCAAAAGGTAAGGGTCATCAGCATTGTGAATGGCCTGTGAGGCAGCTGGAGGGATGTACTCTCCCACAGGAGTGTCTCTTGCGGTGAGAGGAGCAGAACAGAGGATGTAGTAGAGGAACTCAACCTACTATGTTGATCTCACGGTACAACCTTGCGAACGGCCCCACCGTGGAACGACCTTAGGTGTCGCTTCATAGATGTTGTACCAAAGCTGTATGAACCAGGCCTCCCGCAACTCAGCACCATTTCGCACGTGCTTTGGGTACGTCACCATGAATGGTAAATATCCGCCACACCCAAGACTCATGGCGAGTGCTGGTAGTAGGGACTTCCACTATGTCATCCTCTTCATCCTCTTCATCCTCCTCTACATCCTCATGCCTGTTCCCCTCTTCAGGCCCTTGGGGAAGTGGTGGTGGTGGAGGGGGTGGGGGGTGCTGATCCAGATGTAGCACCAGGTGGAAGAACAGCAGCCATGGATGCCATCAGGTTTCAGCAAAGGCAGCAAAATCTGGAAGATTGCAAGGCAAAGTAGATAATGCTCTGTGAGATAGCCAGAAGCACAATGAAGATGAGCTCTGGGGTGTGGCCTTTTATAGGGGTGCTGGTGCGTGCTTTGCGGACACCCGTGCTGTCCGCGGACAGATCGAACACCCCAAAAAGGCTCAAAAAGTTCCAAAAAGTATGTAGAATGTCAGGGTCATTGTCTGGGACATGTGCTATGGTGAATGTGTACTATACAATACTGTGGATTGCCTGAAAAGGTACTTTAAAAATGTTCGGGGACCCGGACAGTGTCCGCAATTCAGGACACACGCTCAGCGTGGGTGCGGTCACATGATGACATCGCGAACCCGTCCACGAAGGGAAGGCGTGTCCGCAGGACACCAAATGTACAGTAACGGTTGTGCGCATACGTGTGGGTCGTCTACGGACAGTGTTTGGGTCCTAAAACTAATTAAAAGTGCAACACAAGTGAGACGAACAGTTACAAACAGGCGCGATGTTCGTAGGACTTATGGGTGTGGTGCGCATGTGCGTAGATGTTCTACAGGCGGTACAGACAGGAATAGTGTCCTTGGGACACCTTCATTTTGATTAATTGCGGACAACCCGTACACTGCGCGTGTTCTAAGGACAGTTCCATTTTGCTTGCATACAGTACGGACAGGTATAGTGTCCTTAGGACACCCCCATTTTGTTTGATTACGAACATACCCGGACATGTGTGTGTTCTTAGAACAGTTTCACCTTGCCTACGAACAGTACGGACAGGTATAGTGTCCTCAGGACACCCCTATTTTGTTTAATTACAGACATTCCAGACACCGGGTGTGTTCTAAGGACAGTTCCATTTTGCTTGCGTACAGTATGGACAGGCATAGTGTCCTCAGGACACCTCCATTTTGGTTATATGCGGATATTCAGGACACCTAGTGTGTTCTTAGTACAGTTTCAACTTGCCTGCGGACATTAAGGACAGGCATAGTGTCCTTAGGACACCCCCATTTTGTTAAATTACGAACATCCCTGGACACTGCATGTGTTCTTAGAACAGTTTCACCTTGCCTACGAACAGTACGGACAGGTATAGTGTCCTTAGGACATGCCCGCTGCCTTTAAAAAAAAATAAGACACAAAGGACTGAATTAAAACACACATAATATATATATTTTTTTTTATTATATATAGATATACAATTTATGAAAGAGTAGGGGAACCAGAAACTGACACAAACACAGGGGAATTGGTGGTTTCAAGAGGATGGATAGGAGGAGATGAAGGGATGGACGTCTCATCAAAATGTTTTTCTTGGTGGGGAGGGTTTGGGGATAGTTGACTGGGATATGGGGAGTGGGGACAGGTACATGTGGGACAATGGTATTTAATTTTTTCTTTTATGTGGTCCTCCACAAAAATGTTCAAAAGGTTGAAATTTGCCATGAGCATGTCAATGTTTTCTTCCATGCGCTGGAGAGTCTTTTCCAATGTATCTTTTGGTGTACTATTTTCAATGTTTGTATGGTCTGTTAAAAAACTAAATATATATGTTAAATGCACATAAAGTAATGCTTATTAATTTGGTTATATAGAGAAGTGTCTACCAGTAGTCTCACTTTCTTCTGCCATTTCCTCACGTGGGAAATGCTCCTCAAGCCATTCTAAAGAACTGGACATTTCTGTGTACTTTTATTGTATCTAATACAGAAATTTAAGAAATATAGAAGAAAAATTAAGTTTACTTACTAGCTTCTGGTAAGTTGTGTTCTTACTGTTCTGTAGATCTGCTGTTGCTCCTATGTGTGCAGTTTCTGTGAGGTAATTATGTTGGAAGCATATTTGTTTTGGTATATTCCATTTTAGTACATATGGTATTTAAATGGATGGTTGATGTGTTAGATATATAGGTTCCACTTCTTATTTATTATTACATATAATGTGTTTGTGTGCTGCTTTTTAACTTGTGCAGTGTTCATATGGCATGTTATAACAATTTAAGATACCCCCTGAGTTTTTGGGTAATGTTGATGTTGTCCATGACCGTCCGCAGACATTTGCACAGTCCACGGACATCTACATCACTAGCTAGGGGTTCAGTATGTTCTATATTACATGTATATAAAGTGAGGGAATCCTAGTAAACATCTATAAAATTCACACTATATATATGGGTATTCAGTAAAATCAAATTTGATATGGTTAAGTTACGCTAATAAAAACCTATGAAATTCAGTAACAAAAATGTGTTAAAGGGACGTTATGATTAAGTCTCGCTACTAAAAACCTATGAAATTCAGTAAAAAACGTTGTTAAAGGGACGTTAAACCGAAAAACCCCTGAAATTCGCCAGTTATGGTAAGCTAAGCAACCATAACTCGCGCCACCACCGTGCACTGCTAAGACTAACACCCAGGTAAACCAAGATGACATCACAAATGTCATTGATGACATCACTGATGACATCACATGTGCATTTACTTTTCATGAAAATTCTGTACAAGGGATTCTTATTATAATGTTGAAAAAAGTGTCAAGGGTCATTGGAATAAATAATATGAGCTAATTAGTGCATTACGCAATGCATTGATATAAATAGCATTCTATTATGAAGTTCTATCCAGCATACTAAGCTACTCATGCAGAAACATAGACATTGTGTGCATCATACATGATGCAGATGCAATATTCATAATCTTGACATTTTGAATAATGAAAAAATAACTGCTTTCTTAGAGTTTTGCGTACTGTGAAACATGTAATAAGTAGCTAATAAATCCCACTTATTACATAATTGCATTATTACAGACAAAACACAAAGAGACAAGAACACATACAAATATGGGTATATAAAGGGAAAGTGAAGTAAGCAAAAAAGCAGAAGTAGTTGCAGAAACAGTTCATAAGATGATTATCTTTATGCAGAGAAATGATTGCTCTGTTTCAAAGCTGCTATTTACCCTATGTATATGTATCACATGATGTGACTGGAACCTAAGGAAAATAGTGTGAGTACAATGTATACAAATATGAGCATATACAGGGAGAGTAGAGTAATAAAAAAACAACAGAACTATCGGAAAGTGCTGATAACCCTACTGATTAAAAAAAGGTTAAGGGGCACAAAAAGCCCATTGTTTGAAGCTTGCGCTTGCAAGAACCTAATGATGGGGAGGCAGCAGGTGACTGGAAGGTGTAAGTGCCTTGCCCTGGCATTATACAGTGAAGTAAGACAGAAAAGGTTTTTCCAATCTCACTGTGCCAACACAATAATCAGTCGTATATTGCTTATGTTGCAATTTTAATCAAAATTTCAAGGTTATGCAGCCTGACACGTGTTTCGAGCAGTCCTTGCTCTTCATCTGGGGCTGTTGCAATGTATCGATTATTATCAATAAGGAAACAATGTGAAATGGGATTAATGGGAAAATAATAAAAAACGATATTCAAATAAAGTCAACCAATATAACCAGAATTAAGTTGTATACATTGTCACAAAAATATTTAAACAGAAAATGGTATTGGGCGGGTGGTAGAATAACCCAATTTAAACAAGGCAAGTATGCCTTATGCACCCAATCACTATAACTGATCTAAGATCAGGAACTAATTTAGATCTTTATCCACATCCCATATGTAACGGTGCCTACTAGCAGATGTTAATTGTTAATTTTTGACCATTTTCGTTTGCCAATGTGTACCATTGGAGAGGGAATGTTGTGGAAATTACACGGATCACTACCATGTCTCACCACATGACATATATTAATTAGTATGTACATTTTCTTTTCAGTTTCCTTTCTCAGCAATTAGCACACAATAGAAATAGGCGTACACATTAGATCATCCAAGGCTGCTCGTCATTTATCTAATTAATTTAGCTGTTATCATCAAATGTTATTATTCTATCTTATCATTTAATTTGCACAATACATATTTTAGCCAATCATACATGTGCACCTGATAAGGTTTTTCTTAACCCTAATACTGAATAAGTTTAATTTAGAAATTATCAATCGTTTGATTTGATATACGTGTATGGTAATTCACCTTAGAACTCAACACTAGGAGCATTTCGCATCAGTTTTGTACAAACTCACTTCAAGATGGCCGCCCCGGTCATTAGAAGCCGCAAAGTGTCGCCATTTTGTTTTGGCACACATGACTATACTTATTCAGTTTCACATAGGCGGTCGTGTAGGAACCAGCCACGCTACACGCCAGACTCCTGAGGTAAGCAATTTGACATGGTCCCTTAGACCCTGGCACAGTGACAGGTGCATGCTAACGCAGCATCCTGTAACCGTAGAAATGGCTCGAATAGATGTACCAAGGGAGATTAACTATTGGTCTAATTTTTCTTCCTTTCCCCTCGCCGCATTGGAATTAATTTCTTGTGTACTCCACTTAGCCGCCATCACGGCACCATCATTTTCACCATTTACAGCACGGAGGGCTATCCTCACACTTGCCGCAACAGCGAAGAATCAAAATACAGGTACCTGCATCAGCGGAGTATTTATATCTAATTTTAAAATAATGGATTATGTTACATTCAACTAGATTGAATTGCACTAATATGGTGCAACTATCAGGCAACGTCAGTAGACTAATTCTCAGCATTTTTAAATAGGAATGCTACGACACAAATTATTCCTTTACACCAATAAGGTAAATCCTTTTGTACAAATTGAAACAAATTTATTGGAATTTACAATTGGACATGGCTTCCAAAGGTACTACCAATGGCGATCTAATCCAAGTGTCACCGTTTTGTTTCTCCCTTCCCTCTCTCCTTTCTTTGTTTCATTCATGTTCACGCTACTTTACCAATTCGCCATCATTTGAAATGGGTCACGTTGTACCTACAACACATCTGAATTACGGTATTTATAATCATTTGCTTTAAAACAACGCATGACTATGTGTCACCTTATGAATTATGTTGCCCTGTCAAAAATGAACAATGAAATCACTTTTCTTGATTAATGACATGCATGCTTGCCTTGTTTAAATTGGGTTGTTCTACCGCCCGCCCAATACCATTTTCTGTTTAAAAATTGTTGTGACAATGTATACAACTTAATTCTGGTTATATTGGTTCACTTTATTTGAATATCGTTTTTTATTATTTTCCCATTAATTTTTTGTTTGTTTTCTTATTGATAATAATGGATACATTGCAACAGCCTCAAATGAAGAGCAAGGCCTGCTCGAAACACGTGTCAGGCTGCGTGACCTTGAAATTTTGATTAAAATTGCAACATAAGCAATATACGATTGATTATTGTGTTGGCGCAGTGAGATTGGAAAAACTTTTTCAACCCTACTGATTATCTTCATGCACAGAAAGAATTGTTGTCTTTCAAGCTTGTGTCTTCCCCTATGCATATCTTTCATATGATGTTACTGGACCCTAAGGGAATTACTGTAAGAACATACTTGAAGGATAAGTCTACAAATATACTATGTTTTCAATTTTTAGTTCCTAACTGTTACTGAAGAAAAACATGTGGCCTAGATATGTCAGTAAAGGAAAAAAGGGGAGCCAGACATGTGATGTCATCAGTGATGTCATCAATGACATTTGTGATGTCATCTTTGATGTCCTGTGTGTTAGTCTTAGCAGTGCAAGGTGGTGGCGCGAGTTATGGTTGCTTAACTTACCATAACTGGCGAATTTCAGGGGGTTTTTGGTTTTACTTGGAACCATAATGTCCCTTTAACCAAGTTTTTTTTACTGAATTTCATAGGTTTTTAGTAGAACAACTTAACCATAACGTCCCTTTAACAAAGTTTTTTTACTGAACATATATATGTATATGTTGCTTCTTCTAATTGGATAATCATTATCTTTGAGCCTGCCCAAGATCCCACCTACTATGCAAGACTTCATTCTCAGCATCGTCAGACCGTGCTCTAATTGGTTGGCACCACAACATACTGACATTGTTACAATATGGTGCCTGTTACTGATGTGGCCTTCGGTGTTACACTTATCCACAACAGTCCAATTAACTTTGGTGGGAATGGAGAGATTGAAATGTTGGCCTGTCAAAGGAACTGTCAAACTCACTCCCATCTCATCTTTCCACGTCAGGCCCCAATCTCCCAAACAGTTTGCTCAACCTTGGACAGCTCGTCCTGTACTCCCATCTGATACATTTTGCTGCTTTCAGGTGTTTGATCTAATTGGGTCATGACGTGCGCAGCTTATTACTTTTAGGGTGAGTAGTGTGTTATTGGCAACGTTGCTATGTACGCCTGGCGATCGAAACTTGTGTATTTATGTAGGCTAACCACAAAACTGTGAGAGGGGAGACCAAATATGACCATCATGCCCCCCGCACGACTCTCGAAACAGCGACAGAGAAACTATAAATATGTCTCATTCCTAAGCTCATCACAACCTTCATCAATGTATTCCAGGGGTGAAAAGGGATACTGCATTAGACAACCATTTAGACAATACCCCATTGATGATTTAGACAACAGGGAATTGTAATCAATCGATTAGGTCGACTGACTGGAGAATCAAAAACTAATGATGTCAGCTCTGACATCATGATGTAGCCGTGTTTATACATGAAAAACATATTCATCTATTCATGAAGCTACACAAACCTGCACTAGTTTATTGCATATAGGTACAAAACACGTGCTTATGACCCACTTAGCCAGAGGACGAACACACATACATATCTCTATATTCATGTCTTTTGCAAAAGCTGAAACTGCAAGGTACAAAGAATTCATATGTTTAGCTTGCACATGCCTAACTGCCACTAACATGGAGAAGCCATAAGGAATACTATAGATGTTATAGGGCTCTGAAACGAACAAGAAAGGAGAGACAGATTCTGAATACACAGACAGGCTGGCACAACCTGGCAGCTCGAGGTGAGTAGAAACCGGACACCCAGCCAACGACCAGGGTGAAGCAGAAACATTCCAGCTACCAGGATAGTAATCCGCCTGCTGAAATGCAAGCTAAAATCCTTATAATTACAGATGAGAGGGCTTAATTTCGTGGTCTCGACACATGTGACCCAGGCAGAGAAAACTGTTCCCATAACTGTCTGCATTCTCGCAGGCTTAGGTGATAAGGGAATAGCAACATTAGAGAACACTTCGAACCTCCATGCTCTTTCACATTATCTTGAAGAGGTACATTCAGTCTGAGAACAGTCTGGAGTCCAGGAGGTGGGAAGACACGTTCTGCCCAATCCAAACTCACCTTTCTCAAGGGGATATCATTTGTTGCATGGGCCAAAGGTTTTGAGGCGACCCTGCAACATTACAGATGGGTGCAGTAGAGGTGGTCCCAGGTGGAGCCACTATATATGGCTAGCCAATTAGAAGACTAACCAATGGAAGTTCAATATGGAACTTACCCAAACTGACCATTGTGAATTTCTGATAGGTTTCCAGGAGGGAACCTGGATTTGTGATGTCACACAGGGATAACACCGAATGACACATGCTTAGAAGCTGATTGCTCTGGACAAACTTTGTTTTTCTGTTATGTTTATTTGCTAATGAACAAAAGTAACTTTTCCCTGTGTCTGAGTCTTTCGTTCTTGTGGCTGGGAGTTTGTGAGTGGCCCAGGTGTACTCTGCTCTTAGGTGGGGTGACTGCTAGAGGACCCCTGCCACTATATACATAACTATCTCAATGGTTGCTTATCTAAAATTGAACAATGCGAAAGCCCTGCAGTTTCAGCTATCCTCCCTTTCTCTCAGCTTTGGCACCTTCAGTCGTCTGAACACTGTCATGGACCAACGAAAATCCCTATTAAGCTATTTAAGCCAAAATGCTGTGCTTTTTAACCATGTACTGTGCAGGGCCTTGCAATGGGAAAAATTGAGCTGCTTTATATATATGTATCCTAACTAACTGTGCGTACCACAATTTGCTATGTTCCCTCTCAGTGTATTCAGCAACCTACCCCTCCCTATAATGTGGCGAACCAGTTCCATACAGTGTGGCAAAACTAACTCTATCCTACTTGTGTTACATTCTACATGGTGGCGTCATACACAAAATAACACCTCATTTTAGTTTTCTTATTCTATGTTTGTTGTCCATTGGGAACAGCTGGAGGTGTGGTGTTGCACGTCACTGGTCTTATCTGCACCATCACATTAAAAAAGAAACATTTTCGTCCATAAAGGAACAATCCTTTTCTTGAAAGCACCGTATTCTGTTGAAATGAGATTGCGGCAGCCTGGCATCAAAGCCGTGATATTTTCATGTGCCTGATTTATGGACTGACAACAGCCTTAGCAACAGTCAGCAATGCAGGGAAGCCACATGGAGGGGATTCCCCTTGTTAAGCCCAGGCTTTGCATGTCAGAAAAAAAGGAGTTAAAATACGGCCTCTATGAAGTACTAGCAAAATCTACATCACATTTCACTTTCATAATTAAGGCATTTCCTAGACTGCAGCCCCACTTTTCTGATTTATTGAAAGCTGAAATAGACTTTCATGAATCGGAAAAGTGGCAAACTTTACAGACATCCTTGCAGTGACACTGCGGCACACGCCTCCCCCACAACTAGGGATCTTAGCAGCTTTTGCTGTTGGAAAGCACAACGGCTCCCCTCAAATCCATTCACCCAGCTTAGAGTGGTGGTGCTGGAAACTGAAGGAGAGCATTTTGCCTTTCCTCACTACCTTTAAGCAGAGATTAGAATTGGGCTCTAAGGAGAATCTGCTTGTGGCTTGTCTACAGCACTTATAGTTCTTTTCTGTTCTATGATATCTTTTTAGTGCGCCAACTTCCCCGCAGTCCTCAGAGCACTACCAGACTAGACAGGCATATAAGAAGTAGTGGTATCCAGGGCAGTTGCCATTCTATAAGGCAAGTCTGAAAGACTGGGCACAAAAGTTTCGGATTCCTTCAGGAACGCCACTTTCCTTACTCAACAGGATATGGAGGAGGTAAGAAAGTGTTGCTCCAGCGACACTTTTCTAATATTACGCAGACCTCTGAATCAGGTCCTCAGTGACTACTTAGCAAGCTCTGGCCACGAACGCCAGCATTGAAACATCAGATGTAAACCAATAAAACACAATTTCAAATGGCTCACGCACATAAATGTGAATGTCAGCAAGTGCCACACTTAGATGGAATTGTGAATGATAGCAAGTGCCACACTTAGATGGAATCATGAACATTAGCCTCAGTCACATCTAGATAGAAATGTGAATGTTAGCATCCCACACTTAGATGAAATTGTGAATGGTAACATGTACCACACTTAGATTTAATCGTGAATGTTAGCACATGCAACACTTAGTTAGAATTAGAAAGGCTAGCAAGTACCACATTTAGATAGAATTGTGAACATTAGCCTCTGCCGGACCCAGACAGATTTGTGAATGATAGCAAGTACCTCACTTAGACAGAATTACAAATGTTAGCATTTGCCACATTTAGATACAATTGTGAACAATAGCCTGTATCACAACTAGATAGGATTGTGAATGTTAGTCAGTGCCACATCTGGATAGAATAGCGATGGTTAGCCAGTGCCACTTCTAGACTGCATTGGGAATACTATCAAGGCCAGATTTAGATAGAATTGTGAATACTATCATGCTTCACATATAGACAGGATCTCTCGAAGGTGGACCAGTGCCACATTTGGATAAAGTTGTTAATATTGGTGGGCTTTATATATAGAAATGATTGTGAATATTAGCCAGTACCGGATCTAGATAGAAATACAGAGATATTCACGCGCCACATCTAGAATGAATGTTGAAATTTAGCACATAATTTCTAGACAGCGATGCCAATAACCAACCCACTAACAATTTCACCCCTCTGCATACACCTCTCAAACTCTAAACAAACACAACCACAACCCTATAGCATAACAAATCGCACAAACTTCACTACACTGCAACAACAAAACGAACCACACATAGATCACACAACAGCACACAACGGCTACCGACCGGAAATCACCCCAAGCCCAACGAATGGTGTTAAGCGGGCTGAGGCTGACAATGGCACATCACTGCTCTCTTGCACTTTCCAGCTCATTCCCACTAACTCAAGGCCCTTCCCTTTTCAGAGCTGCCAGAGGGCCAGGGGACCACTGCAATGGTGATAGTGCACGGTACAAATATCCTTTAACATTAACATTAACATTAACATTAACATAAAAATGTTAGGTTTGTTATTCCGATTCCAGTGTATAGTTTTTGAAAAAGTAGGCAAATCTAAAACAGCACACAGCAATAACAATTGCTTCCTTTACATATACTGACAAACTGTCAAGTGTGAAAACTCAGTATTTCTTTATAATGCACAAAATCACCCCTAGTCACCCAAAACACATGTCACTTATGTAAACCTTTTTACCATGTCATTGCCTATTTCAGCAATATGCCAAATCGTTTCCTGCACAGCATTCACGCCTGGGAGGCTGCAGGGGCCAAACAACGCGTGCCATGAAGATTCCATGATGCCGCTATTGCAGACAGATTGATGCAATTCAAATTTCAAATCATATTTGTGCGGAATATCAAAGGTGACATTACTTAACAGTTCAACATTTTACTACATTTGTACAAGATGTCTCTGTTTAAATCTGAATGGTAGGGAATCAGGTTACGTTAGTTTTAGCTTTATTTAGATTTTGTAATCATATATTATTTATTTGAATATCAAATTGTTTAATGTATGTACATATTTCATAATCATGTTTCTTATAAAAGAATAAAGAAAACATGTTTACATACATCAAACAAAAATAATCGCCAATCATAAGGGGGTCGAATGAAGCCCCATCAAAGTTTGCAAAAGGAGTGGATTCATCTTTCCACAACAGTTTCTCCTGGCATAAATTGTTTCAATACAATTATTTATCCCAAAGTACACATGTATCGCCGTGTCCCTTTCCCAGGACTAGAAAGAAAGACTTTCACATCTTGCATGCGGATATTCCATTAGGCTGAGAAATGGTTCGGATGCTGCTGGGCGATGAGTTCATTGTTTTGGGATGATGTAGTATATTTTCAGAAACTTGACGTTTAGTGTGTCAGAGAATGTCAAACACAATGGGCCTCATTACGAGTTTGGCGGCAGCCATGGAGCTATTAGCTCCATGGCTGCCGCCAAACTGGGCTCCTTTACCGGGTTCCCAGAATGGGGAATTACCGGGCCATTCCGAGTTCGGAGGCCCCGGTAATTCCTCCCTCTGGGAACCCGGCCTGGACCCCATAGGGCTCAATGGGAATGGGAGAGGGAGATAACAACGGGCCGATTACGACTGGCCTGTTGTTAGCTGCCTCTTCCCCTCGCGGGACCCGCGAAGAGGTTTTACCAGGCGTCCTTACCGGGTCCCGCGAGGAGACCTCGTGATTTCGCGGAACGGGTTTAACGGGTCGGCCTCCATTAGCGGAGCCCGTTAACCCGTTCCGCGAAGGTCGTAATGAGGCCCAATATCTCTCAAACAACCCACATTTGCATTGCCTCATATTAACTTTTCATGTTCACAAATGCACAACGTGTAGGCTGTAAATTGCCTTTCTTCTTCTTTTGTTTGTGTTTAAATGCTCATCTCATCTTTAAGGCACTTGGCTTCATGGTTCCATCAGCGTTAGGATACACTTTGAAGTGCTCATTATAAACCACTGGCCTTTTGCCACTCTGGATTCATGCTCCAGTCATCCACACGGATATACTGCAGAACCCCTGGTGGCATCGCAAGCCCTCTGTGCAGGGCTTAGTGGGGGGGGGGGAGGGAGGATCTAATCTAGTACTACTAGTTTCCCATGTTTGTATTGGCTTTATGTGCAATGATAAACAAAACAGCCCACGATGTGTGTCAATGGGTTTCAAACATAATGCATCACAGTTAAATATGAACTATTTTCAAGTTCATTTTATATTACATTTGCATTAATTGCTCAAATAAACAATGCGTGTGTTTCCATTTTAATGTAAACTGTAATGTCAGTTATCCAATAATATCTGCATGTGAATGTGTACTTTGTGATTTTGGGGTTGGAATTATACCTACTATAAAATAGCATGACGACACCTGCTATACCTACAGTCTGTGTGGCCTTTCCATATTACTTGTCCATTTTCCTTACAATGCAATATTCTCACATGGAGCCAAATTCATTGTTTGAAAAGTCGACATCACACACATCTGACACACTCTATCCATGCGTAAAATCTGCAAGTAAAGAGGTCCCTTCTGATTCCCTCTTCTTCACTGTGCTCCCAGAGCAGCCTAGGAAAACCGCCCAGCCAACCTCAGGACACCAACACCACACCACTTCCAGCATTTTTGTGTCTTTTTTAAAATGGCGTCTTTTTAACCTTTTGTCATTCTTCTCACACCCTCTGATCGCTCATATTCACTTATTTAAACGTCTGGTTTTTATTTCCCCTAAACCCTGACTGCTGTGCCACCTCCAAATACCGCTGTAGCTGGCTGTATCATGTGGCTGCTGTTGCTAACAAGCACCTTTGCTTGCCTCTACAGCCCTCCTTCCTCTCTGTTTCCTCTACTAAATCCTCCAGCTATCCAACACCCTGCTCGTGTGGGAATATCTTGTGGCCCAAACCCAAAGCCAGTTGAACTCCTTCACTGCTCCACGCCATCGGGCAACCACCATGATCTTGCTGAAGTGAGAACCGTTCAAGTTCTCTGATGACGAGCCAGGGACGTAAGAGTCACATACAATCTGGGGGGGACAGGGGACACCTTGGGGACTTTGCTACAGACACAAACCACAGAGTAAAATTATCTCTCAGTTTATTTGTAGTGAGTGATCATGCACATTTGTTCAAAAAAACACATTGTTTTTGCACGCTCTGTACACATGATAAATTCTGTTGCTATTGTTTGTATGTCAACCAGATACATTATATATTTGTGTATATTGCACACACACACATGATTGAGTATAATGTGTAATGTGAATATTGGCGAGGTGGCTCAAGACACACCCAGCTCATCAGCAATTTCGGATGCAAGCTATAGAAAAGACAGACCAATGAGAGTTTTAACATGATAATACCCACAGCAGAAACACAGGTGTTTGGAGTGCCAAAGGTGAATCACGTTTGCAACAACGGTGTGTTTTTAATAAGAGCACATGCAAATTGCACATGGGATAAAGTATGTGCAGTCACTGACCGAGGAGAGCCATGACCACATACAGGAGTGAAGCTGAAGCTCAAATCAAGGTCAAGAAACATACACTATACTATACTTTTGTGTCTCGTAGCAGAGTAACGACCTCTTAATATGAATGGTCACCCCGCTATCTGCTTGAATATTTGCAATCGAATTCGAATGGTGGCAGAGAATCTGGCAGAGAGAGCCAGAACACATTTGGTGGGGTGGGGGAGGGGGGCAGATCTGTCCTGCCTCATTTAGTCTAGTCTGCAGGAACACCCAAAGCTGTGAGAGGTAATATAGGAAGACAAAACGAGAGCCTCAGCAGGAATGCAAGGTAATCCACAGAGAGTGAATGAGAACCTACCTATGTAGCCCCCAGAGGCGACTTCCCCACATCAAGGCACTCAGGTGAAAACTGTGCTTGTGAAAGAGACTACAATGAGAGCACCCAAAGCTGCTTCTTGTCATTGCAGGAAATAGGAGCATGCAATTAATGAACTATTGCTTTCTAGCAAACACATATTCTTTCAGCAGAGGTGACAAACCCAGCCCATGCTGAACCCCAAAAGCAGAGGAATACCAGCATTCTAAGGATTGGCTCATGCTGGGCTGTATGTGGGTCGCATTGCGAGGGCACTCCTAGAATCGTCAATTCAGGCAAAGAATGGTTTAGTGCCACTGTCAGGGATTATTCCATGGAGCAATTCCTTACTACTGTCGAGAAAGTGTGGCATAGCCTGGGAAAGCTTACATGCTACAGTGAAACATTTACCTGCGTAGTGTGTAAGCTTCGGATTAAGGGTGGCAGTTGCAGAACATACGTGCCTCTGTTCACTTTCCCCATTTAAGATACTTAAAATAGTTTCTAGTCCTAAAATGTATTCTTTTCAACATCCTTCCAGTTAGAAGTTCCCTTCCACCAATGTGCCTTGATTACAAAGGTGGGTAACCTCTAATTCTCTCCCAAATGTCCACCATTGACGATTCCCATTGTTGACCATTAAAGGTTAGAACAAGAGACATGGCCAGTTCTGAGCTTTGGATTCCTGGACATTTTCTAGGACCCCTTTATGCATTCACATCATTTCGGGGCTGGCGGCAACCTTTTGACAGGTGGTGCATGTGCACACCAAAGAATTCAAGGGGTGCAAACCAGTGGGCTGCAGTAAGATTACTGGCTGGCCTCTTTGCTTTGGCAGATTCACAGGTGTTGAAAAGACACACAGAGCACCTCTTGTGCCTGTGACCAGTGCTAAGCTTTTCAGTAATCATCCGAATACCACACCTCCCCTAATGCCCGCACTATGATACATTTCCCCTATTGCTTTTCAGGGTAGCTGCAGGGTGACCGGGTCACCGTGACCCGGTCCCTGTTGTGGCATGGGGCCAGGGTGGGTTATGGTACGAGTATGACTGTTCTCCTTTCAGGCAGCCAACCCGACCCATCACCACACCCATAAGCAGAGGGGTGTGAGAACAAGAGGCAGGATAGAAGAAAACTGGGAAAGAGAAGGCCGGGAGACACATAGGCAAATGTGGATGAAATAAAAAGCAGTTTCTATATTTTTAAAGGTGGATCTAAATTAAATACTTGTCCAACTATCCAATGAACAACCACTGACCTCTGCCTACACCTGAATCCCTGCTGCAGGCATACCCCTACCCACACCAGAACTGCTGCTACAGGGATACCTCTGTCTACACCAGAATCCCTGCAGCAGGGTTACCTCTGTCCACACCAGAATACCTGCTGCAGGGTTTACCTCTGTCAACATCAGAATCCCTGCTGGAGGCCTTCCTCTGCCCATATAAGAATCCCTGCAGCATGCCTACATCTGCTCAAATCAGAATTTCTGCTATGGACTACCTCTACATTGACCAATCCTAGAACCACAAGGCCTACCTCTTCCCAAATCTGTTCAGCCTACAACCTGCACAGCCTAGCTTCTACTGAATGGCATATATATTGTCCATCCAGAGCACCTTGCTCCCCACCTACCCATTTCTGAGTATCCATAGTGCACCTTTTGTCCACCTTGCACAATACTTGCCATCCCATGCCTGAGGGCCATTCCCTGCTGTATCTTCTAGCATACTGCCTGCCCATTCCTGAAAGAAATCCATGGCAACCTCCATGATCTTGTCTCCACAGGTCCATCCATTCCTGACAACAGTTCAAGCTCTCCCGGGAATATTCTGGCCAGCATCTGCGAGCACCCCACCTCCCACAGTCAATTCCCACTCTACGAGTCCCAGGGCACATTACACAGATTGACAGTCCATATTGTAGAGCCTTATCATAGAGCACTCAAGAAGACCTCTTGTATCTATCATCTTACACTGGCAGATATTGCCGCAAATCAAAGTCTCTGCCTCCAGCCTGGTCATCTATGACCAGTCCACCCTCAATAGTACCGTTGCGTCCTTTGCATGTATTCTTCTCTCCTTGCCCTTGGCTTTGTCAGCATTTGTTATTAAATGCAGCTGAGCATGTTGGAAGGAACATGTATTTGAACACTCCACAATGAAGAGGAAACGATTGATAAATGCAGCAAGAGACCCCACATAGAAAGGGCTGTCTTGCTGTACAAAAAGAAAATATCAGCAAATACTTGATTCTTACACAACACCATCTGGCATCCCACCACACCCTTCCAAGCAGCCATGAGGCGAGGCACAACAGCTTTAAATCTAACGATGCACTGTTAGATGATGGGAGGATGAGTGTACAGATGTGCAGGTTGGTGATGGGTGCATGTGTGTCTGGATGCCTATTCAAGGCTTTGATGTTCCTAGTTGCAACCAGCATGCATACTCACCCTGTGCTCCTTAAACAAATATCTTCATTATATCTAGGCTATCGAACATCAAACCATGCCACCAGCAGGCAGCAGCCAGCTTTCAATAATCCTGAAAACAGATTAAGGAGGTAATTAATTGAAGACTCGACGACAATATTCCTGACACGTGACGGAACCCCACTCAGGTGAAAACAGGCAAGTTCTGAAAATAACAGAACCATTTCATTGAAGGCGTGATGATGGCATAGAAAGTTTGGTGCTAAATTGGTGGGCCACACACACCCACTGGCACACAGACACACTACCTTAAGGTTAGCAGAAAACTCGTGGTCTCAGATTGTCAGAGTAATAGATTCTCAAACGCACGATCGGATTGATTAGGCGCTGGCAGACAGCCCAGCAAGTGTGACTGCAACCACTTGAATTTCGCTGGTCGCTGCTGCAAAAGCAAATAGGATATGACCATCCCAGCCCAGCCTGAGACTCAGCACGTGTCATCGCTGCCTCAGTCAGCCTGCTCATTCATGCTCCGTGCTCGCTTTGATGACAGTAGTCAGCAGCACTGTGATTGGACTCCACAGGCTGCACAGCAATCCACTGTGCAGGGGCACGTGCAGTTTGTTTCTCGCCCGGGCAGTGCCTGGTGTCATATGCGCAGGTGTGTGGCTCAGGCCGTGGCACGCCACTAGCAGAACTTTCGTCTTTGCATGCAAGTGAAGTTGCAAGTTACTGCCGGGCCAGGGCTGTCACAAGGTGTGGTGAGGCCCTGGGCAAATAATTGGGTGAGGCGCCCTTACCATTTTTTGCACTGGACCAGCGGCGGCACCACCGCAAACAGGAGACGTGAGAAATCTCCCTTGAGTTTATGTGGAGGAACCTAAATATGGGTTATTATTACAACTACAAATCAACTACAGCAAAGTTAGATTTCTGTACTGAAGAAAGGTTTATGCCAGACTAACTTTTGTATCATATGAATAAAGATATATAGGCTGGTATGACGGTGTGTGGTGGGTCATACCAGCATTAGTCATCATCCTGCCCATGTGTGCACATTAAAACACACATCATAAACAGTGACAGATAGAAGATGTAAAGTGGCAGCTGGTGAATTTCTGAACTGAAGAGGCTTAAATGTTTGCATCAATTATGCGGGATCGACAAAGCACACCAAACAAGGGGAGTTTGAGGGGTGTCTCACTCCCAAGAAAATCTTTAAAACATTGGGTAAAATGATGCATTTTACAGCACTTTCTTTGCAAAATTGGGTAGAAATCCATACAGTTTGCAATTGGTTTTGTAGGGAAGCACATGAAAAAACCCAATAGTTGCAAGTCACCAGCCATGCACAGGAACATTTTCCAATACTAGTCATGCCGTTTTTGCACACAACATATGCTAATATAAAAATATATTTGTGCTGGTTGTTCCCATGTTCCTCCCCGGTTTGCTTGCATATCCATTGCTGCCAAACTGCCTAACCTCCCCCACCCCCATTCTTCGCTTGCCAATCCATTGAATCTCTGCTTTCCACAGTTTGTACTTTCTCCTAAGATTTGTAAAGCGCACTGTTACTTGCTGAAGCACGGTCTGTGCTCAATAAATACCCTAATAATAATAATAGAAATACATATAATAATTACAGCTGTAATTGCGCTACTGGTGTAATAGAACGTGTCTAACCAAGTGTGCCTTCAGCCACTTTATTTATAAGTAGTTTGTGTGTCCTTGCATCTCTTCCTTGCACTGAAGTCATATGAAAAACAAGCATTCTCAAAGACAACAGTTTTGGATTGTGTATAAGTATCATAGGCATTTGCCAAGCACTGGTATAATTTGCCCAGGTGTTCACACCATTTAGCATCCGTTGTCGTATCATGGTCAAGTATCACCATTCAGGCAGTGCATGCCAAATGCCTATCCCATGGCTACACAAAAGCCAAATCTGTTGGTTTTATCAATGCTCATTTGTAGTGGTTTCATGCAGTACATATCACTCTTTCGTGTTATTGTGGGTTCATGCAGAACATATCATTTTTCCATGTTATAGTGCATTCGAAGATGAAAAGTTTATATTTTACCCATTTCAAGTGTGCTTTTACAAGAGGACAAATGTGCCTTAAAACCGATTGTGGTTTGTAAGGTTGGCAAGAGTACACCCCACACTGTTAGAGTTTTGGAAGGTCGGCAACACTCATTCTGAGTGTGGTGTGGGAGGCCAGCAGCAGGTACATTTTTTCTGGCTCTTTAGTTTAACCTCTTAAATGCCACCGACGAGCCGGCTCGTTGGTAAAAACCGCTCCAGGTTGCCACCGACGAGCCGGCTCGTCGGTGGCACTTAAGGGGTTAATGACGGGGGAAATGTTGGGCGGGTTTTGCGGTGGGTACCGCGATTTTAAAAAAAACCCTGTGGCACTGGGGGCGGGGACAACAATGGCACTTAAAGGGTTAATAGTACTCACTGTTCGTTCTGGAAATGATGTTCTGTAATCGGTTTGTAAAATCTACGCCATCCTGCGGGTCTAATTCCGGTAGCGTGCATGCATGTATGTGTTTGTGTGTGTTGTGTGTCCCCTCAGTCACTGTATACAAGCTCTCTGAGTCTTTGACTTGCTACTGCCCTAGTCATCAGGGATCTAAAGCTGTCAAGCCAAAAGATGGGCCACTGTCCAATAGCGGCTAAGCTCGCTCAGCATTGCCAGAGCTCCATGAGACAGCGTTCCCTGGGCCTCCATAGGTGTGGAATGAAGGTCAGTCCTGGAATGTCCCGCAAGGTGCCCCCCCTACCCCCCAAAGTGCGAGGCCTGGGGCAGTTTGCCCCTCCTGCACCCCCCTCATGACAAATCTGTGCCCGGCACTTGCAGCCATTCCTGGATGAGTCATATGCCATTATATCCCTCCCACTTAAAATTGTGGGGGGGATTTGTTCCCCCTGCCCCCCCCATGTCCTACGCCCATGTCAGACGAGCTAAGGTGCTGGGTGAAGGAATTGGCCATGCCTCATGGGGTGAAATACACGAAGTACCCAGAACACTAGCAAGTTGTTCTAAGACAGCTGGACCAATGCAAATTCTGTGACGACTCTGCCACGTAATGTGAGCAACATTAGGATGCCTTGGCAGGACCTAAAGAGGTATTCGTGGAAGCAGGTCCCAGACTGGACCTGAAGGTGAGGTCCTGAAATGTATGTTTAGCAATATATATTTATGTGTTTGGTACAGGTGCACACACGCAACATTGAACAACTTGCGTACATGGGACACATTCACTAAAAGCTTTACCTATGAACAAGTGTCAACAACCTCTATAATTTGATATCACAGGTTTGTACACTTAAACAGTAAAGCCCCAGAAAGCATTACAATCTGCCCAACGACATAGCATCATCAGGTAATGTGAAATGGCTAGGGAATGTCTGCAAACCTCACCTAGAGTAAGTCAGGAGAGTTAGGGATACCCATGTACTGTGTGTGCAAGGCTCATGTGAAGTCTCCAAGCATGTTTTTGTCTTAACATGTATGTGTGCAAGCACATCTGATAACCAAAATGTACTTTTAAAATCAGGATGTGATTATAGGAATGCTATTACAGGGATTACCTGCCAACGTGGACCCTCATTGAATGCATTAGCATATATTTCCTTTTGTGGTGGGAGCATGCATCACTTGCCGGATGTTATAAAAAGTCACTGTGAACATTGTCTTCCCTACTGATCCCTCTGATCGCTATGGCCTCCAACAGCTCTAAGTCAGTATGTCACCTCAGAGCGTTTACTCTGACAATGGGCCGATTATCTCGCTAGCCAGCAGGCTAGTTCAGATGCAGTCTTCCTGCTTGCTGACTTTAATATCTGGCTAGCCTGACAGTAAACGAGCTGTCCGTAGCCTGTCCCTAGCCTTCCTTGAGCATGGTATTCATTGCGGCGATAAGCCCAGAGGCAGCAGGCTGACCCTGTCGTTAACAAAAATGGAACCGTACCTTTCCTTCCTGCGCAGCCCGGTACCATGTAGTGCTGCTGGAAGACACATTTTCAGTTTTGATGATGGTGATGTCAACAACATGAAAACAGACTGAGGGGACAGCAGCACTGTGCGGCTCCGGGCCATGCTGTGAAGGAATGGTATGTTTCTTTATTTTTATAGATCAAACTAAAAAGACACCATTAGCGCATGTGTAGGAAACTACACTCGTACTAAGGTGAGGGGGAGCGGAGAAGGGAAGTGGGACTGGCAACCAAGGCTGCTCAGAACACGGCTTGTTCCATAGAATATAGCCTGCTTTCTGAGCATTCTAATTGGGCAGCATCCCCTCCGAAGGTGCTAATGGGTATAATAATTTAGCCACTTAAACCCACATGGGTTGCCAAATGTTCAACATCTTTTTGTCTTCCTTTAAGTTACAGTTCTTCAACATCCTGGTGAGCACTCCGTCTTGGTCTGAAAACTTCCTCTCGCCGGTTCAGATGGCAAGACCTAAGGAAGTATCACACCCAATGGTCAATAATGCAGGGCTCCCTAACTGTCAGACCAATGAAGCACGTGTGTGTAGTCAATTTTTATGCAATCTTCATCACCCCACCAGTATCCGTTGGGACACCTGAAACCCTCATGAATAGCTTGCATCATGAACTGTAAGGATCACTGGACACCCTGGTCCCAACCATTGAGAAACAAATTCAAACCTTCATCCACACTCCACCTTTAGTTTGATCCTGAAGTGGTCTCATGAAAAAGAGTGAAACGAATACTTAAGCACCTGTGGTGCAAATCCAATGTCCCCGAACTCAAAAATGTCTCCTTCGACATCAGAAGGACTTCTATGCAACTTATTTTTTATTTTTTATTTTTTATTGATATAGTTGATATACAACTTTTCAATAGAGTTCTTATTTAGGCATTTCATTATACAATGTTTAAATCAAGAAATACGAACTCTTAAAATCCCCCCAGAAAAAGAAAGGAAAACAGAAAATTGAAAATAAAAATAAAAATACTACAAAATATATCATTCATTTAATTTCAAACTTAAAAGAGATTAAAACAATAGAAGAGAAGTAAGTCCAGTAAAAGAATAGGTCAGTTTCAAGAGTTCAAAATCACAAACTGTTTCATGATTATAGCAATGAGTTTTGAAACAAGCGAGTATTACAATATTATAATCAAACAGTCTAGCAATATACCATACTTAAGATTTAACCGCATCAATTGATTAAACTAAGGGTCAGAACACTTGAATCTTCAAAATCAGGCTATACCATTAATTGTTGCCATTAGGCATTATCTCATCCTAGTGGCACAAGATTTAAGGTGCATGTTATGAGTCATATATTAAATAGCAATGTCCGTATGCAGAGTTAAGCCTAGATTAATTTTTGGTAAAATAACTATATATCTGATCACGTGCGAATATATATTTCACAATTGCAATTTGCAGACAAATAGATTTTGCATAGAAAAGTCTCTTCCAACGGTACTCTGTAGTAAGAATGGTCTGACCTTGAAAATGTGGCCGGAATATAAGAATTCATTGATTTAGCAAGAAAGGGCACTCGCCCATGTTGTAGGGTCTCCTGAATTGATGTATTAGCACAGAATCTACAGAAATTCTATTGTCTGTTTAACTGCTGTCTAGAGGCACGTGCATCTCTAGTAAGGCAGATGTTTAGGCGAAATCGTAGGAATGTATTTCTTAAGTTTTGCTGTGGGAATTTTAGTAATACATTTCAGTCATCTTATATTTATTTGCTTGAAAAGGATTATCCTGACATTTTTTATATGTTTTACAACCAGCCATAGTGCTACTCCAATCAGACCAGCATAGCTTTAATTTTGCTTGTATGGGATTTTGTTTCAAGAGAGTTTCAGAGATGCTTGTGTTGGGGAGAAGTTGGACCCCCACAGGGCTTCTGGGGGGTCCCAGCTATGGGAGGCCCCAACACCTCCCATTTTGCCCAAAGAAATGCAGCAGAGTTCCAAGCAAGCAGTAACATGTTCCAAACTGCGTTTATTTCTGGGCAGCAAAAAAAAACACAGAGGGCTTTGTGTACAGCGAAAATCCAGGCACTGTCTCCCCCGGGGCTGGCTTGCAAGCCAGCTTTGTAACACACTGCAGGCTGACATCACAAAATTGGATCTGCTCCCAGAAACTTATCCTGAGATTGGCTGTTAAGTGGTAGGTAACCTATAGTGCCCTTATAGGACGCCTGATCATTGGACATTTGGACCTTGGTGTCAGTGGGCTGGCTTAACTGCTCCTCCCCCATTACCTAATTCTAAAATTGTTGCATTGTGAATGTGTTCCCATTAGTTTTAGCTGAACAGGCTTTCTCCCCTGGGCCCTCAGCGTTCATTGGCCAGAGCTGAGCCATTCTTGATACAATTATGTTTCAAATGATTTGTGGGTCTTGCGAAAATGTCTTTCGTTCCCAGAGAAAAAAAAAACCTGGGCCCTGGCTGTTCTGCTCTGACTTACTCGTATTTGTGAAGAATTAAAAATGCTTGTCTGCCAGAGTTCACTGTCGTTCAAAGAAAGGAATCTTATCTTACTGTAAGGCCTTGAGCTGCTTCTGGGTTTGCGAGGTGCATTGGTGAAGTCAGCACGAATCCCCACTGCGGCTGGTGTTCAGTGAGGCAAGTGTACTTGGCTGTAATTTTCCTGAAACATGGCTTTACACTGTGCCATTTGATTAGGTCAATTCATATGAGCATCTGCAAGCCTTTAAACAGGAATTCTTGTGTTTAGTAGATTATGGTATTGCTGCATTCAGGCTAATGTAGCATGTAGGTTGCAGTGTTGGTGAAGTGGGTGTCTTTCAGCATATTTGACACCCATGGGCGCACTGGGCCTGGTGCAAATGATGACTGTGTTCCTTATTCTTCCCGCTGTTCTGTCTGTTGATGTGCCTGGGTCGAGGGGACAGAAGTTTGATCTCGATTTTCCCTCTTTACTTGCTGTAACCATCAAGGAGTTTACATGATTGAGCCATGATCGAGGGTATGCGTGAGAAGATTCCAACATGTACTTCGCAAGTTTTGATATTATTAGATCAGAATTAAGGTCAGGTATGAGTATAAACTTACGATATAATGCAAGTAATTTCCAATTGGCCATACTATATGCAACTTAAGTAGTATTCAGATGCTGTTGCACCACCCACAACGTGAGCGGACGTACTGCCTGAGAGAGATCAATAGGGCATCAGGACCTCAGCTGTGACGTAATTGCCACGTGCCACGAGGACAGTAGCAGTGCTGATAACTTTAGGTTAGCAGCTAAAATGTGACACAATATAACACACAGTAGCATATTTTGCTTTTACACAACAGGCAATTGTTGCATTATTGCTTTGCTTTTTTCCGGCATTGTGGCACATTGTATTGCTGTCATGCGATGTATCTCACACAGAGGATGCAGCATGTTATTCTTCGTGTAGCACATCGCCCTATGTCTGAGCACGACACACAACACACTGCAAGGCACATTACTTCGTACACTTTGACTGCCCGACATGATTGCAGAAAATACGTGGTGCATGGCACTGCATTCCCGCATGCATAACACTTCATAGAAAACACACAGCACATTGTGTAGCACACCTGCCCACATTCAAGCTCATGGTAACACATTTCTGAGTTAAATGGCAGCTGCATCTGCATAAAAGGTGCACAGCATGTACAATAACACTTTCACCATCTAGCACAGCACACACCCCCATCACACAAACACACATCCTATTGCGTTATAGTGTATTTCATGGCAAACATGTGCACCTTTTGTTTTTGTTCATTTTCAGAACACCTAATATGGAACACACAGAACTGTATTATTTCTTCCTGTGTCTGTAGGGATATTAGGTACTATGAGCAAGAGCTTTGCCATTTTTTAGTAGGCCTCAGAGGTATTGAGCTGCTTCCATACTGTATTAGGCCATAGTTGTTAGATGGGAGCACTAGATTGAATGTTGTCCTGTCTAGCAAGCAGGCTCAGTGCTCAAGGGAAGATGGGGGGTGTATCAGATAGCTGCCAGCTTATTATTGCAAGGGAGGTGTTTCACAAGGGATGAATGTTCAGTCCCAAACAGTAAATGGTGTCTCATTAGATAAGGAAATAATACATCATGTTTGTGAAGGCCACAGTGAGTGGTGGGATTGGTTCTCATGCAGCCACAGTGTGAAAATAGTATGGAGAAATTAGCAGAAACTATGGTCCAGGAGCTAAATTCATCAGTGGACCTGTCACGTTTTTTCAGGCCATTCATTGCAGGACGGTTACTAGAAGATGGTGTACCAGGATTGGCAACATGTATCAAGATAGGGAGCTACAGAGTGAGCAGGTGCAGACAATGGAAATGGGAATTGAATAGAGGAGGTGTGTGCCATACGGGTTTGCTGTTCATTGGTCCATGTCGTAGGATGTTGCGGCCCTTGTTGTCTGAGGTAGCATGGTCCAATTACAATGAAGCCCTTTATCGAACTGTTTCTCCGAGATTAGATTTGCATTTTTTTTGGCTGACTAAGGCGGTTGGGAGGTCATGTTGGGTGAGTGGTTTTCCTTTTTGTGACAAGATGGTAACTACTAATAGTTTTGAACAAGTTATAGGGTTGTTTAGGGGACTGGTGAGGACCAGCCAATGATAATGTTAGGATGATGTTTTTGTTCAATTTCTTTGCAATATGCTAACGATTTATTGTTCGCTATAAAATGTTCACACAGTGGGCGTGTTGAAGTTGCCAATGTTCAGTTAATCTTCCTGGCTGTGATGTACGAATACATTCTGTGTTTTTTTCTGCAAGTGGTGCACTCCTTTTTTAGTTCTGTGGATTATTTATTTTCCCTACTTTTGGACCTGTGTTGAGAGCACAACTAGCTCAACACTACAAAAACAAAAGACTTTCTCTACAGTAATATTACTTCAGCTTGTAACCAGTCAGCAGCGCATGTTTGTATTCACAAAGAACTCATGTTACCAATAGAATGCTTCATACTTCAGACTGCCTCCCAAGCCTTTGCAGGTTCTCTCTGTTCCTTCTCAACTGAGGACAAAGGTACCATTAATCTGGCTATTTATAAACTAACCCGCGCCTCTACTCCCGCTGTTGTCATAGATGCTTCTTTCTTAGGCTCCAAACCAGCAGGCAGCCTATGTGACCTTGTGTCACTGGTCTGAGCATGTTGATCCATGTTCTGCAAAGATGAGGAACAACAGCATTCACATTGTTGCAACAGCTTTGTAAGCATTTATTTACAGCGGCTTGGAAAAAAAAAGATTCTCTCCACAGGCTTTGAAGAGAATTCATGTCTCACATTGCCATCAGAAAGCAAATGCTGACCCCAAACTACCAGAACATTACTGTCCTAGTGCCAGCACTCCCCTTACAGGCAAATCATTACAAAAGATGACTACATTTGACATGCTTGCGTTTAATAAGGCAAATAGTTCTATAGTTCTATATGTGACCACCAATCTGGCATTCAGTCAGAGTTACCAAAAACAACCTTGTTTTTACTTACAGATTCTTCTCGAACTCTCAACAGCATTTGACTCTAACAACCACAGGACCCACCTTCACTACCTGGACACATGCTTTAGCATTTTTGGCTCAGCCCTCGACCTCATGACATCGCTCCTTTCTGAAAAGGAGATGCAGGTCAAGATTGGCCATTTTATTTCACAACAGCGCCATACTATCCACTTGGCCCTTGAATCCATGTCTGACACCTCTTGCTAGCCACATCACTCCACACAACATCCTCTTTCAAACCTATATGGAGTATGCACAGGCCGTCATCAATCTTTGTAACTCTGCATTGCCACTTCACCACATCTCTGGCACCAAAATCAGGACTGGATAATCAACAACTCTCTCTGCTTGACTGGCAAGATTTATAATATTGTCTACTTAATCACTTGCATTGCCTCCGCTTTTCCTTTTGTGTGGCCCGCCACCATTGGAGTCTATCCACCCTGGCCTCTTATGCCAAGAAACGTGTTGCCATCCTTGATAACCTCATACCCTGTGCCCCATAGATACAGGTTATTAAAAAAAAGTCTTATGCTGCCTTTAGAAAAAACAAACTGAGAGGTAGATCTGTGGGTGCTGCAGAAGCCTCCCATTCGAGCTGTCTCACAGAAGCCCAGGGGCAATCACTTTCACTTTGGCAACAACCGGGGCCCCCCAGAAAACTAGTGTTCTCAGCAAATCATTCAGTATTGATGCGCATGAACATTCTGTTACGATGAACTTGTCTGGTTCCTGACCCAATTGCTGGTCCACTCTTTTTCCCACACAGAGAAACCCATCACTTGACTCATGCATCCAATTGCTTGCTCGACATACTGCCCATTGCCTCTTTCTACTTATATATTTGTGCACAGTTGTACTGCACTCAGTGTGGTCAATCTGTAGTCTATGCTCTTTCTGTATTGTTATGTCTTTGCAATGTTCTTCTTACTATGTTCGTCTCCCTATTCCCTGTCCTGTATTTAAGTTATGTCACCAAAGCCTATGCAAAATAAAATGTAATTTTCCCCTTTGAAGCATTATGAAGCTGTGGTTGAAAACCAACTGTAAAACCAAGCATAGCCATTTACCACATCATTTATCTGCTTTGGCTCATATCTCTAAATATATCTGCTCTGCTTCATTACATGGCCCACGGTAGTGGCCGTGTAGTTATGGTTAAGTTGCTAATCCCATAGGAAGAGCCCTTTTTGCTCCCCCTGGACGAATCCACACCAAATTTTGAAAAAAAAAGTATATGGCACACTCTGAGTTGTTTTGCAAAGTTTGGTGAGGTTTGATGCAGGGGGGCAAAGTTATAGGGCGGGGGGGGTCCCAAAATGTATTTTTTTCCCATAGACTGAATGGGGAAACAACTTTGATCACACCTACAGCCCAAACCGCTGGACAGATTTTCACCAAATTTGCAGCAGGAGCAGCGACGTGGTCCCGAAAGTGTGATTTTGTAAATTTGGTGAAAATCCATCCAGTAGTTTTTTTTAAAACGACCAAAAAGTAGGTCACAAAAAATTAGTGATATCTATGTCCGCTCCTCGGACACACTTCCCCGTTCGCTCCACGGACAGGACATCGATTGGTTAATAGAGTACAATATCCTGATACATTGCATATGGCTGCAATCATGGCATGTAAAATGCAGGAGGGTGAAGATCCACTTACTTACATTCAGAATCTTCAAGAACAGTGGTCTTTGGAAACTCGAGAGCCATGGGGCAAATCGATACCTGTATTCTATCATATTCTATGTCAGGGATTGCCAGACCAGGTAAAGAGATAGCTCAAGAAGCTGGTGGGTATGGAGGCAAAGCTGTGGCCAAAACTACAGCTGACTATTGTGCACCATTGTCGATTGCTGCAAAAGAGGGAAGATGCTAGGAAGCTTGAGGAAAACAAATTAATACAGAAAAAGCTGTCAAAATATGCTATAGAACGGGTGATGTTAACTAGTGGAGAAGGGCCAGGATCAGACAGCAGGTATGCCACAGGTGAATAACCAACAGCAGTTGGATCAATGAGGGAACAGATTTATGCCGAGAGGCAGAGGAGGCTTCCGCAGAAGAGGAGGCTTTCAGAATAACCAGGGACATTTTCAGAATAACTGAGGCGGTTTTCAGAATGTGCAGAATGATAATCAAGGCATGCAGTGAGGGCAAATCAGAAGACTCCCTCTTGTGTGTTGGACATGTGGAATGACAGGACACATTGTACAAACATGTGGGAGCCAAGCGTATGTGCAAAATGGCCAATTTTCAAGAAGGGGAACAGCGTATCCTCCAGCATATAGCCCACAAAATAGGGATGGTTTTGCCCACGAAAGTGTATCCAGCACAAGTACTGCAAACACAACAAGCTTTGCAACCACAGCAAGCACCATTGTCTCTGCCTCAAGGGCAGTCACAGCACAGACCCATGCAGATAGAGCAGAGTGCAACACAGGACAGTTATTGACTCCTAGAGTATGGGGTGTCACTATCATGGGAGGAAATCCTTTTACAGACACAGGAATAAATATGTACCCAGTACTATGGTGATGCCATATCCTCAAGAGGTACTGAGGGTTGACGTTACCATAGGAGGAAAATCCTTTTCTTTTTTAGTAGACACAAGGACAACTTGCTCATGTATATGAGAGGGAACATTTTCGTTATCAGGTAATGCCATGAATGCTCATGGGTTCTCTGGAGCAACAAGTAGAGTTTATTTTACTGAGAAATTGTCAGTCTCTATAGGAGAGTGTTATTTGTCTGTCCCGTTGTTGTATTTAAAACAGACATCAGTTAATATACTGAGCAGAGATTTAATGATGAAGCTAAATATGACGATTTCCTTCATTGGTGAAGGCATAGGGTGTTGAACACCAGGAATACATTATTTAAACACTGGGCCAATTTATCAGGGCATTTACTGGGCAAATAGCTCTGCGGGGTATGCTGTTAGAGCCCAAAGTTTTTCCCAATGGGGTACGCATATTCTTTATGTGGCTACCCGGTTTATTGAGCAAGGTTATGAGAATACCTGATGAATTAATGTTCAGGCCACAGACATGGATTAAGAGGGGGGACAGGTTTTTCTCTTGGAATTGCAGGCAGCCATTGTACGAGGGGAATTGGCCATGTTCGAAGGTTGGGATAAAGGCAGTCCATGGAGAACAGTGATTGCTATTGGGGAATGATATAGATTGACTGTTGTCAGTGACGAGGATTTGTTTAGAGACGACCTGTCAGATGACGAAGTAGTGTTCGAGATGAGCATTACATATTGGATTATGACAGAAAGATAGGAGATTCCACAGAAAATGATGATAGCGTGGCAGCGTCCCGCATTTTTTGATGAAGATATGGAGAAAGTGCCAATCTCTTTATGGACTGCTGGTCCCTATGATGTAGGCCTGTTAAAAGGGGTGGGAGAAATTAAAATTAAATTGAAGCCAGGAGCAGTTTCACCTTGAGAAAGACAGTATCCTATGTCTTGAGAGGCAGATGAAGGTATTTACAAGACTATATCTGCCATGATGGATCAAGGCATCTTAGTGACGTCAGAGCCACCATGGTATTCCATGGTGTATGCTATCAAAAAATCAAAAGGTGGGTCATGGCGTTTAATTCAAGACATGAGACCGATTAACCAGATTGTAGAGCCAGAGTTTCCTCTAGTTCCGAATCTGACAATGATACTGTGTAGTATCCCTGTTGGGGTGCAATATTTTACTGTGATTGACTTGAAACATACATTTTTCTCAATCCTGTTGCATAAAGATTCCCAAGATCTTACGGCATTTCCGTTCCGTCATACTAAGCTGAAAAGTACACATTTGCCCCAAAGGTACTGGGAGTCTCCATCGATTTTCAATAGGGTATTGCAGATGGACCTAAGCAATATTGATTTGCCCAGATGATATTTTGGTCTGTAGCACATCAGAATAAGAGTGCAGACGAGACTCGATTCAGTGAATGATTATTTTAGCAGACAAAGGATACAAGGTGGACAAAGAGAAATTGCAGTATTGCCAAGAAGAGGTGTTGTACATAAGTCAGTTAATCTCACATGAAGGAAAGAAAGTTACACCTGAAAGAGCTGAAGTGATTTTGAAAACATCAAAACCGCACATGATAAAGCAAATGCAACAGTTTATAGGACTAGAGCATGGGTATTTGATTATAGTTTATCCACGAGACCCTTGTTGCAGGCCCTGAAAAAGACACAGGTGAAACAGTCAAAGAATTGATTGGTCTGAGGAAACGGAAGAGGGGTTTGATGAACTAAAAAAAGCAATTTGCACAACTCCAGTTTTAGGAATTCCCAATTATTCTGAGGAGTTTGTTTAATTCTTGAACATGAATCGGACAGTCATTACAGCAGTACTCACACAGAGAACTACATTGGGCTACACACCCTTAGCATATTACAGTGGGATTCTGTCATGACCCGTGACCCAGAACCCCACTGGCATTGTCACATGTCAGGTAGGGTCAGGACTCAGGGTTCATTTGGGGCCCCAAGGGCCTTGCATTATCATCATAGACTCTACTGGAGTCAGTCCTGGTGCCTTTGGCGCCAGGCTCATGTTCAGATTGGAACTTTACCTTGAAGGGACTACTTTTCCTGTGAAGGCCTGCAGCCAGCATGGAGGCCCCCATACAGTCTAGTTCCTAGGAACCAGACTGTGCTGTGCAGTGTTTTAGGGTGTGGTAGCCTGGACTACTTTACCTGGACTACTTTACAGAGGGCTATATAAACCGCACCCAAGCTACAGAACGAGCTTTGCATTATTCTGCAGCCAGCAGCGTGACGCTCATCGTGTTCAGAGACCAGCACCCGGCGATCCTTTAATAGCGGACCTGCAGAGGAGACAAAAGAACATCATTAGCAGTCTCTGCTTACCTACAACTTTCCATCCGTCGATTCCTGCTGTTCGCGGTCTTCCATCCAGTTGGCAGCATCATCAGGGCACCACGCTCGCACTGGAACAAAGCGTTTGGAGGGAGAGAGAAAGAAGGACAACGTTAAACAGGTTACTCACGGCATTCACAACAGTAATCACAAAATCCTCACCTTGCTGGGCATTTCTTGACTGGTTCCGCTCCGGAAAACTTCACACACCCAGAAAGACCATTGCGACCTGAAAAGGAATAAAGAATACAGGTTAGCAAGAAAAGACATTACTGCGCCACACTTCGCGCTTAACCTACCATCCATCATACGCTCCTGCATCCATCATCCTGGCAGGAGCCTGACCCAAGTAGCGTACCCACCGAACATCCGTGAACCTAAGGGGAAACCAACAAGAAAAGACATTATTAGCAAGAAAGGAAAGCAAGGTCATTTAAAGACTGCTATAACCAGACTTACCTCCTTAAAGACACTTGAATGGGTTAGCACCAGTGAAGTTAACTTGGTTTCTACAACCCGTTGAACACTACGCTCCTGCACAGAAGGCAGGATGGAGAGCACACCACACATCATAACAAGGTGAGGAGTGGGCCATCAGGTCGAGTCCAGGGGGCTGGTGGGAGGAAACAAAGTCTGTTCCTAATTCCAGTCCTCCTGTGTTTTCAGGCCCGACCGCCACAGAAAGCATCGTCCAGAATTGGGAACGTCCAGGGTGAATCCGTCAACCAGGGCATAAGGGCGTCCCCGTGGATACTAGGTGAGCGTAACAGATTCTAGACCCAGTAATAAGGGGTCACGTCCCTTGTGAACAATCATTGGCAGCAGCTGCATTCGCTATTGAGAAGTCTGCCATAGTGATGGGGTGTTCCATAACGTGATTTGTTGAGCATGCTTTATTTGCTGTTTTCGAGAAACCCAAGGGTACAATGACGTCTCAAAGAGCTCCTGCTTGTGAGGTGGTTATATTGAATCCAGGGATTAAAACAGTCACGCGTAAAATGGTGAACCCTGCCACGTTTGACCCACTGGCAGGGGATGAACAAGTGCATGATTGCTCAAACTATGAGGATTTCTATGACTAGATTCCAAGAGTGAAAGAAAATGCTCTAGCAGCTGCAGAGGTTCTCATTAGTGACAGTTCTTCAAAGATCGATCAAACTGATGGAGAAAGACATTCAGGCTCAGCTGTGGTAAGACACATAGCCAATGGGGCTGTAGCAAGTAATAGCAAGCGCAATAATACTGTCTCATTTTTCAGCACATGCTGCAGAATTAGTGGTGCTTATTGTCACGCTCGAGAATCATGCAGACCAGGAAATAATAGTGTACAGTGAATCTGCCTATGTGTCGTCGATCGTGCATGCAGGGTTAGCACGCTGGAAGAGGAGGGGCTACCACCGAGCGGACGGCACTCCAGTGCAACACACCGCACTATTACACAGGCTTATTAGAACACTACAACTCCCAGTAGCCATCACAATAGTTAAGTGCACAGCGAACACTAAGACAACTGACTTTATTTCACGTGGAAACCAAGCCGCAGACAAAGAGGCCAAAAGAGTTGCATATTCTTTAGATATCTTTAGTTTCGATACTCCTGATGTGAAAGAGAAAATGGTTGTAATAATGGTTGTAAATGAAAGCTTTAATCATTTGACACAAATGCAGTTAATGGAAGTTCAAGGTGGAGCGCCACAGAAAGAGAAGGACCTGTGGGCTTGGAGGTGGTGTTTTTTATCTCCTTCCGATGCACTGTGGCGACAAGACAGCTTTGGTAAACTGGTGATGCCTGTAGCCATATTAAGGGTGGTGTTAGAACAGCTACACGACCCTGCGCATGTCACTAGGGAGAGCGATGCAGCAACCATTGCGCAGGACTGGTTCATACACCCTTTTAGAACATGTTGCTTTTTATGCCAAACATTTGTTTACTACTGGGAACATGCTGAAAATGAGTAATTCCTTGACCAAATGGTTCTTTTCAGCATTTACATATCGATTATATTGATATGCTGCAGGTCTGGAATTTCACAAGAAAGTGGCACAAGCCCCAATTTAGCAGGCCTTTCATTGTGGAGGATATTACACCATCAGCAGTCAAAGTCCTAGGGAGACGAGCTTGGATACCCCTAGGAGACATGAACATCTATGCTGAAGAGGCCCACAAACCCCCAACCCATTCAGATGCAAGTCAAAGAGAAGAAGTTCATCATGTGCAGACTCGATCGATGACAAGAAAGAAGGACACAAAGAAAACAGGTGAACATGTACATTTGGACTGTGGCTCCCCTGAAACACTCTTTGTAGCTGCTAAGCAAGGAGTGAGCAAGTTACTGTTCTTGAGCCACAAGAGTTTCCTGACATTGAACTGTGGAGTGCGGAAGTAAACTAAAAATGCCAGATGTTTGACGACTGGAAGAGGGAGCAGTTCCCCGACTCGTTTCTCTTTGGAGGCACCCATGGTGCTGTCAGATGTTGAAATACACAGACTACTTTTTGCTGTCTTCATATTTATGCTCAGATCTTACCCTGTTCTTGTTGGGCATAGCACTGACATACATACTTTTTTCTGGACGCATAGATGGTCCTATCTGACGACAATGCCCCCAAATGCCTTGTCATGATATTTTACTATTTTCTTCAAGTACACACTTATCTTATCTGGTGAAACACTAACACTCATGACGCACCCTGAAAAGATGCACAAGTTGAAAGAACACAGACATTCTATAAGATCTAAAGAGGAGGTGTCAAAGATGAGAACAATTTTAGGCTCAAAATGAAGATGCTCATGCAACAAAACGCTGAAAAAAATGCAAAGTCATTTTACAATTGTACAGATGCAGTAAGGCAAGTAGACAAAGTGATCTTGAGGCTGTCTATGTAGTGAATAGATTGGGGCGATGCACCAGTGTGTATATATATATAGGAATGTATAGAACCTGGATGTTCTACAAGGCACTTTAGCAAAACTTGAACCCTGTGAATGAAAAAGGGCTTCAGTGTGGCGCAGTTGGAAAATAGCTGATGGTGAAGGAGAATTCAAGAAAGGCTTGGTTGGCCCAGCACCAAGAGTCGAGGCCACCGTGAACCTGGTTTTCTGTCAAGTAGTTACATGAATGTGAGTAAGAAACAAGCTTCTGTTTGAGGTGGATTGGAAAATTAATGAAGGCATCAAGAGTTCATCATTTAAATGTATTATATGCAGCAAACAGCTCGAAAACACGGTCTCCAGTCACATGGCCAGATGAAAATACACTATTGGGTCAAGCTGTATGAGTAAGTTCTGCATCCCCATCCATTTCTAAGTATTGATACCTCGTCTTAAAGGGCCCTTAGTCTATGGATTCACAATACATATGATGTTCTTGTACACTTGGAGAAACCCTGGCCCCCTTTTTCCCCTTTTAGTGGAAATTGAGCACTACACAAATGTTGCTTGGATATAAACTCGACCTAGAAAAATGATTTCCCCTTAAATAATCTCTGCCTTAAGGCCGATATTGAAGGACATGTGTTCATGTGGTTCACCAGACAAGCTAGAAACATGGTGCAGAAACACATTTTGTGTGAATAGGAGAACCCTAAAAAGAATATATAGTGATGATGCTATCTATACCATAGCTATCAAAATATGTATTATGAATTTGCTCTCATGACAATAATCACGTGTGGGTCTTGAGAATGAAAAAATATATTTATTCAATTCATACAAACCATCACATGCAAAAGTGAAACAATTAAAAGCAGTCAATGCACCTATTACATAATCCAATGTTACTATATATAGTGAAAATTGGTACCACAGTACATATACATAATAAAACGACTGCCTTGATGAGTATATGATCCCCGCTCCTTCTTACCTGGTGAGTATGGCTAGAAACTATTGCTCCAATAATTCTCTATGGCATCACAATGCTTCCCATGGAGTGGCTCTACACCCTCTTCGAGATGTTTAACAAGACCCTAACCACATTGACAACAAAAACAGATTCTCGATCAAGAGACTATGCCTTCCTCATGAAAAGGAGGAGTGGGATTCCCACATTCCCTTGTCATCAATCAAGTCGTAAGGGGGAGGGCTAACACCACCCAAAGCCTTCCCTGTTCTGGCTGGCTATAGATTCAAATTTAATCGCCCAGGTTTGAGCAGATTATATCCCCTTTATTAAATCTAAACTATCCCTTAATTGCATGGTCTCTACTGCATACACAAGCAGGCTTATGAGAACATAGGGAACTCGGGCAGATGTAAGTAAGTAAGGACACACTTCTAACACCCCCTATATAGTTTAAATTTAATCTGAAAATTGGTGGAAACCCATTAACTGGCCACTATGGAGTAATTGCACCTGCAAAGTTAAAGGGGTCCTGCAGAAAAGAACCAGGATCCCAGAAACACATGATTTTCACATGCTGCTTCATAGCGGAATTCTGGAATTAGATTTTGCCCCTAATACAGTGTATTTGCAGCATCTCTGAGACTTTGACGCACAAGCCACCGAGTGTATACGTCTTGACGCTTTCACTGCTTTAGCGCTAACATTTATCATGATGAACTAGAAAGACTCTACCTGGTTCATGAAGATCACGTGGTGGAATCAGGTTGCCTACATCCACCAAATGCAAGCTTATCTCCAAAGGATGGCTGGCAAACCCCTGGACAGCTCATACACATGGTGCATCCTTGAAGAATATGTAATCATGCATACATCAAATTCAAGGAGCTACTGCTGATTAATTGGATGTGCAGTAATTGCCTGAATGCACCTATCATCTATAGGACGGGTCCAATTACGAATAATGTGGTGTATGGTAGCTGCGGGTGAACTCATATGTGACTCATACAATCTGAGAACTACCCAGAACACAGATTGGGTACGTAATATACTATGTAGCACTGTATTATATGTTATATTATATTTTTTTGTTGTATTTTACATTGCATGTTACTGTAATAGGCACCCATGTCCTACAGCACCCCCTACACATGCATGCATACCCACACCTGTTAAAGGATCTATAGATAGCAAGTGAACTTCTGTTTCTCTATCTTCCTTATTTATTTTCTCTCTTAACCCCTCTCATGCTCTCCCTTTTCTATTAGTTTCACTTCCCTCTTCCCCCAATTTGTTGCCCGCTTTTTGTCCGCCCTGCCCCACCCACACTTTTGACGAGTCTTTTAGTCTATCTCTTACCTCTCCCTCTGGTGAATACGCAACTAATAAGATTTGTGTTGGATATAGTTGAAAATATACCCAGTTTGATGCATCAATGAATGAATCTACAATACAGAAACAAGTTTTGAGATATGTCAAGTTTGTGAACAAGAATCTGAGTAACACTGTCTAACCTAATGTGGTCATGTTTGAATATATATTTCACTGTGTACTGCTTATGAGTTCGATAAAATATATGAAAATAATAAATAAAAATACAAATTAATGTTAACAAATGTATATTCTGATAGGGTAAAGGATGTGACAAATTAGCCTGTCTCACATATCTTCAATAATGCCCTGCAGTATGACCTACCTGCATGTGGAAAGGTATTCCCAGTCACCTCTAGTATTCTTTTGTATCCTAAAACATATAAGATGCAGGTTTGAATACCGTTTACTGCACTAACCAGACATAATATGCAGAAGTGGAACAATGCATTAACTTTTGAAGTTCCATAGACATCTTCATCATATTGAGCAGAGTGGAGTGATCGGAAAAGAAGCAATCACTGGTCAGTTCATCCACAAATGAGAAAAAAAGGAAAAAGGATTTTCAGTTTAAACTCCATTGGGTGAAATAATGCCCCTGACACAAGACACAGCCATTACATATCCGCTCAGTGCCCCACCCAATGATCCCCTCCTGGATCCCAGACACTAGTGTAAATCATGAATCCTCCTGCCCTGCCCACTCTTACTGTTTCTTGATCTTACACTCCTTTATTGACACTGCATAGGCAACTCTTTGAATTTACTGAAAACTTTGTTGTACTGTGTTGCATATGTGTTTTTGCTCCCACAAAAGAAATGTTTGCAGTTCTTGTATATACTTCTTTACTGTACTGTATTTACTAAGTCACTGGCACAATACAAAAGCTAAATGACCAGTATGTGCTTTCCGACAGGGTATACAGTGCATTTTCATGTTGGTTGCAGCCTCATTGCTATTTCCAATCGCAGAAAGTCTCGTCTTTATGTGGTTTATCAATATTGCACAGGTGTCTATGGCAGACACTATAGCTAAAAACTAAACAGTTGTACCTTTATGGTGGGCTTGTACATGGACCTGGGTGCCTTGCCAGACAAAATGCAGTACAGGTAGTTATGATAAAAGTGAAACGACAAAAGAAAACCCTTTCTGAAACAGTGAGAAAGGCACCATGCACAAACGCATGCTTCAAATTTGATTGCACATCTTGCTCATTGCCATGATGAAAAGCACAAAAATGCATTGTAGTCGAAACATTTTCCCCATGTAATAAACAGGGCCTAGACCTCTGTGTTTGCCACATACCAGAGAATTTACCAGGGCTAAGGCCCTGCAATCAGAACTCTACAACCTTAAATAACAATTTGTTGATTTTATCACAAGTGCTATCCAAGAGGGTCCCCAGTACAGAAGGAAAATCCAAGTGTGTTACAACCTGACATTCGTCATAAATGATCATATTTTGCATGTGTTTCATTTTAATTAAAATAATGTCAAAAGTAATACAGAAAAATCCTCACTTAAAGTGCCATTTTGTTCTGCAATGCACATACTTCAATTTGGATCACACTGTTTATTATTTAACACAAAATGCAACATGCCTGGACAAGTAGCTGGGCTCTCCTCCCATCTACCTCCATCAGCCCCACCCTAAGGAATACTGACATGAGACCTAATCACAGGCTAAGCCTTTGTTATTGCGTTCATGTAAGATATTCCTGCTTGAATTCTGTTTTAACCATTATCAATTAAAGTCACAAGAGAAAGAGCATATTTGACTTTTCTATGGAGCTCATTTTTGAGTCTCTTGGTAAGTCGTAGGTGGGTCCCCATAGCCACATTTTCCTCATTTGTACAGCAGATTCCAAAAAGGGGCATAAGTATTTGTATGCCAAACCTTTGCACATGGGAGGTGGCCTCTACAATGGATTCCTATGGAGTCTGCCTGATTTTTACTGCTGTAGAAACTAGCGTACTCCATAGGAATCCAGAGCATTTGCACCAAATCCATGCCCAAATGCTGTAGTATTTGTATGGCGGAGAGGAACAGAGCAGCAGAAACTTAAGTTACATTCTGTCCATCCTCTCTGCCATGCAAATCAATGAAAATGAGCCTTGATGTGAATGAATGGCGTATTTTGGATGACTTAGCCCCATGCAGACTGGAGACAAAAGCCATTGAGACGACAGCATGACCAGCCCATGTTGGACATTGGTTCCCTGACAGCCTGCTGGAAAGAGAGCATGCTGATGGAGTCATTCCAAACTGACATTGTCCAGGGTGATACTCCACAACATGTGAAACCACATTTGAATTGTAAGTGAAATCCCAATGTAAATCAAAACTGTCCCTATAGACTGCCCATGCTAATTCTGGGGGAATCGAGGGCTAGAATCAAGGGGAACGATAATTTGACAAATACTCAATTGCAGTGTTTTTTTTAAATGCCCTGTCCCTTTCATGTAAAGTGAGTTCCAAGGAAATGCCACTTCCTAAAGCTCCAATACATTTTTGTATTTAAAGGCACAATTTAAAACAAGCAGCAATTTGTTGCAACTTGAATGAAGAGCACTTTTGTAAAATTAAGCACTATTGAATAGAATCCATGGCTTGTGCCACCACAGAATGACACAGGCTATTGTGTAATTGTGACACCTTATTGTCTAATGTGATATGCAAAACCTGCAGCCAGTGTGCGACTAGTCATAAATTAGATGTTGCACAACTGAAATTAGCACAGAGAATTCATCCTCTTCTAAGACAACACGTGTTGACTGAAAAGTACACAGACTCGCACATTGCACGCTGTGCACAAAATACATAGATTGCCAGTTGCACACATATAAAGATTAAAAGCATCACCCAAATATATATTGAACATTGTCCAAAGATGTTAATTAGGAACTGCATATACATATTCTAAGGAGAGTGTGCAATGTGCCCAGAGCACAGTGAAAAATCCCTGGGAGCATTATTTTCCAAATCCAAACTTGCAGGAGCCATATACTATCTTGCCCTTGTCTATATTTAAATCACCTGCACATAACTGATAAACTCAATATCCCACACATAGGGGAACCAAGTGGGATAAATGTGTATTTATAATTGTCATTTGTTGAAGTAACTATTCTCTGGTACCATCGTTGTTTTAATACTGAACAAAATAAAGGGGTTGATTCATCGAAATAATCTGCGCTCAAATTTTCGGCGCAAGCGTGCGAAAGCGTGCGAAAGCGTGCGAATCGCAGTGCCAGTGTGAAAATCGCAGCGAAACCCGTGCACAGCGATTCATGGAAGCCAAAATACTGCGTGGCGCACACGTCTTCAAACCGCGTGCGCTAAGCGCACAGCAAAAGCACACATAGCGCGGCGCACACAACAAAAGTAGGCGTAACACGGGGCGTGACACGCGGAATGGGGAACAACGCGTGAAAATGTGGGCGTCACGGCGGAAGTACAGGAGGCAAGTGTGCGGAACGCCCACACGTCCGCCTACAACACGTATTCATGGAATCGAATAGGGCAAACCAGCGCATGGGCAAAGACGCGCACAGGCCTAAACACGTCCGCCACACGAAGGCAGGCGGTAGCATCCCTGCGAATGAAAGAAATGTGCGCCAAAATGTGCGCTAACAAAAAGCACGTGTATACAGCCATGATGAATGTCCCATACTGTGGCCCTCTAGGACAAATGACGTGCAAAGGGGTACGCGACAAACACTGACACCCGCTGTGTGAAAAATAGCGTGTTCAGGGGTGCGCGGGAAGTCCTACATGCGATTGGTCCTGGGGGAGCGGGTACGTGTATTTCAGGGATTCGCGTGAAGTTTCACACGCGATTGGCCTTGGGCGAGCAGGGTACGTGTAAATCAGGGGTGCGCGGGAAGTTTCACACGCGAGTGCCCTGGATACGCATATTTGAGGGGTGCGCGGGAAGTTTCACACACGATTTTGCTGTCAGAGCAGGTAACGTGTATTTCGGGGGTGTGTGGGGAGTCCTACACGTGAATTGGCAGTGTGGGTCCCCCCAGGTGTCCCCTCTACCCCATCCACGACCCCTGCAGGCAGCCCACACCACAGGGGACTACCCTGCAACCCTGGTCATGTCCCACAGGCAGCCCATCCACCATGGGCATGCCCCCCAGCCAAGGCACATATCACCTTGTAATATGATCAACAACTCATGTCCCCCTGCACCCCCACCCCTCAGAAGTGCAGGGACACCTGCCAGCAGGCCCGCACTCATGTCCCACTCATGTCCCCTTGCACCCCCACCCCCCAGCAGTCAGGGGCACCTGCCAGCAGGCCCCCACTCATGTCCCACTCATGTCCCCCTGCACACCCTCCCCCCAGCAGTCAGGGGCACCTGCCAGCAGGCCCCCACTCATGTCCCACTCATGTCCCCCTGCACCCCCACCCCCCAGCAGTCAGGGGCACCTGCCAGCAGGCCCCCTCTCATGTCCCACTCATGTCCCCATGCACCCCCACACCCCAGCAGTCAGGGGCACATGCCAGCAGGCCCCCACTCATGTCCCACTCATGTCCCCCAGCACCCCCACCCCCCAGCAGTCAGGTGCACCTGCCAGCAGGCCCCCACTCATGTCTCCTTGTACCCCCACCCCCCAGCAGTCAGTGCACCTGCCAGCAGGCCCCCACTCATGTCTCCTTGTACCCCCTCCCCCCAACAGTCAGGGCACCTGCCAGCAGGCCCCCACTCATGTCCCACTCATGTCCCCCTGCACCCCCACCACCCCAGAAGTCAGGGGCACCTGCCAGCAGGCTCCCACTCATGTCCCACTCATGTCCCCCTGCACCCCCACCCCCCAGTAGTCAGGGGCACCTGCCAGCAGGCCCCCACTCATGTCCCACTCATGTCCCCCTGCACCCCCACCCCCCAGCAGTCAGGGGCACCTGCCAGCAGGCCCCCATTCATGTCCCACTCATGTCCCCCAGAACCCCCACCCCCCAGCAGTCAGGGGCACCTGCCAGCAGGCCCCCACTCATGTCCCACTCATATCCACCTGCCCCCACGTCATGACGATCCTCAATCATGGCCCTTATGGCCAGCCTCCCCAGCCCAAAGACCCAACCAAGTATTGCATCCACCCACATAGAAAAGGCAATTACATTATACAACCCCAAAGACAAGTATGTAAATGAACACATGTCCATCACACACACACAATGGGTGCAAGTGAATGTGAAACCCCATATCATGACATGCATGAAACCAATGAAACCCCCACTCATGTCCCCCAGCACACCCACCCCCCAGCTGTCAGGGGCACCTGCCAGCAGGCCCCGACTCATGTCCCACTCATGTCCCCCTGCATCCCCACCCCCAGCAGTGCAGGGAACCTGCCAGCAGGCCCCCACTCATGTCCCACACATGTTCCCCAGCACCCTCACCCCCCAGCAGTCAGGGGCACCTGCCAGCAGGCCCCCACTCATGTCCCCCTGCGCCCCCACCAGCCAGCAGTCAGGGGAACCTGCCAGCAGGCCCCCACTCATGTCACCCTGCACCCCACCCCCCAGCAGACAGGGGCACCTGCCAGCAGGCCCCCTCTCATGTCCCCCTGTACCCCACACCCCAGCAGTCAGGGGCACCTGCCAGCAGGCCCCCACTCATGTCCCCCAGCACCCCCATCCCCCAGCAGTCAGGTGCACCTGCCAGCAGGCCCCCACTCATGTCCCCCTGCACCCCCACCCCCCAGCAGTCAGGAGCACCTGCCAGCAGGCCCCCTCTCATGTCCCCCTGCACCCCACCCCCCAGCAGTCAGGGGCACCTGCCAGCAGGCCCCCACTCATGTCCCCCAGCACCCCCATCCCCCAGCAGTCAGGTGCACCTGCCAGCAGGCCCCCACTCATGTCCCCCTGCACCCCCACCACCCAGCAGTCAGGGGCACCTGCCAGCAGGCCCCCACTCATGTCCCCCTGCTCCCCCACCGCCCAGCAGTGCAGGGCACCTGCCAGCAGGCCCCCACTCATGTCCCACTCATGTCCTCCAGCATCCCCACCCCCCAGCAGTCAGGGGCACCTGCCAGAAGGCCCCCACTCATGTTCCCCGGCACCCCCACCCACCAGCAGTCAGGGGCACCTGCCAGCAGGCCACTACTCATGTCCCACTCATGTCCCCCTGCACCCCCACCCCCCAGCAGTCAGGGGCACCTGCGAGCAGGCCCCCACTCATGTCCCCCTGCACCCCCATCCCCCAGCAGTCAGGGGCACCTGCCAGCAGGCCCCCACTCATGTCCCCCTGCACCCACACCCCCAGCAGTCAGGGGCACCTGCCAGCAGGCCCCCACTCATGTCCCCCTGCACCCCCAACCCCCAGCAGTCAGGGGCACATGCCAACAGGCCCCCACTCATGTCCCACTCATGTCCCCCTGCACCTCCACCCCCCAGCAAAGCAGGGCAACTGCCAGCATGCCCCCACTCATGTCCCCCTGCACCCCCATCCCCCAGCAGTCAGGGGCACCTGCCAGCAGGCCCCCACTCATGTCCCCCTGCACCCACACCCCCAGCAGTCAGGGGCACCTGCCAGCAGGCCCCCACTCATGTCCCCCAGCACCCCCACCCCCCAGCAGTCAGGTGAACCTGCCAGCAGTCCCCCACACATGTCCCCCAGCATCCCCACCCCCCAGCAGTCAGGGGCACCTGCCAGCAGGCCCCCACTCTTCTCCCCCTGCACCCCCACCCACCAGCAGTCAGGGGCACCTGCCAGCAGGCCCCTATTCATGTCCGACTCATGTCCCCCTGCACCCCCACCCCCCAGCAGTGCAGGGCACCTGCCAGCAGGCCCCCACTCATGTCCCACTCATGTCCTCCAGCATCCCCACCCCCCAGCAGTCAGGGGCACCTGCCAGCAGGCCCCGACTCATGTCCCCGGCACCTCCACCCACCAGCAGTCAGGGGCACCTGCCAGCAGGCCACCACCCATGTCCCACTCATGTCACCCTGCACCCCCACCCCCCAGCAGTGCAGGGCACCTGCCAGCAGGCCCCCACTCATGTCCAACTCATGTCCCCCAGCACCCCCACCCCCCAGCAGTCAGGGGCACCTGCGAGCAGGCCCCCACTCATGTCCCACTCATGTCCCCCTGCACCCCCACCCCCCAGTAGTCAGGGGCACCTGCCAGCAGGCCCCCACTCATGTCCCACTCATGTCCCCCTGCACCCCCACCCCCCAGCAGTCAGGGGCACCTGCCAGCAGGCCCCCATTCATGTCCCACTCATGTCCCCCAGAACCCCCACCCCCCAGCATTCAGGGGCACCTGCCAGCAGGCCCCCACTCATGTCCCACTCATATCCACCTGCCCCCACGTCATGACGATCCTCAATCATGGCCCTTATGGCCAGCCTCCCCAGCCCAAAGACCCAACCAAGTATTGCATCCACCCACATAGAAAAGGCAATTACATTATACAACCCCAAAGACAAGTATGTAAATGAACACATGTCCATCACACACACACAATGGGTGCAAGTGAATGTGAAACCCCATATCATGACATGCATGAAACCAATGAAACCCCCACTCATGTCCCCCAGCACACCCACCCCCCAGCTGTCAGGGGCACCTGCCAGCAGGCCCCGACTCATGTCCCACTCATGTCCCCCTGCATCCCCACCCCCAGCAGTGCAGGGAACCTGCCAGCAGGCCCCCACTCATGTCCCACACATGTTCCCCAGCACCCTCACCCCCCAGCAGTCAGGGGCACCTGCCAGCAGGCCCCCACTCATGTCCCCCTGCGCCCCCACCAGCCAGCAGTCAGGGGAACCTGCCAGCAGGCCCCCACTCATGTCACCCTGCACCCCACCCCCCAGCAGACAGGGGCACCTGCCAGCAGGCCCCCTCTCATGTCCCCCTGTACCCCACACCCCAGCAGTCAGGGGCACCTGCCAGCAGGCCCCCACTCATGTCCCCCAGCACCCCCATCCCCCAGCAGTCAGGTGCACCTGCCAGCAGGCCCCCACTCATGTCCCCCTGCACCCCCACCCCCCAGCAGTCAGGAGCACCTGCCAGCAGGCCCCCTCTCATGTCCCCCTGCACCCCACCCCCCAGCAGTCAGGGGCACCTGCCAGCAGGCCCCCACTCATGTCCCCCAGCACCCCCATCCCCCAGCAGTCAGGTGCACCTGCCAGCAGGCCCCCACTCATGTCCCCCTGCACCCCCACCACCCAGCAGTCAGGGGCACCTGCCAGCAGGCCCCCACTCATGTCCCCCTGCTCCCCCACCGCCCAGCAGTGCAGGGCACCTGCCAGCAGGCCCCCACTCATGTCCCACTCATGTCCTCCAGCATCCCCACCCCCCAGCAGTCAGGGGCACCTGCCAGAAGGCCCCCACTCATGTTCCCCGGCACCCCCACCCACCAGCAGTCAGGGGCACCTGCCAGCAGGCCACTACTCATGTCCCACTCATGTCCCCCTGCACCCCCACCCCCCAGCAGTCAGGGGCACCTGCGAGCAGGCCCCCACTCATGTCCCCCTGCACCCCCATCCCCCAGCAGTCAGGGGCACCTGCCAGCAGGCCCCCACTCATGTCCCCCTGCACCCACACCCCCAGCAGTCAGGGGCACCTGCCAGCAGGCCCCCACTCATGTCCCCCTGCACCCCCAACCCCCAGCAGTCAGGGGCACATGCCAACAGGCCCCCACTCATGTCCCACTCATGTCCCCCTGCACCTCCACCCCCCAGCAAAGCAGGGCAACTGCCAGCATGCCCCCACTCATGTCCCCCTGCACCCCCATCCCCCAGCAGTCAGGGGCACCTGCCAGCAGGCCCCCACTCATGTCCCCCTGCACCCACACCCCCAGCAGTCAGGGGCACCTGCCAGCAGGCCCCCACTCATGTCCCCCAGCACCCCCACCCCCCAGCAGTCAGGTGAACCTGCCAGCAGTCCCCCACACATGTCCCCCAGCATCCCCACCCCCCAGCAGTCAGGGGCACCTGCCAGCAGGCCCCCACTCTTCTCCCCCTGCACCCCCACCCACCAGCAGTCAGGGGCACCTGCCAGCAGGCCCCTATTCATGTCCGACTCATGTCCCCCTGCACCCCCACCCCCCAGCAGTGCAGGGCACCTGCCAGCAGGCCCCCACTCATGTCCCACTCATGTCCTCCAGCATCCCCACCCCCCAGCAGTCAGGGGCACCTGCCAGCAGGCCCCGACTCATGTCCCCGGCACCTCCACCCACCAGCAGTCAGGGGCACCTGCCAGCAGGCCACCACCCATGTCCCACTCATGTCACCCTGCACCCCCACCCCCCAGCAGTGCAGGGCACCTGCCAGCAGGCCCCCACTCATGTCCAACTCATGTCCCCCAGCACCCCCACCCCCCAGCAGTCAGGGGCACCTGCGAGCAGGCCCCCACTCATGTCACCCTGCACCCCACCCCCCAGCAGACAGGGGCACCTGCCAGCAGGCCCCCTCTCATGTCCCCCTGTACCCCACACCCCAGCAGTCAGGGGCACCTGCCAGCAGGCCCCCACTCATGTCCCCCAGCACCCCCATCCCCCAGCAGTCAGGTGCACCTGCCAGCAGGCCCCCACTCATGTCCCCCTGCACCCCCACCCCCCAGCAGTCAGGAGCACCTGCCAGCAGGCCCCCTCTCATGTCCCCCTGCACCCCACCCCCCAGTAGTCAGGGGCACCTGCCAGCAGGCCCCCACTCATGTCCCCCAGCACCCCCATCCCCCAGCAGTCAGGTGCACCTGCCAGCAGGCCCCCACTCATGTCCCCCTGCACCCCCACCACCCAGCAGTCAGGGGCACCTGCCAGCAGGCCCCCACTCATGTCCCCCTGCTCCCCCACCGCCCAGCAGTGCAGGGCACCTGCCAGCAGGCCCCCACTCATGTCCTCCAGCATCCCCACCCCCCAGCAGTCAGGGGCACCTGCCAGAAGGCCCCCACTCATGTTCCCCGGCACCCCCACCCACCAGCAGTCAGGGGCACCTGCCAGCAGGCCACTACTCATGTCCCACTCATGTCCCCCTGCACCCCCACCCCCCAGCAGTCAGGGGCACCTGCGAGCAGGCCCCCACTCATGTCCCCCTGCACCCCCATCCCCCAGCAGTCAGGGGCACCTGCCAGCAGGCCCCCACTCATGTCCCCCTGCACCCACACCCCCAGCAGTCAGGGGCACCTGCCAGCAGGCCCCCACTCATGTCCCCCTGCACCCCCAACCCCCAGCAGTCAGGGGCACATGCCAACAGGCCCCCACTCATGTCCCACTCATGTCCCCCTGCACCTCCACCCCCCAGCAATGCAGGGCAACTGCCAGCAGGCCCCCACTCATGTCCCCCAGCACCCCCACCCCCCAGCAGTCAGGTGAACCTGCCAGCAGTCCCCCACACATGTCCCCCAGCATCCCCACCCCCCAGCAGTCAGGGGCACCTGCCAGCAGGCCCCCACTCTTCTCCCCCTGCACCCCCACCCACCAGCAGTCAGGGGCACCTGCCAGCAGGCCCCTATTCATGTCCGACTCATGTCCCCCTGCACCCCCACCCCCCAGCAGTGCAGGGCACCTGCCAGCAGGCCCCCACTCATGTCCCACTCATGTCCTCCAGCATCCCCACCCCCCAGCAGTCAGGGGCACCTGCCAGCAGGCCCCGACTCATGTCCCCGGCACCTCCACCCACCAGCAGTCAGGGGCACCTGCCAGCAGGCCACCACCCATGTCCCACTCATGTCACCCTGCACCCCCACCCCCCAGCAGTGCAGGGCACCTGCCAGCAGGCCCCCACTCATGTCCAACTCATGTCCCCCAGCACCCCCACCCCCCAGCAGTCAGGGGCACCTGCGAGCAGGCCCCCACTCATGTCCCCCTGCACCCCATCCCCCAGCAGTCATGGGCACCTGCCAGCAGGCCCCCACTCATGTCCCCCTGTAACCCCACCCCCCAGCAGTCAGGGGCACCTGCCAGCAGGCCCCCACTCATGTCCCCCTGCACCCCCAACCCCCAGCAGTCAGGGGCACCTGCCAACAGGCCCCCACTCATGTCCCACTCATGTCCCCCTGCACCCCCACCCCCCAGAAGTGCAGGGCAACTGCCAGCAGGCCCCCACTCATGTCCCCCAGCACACCCATCCCCCAGCAGTCAGGTGTACCTGCCAGCAGTCCCCCACTCATGTCCCCCAGCATCCCCACCCCCCAGCAGTCAGGGGCACCTGCCAGCAGGCCCCCACTCATGTCCCCCTGCACCCCCATCCACCAGCAGTCAGGGGCACCTGCCAGTAGGCCCCTACTCATGTCCCACTCATGTCCCCCTGCACGCCCACCCCCCAGCAGTGCAGGGCACCTGCCAGCAGGCCCCCACTCATGTCCCACTCATGTCCCCCAGCACCCCCACCCCCCAGCAGTCAGTGGCACCTGCCATTAGGCCCCCACTCATGTCCCCTTGCACCCCCACCCCCAAGCAGTCAGGTGCAACAGCCAGCAGGCCCCCACTCATGTCCCACTCATGTCCCCCTGCACCCCCACCCCCCAGCTGTCAGGGGCACCTGCCAGCAGGCCCCCACTCATGTCCCCCTGTACCCCCACTCCCCAGCAGTCAGGGGCACCTGCCAGCAGGCCCCCACACATGTCCCATTCATGTCCCCCTGCACCCCCACCCCCCTGCAGTCAGGGGCACCTGCCAGCAGTCCCCCACTCATCTCCCATTCATGTCCCCCTGCACCCCCACCCCCCAGAAGTGCAGGGCACCTGCCAGCAGGCCCCCACTCATGTCCCCTTGCACCCCCACCCTCCAGCAGTCAGGGGCACCTGCCAGCAGGCCCCCACTCATGTCCCCCTGCACCCCCTCCCCCCCAGCAGTGAAATGGCGATTCCATGACACAAACCAAAAGTCAACTATGTACATCAACACATGTCTGCCACACGAAGGCAGGCGGTAGCGTCCATGCGCATTACAAAAATGTGCGGTATCAAAAAGCACGTATATACAGCTCTGATGAATTTCCCATACTGTGGCCCTCTAGGACAAATGACGTGCAAAGGGGTACGCGACAAACACGGACACCCGCTGTGTCAACAATAGCGTGTATTTCGTGGGTGCGAGGAAAGTTTCACACGCGATTTGCCTGGGCGAGCGGGGTACGTGTACTTCAGGGGCTCGCGGGAAGTTGGGTTCGCGGGAAGTTGGGCTTGCGGGAAGTTTTACATGTGATTGCGCCTGTGCGAGCAGGGTACATGTAAATCTCGGGTGGGCGGGGAAGTACAGGAGGCAAATGTGCGGAATGCCCACAAGCACGCGCCAAAAATTACACGCTAATCCGGAAACACGTACGCCAGCAGGCAGCAGGTGTACGTGGACCTGTGCAGCATAAAAGTGCATGCAAACAACAAGCAAGCTCAGACGCCACGATGAACATACCGTTCCTAGCATCAGTGGTCATGGGATACCGCAGGAGGAGGAGGAGGATAGTCTGGCCCAGAATGTTCACACCCAGAACCAGCCTTTTTGGCATGCCTGATGACCAGGTGTATGGGAGGTAGACGTTTCCACCTCACATAATACTCGACCTGGTCAGTGAGTGGGAGGATGACCTCACATCACCCACCCTCTGCTCCCAAGCACTCAGCCTTCTGGAGAAGGTCCTAGCATTCACGCTGCCTACACCAGGTCTTGGCCATCATGACTGCACGCCCATCAGTGCGCAGGCACATATGCCTGCCCAGAACACCTGCAGAAAGGCAGGCTGTTGTCCAGGATTTCTACGGGGTGGCACAATTCCCCAAAGTCCTAGGTGCCATTGATTGCACCCATGTGGCCCTACGTCCCCCCAGGGCATCAGAGCACATCTATAGAAACCGCAAGCACTGGCATTCCATCAACGTGCAGGTAGTATGTGATGCCAAGGGAATCATCACCTCAGTATATGCCAACTATCCAGGGCCCACCAACGACAGTTTCATTTACAGAATGTCAACCCTAACCCGGGACCTAGAAGCTGGGCGGCATGGCGATACATGGCTGCTTGGTGAGTATAAATGCCACAGCACATGCATGCCAGATACTGAGTCATGTCACAACCCCACTAATGATACACATCACCACCTCCCCAGGGGACAGTGCCTACCCTCTGAGCACCCACATGATGACGCCAATTCGGAACCCCACCACGCCACCCGAGGTAAGATACAACACAGCCCATATTGCAACCTGGGGCATAGTGGAGCGCACATTCTGAGTGCTCAAGTCACGCTTTCGCTCCCTTGACCGTTCTGGTGGGCAGCTGTTATACGCTCCCCAGTAGTGTACAGGATCATAGTGGCAGCATGTGTCCTGCACAACGATGCAACACGCCAGGGCCTGCCGGTGGACATGGTGGTGCCCCCACATCCCCAACCACATGCACGCCCGCTGCGCATGGGAGGGGAAAGGGCACGGGGTGAGGCAGCCCGAACACAGCTGGTGGCTAATTACTTCACTTAGAATCACACCCCTGTGGAGTGCACACAGCCCTGCCACATACCAGCTGACAATCAATGATGATGACATGAGGGACAGTCAACTGTCGCAACCATACCATCCTGAGATTGGTCACCTGGAAGTGTCACAATGTGTGCATCCCTACCTACAGAAACACCACCAATGCTGTGTCATCAAAAGACACATATGCTGCTAGATGCATGACCCCCTTGCAAAATATAACATGAGAACAGTGACTTGTCACCCAACCCCTCCCCAGCACTGCCACTCAACACAACATGGCATTCCATGCTATGTGAGAGCAAACAAAGCAATCCCAAAAACCTGACACAAGTGTCACAAAGAACAGTGTCCCTAATGGAAACTGGCCACACACAATATGCTCCTAGTAATGTTGAACTAACAACACACATGACCAAATACTTACCAACTAAACAATGCATCTAGACAAGTTCAAACATTTCTAAAACATGACAGTACTAAGTTAAAGTAGTCGTAGTCATACAACCTGAATATGCCACCACATCGCCCCCTTCAAACTGTAGTCTTGCAGCCTTCAAAACTGGTCTGTGTACTGCATACAACATGAACTCCATCTCCAAAGTAGACGGCCTTGTGAAGACATGAGGATGGAACCTGCAAATTCAGAGGGAGCCATGGAAGCAAAATCATACATTAATACACCATGCAGTGTACAGTACAACAAAAATATACACAAGGAATGTCTACACGGTATTGACTACAGACTGCCCACACAGCTCATGGGAGCCCAACGTCACTGTGTACATCACTGTCATTTGGTCACACCCTTTGCAAGCCCATGGAAACGGGAAGCAGGAGGGGTGTGTGTCTCACGAACCCAAGCATCTAACCCAAACTCAGGACAAGCCTGCATGTGCCCAGCCGGAATACAGAGGATGCCCACGGGAGCGACACAAGTCAACACACTATCAATTTTTTTAAAAAAAATCAAAATTCAAAATTCAAAAATCAAAAATCAAAAATCAAAAATCAAAAATCAAAAATGGCCATGTGGGGGCTGGGGGGAGGGGGGGAGGCCACCCAGGAGGTCCGAGGACAGGGTACGCACCTACAGCCACCTGTGTGGATTTTGGGAGAAAAAAAACACCTCCATGTGCTCATAGCCTGCACGGCTATGCCAATGTGGGAGAACTGCTGCCATCGCTCTTGTGACCCTCTGCTGCTGCATCAGGAGGTGGTGGTGCTATGGGAGGCAGCCCACGCAAAGCCCTGGTATGGTCCTCCATGGCAGCAAGCATGCAGGTGTGGAAGGTCTTGTTCTGGAGGATTATAGTGCGGAGATCCCCATGCAACACCTGACGTGATGCCTGGATCTCCTCCCGAGTTGCCCGCATCTCAGCTGAGAGCGTACTTGTGAGGTGCTCCAGCCGCTGTTCTGCCCTAAAATTAGCGGAAGTCTCAAGCTCAAGAAGAGTCTGCCTGAGGTTATGGAGTTCTTCACTCAGGGCCTGTGGGCCTGGGACTCTATTGAGATGGATTGGCGCAGAGTCTCCAGTGCTGCCCGTCGGTCCCTGTTGGACGCCAACATGTCTTCCCTGTGTGATTGGCAAATGGAGTCTGTTGCCTGCTGTAGTTGCTCCATCTGCCTTTCAGTGGGGATAATGGAAGTGGCCACCCTCTCCATTGCCTGAGCCATCATTTCAACTGATGCTGCCTGTTGGGTTGCCATAGCGTACATGGAGTTCTCCCATACGCTATTGCCTGGTGGCGTACGGCCACCGCGTCGACGGGCACCACACCTGTTTGGGGCAAGGCAATGTGCACCTAGGCTGCAGGACTTCATTCCCCCTCTGATCTGCTGGCCCAGGAACCGGATCAGATGCTGTGGAGTGTGACCCTGCATCCGTAACCGCCAAAGGCGCCTCTACCAACACTGACATCCCCATAGAGGGATCTACCACTGGTGCAGGTGGGTTGGACAGAACAGAATCCCTGCCAGAAACACTTACCTGTGACGGCACATAGGTCTCATCATCCGAATCAGCACCTGAATAGAGGTCTGGGAAGGTGCCCAGACCTCTATGCCCAGAAACACCCCTGGAAAGTATGGTCTGCAGGAGGATTGGGTTCTCACCCACCACCACACCACGTCCCCCGCTGGTGCCCGGTCGTGCCTGGGATTCCTCCTGAGTCTGCACCATCTCCTCAACCTCAACAGCATCAAGTGTGTCATCCCCTGCAAAAACATGAAAGAGAAAACATGGAAACAGGCATTAGCACCATAGCACACAAATAGGCCTGTCAAGCTACAGTACCAGTACATGATTCACACATGTCCGACATGACTATAACCCTTCCATGCCTGCACTGTCACTGAGTAGTAAGGGGAGGCAAAAGGCAGACACTGATGACACCAATATGGGAGAGCAACACATTTGCTGCATGCTGGGTAGCACTGCCATCACACATTGGCCTGTGAGTGGCATGTCCAATACACATACATGACACATGGCAGCACACAGATGGCATTTAGCATAGCCATGGTACATTTGACAAGTACAGCCATATGTCAGTGATTGAGTACTGTCACCCGTCCATGTGAGATGGACATGATGACATGAAAAAATGCTGCATACTGTGACTAAGTACACATGTGCCATTCACTGCAACACATGCAAGGTAAAAGAATACAGTAATAGTTGTCTGATCTATTTTTCGTCACATTGACATCACGGGAAACATCTGTCATTTTCCACATGCAAACAGGCACTCATCTAAACATTTGTACTGGCCAATACTCCATCAGCCTGAATGGTCTCATTGTGTACATAACCATGTAAAGCATTGCCCCAGTTTGGCTAGTAAACAATGACCGAAGCATATCACATATGGTTGATAAATGTCTAGCAAAAAAGGGGAGAGTGGAAAATATTATCCTGAAGGCACACTTACAAATTCTGACCAATGTAGTTGCAAGATGGCAGTACAAGGTCAACTGCACAATTGTGGATCTAATAGGATACTCTGGGCAGAAGGTATGCAGTCATAGCCAAATACAAGGCACGTGATCCCATGTGAGAAAGGAAATGGGTGACCCATAACACTCTTGAGTACACACCCTCACATGGCACTCAATCAGAACCCTTCACCCAAAATACATACACATGCACTACACACACACACATGGGCACTCACCGGACAATGCTTCGTAATCAGGTAGTTCTCCCACACCTCGGATCTGTTCCTCTGTGACGAAGGTCCCAGCAACAGACTCATGTTCAGTGAGTTTGTTGTCCTCTTGTGGAGACCTACCGCCAGTCACCAGAGTAGCGGCATGATTTGAGGCCAGCTTCTTCGTTGCTCTGCGTTTCAGGTTGTTCCACCGCTTGTAGCAATCACCAGCTGAGCACCTCACAAATCCAAGGGCACTTATGCGGTCTGCGATGATCTGCCAGTGTGCCTAACGTTGACCAGGTGTGGTCTTGCACCCTGCAGTCAACAGCATTTCGTGGCTATGTGCCGACACATAGCCCACAAGTGCATCAAGTTCTGAATCATTGAAGCAAGGCTTCCTTGAGGTACCGGAGTGTGTAGCCGTGCCTGGGGTCTCAGCCTGTTGTGCCAGAGCACCCTTCTTCCTCTTTTTAGAAGGTGGAGCAGAGCCAGAGTGGCTAACGCTGCTCTGGTCAGTAGGGGCAGAAACACTGGTGGACTGGGTAGTTGGAATGTGCGAATGCACAATGACCATAGGACTTGGTGCAGGCATTGTCTGAAGTGTGATGTTGGCAGGGGGAACATCAGTATGATGGACCAGGACTGACACTGTCCTGGCTGGGAGAGTCAGAGCTGGGGTGGATGGAGCTGCAGCTGCCCCTGCAGCCTCCCCACCCTGCCTACTTGGGGCAGCAGATGACATAGCTGCCCCAGATCCATGTGGCTTGGTGCCAACAACTTGCACCACCACACGTGGCTTAGACTTGCTGACCTGGAAGTCAGCCAGGGAGTCATCCTGAGCCAGGTCAGGTGCCACAATGGCCTGGTCCAACAAGGGCTGAGCTGGGATGGTCTCAGCCACGTTTCCCTCAACCATGGGGGGGGACATGGGTGTCCCTGAATGGTCCTCCACACATGTGGGTATAGGGGCACCCTGCAAATCCCGGCCACGTCCCCTACCATGCCCACCATGTCCACCTCTTGAAGGTCGGCCACCTTTGCCTCCCTTACCGCTTGTTCGCCTCCCAACCATGGCCCTGATGTTGTTGTGCTTATGGGAGGAACAGTAAACTATTGTCCTGGGCAATTGGGGGTCAAAGGGGTAGGGTACTAGATGGAATTCATACCCTAGTGCTCTAACAAGGCTATCTGTGAGCCCTGGGGGAAGATGACGGGTCACGCAATGCACAGGCAGCCCAAAAACAAAAATCAACGTGCACGCAACCCCTCGTAGACCACGTGTGTGGAAAAATGAACCCGCACTACGCTGTGGCACCCAGAAACACAAAATTAAGCGTATGCATAATACACGCAGCCTACAATGACCTCTGAAGGGGAGTGCGACACACGGGGCAAGCACAGTTGCTAAGTACGTGCGGAACTCACTGTCTGCCTGGAATAAGAACGTGAAAAATACGTGCATGTGCGCGTTGACAACACCCCCGCCAAAAGAAGAATTGTAGGCTGTCTGAGGAGACAGGACAAAAGGAGAAGTGTACACTGTTTGAGGAAACAGGCCCATAAAAAGTAGAAAAATTAAAGCTGTCAGAGGTAACAGGGAGTACGAACTTGAAACGCTGTGAAGTAATCACGTGTGAACCGACAAGAAGTACAGAATTCACCCACTCACTCTCCAAGAAAATGGCGTTCTACATGTACCTTTTAAACCGGCCCACACGTACAAGTCACTTACGCGTGTACGCGTCCTTTCCTCCAATTACACGCGTTGACACTCGGACGTGCAGCTTTTCCACGTGTGCTCTGTCATCACGTGCTATGAGGAAAACACCCGTGCGTGTCACGTCACAGACGCGCTTACGCGCTAAGGGCCTTTCCTCGAATTACACACTGATGTGCAAGATTTTCACGTGCCAAATCACTCCGTATCAAGCTGGCCACACACACAAAAGACCACGCTCCTGCCCAGAAGGCCGAATTACTGCCCCCCAGAGCCCTGAGCACGCTCCCACCAGCCATCTGCTGCTGCCTGATTGCCTGCTGCCCACGTGTCCTGCCATTTGCTGCCTGCACATCAGCCAGGGGTGCTGTTGCTGTGACCACCCCTGCTGGAACCAAAGACTCCCGACTGCTATTCCATCGCTCAACAGCCCAGCCCCAGGACCCAGTTGCCCACCCACACCTGCGTCTGGGGTTGCCATGTCGGGCACTACACCATCTGGCACCACTGGCAACCCCCAGCCAGAGAGGCAGAGGGGCACCAGCTTCACTGCCACCGAAGTTGGTGTCCTGGTGGAGCAAGTCCTGGGGCAGTATGATGCCCTCTTCGGAAGTTCACGCGCCGACAAGGAAGGACAGGCTCAGATCTGGACGGACATCGTGACTGCCATCAATGCGGAGGGGGTGGCATTCCGCAACTTCCAACATGTCAAGAAGCGCTGGGAGGACTTCAGGTCCAGGACCCTCAACCAAGCCCGGCACCTCTTGAAGGCAGCGGATGCTAAGGGGCGCCGGGGCCACCTGTCGGAACATCAGATGGGGTCCTGGAACGCATACGCCCAGCTCTCCACATCCAGGTCCTTGAGAGGCAGACCCGTCTGGAGTCGAGCGGCAAGTGTACTTGCATACTGATTGGAAGCTGTGCGTGTGGTTGTGTGCCAGTAGTGTGCAGGTTGTACATGTGGTTTTGTAGGGCCATGTATGGATCTGTATGTACAGGCCTGTGAGGCTGACACATACAAGTCCTTTCATGTGTGAGACACATGGATGGTGTATGTGTGGGAAAGCAGGCGGGCCAAATGCAGATGTGTGAGCACACATGTTTGGATTACTGTGTATGTAGGTTGGCATGGTTGTGGTGTCACATATGGATGTTGGTTTCAGCTGCATGTATCTGCACCGTGTACATGTGCATGTGTGTGTATTTGACAAGGGTGCACCAGTGATGCAACATGGATGCATGTGAGACTGATATGTAGAAGACTGATAGCCAGATGTGACATGGATGCCAATCTCATCACTGCGACAGTTGGCGAGGTGTACACATGCATGTAAGTGTGGTGGCGTGTGTGCATGTCTAGTGCACTCCCTGTGTTTCATGTGATGTCTGGCTCACCTTTGGCTGCTCATGCTGTTGTATGTGTATGGATGGTGCTGGCTGTTGCGATATGGCTGTGGAATAGCTCATGTGTGTGAGTTGCAATGACATGTGTGTTGGGGATTGTGATGCCATGTCTGTAGTTTGACAATGCCACTCATGTACAACTGTCATGTGTGTATGAGTCCATTGTACAGTGCCCTGATGCCTGTCTCCTATCTCTCCCTGTCTGCAGTTTCAACTGATGAAGAGGGCGGAGAAGGTGCTGTGGAGCACAGCGGCAGGGATCGCACCGCCATCCGGAGACTCAAGGCCCAGCTCCCCTCCCAGGTTGTCATCTCTTCGGGGAGTGAGGAGTCCAGTGCTGCATCCTAGGTCGCAGCTGCTGAGGGGAGGTCCAAGAGGCGGAGGTTGGAGTTGGACTCCTTGGTAGCCGAAGGGGCAGCTGAGAGCCAACAGGGCCCGACGGAGGAAGATGGCACGGAGTCATCCTGGTTGGTGGGGGGTTTGGTGGAGGAGGGGGCCATGCAAGGGACAGAGACGGGGTCTGGAGGTGGGGATTCCACTGGTGCTAGTGGTGCAGTGCAGGGGCAGGGACAGGAGGCAGCACAGGCCTCCGCAGAGGTGCCTGTGTGTAATCCTGTCCACGATCTTGTGACTGCATCATCTTGCACCAGCAGGGATACCTACGTCCAGACCCGTTCCCAGGGAGAGGATCGGCTTACACCAACTGACATTCCTCTCCCTGCGGATGTGGCTATCCGGCACCGGGTTGAGCCTGTCCTGGGTGGGGTGGCGTTGCGTCAACGTGCCATGCGAGCTGACCTGCAGTCTTTTCATGAGGAGACTGCATGTCTTCTCGCATGGCTCGTTGACCGCGTTGACCCACTGGGACAGCTCACCAGGGCCGGATTCCTCTGTTTTCTGGACCTTGTTCCGACACCCTCCTCAACTGAACCCCCTATGTGCCAGTCGTCCTCCGTGCCATCTTCCCACCCATGTGTCACATGGGTGCCCTGTGGAGCTGCCTCTGACCCTGCGGCCAGGCTGGTGGAGGACACATCCCTGCCACAGTCGGGAGTCGGACGTCCAGCGGGGTGGCCACCTCAACAACTGCACCCCAGCTGGAAGAGGATGTGCAGGCAGCAAGAGCCAGGGCACAGGCAGTGGCACAGCAGCAGCAGCAACAAGGTGGGAGCCATGATGGCTCGGGCCTTCATCATCGGAGGTGCAGGCATCTGCCAGAGGGCAGGAGAACCCTCAACGGGAAGTGTCTTCCGTGTGGCAGTGGTTGGGCCAGCAGATAGATGCGGAGTGGCAGCGGGCGGAAGAGGCACGGCTCACGATGGTCAGGGCGGAGAACTCCATGCGTAGGGCCTTGAGGCGGGCCGAGTGCCTCAAGGCCATTCGCAGGGACCTGGGGATCCAGATGTCATCGTCCCTGCGAACCCTCGGGGCCATTGAAGAGGACTGCCTTCGGGACATCGAGCAGGAGTTCGATGATGCCCTGGCCCGGGACATCAACAAGTGAGCCGTTGGACTTGCCCACTGCCCTTGTAAATAGTTAGTTAGTTAGTATTAGGTTTCCTTTCGTTTTTTCTTTCTTTTGGACCGCTTGGACAATGCACCACATTTTTGTATATAGTTTTTTTATTAGGTAGTAGTTTTTGGTAGGTTTCATTTCTTAAGTTGGGCTCATGGACCCTGTATTCTTCAATTGTGCATAGTTCTACATTGGATTCATCTTTTTTTTAAACAAAATTGTGTTAACCATGGAGCAATGGTTTTTACTTTTTATTTTCCCTTGGATTTGATTTTTTGAACTGTGACTTTGGATAACATTTCTTTTTGGATTTCTTTTGCTTATGTTTTCTTGATTTTCATTATTTATCGGACAAGGACCATTTCTTTTGTTATTCCCATTGTTGTGTGTTTAATTTGATTTACGTTCATGTTATCTTTAATATATATTTTTTTATACTTCCATTTGTGGTATCATATCATTGGTTTCATGCATGTCATGATATGGGTTTTGACATTCACTTGGACCCATTGTGTGTGTGACGGACGTGTGTTCATTTACATACTTGCCATTGGGGTTGTATCATGTAATTGGCATTTCTATGTGGGTGGATGCAATACTTGGGTGGGTCTTTGGCATGTGGAGGCTGGCCATAAGGGCCAGGGATCTAGATTGTGATGACGTGTTGGCTGGGGGACATGTGTCGGGGCCTGCTGGCAGGTGCCCTGCACTGCTGGTGGGTGTGGGTGCAGGGGACATGTGTGCGGGCCTGCTGGCATGTGCCCTACATTGCTGGGGCGTGGGGGTGCAGGGGACATGTGTGGGGGCCATCAATGCGGAGGGGGTGGCAGTCCGCAACTTACATCATGTCAAGAAGCGCTGGTAGGACTTCAGGTCCAGGACCCTCAACAAGGCCCGGTGCCTCGCAAAGGCAGTGGATGCCGAGGGGTGCCGGGGCCAGCTGTCGGACCACCAAATGAGGGTCCTGGAACGCATAGGCCCAGCGCTCAATGTCCAGATCCTTGAGAGGCAGACCCATCTGGAGTTGAGCGGTAAGTGTACATGCAGAGTGATTGGACGCAGTGCGTGTCGTGGTGTGCCAGTAGTGTGCAGGTTGCACATGTGTTTTTGCAGGGCCATGTAGGGATGTGTATGAACATGGGTGTGAGGCTGCCAGATGTGTGTCCTCTCATGTGTGAGACACATTGATGGTGTATGTGTTGGTAAGCATGCTGGACAAATGCAGGTGTGGGAGCACACATGTTTGAATTTCTGTGTATGTACATTGGCATGGTTGTGGCATGGATGGTGGTTCCTAATGTATGTATTTGCACTGTTTACATGTGCATGTGTGTGTACTTGACAAGTGTGCAACTGTGATGCAACATGGATGAATGTAACACTGATATGTAGAAGGCTGAATGGCAGATCTGACATGTATGGCGATCTCATCACTGCAACAGTTGGACGAGATGTAGACATGCATGTAAGTGTGGTGGCATGTGTGCATGTCTACTGCACTCCATGTGTTTCATGTGATGTCGGGCTCACCTTTGGATGCTCATGCTGTTGTATGTGTATGGAATGCGCTGGCTGTTGTGATATGGCTGTGGAATTGCTCATGTGTGTGAGTTGAAATGACATGTGTGTTGGGGGTTGTGATGCCATGTCTGAAGTTTGACACTGCCACTCATGTGGAACTGTCACGTGTGTTTCAGTCCATTGTACAGTGCCCTGATGCCTGTGTCTATCTCTCTCTGTCTGCAGCGTCAACTGATGAAGAGGACGGAGAGGGTGCTGTGGAGCACAGCGGCAGGGATCGCACCGCTAGCCGGAGACGCTAGGCTCGGCTCTCCTCCCAGGTTGTCATCTCGTCAGGGAGTGAGGAGTTCGGTGCCGCGTCCCAGGATGCAGCTGCCGAGGGTAGGTCCAAGAGGCGGAGGTCAGAGTTGGACTCCTCAGCAGCAGAAGGGGCAGCTGAGACCCCACAGGGTCCGACGAAGGAAGATGGCACAGAGTCATCCAGGTTAGTGGGGGGTTTGGTGGAGGAGGAGGCTGTGCAAGGGACAGACACGTGGTCTGGAGGTGGGGATTCCACTGGTGCTAGTGGTGCAGTGCAGGGGCAGGGACAGGAGGCAGCACAAGCCATCGTGGAGGTGCCTGTGTGTAATCCTGTCCTCGATCCTGTGACTGCATCATCCTGTACCAGCAGGGATGCCTACGTCCAGACCCGTTTTCAGCGAGGGGATCCACTTACAACAATTGGCTTTGCTCTCCCTGCGGACCTGGCTATCCGGGACCGGCTTGAGCCTGTCCTGAGTGGGATGGCGTTGCATCAACGAGGCTTGCGAGATGACCTGCAGTGTTTTCGTGAGGAAACTCCACGTCATCTCAAATGCCTCGTTGACCGCGTAGACCTACTGGAACAGCTCACCAGGGCCCGATTCCTCCGTTTGCTGGACCTTGTTCCGACCCCCCTCCTCACCTGAACCCCCTATGCACCAGTAGTCTTCCATGCCATCTTCCCACCCATGTATCACCTGGGTACCCTGTGGAGCTGCCTTTAACCCTGCGGCCAGGCTGGTGGAGGACACATCCCTGCCACAGTCAGGAGTCGGACGTCCAGCAGGGGTGGCCACATCAACAACTGCACCCCAGCAGGAGGAGGATGTGCAGGCAGCAAGAGCCAAGGCACAGGCAGAGGCACAGCAGCAGCAGCAACAAGGTGGGAGCCATGATGGCTCGGGGCCTTCAACATCGGAGGGGCAGGCATCGGCCAGAGGGCAGGAGGACCCAGGACTGGAAGTGTCTTCTGTGTGGCAGTGGTCAGGCCATGCTATAGAATGCTATAGATGCAGAGCGGCAGCGGGCGGAAGAGGCGCGGCTCAACATGGTCAGGGCGGAGTTCTCCATGCGTCAGGCGTTGAGGCGGGCAGAGTGCCTCGAGGCAACTCGCAGGGAGTTGGAACAGGCCATGAGTGCCTCCCTGCGAGACCACAGAGTGAGCCGCAGGACTTGCCCACCGCCATTGTATATAGTTAGATAGTGTTAGGTTTCCTTTCCTTTCTTTTTTTATTTTGGTTGCGCTTGGACAATGCAGCACATTTTTGTATATCGTTTTTTATTAGGTAGTATTTTTGGTAGGTTTCATTTCATCAGTTTGGCTCATGGACCCTGGATTGTTCATTTGTACATAGTTCACCATTGGATTTTTCAAATTTTCAAATTGTTTTTATTTTCACCATGAAGCAATGGATTTCACTTTCTTTTTTCCCTTGGATTTGCTTTGTTGGACTGTGACTTTGGACACCATTTCTTTTGGATTTCTTTGGATTATGATTTCTTGTTTTTTATTCTTTTACGGACATTCAGCATTTCTTTAATTATTCCCATTGTTGTGTGTTTTTTTTAATTACATTCATGTTGTGTTTAATACATTTTTTTCTTCATACTTCGATGTGTGGTATTATCTCATTGGTTTCATGCATGTCATGATATGGGTTTTCACATTCACTTGCACCCATTGTGTGTGTGTGATGGACATGTGTTCATTTACATACTTGTCTTTGGGGTTGTATAATGTAATTGCCTTTTCTATGTGGGTGGATGCAATACTTGGTTGGGTCTTTGGGCTGGGGAGGCTGGCCATAAGGGCCATGATTGAGGATCGTCATGACGTGGGGGCAGGTGGATATGAGTGGGACATGAGTGGGGGCCTGCTGGCAGGTGCCCCGCACTGCTGGGGGGTGGGGGTGCAGGGGAACATGTGTGAGACATTAGGGGGGCCTGCTGGCAGGTGCCCCGCACTGCTGGGGGGTGGGAGTGCAGGAGGATATATGTGGGACATGAGTGGGGGCTTGCTGGCAGGTATCCCGCACTGCTGGGGGGTGGGGGTGCAGGGGGACATGTGTGGGACATGAGTGGGGGCCTGCTGGCAGGTGCCCCACACTGGTGGGGTGTGGGGGTGCAGGGGGACATGTGTGGGACATGAGTGGGGGCCTGCTGGCAGGTGCCCTGCACTGCTGGGGGGTGGGGGTGCAGGGGGACATGTGTGGGACATGAGTGGGGGCCTGCTGGCTGGCAGGTGCCCCGCACTGCTAGGGGGTGGCGTTACAGGGGGACATATCTGGAACATGAGTGGGGGCCTACTGGCAGGTGCCCTGCACTGCTGGGGGGTGGGGGTGCAGAGGGACATGAGTGGGGGCCTGCTGGCAGGTGCCCTGCACTGCTGGGGCATGGGGGTGCAGGGGGACATGAGTGGGACATGAGTGGGGGCCTGCTGGCAGGTGCCCCGCACTGCTGGGGGTGGGGGTGCAGGGGGACATGTATGGGACATGAGTGGGGGCCTACTGGCAGGTGCCCTGCACTGCAGGGGGGTGGGGGTGCAGGGGGACATGAGTGGGGGCCTGCTGGCAGGTGCCCTGCACTGCTGGGGGGTGCAGGGGGACATGAGTGGGTACCTGCTGGAAGGTGCCCCACACTGCTGGGGGGTGGGGGTGAAGGGGGACATGAGTGGGACATGAGTGGGGGCCTGCTGGCAGGTGCCTCGCACTGCTGGGGGGTGGGGGTGCAGGGGGACATGTGTGGGACATGAGTGGGGGCCTGCTGGTAGGTGCCCAGATCTGCTGGGGGGTGGGGGTGCAGGGGGACATGTGTGGGACATGAGTGGGGGCATGCTGGCAGGGGCCCCGCACTGCTGGGGAGTGGGGGTGCAGGGGGACATGTGTGGGACATGAGTGGGGGCCTGCTGGCAGGTGCTCCGCACTGCTGGGGGGTGGGGGTGCAGGGGGACATGTGTGGGACATGAGTGGGGGCCTGGTGGCAGGTGCCCTGCACTTCTGGGGGGTGGGGGTGCAGGTGGACATGAGTGGGGGCCTGCTGGCAGGTGCTCTGCACTGCTGGGAGGTGGGGGTGCAGGGGGACATGAGTGGGACATGAGTGGGGGCCTGCTGGCAGGTGCCCCACACTGCTGGGGTGTGGGGGTGCAGGAGGACATGAGTGGGGGCCTGCTGGCAGGTGCCCCGCACTGCTAAGGAGTGGGGGTGCAGGGGGACATGTGTGGGACATGAGTGGGGGCCTGCTGGCAGGTGCCCCGCACTGCTGGGGGGTAGGGGTGCAGGGGGACATGAGTTGGTGATCAGTAGTGCAAGCTGACATGTGGCTTGGCTGGGGGGCATGCCCATAGTGGATGGGCTGCCTGCGGGACATGACCAGGGGTGCAGGGTAGTCCCCTGTGGTGTGGGCTGCCTGCAGGGGCCATGGAGGGTGTAGAGGGTACACCTGGGAGGACCCACACTGCCAATTCATGTGTAGGACTCCCCGCGCAACCCTGAAATACACGTACCCTGCTCATATTGCGTGTGAGACTTCCTGCGAACCCCGGTAATACACGTACCCCACTCGCACAGGCCCTTTCGCGTGTGAAACTTCCCACGAACCCCAGTAATACACGTACCCCACTTGCCCAGGCCCTTTCGCGTGTGAAACTTCCCGCGAACCCCAGTAATACACGTACCTAACTCGCGCAGGCCCTTTCGCATGTGAGACTTCCCGCGAACCCCAGTAATACACGTACCCCACTCGCACAGGCCCTTTCGCGTGTGAAACTTCCCGCGAACCCCAGTAATACACGTACCCCACTCGCACAGGCCCTTTCGCATGAAACTTCCCACGAACCCTAGTAATACACGTACCCACTCACACAGGCCCTTTCGCGTGTGAAACCTCCCGTGAACCCCAGTAATACACGTACCCCACTCGCAAAGACCCTTTCGCATGTGAAACTTCCCGCGAACCCCAGTAATACACATACCCCACTCACACAGGCCCTTTCGCATTTGAAACTTCCAGCGAACCCCAGTAATACACGTTCCCCACTCGCACAGGCCCTTTCGCGTGTGAAACTTCCCCCGAACCTCAGTAATACACGTTCCCCGCTTGCCGTGCTAGTGCAGAGTTAGCGCTGCCCTTTGCGCTGGATTGGGTATTTTGATGGCTTTTCCCTGTGCAAGGGGCGTTCTTGGGGGCGTAACTGGCGTTGCTGCAGGGTCGCTGCGCCACTGTGCGCCACGGCTGGTTTTGGTAGCTAAAATCCATGAATACGCTGTGCGCGGATATGGATTTTAGCGCACGCGGCTGGCGCATACAATCGCATGCGCACACTGTGCACCAGCCGCGTGCGCCACTTGTGCGCTAAATTCTATGAATTACCCCCTAAATATCAGCAAAGTACACTGTGCGAAAGAACATAGTTTGTCAAAGATGCTTAACAATCACTCACGTTTTTCCCACTGATTTTGGCATATTACAAAGGGAAATAAAAACTGTGCCACACACACTTCAGGAGGTTATCTCCATACCAGAAAGTTCCCCTGCCCATTGAAAAGGAAACAGAAATGGTAGAGCAGTACAATGCTAGAAGAAACATGTAACACATTTTAATGAAGAGGGCTGCGATATCGGGGTCATATACCTCTCTTGTTTCCTAGTGTTGCCAAACTACTAAAAGCTCACAGCATAACTATCTACCATGGACGATGCATATTTGTGGGACAGTGAGAGGTTCAGAGGCAACACTGATTTGCTTTAACTCTAACAATCCATTAACCAATCTCCAAGAATCAAACTAACTTCCACCCAGCCTCTGCTATCTTTACCACTGATAACACTCAGCTCCCTCCTGAGATCACAACTTGGGAGGCAGTCAAATCTGGTGACACTGGTTAATACAAGTTTGTAGATTCAAGGTTTTCTGGTGTAGTCCATTAAGGCAGCCAGAAACCAACGCTCCCTCCTGTGACATAATGTACGAACCACAGTGGGGCAAGATGCAGAACCAACCATATGGCTCACCTCTGTAGAGCATGTGTCAGCCCGGACAATCCCCTTTGAGTCTGGAGCTCCCTAACATTGAGTTAAGGGGTACATTATGGTTGCCACGACATTCAGCCTCTTACAGTCCAGGTCATGTTCTCCAACAAGTGATTTTGAGCCTCTTGCATATAAGGTGTCACTGTTAAATCCAAGTTTGTAGCTTCAAGGGATACTGGTAGCTTTAGTCAATTTATTGTATTGTATTGTATTGTATTTTGTTATTTATAAAGCGCTCCTTCCCCACGCGTGGGGCGTCAATGCGCTTTTCTCTTGGTTGAACGCCCTTGGTGACCGTAGTCAATGTCGTTGGAAAATTCTAGGTGTTAATTTAGTAGATGTGTGTGTGCATGTTGCCGTTCTAGGACTTTGGTGGCTGGCAAGGCTCAGCTAAGCAGCCCAAGAGAAGTCAGGCACATGGGTGGGTGCTGTTGAGGGTTTAGAGATAGAATGCTATTGTTGAGAGAGTTTATGTGGCTCGGCTATACCAAATTCCTTTCGGGTTTTGGTCATCGCATGCTAGTAGTAGAGGTGTTAAAGTACGTTGGGTGTTTCAGTTTGGACGGCTATGTGTGCACTAGGCTGAATGTGCTTAGCCATAGGTGCATTCTATCATGCATGGATGCTTAGCCATGCCTGCGCCCTGTGTCCAAGCTAGTGGTCTGAGATATGTGTACCATAGGCTGCAAGGTTGCTCGGCTGGGGCGATGTATGGCCATGTCTTGAATTGAGAGGCCTATACCAGTGGGCCTAGATTTCATGCTGTAGCAGGTATCTGCATATATTAAGCAAAACGGGGGCTACACCTAGAACCTGAGAGTCCTTTATAGTGGGAGAGAGGCCTGCACCTAACAGTGCAGCTTAAGCACAAGTCTAGACACTGTTGGACTTGAGAGTCCTGCACAGTGGGAGGAAGGCCTACACCTGTCAATGCGATTTGAGTACAGGACTAAACAGAGTTAGAGCCTACACCTAACAGTGACTTAAACCGAGTTGGAGCCTACACCTAACAGTGCATTTTGAGTAGAAGACTAAGCACAGCTAGAGCCTATACCTAACAGTGCGAATTGAGTACCAGGCTAGGTACAGTCAGTATAAAGAGATGGATGATAGATGTAGACTTGAGATCCTACAGAGCGGATGCAATGCTGGTAAATGTTCACAATTCGGTCTAAGTGTGGCGCATACTAATATCACAGTTTTGTCTAAGTGTGGTACATGATAATAATCACAGTCTTGTCCAGGTGTGGCGCAGGCCAATGTTCACCATTCTGTCAGAGTGTGGCACATACGAATATTCACAGTCTTATCTAGATGCGACATGGGCTAATGTTCACTGTTCTGTCTAAGTGTGGCACATACTAATAATCACACTCTTATCTAGATGCGATGCCAGCTAATGTTCACCATTCTGTCTAAGTGTGTCACATACTAATATTCACCATCTTATCTAGATGCAACACGGGCTAATGTTCACCATTCCAAGTGTGGCACATACTAATAATCACAAAGTTATCTAGATGCAACACAGCTAATCTTCACCATTCTGTTTAGGTGTGGCACATACCAATATTCACAATTCTGTCCAGCTGTGGCACATGCTAATAGTTGCAGTCTTATCTAGATGAGTAGCAGGCTAATGTTGGCAATTCTGACCAAGTGTTGCGCATACCAATCTTCAAAATCCTATTTAGATGCGACATGCTTACATTCAAAATTTCATCTAAGTTTGAGGCGTGTTAGCATTCACAATTCAATCTAGGTTAGGGCGTGTTAACAATCACAGTTCCATTTAGGTTTGAGGTGTGTTAATACTCACAATTCCACTTAAGATTGAGGCATGCTAACATTCAAAATTTTATCTAGGTTTGAGGCATGCTAACATTCAAAATTCCAACTAAGTTTGAGGCATGCCAACATTCACAATTCCATCTAGGTTTGAGGCCTGTTAACATTCGAAATTCCATCTAAGTTTGAGGCATGCTAGCATTCTAAATTCCAACTGAGTTTGAGGCATGCTAACATTCAAAAATTCCATCTTAGATTAAGGCATGCTAATATTCAATATTCCATCTAAGTTTGAGGCATGCTAGCATACAAAATTCCATCTAAGTTTGAGGCATGCTAACATTCAAAATTCCATCTAAGTTTGAGGCATGCTAACATACAAAAATTCCATCCAAGTTTGAGTCATGCTGATATTCAAAATTCCAACGAGGTTTGAGGCATGCTAACATTCAATATTCCATCTAAGTTTGAGGCATGCTAGCATTCAAAATTCCATCTAAGTTTGAGGCATGCTAACATTCAAAAATTCCAACTATGTTTGAGGCATGTTAACATTCAAATTTCCAACTAAGTTTGAGGCATGCTGATATTCAAAATTCCATCTAAGGTTGAGGCATGCTAGCATTAAAAATGTCATCTAAGTTTGAGGCATGCTATAATTCAAAAATTCCATCTATGTTTGAGGCATGCTAACATTCAAAATTCCATCTAATTTTGAGGCATGCTAACATTCAAAATTCCATCCATGTTTGAAGCTTGCTATCATTCAAAATTCCATCTAGGTTTGAGTCATTCTAACATTCAAAATTCCAACTAAGTTTGAGGCATGCTAACATTCAAAAATTCCATCTATGTTTGAGGCATGCTAACATTCAAAATTCCATCTAAGTTTGAGGCATGCTAACATTCAAAAATTCCATCTATGTTTGAGGCATGCTAACATTCATATTTCCATCTCAGTGTGAAGTTTGCTGACATTCAATTTGTATCGAGAAGCGGCGCAAGCTGATGTTCTAAATAGTAAGGCATTTGTTAATGTTCACAGTTCTTATCTAAATGTGGCAGATGCTAATATTCACTGTTCTAAGGTAGGGTAATGTAGAGTGGCACAGGTTTTCTGGAGTACAGTAATTGCTCTGCTCCCCACCCATGCCACATTTACTTTTGTGGTTGTTGCTGGTTGACGGCTGGCTACTGGCTTCCCCTGTGGACACCTGCCAACTTGATCTGGAGCCGCCTCTCTGGGAGCCGCCCTTCGCCTTGGGGACCTTAGCTGCAGGGGCTGCCGGGCAGAGGGCTGCCAGGGAGGATGGGTTTTGAGTAAGTGTCTGACCAATAAAGCCTGGTCCCCCACTTTGAAAGGCTTTGAAACCACCAATCAGGTTCACAGAGCAGGCTGGGAGGCAGGAGAAGGGAGGGAGAGGGAAGTGGGGAGCCGGGAAAGCTACAGTATGCAAGGATGGGGCACGGGCAACAAAGGGGCACCCACATGGCAAAAACAGGCCCAAGGAGCGTCGCCACAAGCAGCCTGACTCACCTTATGCTCAGGATGGCAAAGAGCACCCCGGTGGAGCTACGGTGTCTACACCGAGCAAGGTGGGCATGAATCCACCAATCAGGTTCATGGGGCGGGCTGTGAGGCAGGAGGATGGAAGGAGAGGGAAGTGGGGAGCCGGGGAAGCTACGGTATGCAAGGCTGGGGTACGGCAACAAAGGGGCACCCACATTGCAAAAATAGGCCCAAGCAGGGTTGCCACAAGCAGCCTCACTCACCTGGGCTCAGGATGGCAAAGAGCACTCCGGTGGAGCTACAGTGTCTACACCGAGCAAGGTGGGTATGAATCCACCAATCAGGTTCACGGGGCTGCACCTCCTGCAATCTGTGGTTTCTTGATCTTTTTTCACTGATTTGGTAAAGAAACTAAACAAACTTGTAGGATCCTGTGCTTTTATATTTAAATATCATGAAGTAGTGTACATTTCATGAAGTACAGTCCTTCCATAAGAATGCAAAAGACATGGCAGAATATTTTCGCTCAAAATTCAATTTTAGATCCCGTGTAATCAAATGGTTTTGTTCCCTGCAACCATCTCTTCCACTTCCACTTCAAACGCTATTTGTAACGTATCATCTAATTTATTTACAACTTAATATACCGATCTCATAAAATATTCTCTGTCTACAGGGCTCATGTTGGATGTTCCTGGAGCATGAATGAAGGCATACAAGAGAGGCGTAAAACCTAATCCTGTCTCTATGCCATTCACGCTCTACCTTCAAAAATAATTTGGTTTTACAGCACCATGATATGTTCATGCTACATAAAACCAACGATTTCCCATGTTATCCGCTGCCTTTTTACAACAACAACAATCAAAAATGCAAGTGGATTAATACGAAAATCGTTTTAAACGCTGCATCTCATGTGCACATGGGAGTGAGCGTTTTCTCATTTTACACTGCAGAGTGCAAATGAGGTGTAAAGACACGTTCGCCATCACTCTACTCTTGACTTTTACACTCCGCAGTGCAAATAAGGAAACTTGCCTGGCAGTCATTTATGGGCAATGTATGTATTTAAAATGAGCTCAGCAATGTGTTTTAAATAGAATCCTTTCTGTTTCCAACTGACACCATTAGAATTTGATGTTATTAGTCTATGCAATACAATGCTCTTTCAATAGAATTTATTTTGGACAGCTTTGGGTAATTTTCCACTCATGTTTTAAACTGCTTGTCTGAAAACTTAATTACCGTTTTGTTTTGCATATTTCCAGTCCTTATTTTAAAATAATATTCAGGGGTGATTTGCATAGCACGATAGAAGAGCACGTTTTCTGGAATAGTTATTCATATTTGTTTTCCTATACATGGATGTGAATACGCAAATTGTACTGGATAGTTTACGTTAAATGAAAAGGTTAGTGAGACAGATCTAGGCGTGTGTCAGTACATACATTATCATTTTAGTATGGATGAATGTGGACTGTTTTCTGGGTACATTCTCAACCTTTTCAATAAGAGGACCACTTGTTATTTTAAATAGTACAGGTATATTTGGATTATTCTGATGAAAATAGCCTGTTCCTTATCACAGATTGTAGGGTGGAATTGATGCAGTGTGGGGACAGGATGGGTATTAAATTGGTGGTATTCTCTGTAATAAACAAACCACTGGAAAAATAAACATATGTAGGCCCCATTCATGGACATATTTGCATGGAGAGTAGGGTACTTGTGCGCCACACTGCGTGTGAAAATCCTGTTTGTCGATTAGTGGATTTGAATACCTGGGATATTCCTTGCACCCTTGTGGATTTGGTGCAGGCTCGTCACATCTCTGCAGCGGCCTAGAGCCTGTGTGAAGCCTACACAAAGGGCGGCATAAGGGGCTGAACTCGGAAAATGAGGAAGAACAAGGGAAAAAGTGGGCGTTACGAGGGACAGGCTGTAGGCAGTCCATGGCACGCCTACAAATGCGCACAGCAAAGGGTATTCATGGATGTGACCGTGCAACCTCTCGCTTGCAAATTTCTCGATCTCTCGACCACCCTAAGGCAGGTGTAAATACACTTGAGTATCGGATTCACAGCACAGAGGTGAGTTTGCATGTCGGATTTAAGGGTGCATTCACGCAGACGGGGTTCCGATCAGACTTAGGGGTGCGCATATGCAGCATAGTGGGGAGCAGGACCGGTTTACAGGGTTAATACGCAGATATTCCAAAGTATACCAGAGTTATGAAGTGTCATATGCATGTTGTCGGGGTGCCGGCAACAGTTACATGGGACCCCGCATAGGGTCCCCGAGATGCAGGCCTGCTTACGTGAGACCCCATGCACTGTTTGAAGGGTGCGTGTATTTGCACCTGGGTGAGCGCCCAAATGTGGCTCTTCTGGCTGTTTTTGCTTTGCATGGGGAACTTATTTCTGGAGAGCTATTTCTCACAACCAAGTGGTGTGTGGCTTTTAAATAAACTATGAACGATCTGCCTGACATCAATGGTTGGCTGACAACGGTCTGACAAATGCTTACTTTGGAGAAAATGTCAAAGTCTTTGAGATGGGTGCATAGCAAATGTTATAGAATGTGGGCCGTCTCCCAAGACTATGTATCCATAGACTGTGCCAACTGGTTTTGTCCTAGATGGTGCCAACCCCAATGGTTTACGTATATGTCTCTGGCATAATCATCACGTGATAACTGCAATTCCTTGGTTATACCCTACATTCCCTGTCTTTGATGTATTTTATATCCATTGGCTGTTGAGAGATATGTGTCTTCGTGGGGTGGGTGGAAGCTAAAGACAAAGAAGTATTTGTTGTATAGAATATGTGGTTCCATGTGTTTGAATGACCCTTCTGTTATTCTCTGTTATATCAAATTTTGTAGCTTTAATAAAGTTTTTTTTTATTTTAAGAGGGACAATTTCTGGGAAGATTGGAGAAGCTTGAAACATGTCTCATTGCGCTCAGATTGTTATGGCATATGCAAACATGTGTCACACACTCGGATGTTGGCCTTCTTTTGACATTTTTGCCCTCCCCACAACTCAGATTAACATCATTTTATAAATGCACCTGTACCCTTATCATGTGAGGTGATCAGTATTTGTATTTTCTGACTATGTTTCAAATTCCCTAGAAGAATATGGACAGCCTGATCTGTTTGGAAGATGTTGATATTTTTATCTCCCTGGCTCCTTTTTTAATTTTGCAAATTTTAGACCTCAATGAATAAGATTTTCAAAGTTGCATTTCTCATCAGTATGCCTCTTAGTTAATGAGGGATTACTCTTTTACGCTAACATGTTATATTGAAGAGGTTTGTGAGCTTCATGTTTTGTCATGTTATGTTACTCAGCTCTTCAAACTTCTCCGAATCACACTTTTAGGGTTTCATTGTTCATTAGCATACATTATTGAATGTGAATGAGTACATTAGGACCTGGAAATGGTCAACGTATAAGGTTTTATCTGATATAGCTCTCATGTTGTGCTGTTATCTTTTATGCACATTTCAAGCGTCCTTCAATTACAGGTTTTGGGTAGCATTCCATACCAGTAAAATTTGCTGATAGCGAGGGAATACTTTTAGAACTCTAAAATGTCATCTTTTAGAGTCTATGAGATTTGTCTTATGTTATGTTTTATATTATTTTACTCATCTGTCATGCACATGTAACACTTCCCCATATCACACTTTTAATGTGTATTTTCTTATCAATATACTTAGCTGATGGCAAGGGAACAAGTATTGACCTCTAGAATGTCGTCTTGTGGAGTCATAATGCACCATTTAGACGTATGTTATGTTACTGTGCTTTTTTGCTAAATTTGGACATCGTGAAATACCACTTTTATGACATGATATGATATGATATGGCATTTATATCGTGCCTGTACACAAGTGTTTCTAGGCGCGACAAGACAAGGAGGGGGAAACAGAGGGAGGATAAAACAGCGATCTTACCAGGCTTTGTGTCATTCTGATTGCACAAGTACAGGGAAGTGGAAAGGAAGAAGTGCTGAGTGGTGGGGGAGGGGAGAAGTGCAGGTAACTGAATAAGTGCTGCCAGTGAGTGGCTCATAAGTGCAGAGAGAAGGGACTGTAGGACTGCAGATACAAACCACAAGTGCTGGGGGAGTCCGGAGGCAGTGCAAGGGCAACTAGACATGCAGGAGCCTGGGCCTGAATTCAGAGGGTAGCCAGGTGGCAAGTACGTGGAACAGTCAGAGACAGAAGGAGAGAGGAAGAGACAAAGTGGAAGCAAAAAGGAAGGTCTTGAGTTGCTTCCGGAACCTGAGGTGGCTGTGCTCAAGTGTGAGAAAGGCTGGGAGGCTGTTCCAGAGGGACGCCCCAGCCGAAGAGATCTGCCCCCAACTCTCTGCTTGGAAAAGTGCCTGACTCTCATAGAGTTGGAAGTGGATGAGGGGAGAGCTTGAGAAGGGAGATGTTTAGTAAGAGAGAGTTGGAGGTAGTGCAGTCCCAAGCCCCAGAAAGCCTTGTGGATGATGCAAAGGGTCTTGAACTTGATCCTTGCCACCAAATGGAGTCAGTAAAGAGATTTCAGAGCTCGAGAGATATGATCTCTGAGCTTGAGGCCAAGGACAAGTCTTGCTGTCCTGTTCTGGATAAGTTGTATATGTCGGAGAGTAGAGGCATGCAGATTTAGAAAGAGGCTGTTGCAGTAGTCCACCCTAGGGTTGACCAGAGCTCTGGAGACAGTGGGCTTCTGGGGTAAAGTGAGGAAAGGAAGAATACCTCTGACCAGGTGCAGCTGATAGTTTGACTTCTTAGAGAGGTCAGAAATGTGAATATAGAAGGAGAGGGTGAATCAAAGATGACACAAACGCTCTTAGCCTCACAGGTAGTAGCAGAAAGAGGGCACAGAGTGGGCGGGCAGAGAGAGAGAGAGGAATGGATGGAGCTGGTGTTCTGATGAAGAGGATCTCAGTTTTACTGGCATTAAGGCAGAATTAATTAGCAGCACACCATTCCTGAATTGCGGCCAGTCTGGTATGAGAGAAGGGAAAGAGGTGGGTGAGGAGACCCTGAAAGAGAGCTGGGCGTCACCTGCATAACACTGAAAGTTGGATCAGAAAGTAGCGATGGGGTGGGCAAGAGGGGCCAGGTAGTGGTTGAAAAGTCAGGGAGAAAGGTTGCACCCCTGGGGAACACCACAAATAGAGAGAGAGATAGAAGAGAGGAAAGACCCGAGTTGGACCTGAGAGGGTCCATCAGTGAGAAAGGAGGTCAGCCAGGTGAAAACCTCAGCAGTGATACCCAGGTTATCACTGAGGCGAATGAGCAGGATGGCATGGTTGACTGTATCAAAAGCAGAAGAACGATCGAGGAGATTGAGGACGGAAGGAAGGTAAGAGTTGAAGTTATAGGTGAGGTCATAGATCAGGTGTTCAGGAGGGCAGTTTCCGTGCTTCTGGAAGCCAGACTGGTGGTCGTGGAGACAACCAACCGATACGGTGTGCAGATTAAACTGGGAGATGACCAGCTTTTCCAAGAGTTTGCCCAGGAAAGGAGTGTTGGAGATCGGACGATAGCCGGAGAGGAAGGATCGGCATGGAGTATGTAGTATTGTGTGATCACTATACTTCACAGATAGTGAGAGACTACAGTTGGACCTGAAAACTGTATAACCTTTATAGTTTTTATTGAGCTATTTATGCTTATGATATGGTACTCAGTTTCTATGCATATTTTGAAATTCTTTGAATCACACTTTTATTGTGTATGTTGTGTTCAATATTGTTCATATTGAGGGACTACATTTGATCTAATAATGTCATTGTATACGTTTGTTTGCACTGGTTATGTTATGTTACTCAGATTTTAAGCAAATGTTAAACTTACACATTGTTTAGGTGTCATTCCTCATACTATGTTGAGCATGATGGATTGCATTTAGAACTCTATAATGTCATCTTGTAGAGTTGTTTAGCTGTTATATTATGTCATGCTCTGTTATGTTATGTGTTATGCTATGTTACTCCTCTTTTATGCAAATTGTGCACTTCTCTGAATCACACTTTTTAAGGTGTGTATCCTTATCAGTATACTTAGCTGATAATAACAGAGATAGTCTGGTCCTCTAAAGGTCATATAGGGCCCAATTCATAGAATCAGAAGTAGCACAAACGTTGCGCACCGAGAAGGAGCCTGCGCCACGCATGCACCAACCGTGGCGCAAACCAGCAATTGCACGGCATGTGTATTCATGGATTTTGTGCGGCATCAGTAGCTGTGGCACAATGCACATGAAGCAGCACCAGTAACAGCCCCAAAATGCCACCCTGTGCAGGAAAAAACCATTGACATGGCCACTACGGAGCAAGACCCTGTTCCATCTCTGGGACAGCACACAGCCCCCCCCCATCGTAATTGCATGAAAAATGAATCGCGTACCCTGCCATAAACAGCCAAATCGCCTGGAAAGGATTGCACGTACCCCGTCCGCACCCCAGCAAAATCGTGTACCCTGCTCGCAACTGCCAAATCGTGTGGAAAGGCCTGCATGTACCCCGTCCGCACCCCAGCGAAATCGCGTACCCCGCTTGCGACAGCCAAATCACCTGGAAAGCCTTGCACGTACCCCGTCCGCACCCCAGCAAAATCGTGTACCCTGCTCGCAATTGCCAAATCGTGTGTAAAGACACACACTTATCCTGTCCGCACCCCAGCGTAATCGGGTACCCTGCTCGCACCATCCAAATGCTTGCACCAGCTAAATTGCATGGAAAGGCCTGAATAACTCCCCTGGAAGCAGACACCTCCTCACAGGACAGCCAGACCCCAGCAGTGGACCATAACCCGCAGGCAGCCTTCAACACATGGGATCCCTCATCACCTGTGACCATACCCCGTAGGCATCCCACACGACATGGGAACCCCATCACTCGTGACCATAACCCGCAGGCAGCCCACACAACATGGGACCCCCCATCACCCGTGACCATACCTCGCAGGCAGCCCGCACCACATGGGACCCCCATCATCCGTGACCATCTCCCGCAGGCCGCTCACACCACAAGGGACCCCCAATCACCCGTGTCCATGCCCCGGAGGCAGCCTACACCACATGGGATCCCCCCATCACCCGTGACCATACCCCACAGGCAGCCCACAACACATGGGACCCCCATCACCTGTGACCATACCCGCAGGCACCCCACACAACATGGGACCCCCATCACCCGTGACCATACCCCGCAGGCAGCCCACACCACATGGGATCCCCCCATCACCCGTGACCACACCCCACAGGCAGCCCACACAAAATGGGAACCCCCATCAGCCGTGACCATACCCCGCAGGCAGCCCACACCACATGGGACCCCCCATCACCCATGACCATCTCCCGCAGGCATGCCCCACCTCATGTCCCCACCCCCCACCAGTGACGGCAACCTGCATGCAGGCCCCACCTCATGTCCCCCACCACCACCAGTGATGGCAACCTGCAGGCAGGCCCTGCCTCCTGGGACACCCCCAACACACTGTGGACTGATAGACATCAATTTTTGAAGATGTGAAATGAAATGCCACCACACACTGCACACTCCAAGTGGACCTTAAACAGCCATCCATTGTTCATGCACAGCACAACATGCCACATGCCATTGGAAGTGAAACATGACACATGCATGCATGTGTGCGCACAAATCAACAACATAGGCCAGCATCATGGAAAAAGAACAGAGTAAGCAAGAGTGAAACTTGCCCTGAACCATTGAGACCAGACACCACTTTGATTTTGAATCAACAAATATATATTAATAACAGTATTCAAGTCATACTCATATGAAACAAAATAAGTAAATCATCATCAAATGAGCAAATAAATAAAAGATAGTAAAAAAGAAAATATAATTCCAAGTCAAACAAATGAAGATGAAAGCAAAGATGTGGTCCATGTCCATGAAGTTACTCAAAATGAAATCACAAATAAAAATCAAACCATTACTCCATGGTGAAATGAAAAATATACGTAAAAAAGAAAACTATTTACAAAAATCCAGGGTCCTTTGTCCAAAACCATGTCCAAATATGGAGAAGAAGAAAAACAATGAAGAACTATATACCATACGTGGAGGAAAGTCCAAAAACTCCAAAGAAAAAAATAACAAAAGGAAACTTGAACCTAAATAACTATTTAGAGGGGCAGCGGGCTAGTCCTGTGACTCATCATTTCCCCCCAAAGTCTCAGCCAGGACATCATCGAACTCTGCATCGATTTCCCCTAGGCGGGCCTGTGCTCTCCCCTCGAGGGTTTGCACGGACTCTAACATGCTCCTCTCAAAATCCCTGCAAGTCTCCTCGAGGAACTCTGTCCGCCTCTCTGCCCGACGCAGGGTATTCTCCGCACTGGCGATGGCGATGGTGAATCCTGCCCCCTGTGCCCACTGCCGCTCTGCTCCGATCTGCTGGACAAGTCACCCCAACATGGAAGACATCCTTCTAGAAAGGTCCATGTGTGCCTCCTGCCGGATGGCTGATACCTGCCTCACCTCCATTTGGAGGCCCCGATTTCTGTTGCTTCCTATGCCGAGCCTGCTGCCGCTGAAAGGCACAGTGCCTGCGCCTCAGGACAGCCTCCGGGATGATGACAGCTGTCGTGCATGTGCCCTACTGCTTGTTGCCTGCTCATCCACCATTGCCACATTTCCTGTCGCCGGATGGATTTCTGTGGTGACCAACTCTGCTGATCCTCCGTCGACTCCCGATACTGGCAGGGATGTGGTCTCCACCAGACTGGCCGCTGGGGTTAGGACAGGTGCACAGGGGACTCTGGTGGAATCAAGGCCAGAAGAAGGCAGGGAGGTTGACTGGCACGCAGAAAAGGCAGATGAGGAGGGGGTCACATAAGTGGCCAGCCCATACACCCATTGCGATACCCGGAAATGTGCCAGCCAGTTCACGAGACGGCAGACCTCTTCGTGATGACGTGCAAGCGCCGGATTGGAAGCCTGCACATCATCACAACAGAGTCTACCCACCCCATGATACCGGCTAGCGCAGGTTCCACCCTGCACCGAATGGCGGCATCCACAGGCATTGGTCTTTAAGTCTGGGAGGAAACGTCATCCACCTGTGGACGGGTCCCGCCTGGGGCATGCCGCAGGTGCATACTTCTACAGTTGCAGTACCAGGGACAGGATTAGGCAGAGGCCCCTCCATGGCGACCTGCACTGCCTCTGGTCCCTGACCCTGGACTGCAACAGTCACACCTACGTCATCACACCCGCCGGGCACCATGGGCTGGGCTGATGTGGCCTCCTCCTCCTTTCCCTCCCCCGTCAACCTGGATGCTTCCCCACTTTCATCCGCCCCTGTGCAGGCTGACCTGACCCTCCCACTGCTGAGGAGTCCTCCACCACCTTTACCCTCTTGGACCTACCCTCGGTAGCTGCGACTGTTGACTCGTTGCTCCCGGAAGATGAAGGTCCCTGGGAGGATGACTGGGCCTTGCATCAACACCTGGTGGAGTCATCCCTGCTGCCGTGTTCCACTGTGCCTTCTCCGCCCTCTTCTTCAATCGTCACTGTGGAAAGGGAAACATAGAACACATACATCAGGGTACTGGATATATTTGTGTTTGTCACAATGCAAATGTACATCAGTGGCACTGTGAAAGGTCACAACCATCATCACCATCCACAACACACAGGGAAGTGTCATTCACACACATGCAAAATCATGTCTGTCATTCACAACAGGCATTCACATCCTTGGACAAGGCACTGCCAGATAATCATTATTGTGCATTCAGCTCACATGCATCATGGGAAATACACATCTCATTCACACACATCACCTGACAGTCATGAGGCGGGCCATGGAGCTATCACGTCAGAGTGCACTTGAGGTCAAATTGGCAGCATGAGGCAATCACAAAATCCAAAGCCCTAGTAACATACATTACAGAGTGTTGTCCAGTCACACACTCACTACTCAGACACATACACATGTACACCATGCATGTCCATTAAGTCACCCAAAGCACCCATGTATCACACCTCTGGCATGCCCCAATCCAGACTCAGGGATGCAAACATGTGTACATCGTTACATGCTGGCGCACATCACACATTGCAACACAGGCAGCATTGATGTTGCACACGCTTCAATGGACTCACATGCAGCTGTGACTGGGACATGCAAACAGACATCTGTACAGGAGGCATGCCAGACATAAGGCCAAGGTGTACACTCCAACCACCCGTCAACATGCACATGCACTATGGTGGACAAGAATACATGGACACTTACCAGTCGATTCCAGACGGAGCACCAACTCCAAGACATGGGCGTGCAGCGCTGGATTGATGCGCTGTAGGACCCCCATCTCGTCGATGGTCAACCGGCCCCAGTGCCTCACTCCATCATCGCCAGCATTGATGAGGCGCAGGGCCTTGTTGTGGGTACTGGACTTGAAGTCTTCCCAGCGCTTGTGGACATGATGGTAGTCGCGGGGTGCCACCCCCTCCGTGTTGATGGCACCCACGATGTCCACCCAGATCTTCTGTCCTTCATTGCTGACTTGTGATTGGCCAGTGAAGAGGGGATCATGATGTCCAGCCTCACTTGCCCCTCTTCCAGCTACAGCCTGTTATGGTGTATTGCCTGTGATCATCTTCCTATGCACACTTGCATTGTCTCGTCTCATTGCTTGATGTCTGTGAGAGGTCACCTGCCAGTTGTACCTCCTCAGAGGTATACTACCTTTCATCTCCTTCCCCCAGCAGCTCACTGTCTCCCGGGACTGGTTGTTAAGCGGAAACCTATGCAGTTCCCTCTGGGACCACTGCAACAGATTTAGGCCTACAGGTGTTTGGCAGTAAACCCACTTGGTAGCCGTCTGTACCACACAGATTCACTTGGTAGCTGTGGCTGAGCAGTCAGACTTCTCTCAAGAAAAGTTAGGCAGTATGTGGACTATACAAGATAGGGCAATTTACACCGTAGAACAAGCAGACACGGAGCAGAGCTTGGTTGTAAAGATATATAATTATTTATTTTAAAGACACATCTATGAAAACACACTGGCACTAATACAGCAAACAACTTCAATCACAATTACTATAAGTATCTCACTCCTCTAACAATATTTCAACAAGTCTAGGTTCAATGGCACCACTTATTTGCAGACAGAGGTGAATGCTTTAACCCAGATGGCACTCTAATATTCGTTAGAACTGGAGAAAAAAAAAAGGCAGGGTATGAAACCAACTCGGTACCAACACTTTTTCGAAGCAAATGCAAGGCAAGTAAGGCAGGGTCTACTGTCGATCACAAAGTTCAGAGGCCAGGCCCACTCGGGGAGAGGCAAGGCGATATGTCCCAAAAAGTATCACAGTGGAAATGCACTTCGAGTCTTTGTAGCAAATTGTCACTGAAAGGTTGGACCAGTTTAGAACAGAAAGTTAAGAAGGTCTGCAGGCAACCCGAGGGAAAGGTAAGGATTAAGACACCTCACGCTAACCGTCACAAGGGCAGCCAGGCGGACACGGTACCTTGTATGTGGAGAGACAGCTCCGGCGGGGGCAGTTGTTCCTGGTGGTGGATGCAAGTCGGGGCTTTGCCAAGAGATGAGAGGCTCTCGTTGTCGAAGGAAAGTTGAAGATCGTTGCACCACCAGGGAAGAGACCAGCCGCGGAGTGCTCCGTCACAAGGCACCACCTTTTGGTCACAGTACAGTGGTTAGTGGCTATCCGGTTGCCGGGGTGCTCAGCACGGGCAATTCGACCACTACGTCCTGGAAGCGAAGAAAAAGCAAAGGGACTGGTTGTTCCCACCAGTCAGGGGAAGAAGACTCCGGCCGGGAGATCTCCTCTGTCATTGGGAAGTGGTGAGACGGTTCAGCAGGGCTCCACCGGAGGTGTCATCGTTGCAGGTCGGCTCAGCTTTACCCTTGTCGGATTCTTAGGTCCTGTGGCGACTTCTGAAGATCCAGTCCCAAAAGCCCTGATTTTATGCAGAAAACCCCCATTCATTCAGCCTTGCTATCAATCAAACCATGCTAAGTGGTGAGCGGGGTGGCTCACCACTTGGGCCAATCAAACCAGAGTGCGACTTTAGTTGGCAAGGCAACTCAGTCCAGGGTGCCTAAACCCCCTCCCACACCCCCTGTGGTACCCAGACACAATGACACCACTTCGGAGGGCTTCTGTGCAGAAGCCCGCCAAAAGTGGAACAAAGGGCTCAACCTTTGGTTCGGAGTTACAGAGGCGAACACAGACGCCATTTTAAAAACCGAGTTCTGGCAGAAAATACCAACCGGTAGATTTATTTAAGACAAATAAACCGCCGGTATGTTAGAGACTAACGGGAAAAAGTATTAGCCCCCAACAATGGGAAGAATCCCATAGAATTATATTCGGGGTCGAATATAACAAGTAGTTTCCACTGCCACCAGCCAAAACTCGGCGAGGGGGGACGGGTCAGTGCCCCTCAAATAACAGACCCAGGGGTAATCAAATTACCCCTACCAGTACGTCCACAATAGGATGGTTTGTACTAGTTCTGTTAGTAAATGTAGGTCTAGTAAAGCCAATGGTGACTTTACATGCCCTGGGAGATAGTAGTCAGCCCCAGGGTATGGAGTCTATGGTGGGGATCCTTTAGGATACGCCAGTGTTACGGCACAGAGGGTGCGGTGTAACACACATAGTAAAACACATGAGACCATATGGAGTAAAAGACCCCATAGCCCATAGAACACATTGACATTCAAAGGAATTAACCACATTCATGTCCAAGGGTGGGAGAGAAAGAGTCTCACTCTTGACAGGATGGAAAAAACAAACTCCAGAAATCCAGCAAAGCTGCTGGGGGACTCACTAGGTTAGGAAATTCAGCCTAAACAGAGAATTCTCCCTAACACTGGTCATTCCTATGCTGGCCTACTGTGACAGACTATACATATATTTCTGTGCTTCTACTCTCTTCCCTCTGCATTCACCCAGGACTGTGTGAATGGTCCTTTTGTTTTGGGGCCAGGTATCACCCTAGGACTGTGATGATGGCACTGGCTCCCAGACACCACCGGCACTTTGGGTGTATTTACAATATCCGTACAACTCACTGACAATGCTTCACGCCAGATTCATGCACTTGCCCTTCCACTGCCGCCATCCCGCAATTTTGCTTTTCCCGGTTACGTAGTTATATTGTACGTTGAGCATGTTCATATGTACTGCAAAGCCCCCTAACATGTCCAAACCTAGGTCTCCCCTTATGCATGCCTATTCACTTGCATTGTGTCAATGTGACCTGGACTCATAGATTTGGTGGGCCTGCCTCCACTCTGTTCCACTACCCTAGCATTGTAGCACCGTGTGACACTTGTGTTTTTGGTAATTGGTATTTCCATGTCATGCTGTTTGACTGTTCAGGCATGGCCATGCTAGTGGCATCTGTGTGTGTTCATCAGTGATGCTGGTGACTCAACTATGCCATTCTGGTGCGTGTGTGTGAATTAGGTGATATGCACCATGCACTACATGTGGTGGTGTGCCCTATGACACACATCCATGTCTGCTTTCATGATACCCTTGCGATCCAATGACACTGTGTATGTGCCAGAGTGTGTGACCTCACTGACATGGCAGGTTGATGTGTTGAATGACTACATTGTGATACCTATGTGTGTCGGATATGCTATTTAAAAGTGTCTTCATGTATTTTACTGTCCTTCTGCAGGTGATGAGGCACTGGATGCAGAGGAGGAGGTGGAAGATGTGGAGGAGAGTGGGCCGCAACCAGGCACCAGTGGAGGACGTGGTGTGGTAGCCCAGGAAGATCCACTGGTGCTACAGTCCATCCTGGGCATTACTTACTCTACCTCTGCCTCTGAGGAAGCCTATGGCTCTGGTTGTGAATCGGACATGGATTCATTGGAGCAGTCGCAGGTGAGTGATTCAACTGTGGGTGCTGGCCTATCCCAAACATCTGTAGTGGGGGAAGAACCCTCACAAGGCCAGTCAGTGTTGGAACATCGGTCTCTGGTAGTTACGGGTGCAAGGCCATGCTCCACAGTATTGGCTCCTGTTCCTGGGACAGCTGCTCAAGGGAGGGATGCAGTCCTGCAGACACAGACAGCGCCAGCACATCAAGGGCCAGGTTTCCTTGGGCCAAGCAGGCATGGGTCCCGCCAAAGTGGTTGCCGTGTGCCAACAGGCGATTATGTGTGGGCGCAGTCCATGTATTCTGTTGCACAACAGCAGGGGGCTGCATATGAGATGTTGGCTCAGAACATGGATAGTGCGGCCAATTCCATTTCCCCCCTGAAAGACAGATTGATCTCTGGCTGCAGGCATTGCTGTCCCAATGCCACTCACACAGGCTCCACATGGAGGCCAGCAACAGGTGCCCACGGTCAGAGATGTGGTCTCTGCGCTCAGCCATCGCTGCAGAGGGTCAGGCCCACAGGGCTGCCCTGTCAGATGAGGCTATGTCACTGCGACTTACACTGACGGCACTCGAGGCAGTACACAGTAGACGTGCAGAAGAGCACATGCAACAGTTGACACGCACCATCTCTGATGAAAATGCGAGTAACCCGTCAGGCGTTGCAAGCAGAACTACATACATCCCGTGAGGTGTTGCATGCAGACCTCCGTGCCATCATATTACAGATGCGCACATCCTTTGCTTCTTCATGTATTTGCTTGCCCCTCTCCATTGTTGTTGGACTTCCTGATGTATGTGCTTCCATGCCACCTTTATTTGGCAGGCCAACACTACTAATTGAATGGTGCCATGTGTTAGTTAGGGCACATTGAGGCACTTGTGGTATTCTGATTGTTGACTGTCAGTCATACTCACTGTTGTGTATGTTTTTGGTATGTCATACTGGCCAATTGATGTGCCTGTGTACATGATTGTTTTGATGTGTGAGATTGAGGTTTTTCAGTACTGGTTCAGTTTATCGTTCAGTGCTTTTTGAAAGTACTGTTATGCGCTGGCCATTTATGTGTCACTATTGACGTTGCTTGGCATGGCATGGGATGCTAACCAGGTGACATGAAGTTTGGGAGGCCTTATGTGACATACCGTCATGTGGATGTGTAGTTTTCCATGGGGTTGGTGGCATACTGCATCTTCCATGTGTGCCTTTTGTGCACACAAGATTAGTTGTGTTTTAGTTGTAAGGGATGCACACGATGTAGCACTTCCAAAGACAGGTTCCCAGGGTGGTATGGTTGTGACAGATGATTGTCCCTTTGTTATGTTATGTTATGTTATGTTACTTGGGATTCACAAAGCGCTGGTAGGTTGAACGCCCTCGGGAACGGCAGTCCAAGTCAGTAGAGAGATACAGTGTCGTATAGTGTGTGGGCACACCGGCTATGTGTGTCATCATTGATTGTTACATGGAATGTGCCAGGCCTGTGTGCACTTCACAGGGTTGGATTTTAGGTGAAAAATTGTGCCACAAGCTGGGTACGGGCAGCCTCACCACGTGCACTTTCCCCTCCCATGCTCAGCGGCCGTGAATGTGGTTGGGATGTGGGGGCACCACCATATCCACCGGTACGCCCCGCTGCGTTGCAACGTTGTGCAGGACCCATGCTGCCACAATGATCCTGCACACTACTGGTGGTGCATATAGTAGCTGTCCACCAGAGTGGTCGCGGGAGCGGGACTTTAGCACTCCGAATGTGCGCTCCACTATGCCCCTAGTTTCAATATGGGCTGCGTTGTATCTTACCTGGGGTGCTTTGATGGGGTTCCGTATTGGCGTCATCATGTAGGTGCTCAGTGGGTAGTGTAAGAGTACGTGTAGCATTTTACTAAATATGATGGCATTTTATGGTGTTTTGATGGAAATGCAGTGGCATTTTTTTTGTTCGTGTCAGCAGCAATATGGCACACACATATATGTAGTTATTTTTGTGTTGCCAGCATAACATGTGAATATGTTGTTGGTGGCATACAAGGTACAGAATTCATAACACAGCAAAACCCAGCTTGAAACTGCAGAGAATAAAGTGCACCGATTTGTCTGTGATGCTTTATATATGAGACTGCATTAATCATATAACTGAATAACTTAATTAACATTTACTAAACACTAATTCTAACTGCCTAACATTTGCAAAATGAGTTGAAAATACATATTTTGGTAGCACTGCTATAATTCGTTTTTAAATGTACACTGGCATGTTTTTTCCTCTCTCTTTCTGTGTTGGGTTGCAGAAAGCAGAAAGTATGTGCGGCAGGAAATAAAATTGAAACAGTTGCTCAGTGAGCAAGGATCCCATTGTATAAAAGTGAAGGGTGCTGCTGAAAAAAATCTTTCAACCTGAATGGAGGAAAGTGTCTGCAGACATACCACGTAGATAAAGTAGGAAGGTTCTGAGTTCTGCTAATGGCAAAACTTATGGAGAGAAGATATTTTGTGTTGACTGGGCTGTGAAGACAGAAGTCCAAGGTGTCACAGAATGCTGGCTTGAGAGTTTCTCGCCGTGCTTCCCAGACACACAAGATTGCCGGAGCCATTCGTGCTGACTGGGCCTGTCTTTGTGAGGCGAGTGAAACAAGCTCGCGTGGGGGAACTTCAAAGAAACACTTTTGGTAAAAAGATATGTACAAGTGAGGTCACTGTGTAAGGTCGCATGTTTGACTGAGCTGTAGTACAGTGCAGACAGGATAGGAAATCCCTGCAATTTTATTTCATCATGTTCAGAATGTGGGAAAATGAAACCAGATTTTAAAAGGCTTGTTTGCTCTGTATTCTCTTTCTTTTGTTTTCCAGATGATGTTGCAATGTTTTCATGGTAAGAACTAATAATTGTGAATTGTATTTGTATATAATATAATGAGAATATATAAAAGCAAATGGTTTAGTGTCATCTTTGCATCTGTGAATTTATTCATATACCTATAAAGTATAAAGTACAGGGAGGTCCATTTCTCTTCAGTAGTGCATTTGTCAATTTGCCCCTGCAGGTAAAATAACAACCCAGAATAAGCTGATAATATTCAGGGATAAAGCAGGTTTGTGTGTGTGTGTCTTCCTTGCATGTTGTTTGGAAGGCATCTGATATAATATATAGATCGCTGGATGTAGAGAAGCCAGTGATGCCCAGAGGCGCATAGATAGCTGGATGTAGATAAGCCAGTGACACCGGCCACAACCGATAGGTGGCGCTCTATATAAAATTGTTGGGTTTCTATCATGTGCATAGGTCCAAGGCTCTCTATAGACCACTGGGAGGTACTCTAATAGAAAGGAAGGTTTTGTTTTATGATGAGGTTATAATATAGGGAAGAAAACTATGCTCACCACTAAATACCGCAAACAATATATCACTAGATTCCCCAATATAATATAACTAGGTATGGTCACTAAAATGAGGCCAAACCCAATCTAAATGCAAGGCTAATTTACCACCAAACTACCACTCATATTTTGACGGTAAGAAAATACTGCAAAACCCCAAATTTACCCCAATAAGACAAAATATCCTACAGTAGGCACTGTCCCCTGCATGCATTTGCAGGGCCATTTGTACTCACCAATGAGTCATGTGTTGCCATGCCTCTCAGTTTTCAGGGCCCGGTGTAGGGATGATATTCTGTATATCTAACTATCGTTGGTGGACCCTGGATAGTTAGCATATACAGAGGTGATGATTCCCTTGGCATCACATTCAACTTGCACATTGAAGGAATGCCAATGCTTGCGATTCCGATAGATGCGCTCAGTGGCCCTAGGTGGACATAGGGCCATATGTGTGCAATCGATGGCACCAAGCACTTTAGGGAAGTTTGCCACCTAGTAAAAGTCCTGGACCACTGCCTGGCTTTCTGCGGGTGTTCTGAGCATTTATATGTGCCTGCGGACTGAGGGGCATACAGTCATGATCACCAACACCTGGTGTAGGCAGCATGACTGTGTGGCCTGTGAAATGCCACCCCACAATGGCAGTTGTCCACTGAAATGACCCAGTGGCCAAGAAATGCAGTACATTGAGCACCTTTTCCAAGGCGCTCAGTGCTTGGGAGCACAGGGTGGGTGATGTGAGGTCTTCTTCCAACTCCCTCACCCGGTCTAGGACGATACGAGTTGGAATCCTATACCTGCCATAGACCTGGTCATTAGGCATCCCAAAAAGGCCCCTCCTGTGGTGTTACACGATCACTGCTGCGAGAAATGGCACATTCATCGTAGCTGTATACACGTGTTTGTGTTTTGCGTGTCTTTTTATGCATTTTACTTGTGCGCGGTGACGTTTACCCCAGCTTTCGCTTGGCAGATGTGTTTCCAGATTAGCATGTCTTTTTCCGTGTGCCGGTTAGCCCTGTTTGATTCTATGAATACGTGTTGAAGGGCACGTGTGGGCATTTCGAGTATTTTACTGTGGTACTTCCCACGTAACTCCCACATTTATGCTTGTTGTTCCCCTTCCCACCTGTGCCGCCCACTTTTTAGGTGACTGCCCTAGGCAGTATGCGCCTTCGCTGGGCATCTCGCGCAAGCGTTCGCAGTGTCGCTGTGACATGTTGAGCCCACACCGAGTCTGCGCACGTCTCAGCTAAATCACGTGCAATGTGTTCCATGAATCAGTAAATGTGCACTTGCGCGCATTTTCGTGTGCAAGTACCCCTTTTTACGTGCAGATTATTCCATGAATCGGGCAGTTAATGTGCTATTTCTGTTATTTTACTCAGTTTTAATCCAAACATCATTTTTCTCAAATCACACTTTTTTAGCATTATATTGGTGATCAATGTTTTTCATAGTTACTGAGGGACAACATTTGGATCTATAAAAATGGATTTTATTGAATGTACACACTGTTTCTGTTATGCTATTTTATTCAGCTTTTAGGCACACTTTGAACTTTCCTCAAATCAAACTTTCCTGAACAGTATATTTTGCTAATAGTGGGGGACTGAATTTGCCAATCTAAACGGCCAAATCATAAAGATGAATGTACTTTTTTTATATTGGGTCATGTTATGTTATGTCACTGAAGTTATACACAAGTTCCTCAGATCACATTTGTAAGGTGTCATTCATTTTCTGTATAATTTGCTGATAGCATATGACTACAATGGGACATCTAAACGGTAATGTTATAGAGTTCAATGCACTATTACTTTCCTGTAAATGGTGAACTTCTCCCGAATCACACCTATTAGGGAATATTTTGTGATCAATCATTTTCATAGTCAGTTGGCTCTATAAAAAGCTAGTTTTATAGAGTGTAGTAAACTGTTTATTTATGTATTTATTTATTTATTTATTTTATTTTTTATTTATGTGTATAAAGTTCAAAGAACATTTACAACATAACATGTTAAAAATACAAAAAACATACATATGGCATAATACAAAACCTAAGTCAGATCCAACTACAAAATACAAATGGAAGGAGCAAATCCAGTTACACATGCCAATCTAAATACTGATACCACTGCGATGCAGATACTAGCCAAACAGCCAAAGCTAAAAGAAGAAATATATGTACAGAATTGGGTACCCCTCTGTACATAAAAGGTAAAGTCAAATTACTATTTATAATTGAGATTTGGTTAAAATCTGCAAGACTACCACCATGTGTACCCTCAATAAATACATAAATATTAAACTAATATGGGGAAGCCAACACAGTACCACACCAAGGCAATGAACTAGGAGACAGTTGGATAATAAACTTAGTGGCTCAGTGTGTCCCATTCAGGACACTACAGTCAGGGTCGGACTGAGACAAGAAATAGGCCCGGTCACCCAAAAAAAAGTGGCCCACCCCTCACTTCAAAAAAGTGTCCCACCCCTCGCCTCACGACCATTGATCTCTGATGACATCACCGGAAGTGATGTCATTTGACCCCAACGCAAAGTGACATCCCAGGAAGCAATGAAACACGACCTTTCACCCCTTGACAAAACAGGAAGTGGCATCAAATGGCATTGTTCCTAAGTACAGTACGAAAAATATGTATCATTAATATCAGTGTGTATAGATCCATATTGTCAAATTACTGTGAATGCAAGCTGACGTCCAAGGCCATATGATAATATGTTATTGTATAGCACTTACGCTTAAGCTCTTTTTTATAGAACAAATAGGCATACGATTTTTCACCCAACCTGTGTTGGTACTCATTTATTGACCTAAGAAGGATGAAAGGCTTTTTGAAAAAGGAAAAGAAAATTTGAAAAAAAAATGATTTTTTTTCCAAACCGGCCCAGGAGTGTCCACAAACCAGCCCTCACTCCCCAGGGACAATTTCGGTCCGGCCACGGACCGAAAGGCTGAGGGGCCAATCCGACCCAGACTACAGTCCTGATCCAAAGTCTGGGTTTCTTTAACTGTCCTTTCACTACTTACGTCAGCAAGGATTTTGGCCACCAAGCACCCACCATAAACGAAACAAGGCAAACTTGATTCTTTTAGATTCTGAATTTAAACAATAATTCCAGAAGTCATTGTCTTTTATCTCATTGTATCCTTGCGCAAAGCTCCCCAAGGCATTCAGGTGTACAGTGCCTAATTTTTTGCACAGGGTAATAACATGTCGAGGTGCATTACAAATACGGCATATCCTACCTGCTTCCAGCTGTTATGCCTGGCTTCAAGGAATATGAACATTGATAGTTGGTTTGTATGTAATTTCTAGTAAAATGTCTGCATTGCTTGGCATGGACATTGCCACAAGTATCTTTGGGTTTGGAAATATGTGTGAGTCACATTTGCTACATACATGTAATTCTTAAGGGTGGATAAGTGCAAATAATGATTTATCCAATCCCACTTCCTCCCTTTGTTTTTGAGCAATTGATTCAAAATGTGGACCCTCGTCCCTCGTTTAAAATCAGGGCACCATCCTATCCTGTTTTGTATGTAATATGTAATCACCCTATCATCCTATCCTATCCTGTTTATGTAATATTATGTATGTAATATGTAATCACCCCTGGGCATGCCCCGCAGGCTGCCCATCCACCCTCCCCATGGCCCGCAGGCAGACCATCACCCCTGGGCATGCCCCGCAGGATGCACATCATCCCTGGGCATGCCCTGCAAGCAGGCCACATGTCAATATGCACTTGGGAGCCCCGACTCATGTCCACCACCCCACCCCCCATTGACAGGCACCTGCCAGCAGGCCCAGACTCATGTTCCCCCATCCCACCCCCCATTGACAGGCACATGCCAGCAGGCCCTGACTCATGTCCCCCCACCTACCCCCCATTGACAGGCACCTGCCAGCAGACCCCGACTCATGTCCTCTAGACAAGCACCTGCCAGCAGGCCCGACTCATGTGCCCCCCACCCACCCCCCATTAACGCGCACCTGCCAGCAGGCCCCAAATCATGACCCCCCCACCCGCCCCCCATTGACGGGCACCTGCCAGCAGGACCCAACTCATGTCCTCCCTACCCACCCCACTTTGGTGGACACCTGCCAGCAGGCCCCAACTCATGTCCCCCCACACACACACCCCATTGACAGGCACCTGCCAGCAGGCCCCGACTCATGCCCCCACCCACTCACCCCACCATTGACATGCACCTGTCAGGAGGTCCCGAGTCATGTCCCCCCCACCGATCCTCCATTGATGGGCACCTGCCAGCAGGCCCGACACATGGCCTACCAAACACCATGTCATAACAAAACAGACCTGTGGCCCTAATGCCAACCCAAATCCCCCCCACCAACTAGTACACACACGCCGCCATCCACTGCACCCACTCCTAAATTACCCATGCCATGAGAGTCTGAAAATAACCAGCATAGCCATGAATAAATGTCCAACAGAGCCACACAGTGGCAACACATGACTGAGGATATTCTCATAGAGCATTGCACAAAACCAATGAGAGTACACCACATCAATAATGAAGATAGATGAAATATATTGAAAAACATAAAAAATGACACAATGAAAATCACACATGCAAATGAAGAAATAATGAAAGCAATACCAAAAATAAAGTAAAATCCAATGAAAAACAAAAATCCACGACATGAAAACTGAAAAGTGGTCCATCGCCAAAGTCCATATAAAGTAAATAAAAAGCAAAAGCACAAAAAACCATTGCTCCATTGGATGATGTAATAACGAAAGTATGTACAAGTCTGGTACTATTTACACTGAAAGTCAGAAGGGTCCATGATCCCAAAACAAAAGGAAACCTATCAAAAATCCTATTTAAAATACAACTACATACAAAAGGTGGAGCAAAGTCTGTGAACTCCAAATAAAAATATAAACCAAATGAAACCCAAGCTAAAATAACGATATACAAAGGTGGGGGCTAGTCCGACGGCTCACTTTTTTATATTCCGGGCCAGGACATCATCGAAATCCATGTCGATGTTCCGGAGGCGGGCCTATTCTCTGGCCTCGAGGTCTCGCAGGGATGCAGCCATGGCCTCCTCCAACTCCCTGCGAGTTGCCTCAAGGCACTCAGCCTGCCTCGATGCCCTGTGCATGGAGTTCTCTGCCCTGACCATTGTGAGCCGTTCCCTCTCCGCCCACCACCGCTCCGCACCTATTTGCTGGCCCAACCGCTGCCACACGGAAGACACTCCCAATCCTGGGTCCTCCTGCCTACCGGCCTATGCATGCCCCAATGATGTTGATGGCCCCGAGGCCACATGCCTCCCACACCGAGCCTGCCGCCGCCGCCTTTCTGTTGCATGCCGCCGCTACCACGACTGCCTCTGGATAGATGGCAACACCCGGGGCCGTTGTGCATGTGCCTGCACATCGTCTGTTGCCAGGGGTCCAGTTGCTGGGGTGACCACCTCTGCTGGAGCTCCGACTCCCGACTGTGGCAAGGATGGGATCTCCACCAGCCTGGCTGCGTTGGTTGGGGCAGGTCCACAGGGGGCCCTGGTGTCATCTGGGCCGGAAGAGAGCACAGAATCCGGCTGGCGTATAGTGTGCACAGAGGAGGAGAGGGCCACAAGACAGAGTGACACATGGAGGAAACCTCCAACCACGAGCAATCTCAACTGGGCCACGTTGTCACACGTCTCCTCGTGATGACATGCGTGATCCCCCCAGGAAGCACGCACGTCATCACGAATTACATGTGTGCACACCGTATCACCAATGAGGGCAGACTTGATCCTGTCACGGGTACCCATGTCCGCAGGTAGAGGAGTGCCAGATGATGTGGACCTCCCCACTACCTGGGGACGGGCCTGGGATGGGGCATCCCTGTTGGTGCATGGTGTTGCAGTCACAGTGTCAGGGGCAGTGCATTGCACAGGCCTCTCTGCGGCAACCTGTGCTGCCTCCTGCCCCTGCCCCTGGACTGTACCACTTGCACCAGTGGTACCACCCCCACCATGTCCCATGTGCAGCTTTGATGTGGCCTCCCCCGTACACACCACCAACCTGGATGGCTCTGCACTGTCTCCTGCCCTCACAAGTCCCTGTGGAGGCTCACCGGCCCCTTCCGCTGCAGTCGTAGTGGCAGACACAGCACCAGTCCCCTCGCTCCCGGATGATGGAATTTACTGGGAGGGTGACTGGGCCTTGCGTCGCCGGCCGGTGGAGGCATCCTTGCCGCTTTCCTCCACAGCACTGTCTCCACCCACTTCTTCACTCGCCACTGTGTAAAGGGAGACATAGAACACAAGGATCAGGGTCCTGTACAATAGTCCCCTAGACACAAAGCAATAGCACATGAGTGGCACTGTCAAACGTCACTTCCATCATGTCCCTCCACAACACATGGGTCAGTGCAGGCAACACACATGCAGAAACAGGCATGGCACATGCAACAGACATTTGCATCCATGTTCAAGGCACTGTAGAAACATCCAATGGTGGGTTGAAACTCACATGCATCATGGGACATGCTGATCACATGCACACACATCACCGGAGGGTCATGCATCTAGCCCTGTATAACCCCAGACAGAGTGGATACAAGGATGACTGGGCTGTATCAGTGAATCAACACATCATCACGGACATGTGTCCTGCATCCATGGCGTTTACCAGTCACTCACACACTACTCAGACACGCGTACATGTACACCATGCATGTCCATGATAGCATCACCCATCTCTCACACCCCAAACATGTCCAAGTACAGAGACAGACATGCATACATGTGTGCATTCCACATGCTGCTTCGCATGATGCATTGTAACACATACACCATCCATATTGTTCACGTCTGACAGGACTCACATGCAGCACCATCATGTCCCTGCACACACACATCCATACATGAACCATGTCACACATACAGCCTAGTAGCTAACTACCACCACACTGCAACATGCACAGTTTCACATGGCAATGCATGGGCACTTACCGCTCGACTCCAGACGGGCCTTCATCCTGAGGATCTAGTGGTGAAGCACTGGGCAAATGCGCTCCAGGACCCTCATCTGCTGGGTGGTAAGCTGAGAGTTGTTGTCCTCCCAGCGCTTCTGGACGTGTTTGATGTTGCCGGGTGTCATCCCTTCCGCATTGATGGCATCCACCATGTCCGTCCAGATCCTCCTCTGTCATTCCTTGTCGGCGAGCGATGGTGAGAAGAGGGCATCATAATGCCCCCGGACTTGCTCCACCAGGATGCCAACTTCATTGGCAGTGAAGCTGGCAGCCCTCTGCCTCTCTGCTGGGGGGTTGCCACTGGTGCCGGATGGTATTGGTTCGGACATGGCAACCCCAGAGCCAGTTGTGGGTGGGCAACTGGGTCCTGGGGCTGGGTTGTGGAGAGATGGAACACCAGTCAGGAGTCTTCTGTTCCAGCAGGGGTGGACACAGCAACTGGACCCCTGCAGATGGCTGATGTGCAGGCACCAAATGGCAGGGCACTGTTGGTAGCAGGCAGGCAGCAGCAGATGGCTTGTAGGAGGTACCCCGGGGTTCTGGGGGGCAGGCAAATGGCCTTATGAGCAGGAGCATGGTCTTCCGTGTGTTGTCGCGTGGCCAGCTTGATGCAGAGTGAATAGGCACGTGAAAAAACAGCAAGTCAGCATGTAATTCAAGGAAAGGGCCTTAGCGCGTAAGTGCGTATGTGACGTAACATGCACAGGTGTTTCCCTAGGCACGGGTGCATAGTGATTCAGCACGTGAAAAAACAGCACGTTGCGTGTTAATGTGTGTAATTCGAGGAAAGGGCCTAAGCGCGTAGTGACATGACTTGCGTGGGCGCTATCCTCAGCATGGGTTAAAGGTGAGCCAGGCGTTCGCTGTACGTGCTTTTTTCGTGGAGACCGATGCGTGTGTTGCTTCTTCTGGTTGTTTCACGCGCCATCACTACTTCACAGCGGATCAAGGACGTATCTCTTCTTTTGGCGGGGGTATTGGCTACGCGTGTTTTTCATTACCACGCTAGTCAGACGGTGAGTCGCGCATGCTATTTATCCCACTGCGGGTCCCCCTGTGTATCGCGTACCCATTTTCGAGGTCATAGTAGCCTGCGTGTCCCACGTGCACGTGTTTTTTGTGTCCCTGGGTGCCACTGCGTACTGCGGGAGGTTAATTTCACACACGTGGGCAACCAGGGATTGCTAGCACGGTTTTACTGCAGTTTTGGGGTGCCTGAGCATTGTGTGACCTGTCACTTTATCACTGGGGTCACATACTGCCTTGCTGGCGCACAGGGGTGCTGTTAACATCTAGTACCCCACTCCCTTCACCCCAATTGCCCAGGACAATTGTCGTGTACACCTCCCATTGGCACTACTACATCTGTGCCATGGTTGGGAGGCCAGGAAAGGTGAGGGGCGCCTCAGCTGGGCATCCTCCACATTGCGGGCATGACCAGGGACATGGCCGGGGTGACCGGGGAGTAGGGGCACTCCATGGTGTCCAGGGTGGCTGCAGAGGGGGAAGAGGCAGGGGTACGCCACTTCAACAGGATATCTTGCCACATGTTTGTGCAGTCATGCCACCACCCCCTGTGGTTCCGGGAGATGCAGCTCTTGCATCTGGCACTGGTGCCCATGTGACCCGGCAGTCCATTTCATCGACTGCCACTGGCCCAAGGGTAGTGGTAGCTGCAGGTGCAGCTGTGGCCACCCCCACCCAGGCTCAGGGTCTGCCAGTGCATGCTGTGTTGGCACCTGAAGAGTCCCAGGATGATTTCCAGGTGTTCAGGAGGCACGTGGTAAGTGCACGCAGGGCTGCTCTGACCGAGGCACATATCCCTGGGGCAGTATTTTCATCTGTTGCCCCGAGAAGCCGGGTGTTGGCAACTGCAGGGGTAGGTGCAGCTGACACCACCCCGGCTGTGAGTCTGCGAGCCAGGACAGTCTCATTCATGCATCTTGGCACAGCGGCTGTAGCTGCGCTGGGTCCGGGCAAGAGCACCTAGCAGCCACTGACACAAGTCAGGGCTTCCGTCCTAGTTCCACCTGCCACTCCCTTGGTTCAATCTACCAGCGCCACTGCCCCTACTGATCAGGGCGGCATTTGCCAGTCAGGGTCCAGATCACTGCCCAAGAGGAGGAAGGTTGCACCTGCACAAGAGGCTGGGACCCCAGACACGGCACCGGCCTACGGCACATCGAGGAAAAAGTCTTTCTGCAAGCAGGAACTGGACTTCCTTGTGGGCTACATGTAGGAACACAACCATGAAACTCTAGTGGGCCCAAATTGTCACACGACGCCTGCCCAGCGTTCGGACCACTGGAAGCATGTTGTAGAGGGTGTTAGTTTATTGAGGTACGCACAGCTCAGGAGTGCAAAAAGCGTTTTGATAACCTCTGACGCTGTGCTAAGCTAAAGCGTGCCTCCAATTATCCAATTATGCCATGACTCAGGTGACTGGCAGTGGGCCACCACCTGAGGTGGAAGAACTCACTCCACATGAGGTGATCACTGCAGAGTTCATCCCGGCAGAATTGCTTGAAGGAGGGGGAGAGATGCTGGATTTTGATGCCTTATCCAGTGAGTGTTTTTGCATATTTGTCCAGGCCATGTGTGGTTTGCTTGTGCGATGTGTTGTGCTTGACTGCCAATACATACTAGGTGTACATGGTTCTCATGTGCGAGTCATGCAATGCTTCACTAATGTGTGCCTGCTATGCAGCATGCTGGACATGTAGTGCAGACAGGGACTGTCCTCATCACCACACTTGCACCCTACTCACATGCTTGTCACCCGGCTGCCCCTCCGGTCCATGTTCCAGATAACTGGCCCTTCTGCATGTAGCCTGGGGTGTCTTTCCACTCAGCACTCGGATTATGTCATCACATGACTGATGTGCATGTGTGTTCTGCCTGCATGTGGATACTCCACATAGGCATGCTCCCTTGCCCCTCCACCCCTCTGCACCACTATTACACCATTGCACTTGTGAGTAACATGTTGGACTACTGCAATGGACTGTTCAATGTTCCTGTGTACATGCACACTTCCCTCTGCCAACCTGCCAGTCGCATACTGTGGGGTACATCCTTTGTCCTTGATGCAGGGTGTCTCACTCAGACTGTGCAGATGGTAGATGCTCCACAGGGACAAGAGTGCAGGATGATCATAGTATTACGTGTCCAGGATGACATACATTTAACGGCTTTCGATCATCCATTCCATGCCCACTCTGGCTCAGTCCTGCATCTCACACATGTTTAGGGTGTCATGGTCTGTGTGGGGCACAGGCCTCCCAAGGTTTTAGGCCCCCTGACTCTGTCCCACTGGTGTAGTGACTTCTGCACAGATGGGTGTACTACAGAGGGGTCATTATGTGTCCTGCTTACTGTCTTATTATCATGTGCTGTGTTGTCAGTTGACTCAGATGATGCAATTGACGGTACTCAACACTGTCTGCCAATACACAGTTCTCTGGTCAACCTTTCACTGCCATCCTATGCATCCCTGCATTTCTGCATTTTCACAAAGGGGCGGGGGGTTGCCTGCAGCCATGCAAACCATTGCATGCACATAGCACGTGATGTCTGATCTTGCCCTAACACTGCCTTCATGTGTATTGATTGACATCATAATGTACTTGTTGATGTAGATTGTCGGTTATGTAAACATGTTCTGCACTGCACCAACCCACTTCTGAGCCATGTTACACCATTCTACATGCCGACTCACTGCTGCAATGTCAAACTGACCTGGCATGTATGGTAGATTGTCATCCCTTCACTGTCATGAAAGGCTCGGGCACAGGTGCATCCTGTGACACAAGTACTCAGTATAGGAACACTCTAGCGGTGTTTATCAAAGTTGATTGGTCAATCTGCAGCCTATACTAAGTGGTATAGGCTGCAGATTGAGTGTAGCCTGCCAATCGTGTTGTAATGACTGTGGAGCTGCCTGCATGTGTGTATGTGTACACTTTCACATACATCAAAGCAAGTAGCGTTGTAGCTGCTTACTTTGCTGTATAGGATGCTGTTCATAATCAGCATACGGGTCTATATGGACATAGGTGTTTTTGAATCCTTTCATATGTACATATGCAAGCAGCTTCAACATTGTGTAGTGCAACATTGCGGCTACTCACTTATGGGTGTGTGATAGGGTTCATTAACACATGTGTCCTCTGCAGCTTTTTTGTTGAATGACTCATATGTAGTTGATTATCATTAATGCTGCTGAGATTTCAGCATTGCGTCCGTTATGTTAAATTGGCACAAACCTGAAGGTTCACTGTTGTGCAGTATGTGTATGCGTAGGCCCACTAAGCTATTCTGGTGGGGCCTGGCCGTGATGATTTGACACACTGAATAATGGTTTAGGGCACAATCAATGCACAATGTGCTCAATCAGGCACTGAGGGACGTCCTGGAGGCTTTGTGGCCATCAGCTCGGACCTTACTGGGCATTATGGTCCCTCATGCCTGGTTGCAGGCCCTCGCTTTGCTCGGGACATTCATTATGTCTACATGCCCCATGACTCCCGGTACGGGCCGAGCTGCAGATGGGTGTAGCTAAATTGTTGATGATGATTTAGTGATTCATGTGTTCATGCATATTACGTGTGTCCGGGTGTGTTTGGATTCACGAGCAGCTGTGGCCATTTGGGAGTTCAGACATCCTTATGGTATGTACCATCTCTTTGTTGCCATCTGTCATTTCTGCCTGTGACATGTGCCTGACATAGGTGGTGTGTGATGGAGGTGATTTACTACATTCAGTACATGTATAGGCTTTGTTATTTACACACATCCATTTCTGCATTTGGGATGTGTGTGCATATAAATGCCACTGGATGCATGCCAGAATTTCATTTGTGTGTGACATGTCCGCTTCATGTATTGGCTGTCGATGTGATGTCTATGTGTGTGTGGGTTATGTGCTTCTGACATTTGTACTCATGTTTGTTTTTTCCGCATTACAGATGATGACGCGATGGAGCCAGAGGATGGTGATGTAATTCCTGACACAGGGTTGCTATCACATCAGCAATCTGGCACAAGTGGGGGTATTGGGGTCGTAGGCCACGAAAACCCACTTGTGCTCCAGACCATCATGTCCAGGGCTGGCAATCAGTCTAGCTTGGATGATCACTCTGACAACGATGTTGAGTTGGATGTGTGTCATGACCATTTGTCAACGTTGAGTGATTCTGATGTGGACGATCTTCTGTCCACGACACCTGCACTGAGGGGGTCAAACAGTGTTGGAACCTCCGCCTGTGGTGGATCGAGACGCACGGTCACACTCCACACCAGTTGCTGCTGTGCCTGGGGCATCACGTCAATGGAGGGACGTAGTCCTGCAGCCGTGGGCGGTGCCAATCCAGCAAGGACCACGGCTCCTTGGGCCCCACGGGGGTCGAGTCTGGCAACGTGGTGGCCGTGCGCCTCTGGGGAATACTGAGTGGGAGCAATCCATGTATGCCAATTCCAAACAACAGGGGGCAGCTATTGATAATATCGCTCAGAGCATGGAACGTGTGGCCCAATCCGTGCTCCCCCCTGCTACGCAGGTGGATCTCCAGCAGCGGGCAACACAGTCCACGGCCCGCTCGCTCAGGCTGGGCATGGCGACCTCAGACAGGGTGCGCTGGGCTGAAATGGTGTCTCTGCATCAAGCACTTGCCACTCACGCAGAGGTACATAGTAAGGCCCTGAGGGATGACCATCAATCCCTCAGATCTACTCTGGGTGTGCTCAACATGTGCCAGAGGAAGCGGTCAGAGGAGAGGTTGGAGCAGCTTGAGAATACCATCTTGGCTGAGCTACGTGCATGCCGGGAGGTGCTCCGGATGTCATGCGAGGCCATGCAGGAAGAACTCTGTGTTACACGTGCTCCCTTGCAAGAGGAAGCACGCGTATCACGTGAGGTGCTGCATGCTGACCTATGTGTGATTGCCGCACAGGACCAGGCTTATCAGTCTCGCAGACTTGCTTCCGACGAGGGGTACTTGCTTCCGTGGTCAGGGTACTGTGCCACGTCCACCTTCTGCTTTTCATACAGAGGGTGACGCAGACGACGACTTATCTCCCACACATGTCGGGCCGTGCAGGCGTTGAGCCCATGGAAGTTTTATTTTTATCTCAACATCATCGCATGTGGGTGTTGAGGTGCACCCTGTACCTCCCCCCTCCTGGTTGCCTTCCTTCCCCCGGGTCATTGTGGCAATTTTTCATTTTTTTTATTTTAATTAGTTAATGTAGTTTAAAATTACTTGTCTATTGTACATTCATGTGAAAGTGTGGTGCTTTGTGGCTTTTGAAAGCATCCACTGTCTGTTCCAGTTGTGCTCATTCAAGCTTGTCTCATGTATGTGTTTGTGGCTTGGGGTACTGACACATATGCCACTCCTGCTTCCAATCTCCATGGGCTTGCAAGAATGGTTCGGTGTGACAACCATTTACACAAGGGCATTGGACTTTCGTCATATCCTTGGCCTGTCTGCTGCTGTCCTACTTGTGTTTACACCCATAGTGGGGTTTATGGATGTTTTCTCCACGGCATGTCTGCAATCAATTTTGGTGAGTACATTTTTGAAATGTCCATTTATTGATGTTGATTGTGATCTATGTTCATTTCTTGCCTGTATATGTGCTTGATGCACTTCATGCTGTAGACGGTAGCCTGCACCCTTTAGCTATCAAAGTCACATTAATGGTGGGAGGGGGCCGGGTGTTGACAATGTCAAGTTGGTACGTGTTGAGTTCAGCCCCTGGGGATTTTGTCAAAGGAGGATGCATTTGGAATGTGACCCAAGAGGCACAACTCACGGTCCAGTCCTCACCTAAGATGTCCGCCTATACTATTACTACGCTCCGTTCTGTTTGGACGGCACATTGTATCTGTCTTCCTCTTGGAATTAGATGTTGCCTGTTGGCGCAGTTTTCCTACTGGACTACAGCTCTTTTACTTGTTTTTCACACTCTGGTGCCTTTAGTCCCTGTTTTTCTTCCTGCTACTGTCCTTTTTGCAGATCTGTCCGCCCGTCTCTCGGGCAGTTATTTCCACATACTCTTGCACTGCCTGGGCTTGCCTCCGTACACTTCTGTTCAACTGCATCTCTCTGTCGCTCCTCCTGTCTTTCATCTATTACATCCATGCCTTTATGTAGACTTTTGGCTTTTAAGAATGCTATTCAACTGTTGTGGCTCTTAACTTGCTGCCAGCTGTTTCAGCTATCTCGCATTAACTGTGCCTTTCCAAACTTGTGCTGTCTCTGCTTTCTTTGTTCACGCTATCAAGGATTGATTGGGTTTGAGCTCAACCATCCTGTTGTAACAGCCTCCTTGGTTATTTTCTACTCAAGTTCCAGCTCTACCTGTCAGGGTACAGACCCTGGGGTTGTGTTGGAGGAGGTCAGCTGTGGTCTCAGACATGGACCAGTAACAAGCAGCATTAAGACACACACACAGAAAAGATTCCAGCCTTATGGAAGGCTTTTATGCCCTTTCTGCAGGAAAAGAAGACTCCAGACTACCTTTCCCAGTAGACACCAGGCCAAGATCCAAAAAAAAAACCTGGCCCCGTTGGGTAGGGCATACATGCGCATGCGCATGTGAGCAGAAGCACGGGGCTTGTGCTCAGACGTCTGACAGAAGTAGAAGTGTTTCCAGGAGCTTCGAGAAAGGTGAGAAGCATGAAGGGCCATGCCCCAGCCTACCTTCCTCCAGGCCCTTTGCACATGCAAGCTAAGTAGCACCAATGCTGGGGAGTTTAGCCAGGCATTGGGGAAGACACGCACAGTACAGCAAAGCCGCGCTGAGGAGAAAATGCCAAGAAGCTTTCCAAGTTGTCAAGGGCAAATGCAGGGGTCGTCGCCCATATCCTCGAGTCTACCTGCTCCAGAGAAGCTAAGTTATTAGCTCAGTAGCGTTCCTAGCCACAAAATAATATGGCGCAATGGGGAGCACCCAGCGACGCACAAACTTGAGTGCAGTGCATATCGTTAGCATATGCAATTAGCCACGTGCACTGCCTATAGAAAGACGCGGCTGGCAGAACGCAACTTGTACTGAAGTCGCACCTCGCCACACGCGGCTAGCAGCACATCCAAGGCCCATTCTATCATGTGTGATTCTTAACACATGGTCTTCCGTTTAACGCAGGGCCACGTGTGGCTACCTAACCGCATTTATAGTGTATAAACCATCACAGGGGCAAGCAAAATAAACGAAGCAGCAGACAAGAGTGCTTGTTTGGGGAGGAGTAACTAAGTTTCGAGGCATGAACGGTGTTATGTCTCTGTGGGGAAAACACACACAGAATAGTAACTCACGCTCTGTTTGCAGCATTGAACTGCTCTTGTTACCCCACCTGAGAGTGTGCAGGCAGGAGGCCAGCACTCACCCCAGAGATAAGACTCTCTTTGGCTCGCCTTTGAGCCATTTTGTATAATGTGCATGAAGTACATGGTTTCTCTGATTGAGTATGTGTAATTGTCAATAGTTGTATTTTGTATTTTCCCTACTTTCCCTTGCCCATCCACCACCCCTCTCCTGACCCTCTTTCTGGTTATCCTAAATGCTGATGCCTATCCAACCAACGGATCCCTAACCCTCTTTTCCCGCCAGGGTCTCGGAAGCCTGTTTAAGTTTTACCTTGCAGGCTCCCAGACCGTGGAGGGGGTGGTTGGTTCATGCCACTCCTGCACCTGGCGCCCAAAGCTGTGACATTAACCATCAGTTGTGGCATCCTCATTGATTATTGTATACTGAAATTGCTACACATCCTGTTGAACCATTGTTCAACTGTGCTACCTTGGTAGTTATTCTATCATTCTGCTTGGACATGTGCTTGGCCATATTCAGTGACTTCAAGTCATCTACTGGAGACTCTTCCAGGGTTTTTTGGTATCTACAGGCTTTTTCCCTGGTTTGGGGGTTTGGCTCCTTGGAGTGCTCTGCGATTTGGTATTTTTACCAGTCAAGGTGGCCTTTGAGGGGGCTGGATCCTATTTACACAAAAGGTTGAACAACAAAACCAAGGTGTAGGGGGATCCTGAAGCCAGGTACACTAGAAGGAAGAAGCCAACGGACCACAGACACAGTTCTTCGGAAGGTCATGGTGAGTAAATGAGGGAGGGCCTTTTGTTGTCGGACAGTACGCTTGGCTACAGTGTTCAGGCACTCTCTGACATTCTGTGGACATGATATTTTCTGCTGGTCAATGGCTGTTCCTGTGTTGGGTTTACTTTTCAAGTGTCAAGGGATGGTTGTGGTTTGACATACTGGGGTGTACACATGGCCAATGTTCACATTTGATGTGTACAGGACACTGAGAGTCACTTGATTTCACATGCATGTATTGAGTGCATGTCTCTACTGACACACACACTTACACAATGCTCCACCACACATACAGCCACCCTTCAATGCCCACACGTGCACACAGATTGCCTTCTCTGGCATGCTATGTCCCTGCAGTGCATGATCACTTACCATTTGGGGATCGTGTACATGCGTCACTGGGTTATTTTTGTTGCTTGTCCTTTTTATATGATGCTCAAGGTGTATCCCCAACACAATGGCTGCTCACTGTGCTGTGTGCTGAGCGGTGTATTGCAGGAGACACACACAGCACACAGGTTTGGGATTTGTGGATTTGGATTGGCCAATGTGCATGCCAACAGGCATTCTGTCTTTTGTTGATGGTACAGCTGGTGGCATGCATTTGTGTATGACTTTGTATGTGTGGGAGGTTGTTGGTCAGTCATTTCATCTGATTCCACGTCAGGTTTGATTGTCTCAGGCCTCTTTCCATTTATCATGTGTCACTTTGTATCTAATTGGTCATGGGTTGTGCTTTTGGTTTACTCTTTTGCTGTTGCATGCCATGTCATGGTGCGGCCGACAAGGGTGATGTGGGTTGGGAGGGTTTGGGTGACATACCACTGATTGACAAGGCCTGTTTTGCAGGGGGTGGTGTGATATACACCTTGCATGTGTTCCATTTGGTCACACATGATTGGTTATGTTTAAGTAGCTAGGGATGCACACAATGTAGCACTTCCATGGCAACATTCTCAGGGTGATAAGGTTGTGACAGTTGACTGTCTCTTTGTCATCATTGATTGTCACCTGGTATGTGACAGGCATGTGTGCACTCCGCAGGGGTGGGAGTTCAGGTGAAAAATGTGGCCACAAGCTGGGTCCGGGTTGCCTCACCATGTGCCCTTTTCCCTCCCATGAGCAGCGCCTGTGCCTGTGGTTGGGGGTGTGGGGGCACCACCATGTCCACCGGTACGACCCGATGTGTTGCAACATTGTGCAGGACGCATGCTGCCACAATGATCCTGCACACTACTGGGGGTGCATATAGTAGCTGCCCGCCAGAGCGGTCAAGGGAGCGGAGGCGTGACTTGAGCACTCGAATGTGCGCTCCACTATGCCCATGGTTGCAATAATGGCAGTGTTGTATCTTATCTGGGGTGATGTGGTGGGGTTCCGTATAGGCGTCATCATGGGGTTGCTCGGAGGGTAGGCACTGTACCCTGGGGAGGTGAGGATGGTTGTCATTAGTTGGGTTTGTGTATTTGTCTGTGTGTGACATGCATGCATGTGCACAGACATTTGTACTCAACAATGAGCCATGTGTCGCCATGCTTCCCAGCTTCGAGATCCCAGCTCAGGGCGGACATTCTGTATATGAAACTTTCATGGGTAGACCCAGGATAGTTTGCATAGCGCTGTTTGTCAAGGGCTGTCTATGGCTGGACCCGCTGCCCTGCTTAGGATTGCTGCCTGTTGTGCCTTCCTGCTGCATTCTTCTTGTGACTTTAAAGGAAAAGAGAACAGAAACAAAGAAGGGACTGCTTTCTGCTTTTTTTTTTTTTTTTTTTTTTTTTCCTCGAGCCCCGTGGCTCCACCCTTCTATCCCATAATCCATTTAACCCTGCAAACCCGCGCTTTATGCGCGCGCGCTTTTTGAGAAGCGCTGTTTGTCAAGGGCTGTCTACGGCTGGACCCGCTGCCCTGCTGAGGATTGCTGCCTGTTGTGCCTTTCTGCTGCATTCTTCTCGTGACTTTAAAGGGTATGGACTTTGTTGCTGATACGATCTATGCAAGCTGGAAATAGACTGTTTGGCGTTTTTTTCTGATGCAATTTTTCTCTCTTCCTAGAAAAGAGAACAGAAACAAAGAAGGGACTGCTTTCTGCTTTTTTTTTTTTTTTTTTCTCGAGACCCGTGGCTCCACCCTTCTATCCCATAATCCATTTAACCCTGCAAACCCGTGCTTTATGCGCGCGCGATTTTTGAGAAGCGCTGTTTGTCAAGGGCTGTCTACGGCTGTCCACGGGTGTTTAGGGCGTTGTGGGCACACTGCCCCATTTACCTTATTTTTTTTTTTTTTTTTTATCTGTTCTCTTTTTCCCAAGTTTTGTACAATTCACTATGTTTACTCATTTGCAATCCCTTAAAGTAGGCATGCCTGACGACTCTGTAATTGCTGCTAATTTGACAAACTCTGTGTTGAATAATTTCTGTGCGCTTCGTAGGTTGCAGCCACTACCTGCTCCCCTATTGCAATTACAACAGAGACCCTCTGATAATTCTTCAATGTCAATCCTTGACTCAATTGTCATGGAACGCAACCACATTCGCACATCCTTTTGTCAACCTACAACCCCAGTGCATGGTACGTTCGGATCCCGCCAACATATGGCGCATGTTCCGTGCCGTGCTGCTGGCCATCGCCAATGGGCAGCTGGGTCTCCAATAGCTCCAATGCCACAACTTGTGTCTGACTCGACTTTGCTTGCTGCTGATACTCATCGTTTCAAACCGCATGTGCTCCCAGCAATCTCTACTTTAGATACTATTTACGAATGCTTCACTCCTGTAAATAAGGAGACTAGCTCTTCTTATACTAATCCACCTCAGTCTCCAATTTCCGTGGCAAGCATCCATGATTCAGTTCAGCCACATGAAACTATCAGTAATGTTCCAAGTGATACTTCCCTCTATGCGCATCCGACCCCGCGTGCACAGCCTCAACCCTCTTCGCCGGCCTCAGCGACTATTTCCCTACCCACTATGCTTGAAATCATGCTTGCTGCATTAAATACAACTGTGTTAAGCCTTTATAAACTGTTTGAACGCCTGGATGATAACATTTCTACCCAATCACAGCAGATTGACACTATGTATGATTGGATAATTTGCCTAAATTCGAAGCCAAATGCTAATATATCCCCTTTCAAGCTCCTTTTCATCCTGCCTCTACTCAGCTGAGACCTTTTCCAACTGTCCCCTCATTTGAGGAAATCATTCGCCCCATTCGAAGCCATTGTGGTTAGTGATTCTTCTTGGGAGAACATTTCCTCGTCTCAAGAAAAACTACCCCCTGTGATCCCTGAGTCGGTGTCAATTGAGACTACACAACCAACTCTGCCTATTAGTAACCCTCCCGTGTCTTGTCCCGACGTCGTTCAGGAGCCTTTAAAAGGCAAACGGCAAAGAAAAAAGAAAGTGCCACTTAGGCAATCTCTTATCAAAAAATCTAAAAACATGCTTGCCCCCAAGCTTCCGAAGAACTCCATCGCCTCTTTCTTTAAACCTCCATCTTCAAGTTGCCCTCAGGCTCCACCCATCATTCAACCTAAGCCAGCGTGCCAAATTGATAAGAGTGGCCCCAGTGGCAGTTTACCTTCCCTTAACAACCTTCATTACTCTCCTTTACATAATCTAATTAATACCCTGGAACTTTCGGTGCCCCCTGTATGTTCAGAGGTTGCCTCTTCCTCCACAACCTTGTTGCCTGCTCTGATCAACTCTAGTCCCATACCCTGCCTTGACACCTCATCTACTGCAAAAATTACTCTCATCAAAAATGTTATTGATGAATATCTCTCCTTGAAAAATCAGTCTATTTCTCCTACTTCTGCTTCTACTCAGCCTACTGTTGCGGCTCCCCAGGCTCCAAACAACAATCCCTTCAGAACGGGGCCTATAGGTGTGATGCCACCTCCGCCAGTTTCCTTGTTACCTTCTTTCCCAGTTCAACATCAAGCTCCTAATAACATGCCGTGTGGCTCTACTTTACAGAATCCTGATTTGATGACCTCCCAGCTTAAATCTTTAATGAACACCTTTTTGGAAACCCACAGTGCTTCATATATTGGGGCTTCCAATAACAATGCGCTTGCCACTACTCATGCGCAAAGTGATATACGCCCTGGCTCTTCTCTACCTGTCTCCCATCACTCAACTGTACCACAGGACCTATCCCGAATTTTTCCCACTTCCCACCCCTGGTCTGCCACTATTCCTGCACCGCCAACGCTGAACTATCACCCCCTTCCTCGCCCTGCCTCTTTGCACTCCTCCAAAAATATGAATCTCAGCAAAGCACTTTCTAAAACTTTATCTCAAAATTCTAATTTACGTGCCCCAAACGGCTATTCATTAATTATGAAATGTCGTGGTGGCTCCCACCCATTGTATAATCTCAATAGGCAGTGTGTTTTAAATATTCTGAATGATGTTGATACTTTGGAACACATTTCGTCAACTGATATTGACCTGGTGGAATTTATTGCTGATGTTGACTTCACCATTGTCCGTCTATGGATTCCTTCAGCTACTGTGGCGAAATTGCTTTGGAATGCTAAGCTGATATTGTTTGAGATGGGATTTCTCATCTCCCAGGACCCTGACCGATCACAATCTTTGTTCTCTCCTACAAATCTATCTGCTGCTGATACAGGGAAATCCCTTCAAACCACACGAGTATACCAATCTTCCAAAAAGGGCTGTCATAATTTATAACTTCAAGCTACTCCGGTTCATCGTTTCTTTTCACTAGGTTGTTGGAATACCAGAGGCCATGTTCATCTACAACATGCTATTGATGTGTTTACTCACTCTTTTGATATACTGGCTTTTCAGGAAACATGGTTTCTAACCCCTCCTGTTTGGGACAACTATGCAACCGCACTTATTTCGGCTGTGAGAGGCGAGAGAGACCGTCCAATGTCGGGCCTCCTGGTAGCAGTCAAACAATCTGCTGATTTAGAAATAGTACCATGGTGTGCCTTCGACATCTACATTCAATTAGTTAGAGTAATTGGATGTGGAGGTAATATGGCCATCTTTAACATATACCGGAACCCGGCAAAACTGTCTCTAAATTCATTTCTCAGAGAACTCTCCTACATGCTTGAAATAGTTTCTCAGGCATCTGATGTCACTGCCATTCTTCTCCTTGGCGATCTTAATCTTGATTGTTTTAACCCCACTTCTCAATCTACTGCTCAGGAGGTTTCGACTTGGACTACCTTTATGTCTCATAATAACTTCATGATGATTAACGGAGCTGTGCCTGGGGATCTTCCTGCTTCAACAACTTGGTGCCGGGATTCAAGCTCCAGTACAATTGATTACATATATACTGACGCAAATTTGTTTGACAAAATCACTTCACTAAACATCACTTCTCAGTTGTACAGTGACCACAAGTTTCTGACATTACATTTCCTAAGACCCCTGGCTATAGTGCCTTCTTATACTAGAAGGTCCGTCCAACATCTTGTTATCAATTCCACTGGCAATCGCATCACGCTGTCCTCTAGAATGTTTTGGACGCTAAAAGAATCACTTGATCCATCTATGGCTTCCAATTCTAATTCTAAGATTGAATATACACACCTTCTACAACAATTCCAGAATAATATTCTTATCTCTAAACAGAGGTCGACTACTCATTTACACTCTTTTGATCATGATTTACATCATAGAAGGATAAGTTATAGGCAGGAACGCAAATGTTTGCTTTCCTTGTATTCAAGCTCTCTGTTTACCCTCGCAAGGCAGGCAAAAATCCGCTATACCAACTGGGTCCGTGGGCATAGAGCCTTGCTATTCCAACAAGACAGTGAGCGAATGCTGAATACTTTAGCTACAAAGGATTCTGCAGGTACTTGGAAACTACTTAAGCATAAAAATTGTAATCAACAATTAGAGACACAAGCCAATGGAGTGCAAGAAGCGCAATGGGTCCAACACTTCTCTATATTATATTTCGATCAAGCGTTCAGTATGTTTAAATATCAAATGCAGTCCACCTCGCATTGGTCTCTGAATTGTGAATTGGAAACAATTATTCATTATATAAAATTGGCTAAAAGCTCGAGAGCTGCAGGACCCGATGGTATCAGCAATTTAATGCTCAAATCTAACATAAACCATTGGGCCAAAATTCTCTTTTTGTTATTTCAAAACATCCTGACCACTCGAACTCTCCCTTCTTCATGGCACACGTCCATTCTCGTGCCAATTTACAAAAAGGGAAACAGTTCACTTCCTGCGAATTATCGCCCTATTGCGCTCCTTGACTCTCGAAGTAAGATTTTTGCAAAGTTTCTGTTTCTGGAGTTTTCGGCATGGACATTAACCCATTTCCATCGTAATACTTTTCAGTCAGGTTTCGTTGCAGGAATGGGCACAGCTGTTAATTTGTTTCTTTTAAACTCTATTGAATCTCTGTGTCACATTCAAAAACAACAGATCTACTTTGCTTTCGTGGACCTGCATTCTGCATTTGACTCAATTTCTAGAGTCAAACTTATGTCTAAACTAATTCATGACAAATGTCCCCCCTCTATTACCGACCTCATTTATCATTTTCATTCTGCCACTACGGTTCAGGTTAGATTGACATTGAATGGTCTACTCTCCCACCCGATTCCCACCTCACGTGGCCTTAAACAAGGCTGTTTGCTGGCGGCAGCCATTTTCAATTACTATATCCAAGACATCAAATATACCTTTGAACCTATTCAATCAGATTCTCCGAAAATTAATGGTATTCCCATAAAAGCATTGTTTTATGCTGAGGATATTGTCCTCATCTCAAAGACCCCCAATGGTTTACAAAAACTTTTATCAGCATTAGACCTCTATTTCGCAGAGAACGATTTAAAAAATAACTCCTCAAAGACTGAAGTCTTTATGTTCAACCCACATTCTGGCCTTCACACTCGCAAACATTGGTTGATTGATAATAACACTTCTCTGTCTTTGGTTTCGTCGTATACCTATTTAGGTATTATTTTCGAAGCCTCACTCCATCCACTGAAACATATGGCTCAAATCGAAGTTAAATTACTAACAGCGATATCACAATCACGGATTCTCCTTGCAAAATTTGGAAAATTCTCCATGATCCCGGCTTTAACATTTTGGAACATGAAAGTTATTCCCACAGTTTTGTACGGCTTGGAAGCTGGACCTCCTATACCATCTACTACTCTTGATAAATGGGAGGGCAAATTTTGGAAGCATGTACTGCATCTGCCCCAGTGTTTCCCCATTTCGTGGTTGCGTTATGAATTGGGTCTCTCTTCACTATCTGCACACCTTAACTGGAAACAATGTTCTTTTTTCAGAAAATGTTTAATATCATCTAAGATAGACAATCTACTTAAGGTATTGTCGAACTACATCTTTACGACAGATCACGTCTTTATCCAAAGATGGCTGTCAGCAGTATATAAGATCTTAGCAGAGGCAGATATCTCATTCGAAACTCTTCTGCAAAATCCGGATAAGGCTAAATTAAAAATCCATCAGACCTCCTGGATTATGAACCATCAGAAATGTCTTACTATAAACACGCCTCGAGCTTTCGCTTTCCACCACATAAAAGAGGCATTACACAATCATATTTATCAAGAGCTCCTTCTTCGAAATATAAAAATTTAATTCTCCGTTTCCGGCTACATATATGGGAAACAAGAGATCTCCTTTGTACGCGCCAGCTTATAGGACCACTTCAAAATTTTTGTCGGTTCTGTCAAAAAACCAAAACTCCAGAAACCTTAGCACATTTAATCACTACATGTCCTAGTTTGTTTGGTCAGGGACAACTGCATTTTCATAAATATTGCCCTAGATTTGCAATGTATGATTCGGATGCTTGTTGGGACCGCATTTTTGGCTCGTCAGACTTGAAAATCCAGATAGCCACTGTAAATTTTCTTCTTTCCTTAAATCTAGATCAGGGCAAACTCATGAATACATGATTGAATATTTTTATTCGAATTGAGTATGATAAAAAGTTTAGATACAGTGTCCTTTTCGTCGATGATATTCTGGTCATTTGTGAATACTAGAGTGCTTTATACTTATTGTATTTACTGGTTGTACATTTTGAATGATCTTCTGAGAAATGACATTAAGTTGTTTTTACATTATTTTAATTTATCATGTTCAGATTGTGCTGTTATGTCATGTTAATTGAAAAGTTGTAACAAAAAAAAATGCAACTAAATCAATAAAAAAAAAAAAAAAAAAAATAGACAGAGGTGATGATTCCATGGACATCGCATACAACCTGTATGTTGATGGAATGCCAGTGCTTGCGGTTTTGATTGACGTGCTCAGTGGCCCTAGGTGGATGTAGGGCCACATGGGTGCAGTCTATGGCACTGAGTACTTTGGGGGAAGTGTGCCACCCTGTAAAAGTCCTGGACCACGGCCTGTCTTTCTGCAGGTGTTCTGGGCATGTATATGTGCCTGCGGACTGAGGGGCATGCAGTCATAATTATTATTTTTTTATTATTTTTTTTATTTAATAGCCAACATTTGACTTTTAACACATTTACAATACAAAAAATAAAATTTAAAATTTAAAAGAGAATTCTTCAATCATTTTCCAAAATCCACATCAATAAAATCTTCATCATACAATGAAAAAATAAAATCACAGAATAAACACACAATAAGAAAAAAAAAGAATAAGAAACAAACTGTTTTCCCAAAGAGATCCATCAAACTGAAGATCCAAGTTTCACAAAGGAGAGTTCTCCAATATAATAAGCATGTTAATTATCCAAAATCCAGTAAGGACCCTCCATAGTAAGATTGGCCAGAATGACACTAGTTACTAGGATCTTAATTCCTGTGTAAGCAAAACTGAATCACTGAATAAATTAATTTCTCTTAGAGCTCTAACAAGTTCCATAGAGAGAGCAGATTCATGGCAGGAGGATAATCGCCCCCAGAACGCATCAGAATCAAGCCAGGATGGGTGATGGACAAACCTGCTAAATCTTTTGACCCTCATATTCCAAGTACCCTGGCAGCTAGATAGTAGATGCTTTAGCGACTGAGAGACCATGATTGAACACTTATCAGAGTAGGGATCAATTTTCCCTTCTCTATCTCTAGAGGCCAAAATCTCTTGAGTAGGAAGTAGATTTAAATGAAATCTAAGAAGAGATGATCCAAAACTCAGGTCAGAGGTTATTTTTAGATAAGTGGGAACTACAGAGAGGGGCTTATCGACCACAGACAATGAAGCAGATCTTTTTGTCCTCTTCATGCTGTCAATCGTATCAATCCAGTCTCTTTGTTTCATCTTTCGTTTTACTCTTTCTGGATTTTGGAGCAATAGGGTCGAATGAGTTTTTAGGAGTTTTTAGGAGCATCTAAAACTGATCTATATAGAGTTAGCCACTTCCATTGAAGCCATGATCTAAGGGAAAGCAAACCCAATTCGTAACGGAGAGAGACTATTGGAACGCAGTCCGGGAGCCCCAGAGTACGTTTCCATAATCTGGCTTCCCAAGGATCCCATTCGAGGTCCATTGCTAGGATGTTATAATCAAGACCAAATAAAAGAATCGGGATAACTTTCCCTATATAGAATTTCAGCAAGGGGAGAATAGAGAATTTGCAAAACTGAGATTTGATTTTTCTCATTTGTGCTCCCAATTTTACAACTTTCATTTCCAACAAGCGCATCAAGTTACCTTTCGTTGGAAAGGAGCTAACTGATGCTCCCAAGTACGCTAACTCCGAAACTAACTCAATTGGAAGTTTATCCAGGGTCCAGACATACTGTTTAATTATCTTTTTCGGATGTTTAAATCTGATTATCTTGGACTTCAGTGGATTAATAGTAAGGTTTTTATTTCGGTCATAGTTTTCTAAGGCAAGCAAAAGACGCTGGAGTCCTACTTGGGAGTTATCAAGAACTATAACATCATCCGCATATGCCAACCAATTAATTTTTGTTTTACCTAGTAGCGGAGATATTAAGCCTATTCCCTTCATTGCCTCAGCCAAATCCGCCATAAACAAAATAAACAAAAGGGGCGCCAGCAAACAGCCTTGACGGACCCCTCTCTTTACACCAATCGGATTTGTCAAAAGGCCTGTTCTACCCAATCTCACCTGCATAGCGTTATTGTGATGTAATTCTCTCAATATTGACAGGAGAGAAGAGCGCAAACCCCTTTTGTCTAATTTTTTCCAAAGAAGTTCCCTGTCTATCATATCAAAGGTTTGGGAAAGATCTAACCAAGCACCAAAAAGTGGTGGGCCCCCTCCTTGGACAGACAGGGAGATCAAAGTACTCAGAACCAGCCCGTTTAAAGAGGTAAACCCTTCCTGAAACCCGATTGTTGTCTTGAGATAACACCCATTTTTTTTTTTGCCCATGATTCCAATTCTCCTAAAATGAGCCCTGTGAAGATTTTACTGTCTGCATCTAAAAGGGAAATTGGATGATAATTGGCAGCTAGCAATCTATCCCCCTTTTTATAGATTGGTATAACTAGGGAATTTTTCCATGAGTCGGGGAAGCTCTTCTGAAAAATTATATTATCAAAAAGTTTCTTTAGAATCTCAGCCCATAGGGAGGGGTCTTTTTTAAGGATTGAATTACTCAATCCATTTGGACCCCCCGCTCTGGAGGTTGATGATTTCCTTATTAGCATTTCCAGATCCATGGTTGTAAAGTCTAAGGACCACTTAATCAATGTATTCCTCTGCCCAGTTATGGCGTTAGGTGAGTCATAAAGACTGGTAAAATGCTCAGACCAAACTTGTTCTTGAATAATGGCATCCATTTTTTGGTTCCTATTTACCTCCCTTCCCCCTACCATGCAGTCATAATTGCATTGGCCTGTGAGCCACCCCCAACTATGGCAGTTGTCCACGGAAATGACCCACTAGTGAAAAAATGCAGGACATTGAGCACCTTTTCCAAGGGTCTCAGTGCTTGGGAGCACAAGGTGTGTGATGTGAGGTCATCCTCCCACTCAGTGACCAGGTCTAGAATGATACGAGGTGGAAACCTATACCTGCCATAGACCTCGACATCAGACATCCCAAAAAGGCTGGTCCTGGGCAAACAAATGCAGGGTCTGGCTATTCTCCTCCACCTGCGGTGTCCCACGATCAGTGCTGTGAGAAATGGGACATTCATCGTAGCTGTATATACGTGTTTGTTGTTTGCGTGCACTTTTATACTGCGCTGGGATGCTTCTGCCTGCCTTCGTGTGGCAGACATGTTTACGCCTGTGCGTGTCCTTTGGCTTGCGCAGGTTTCCCACATTTGTTTCCACAAATCATTCTGTGTGTTCCGCCCCCTTTTTGGTGTGTGCGCTACACTTTGTGTCACGCACGGCATTCGGGATGTCGCAGTGACGTGTGCTCCCATGTGTGCCACCCGCGGATTTGGCTCACATCCCGGGGAAAACACACGCACAGCCTTCCATGAATCGCACGCATGCGCTTGCTTTTTCACGCTTGTGCCAGCTTGTACCACAAGTCTTTAACTCTCAGATGACTGTTCTGATGGTAAGGCTTTGTTAAGCAAGCTGAAAGAGCTCCCATGAGGAGGTGTTTTGGGCGGGGAGGGTCAGGCAATGTGTGGGAATGGCCATAGGTATTAACATGGCCATAGCAGTCAATGTGTAGTTCAATAGCCAAACAACACCTGCACGCTTTCTGTCCCTCCTTATATGGCAGTTCTGCCGAGATGTACTCTAATGCAATCGTTTTGACTTATAGCCACAACTAAAAAAGGTTTGCTTTCATGTGTTGTTAACGTCATGCTTAAAAGCAAGCTGGACGTGTGTGACACGCAATCAATCTCTCTAGGAAACCTTCCAAAGCTATTTCTTTTAGAGTGGAGTTAATTTTTATTATGGTGTAGCATAAAAAGCATATGTAAAATGAATGCGTAAAACGTCACGCATGCTTTTTACAACGTTCCATATTTTCATTCATTTTTAGGGCAGAAGGGGGCACAGAACGGAACTGGTGTCTCCACCAACGCCCATTCTCGCTGTCATACAAAGGCAAAGGCATTTACGCCACCGTGACATGTTAATGCTGGTGCAAATGCTTTGGATTCTTATGGAATCCTGCTGCATTTTACACCAATTAAAAGCAGATTCCAATAAATGCATAATTTATAAATGCTAAACAGCATTTACTCAATTTGCACTAACGTGACAAAAACTAAGGAGTACCGGCAATTACACCAGCATTTACACATTTGGTTTGCATTTCATTGGGCATATGACTCACATTATGTGGATTCCGTTTGCACAAAAGTTAAACGTAAAAAATCCCCTCCGTGCGATTTATGCTTTTAGGGGCCCATGTGTTTCTATAAAGGAGTTTTTTTTTTTGTCCTGCTGTAATGTTTTTGCTTTCTAGGAAATTTTCTATTTGGGATATGGAAAATGAATGCACAATGGTATTTATTGGGTTTAGCATGTTTATATAATGATTTACATATTTCCAGCTTGCTTCATTATGGACTTGTGTATTTTTCAAGTGAACACAGTATTAGTGTAGCCCTTGAAAGCCAAAACATACATTTTTGTACCAAACAGAGCGCAGATGTTATGTGATAACGTGACTAATTTGCAGAGTGGGTTCCAATCTTGGATTTACTGCTCAACCAAAGTGTATGATCATGGGCAAATTATTTGATCTCTCTGTGACCTAACTTCAAAAAAGTTGCGCCCTTAGAAGTGATTAATTGTGTACATTGTATACATGCTGAAAAATCACTGCCTTGCAATTGGGCAGATCTGATGAATTTAGGGACACAGGGGCATTTCCTCGTGCTCCTCTATCATACCTAAGGCCATCGTTGCCCCCGAAATTATCTTGCTGTTACAGTGATCCTCCCTCAGTTCCCATAAAACCTAAATCGGCAGGCAAAAATGTAGTCCTCTGCACCAGAGATTCTAGCATGGTGGACTGGCAATCCTTTCCCGCCCTGTTGCTGCAAGTCACCAAAAGTGCCTGGTCCATTAAGAGTACTACCCCAAATGACTCCAAGTGAAAGTCTTTGCTCGGCCTGGTTATATTTCTGATTGAGTCTTGCATAGCATCCCTTCTCCGTTTTTGATGGTCTCTTAGAGCTTCCAGATGTCTAGGTGGTAGGGTAGGGGACCGACACAGTAGCAGCACAAATATGCTGTGTTTCATTGCTGATTTGAGCAGGCCTGAAAAATGTGGCTATGTGTAGTGTCTACATCTACATTTCAGATGTCGTGTGACTTGTATAGAGCAGTGGTTAATGTGTGCTCCAGGTTGCTAACATAAATTGTTAGTGTGGTTGTCTGTGATGTCTGCAAGAGTGGTGTTTAAGGACTGCATAGAGTTGTGGTGGTGTGTCTGTAGTGGGTTAGTGTGTTTTTTGGGACATTACGGTAAGACATTTGTCTTTGGGTGGTGTATGGTCCCTTGTTTAACCTCTGTTGTTGTAGTGCTGATATTGTGGGTTAAGGTGTGTTATTATGCCAGGGCAGGTGTCTGCAACCTGCAGTTCTCACGAAGTTTTGGACTACAACTCTTAAGATCTGCACCATTGCCTATGCGTGTCAGGAATGCTGGGCGTTGAAGTCCAGCACATCGGGAGAGCCTAAGGTTGCAGCCCCTTGCACAAGGGGATCTTATGTCAGGTGAAAATATGCCATGGCAGAAAATCAGGGCCCACACGATCCGGTCAGTTTCCTGGGACCTCCCTTCTGACGGCCCACTGGCACCTCATAGACACTGTAACTGCGTTGGATAGGAAGAGAGCCTCAGAAACGCAAGTTGCGTCCCGCCCCTCCTCTCCGCGATACAAATGCTTGAAACTGAGGCACGGCATGAACAAAAATAATTAAAGCCTTACTCAAGGCTAATATGCCTTCCCTTAACTTTACGGCTGTCATGAACATGAGCCCTTTGGGATGCATACATGAAATTAAAGGCGTAACAACCGGACTTTACAGTGCACCTTTTCCCCCCCAAAGTGGTATCTTTCCACTAATAATAGATATTCATTGCTATCCAACTCAATGAAACTTATTTGAATGCTTTTGGACAAATTAAGCACTGCGTGGACTTCTGATGGATGGAACCACTGTTCGTGAGGTCAAGCAAAGAGTCAAGGTGAGGATGAATTTCTCCACCAAGCCACACAACCAGCTGCAAAGAACAAACATAGAGGGGGTGGGGACATCCGAGCATTTCAGATCACAGTGGGAGATTTATCTAAACATTCCCCAATATGTTTATTTCCAGGACAGGATTTTCAGAGTGTACGTAATATATACTACTTCCTCATAGGGTCAGACTATTGCATGTTTTTGCTAATACTGCATGCCCCTTTTTCTTGTTAGTTATTTACGGAGGCATGGAATATATTTGAACCTTGCAGCTATGCTATTAAACATCCACATGACTTCCCAAATTAATTGAAATGGTCCTGGTGTTGTTACATTTGCCCAATGAGTTCACAATAACTCTTCGTCAAGTACACGTTGTTGGTTATAATGTGTATGCGCTTACCTTGGTGATGATGCAACTCATAATCACAGTTGTGTGCTTTTCCTAAACTAGAGCTTTGGTGTTTCTGAGAAATGTATGTTTTTCAAAGCCTTCTTTTGGATTAGCTGAGATTTGTACAATGCAGTCTGTCTCTCCAGTCTGTAATTATACACGGGAGGTGACCTTTGTATTTTATTCAGAACACTGCGGAAAGACAGAAGTAAAAAGCCGTCTGACATCAGAACACGTGATTATTTAAACAGCCCAACAGACTGGGTGATATCAGCAACAGTTTTTGCACATAAGTGGAACATGTTCTTCTTCCCAGACGGCTGAAACGAACTTAGCTTTTGTTATACATGACTACTGCTTTGCAAGAGTGTAAGGATGAGTGGATAAACCGCCTACTCAGCCCCACACTATTATCAAACCAGCAGTGAACCCAATCATAAAGGTAGAGCAGACACAACCAGACGGCATGACTCTTTTGCCTTTTGTAGCAACGTGGGCCGAGGGCAGGCTTTACTCTTCATGTGTGATGTGAGGTGATAGAAGTAGTGACCCAAACAACATACACTAGTGCAAAATAAAAGAATATCCAATGAATGTGCGATAAAAAAGTAGTCTTTTATTTGAAAAATAAAATTGCAATACAGTAACTAAAACCCTAGCATACCCCTACCCCGGTAAAAAACACAGACAATGCACACGGGTGTACTTTGGCACTCTGGGTAAATGTGCAAGGTGTTCGATAAGACATTTCAACAGTGTCACTGTTCAAAAAGGATATTTTGTGAAGAGCATAGTGGAAGAGGGGGCTTGAAAAGTCGCTGTTGTCCCGGAAAGTGGAGCAGGGCGACAGGGCATATCAGAAGTACATTATTCTTGTTTAGAAGGCTCAAGCATAGAGCTAGGCTTCTTGGCATCAAGTCAATTTTGAAGCAGTTTGAGTCACGCGTAGGGTCGATGCAGCATTTGAGAGGGTAAGATGATATCTTTCATTGGTTTGAGCAGGGGTCGAATTGGCTGCAGGATAATGGATTTTGCTGGGTTTAGTCGACTTTCGCGACAGAAAGTGGGACCTATTCCTGCTGGTCATATCAGAGCTTAACATGGCTACTCCGAAGAAGGTCGAGCATGCAGTCAGTTTGCGTAGACTGCAGCAATAGGCCAAGCCAGCAACTGGATGCCATGGAATGAAGCAAGCAGTTTGAAGTTTGTATTACATGCCAAAAGCAACACTGCAGGTCCCAATTCAGTTCGAAGGGTGTTGAATAGGGTCAAAGTGGCTCAAAGATGGTTCCAAGTAGAGAAAGAGGATTCCAGCTTATCTTTGAATGTCAGGTTGCTGGGATGCCGAATCCAATGGCTCCAGTACAATCTGAATTGTGAATCTGTGCTCCAGGTCTGGGGATTTAGGCAGTCACCACCAGGAGTTCATTGACCTCCAAAGAGGACTCTGGCTGCAGTGCAGCTGGAAGAGTGGCAGGCCTTGGTCCAAAGATGTTCACCCTTTTTGTTCCCTGGAGATAGCTTTGTAACAGATTTAAAGACACAGCACACTCCAGACCGGGACTCTTTCCACTGGTGAGGGATGCTGTGAATGATAAAAACGCATTTAATTTATTGATTTCGAATTCTGCTTTGAGAAGGCACCCAACCCGTCCCACACCCCCCTTGACAAACACCTTGTGTCGCAATGGACCATTAAACAGTCTGGTGTGTAATAATACAATATTTATTTATTTTTAGATTCAAATTCAAAATCAAACAAATCAAAGGTAGGCCAGCAATCACCAGTGTGGTGATAATATACAGCAAAATGTTATGATACACTTAAAATAACTTTCTGACATTTGACATATAAGTTTAATGAATATGGAAGCAAAGTCACTGTTTGGACATACTTATAGATGGGACAACTGTTAGGCACTCCCCCTGCAACCATCGCTCAAACACCTGCTGGATACGTTTTGTGTGGGTGGAAAGGAGTGGCAAGGACTCACAAATAAGAGGGAAAAATCAGATTGGAAATTCGACCTACCACCCCAGAATGGGAGGCCAAAACGGCATGAAAAACCCTTGAAAAATGAGCAAAATGGCACTCGGAAATCACTGGATAATTAGAGGTCCGTTTATATGGGCGGTAGAATGGATAGGACAAGAATTTGTATAGCTGTACTAAAAGGCAAGAAAGCTTACAAACTACTATGCAGGGAACTACAACAACATTAATACAGGTAAGAAAATCGACTTTGGGAAGGAAAGCAATGCAGCAAAAATCACACGTGGCAGAATTGCAATTTCTTCTTTTTTCACGGATTTAAACAAGCAAACAGCTAAGGAAATGGCTAAACAGTCAGATCAAAAATCGTTTTTTCTGATGGGATACCAAGGCACTTAACAGGTAAGATACTAAAGTGAAAGGATTACTTTTTATTGGATAACAGTATGGGATTCTTTATAGGAAAGGTAAATCAGACTTTTATAAAGAAAATAAATTTCATGGGGAAACTTGGTTTTGTTAATAGAAATGATTTGTCCTACTGAGACTGTATTTTAGTGACTGGGTCATTAACGAAGGACACTGCACACAAGGAGGTTCATTTGCAATGTTAACAAATTCACAACTCGTTCCTCTTTATATGGGAATTAATTCCTTTATCTAAAAATGGTACTAAGGAATTACACAAATTGCTGAAATTATTTGAACAGAATTACACAAACACATTAAGACTAACACAGACTATTCTAAGGACAGGATAAACAGAGGATGCTGACAATTTGGGGTGATTACTAGGGTTTCTTATAGGATTTTATTTAGGATTTGGACAGAATGCAAGATAACAGAGTGGTGTATGTCATTTTTCTGGAACTAGGGAGGGTGATACTTACAAAATGTACTGGAGTTGGGTTATTGGGACAGCTTAGCCTGGTCTGTGGACAGTGAGGCAGGGTCTGGTCACTGGGCAGATGCTGGGCTCTCCTTTATGGGAACAGCTGGGCAAAAGGGTCTGGTCTCTGGATTCACCCAAATGAGTTCATTGGCCTCTCCTATTTTCCCCCTGGGTTAGTGGTTCTGCCTGGACTTAGATGGGTGGTTCTGCCTTGATCTAGATCAGAATAGCTGGTTCTGGATCAGTGGTTCTGCCTGGATCTGGCTCAGCGAGCTCTGGAGTCTTGGAATCTTGCAGGGTGAATTTTGAATGTCTGGATTTTTGAATGTGCTGAATTCTTGAATGTCTTGAATATCCCTATGCATCCTTCTAATATAGGCAGGATGACATCCGAGGATTGCTACAATGTGGGTGGAAGTCATCTGAACATACCCCTTGGAGGGGATAGGTCAGGCTAAGTGTGTCCCCTCCTCCCTGCGGGTGGATTGGTTCCAAGGAAGTGACATCAGTTTAAGTGTGGGTGTTTTATGACTGGCTTTGTTTCACAACAGTTACCTTTATCAAAATAAGTAATGGAAAAAAAACATATATTTATAAACATCACCATTATAAAATTCAGATAGGCAAATCCCATTTTTCACAAGGAATATGCTGGTTCAAACACCCAGTCTGTGCGATGCTGCTTTGCCCTTTTGGCAACCTTTCGCAATTTCTCATGGAAAACATTTTATCAATCATTCTACAAATAGCTACACATAAGCCTAACATTGTTGGGCATATTTTCATATCAAGTTTCATATCTGTGCCATTTACGCTTTCCCCAGGAATGCCTTTTTACTGCCGTTCATGTCCACCACATGTCAGGAAGACCCACATGGTCTTATTTAACTTGTGCAAAAATTACATTAAAACTGTCACAAGTTGACATTACTGCTTCTTTAGATGACTGAAATAAATGTCTTAACGTAAAAAAGTCTTTTAACTCAAATGGGCTGGATTTGTCCCCAAATGTGGGCAGTCTTTCCAACCCCCAGCCAAATGTCTTCCCCTGGTCAGCTTGCACAGGGGTTGTTATGACTCCCCCTTTGAAGTCCTCCAGTTTGAATGGAAGGGAGCTCACATTTCTTTGTGAAGTGCTAATTCCCCTTGGTCCATTTCCCTTGCTGGGGAAATGCTGGCCAGTCTGACGATGTTGTTCATTTCCACACCTTGGCCCTTTCACATTTGTAAAGGGGCTTCCTTTCCTATGTGGCTGGATTTCATTGAAGTGCCTGCCTTACCAAACTGGTTCTGGAGTCTTCAAACATTTTTTGGGGGTCTTTTTCTCCCTTTCTTCCCCAGAACCCAGTGTAAATAAATATAATATACATTTAAACCACCCCAGCCCCACACATATAATACTGTTTCTGTGCGAATATTGGGATGATTAGCTTTCAAAAGAGCAGTTTTCTTGATTTTGCAAAAGCAGATTTCGCACATGTGTTTATTTCTGTTCATCTTGAGATTCCCAATGGGGTTTCTGTACCACACATTTTCTTTGGCATTAACTTTCTGAAAGCTTTTCATAGCTCTGGTCAGTTTCTGTTACACAGGGATATGCTTGCAAATGGTTCTTTGAAACTGACATATAGCAAGTGAGAGAGAGAGCTTCTTCTGAAGTACTTTGCGTGAGTTCATTTGTTTCCAAAAGTAAATTCAAGCTGTGTTTCAGTAGAAATCCAAATTCTTGGCCTTTCAAGTGGTTTTCCAGCACATCAGCTGCTCTGGGAATGCTTTTGCCTCACCTCTTGCTACTCATCAGAAATGAAACATGCCAGGAGGGGTTTCCTTGAAGTTCACAATCTTTGTGGAAAATGAATCAAGAGCACATTTCAAAGCCATCCTGGGAGACATGTGCGCAGTTTTAGCAATCAACATGACAGAACAGAAAAAGATGATGCCGATTTTCTGCTGGATTGAGATGACAGAAAAAAATGCAGCCATTCTTTGTAGTGGCAGTGTTGAAAGCTTGCCACCCTTGCCAGGGACAGAAAGCACAGCCACTTTTGAGTGAAATGGGGACATTTGGTTTCTGTGGTAGGGGGGTGGGGTTTCTGCTGGGGCGGCAAATGTACCCCCACAGCTTGTGAGCAGACCTTTCCTTAGCCTTGAATGCTTCTGTCTTCAACTTCATGGTATATAATTCTGTAATGGACTGCACTCCCAACAACAGTTCACTCATCATCTTCTTCCTGTTGTTAAAAGATGACTCAATGAAGGATTGGGAGACCCCATCCTTACAAAGGGAAAATGTCACAGGGATCCTGGCCAGCCCTATACTTATCCATACCCTTCAAGCTTCTCAATTTACCAAAAAGACCGTCCAAATGCCAGAGGAGGCGGTGTTGCACTCCTGGCCAAATATTCCCTTCCCATTAGGCAGCTCAACACCACCCTAGAAGGGAATGGAGAAATGATTTCACTCAAATTGTCCCTCTCACTCACATGTACTATTACAATACACCTCATATACCACCCTTCTGGCCCTATCCTAATATTTGAAGAGAATCTCCTCCACATCATTGGAGACACTATCAAGACCTCCTCTAAAATCATCATAATGGGAGAACTAAAAGTTGGGTCTTAATGATCCCGAGTACCCTCAGGCCTCTTCATTAGACAACACCCTCAAAACCTTAGGCTTCAGGCAGTGCATTAATAAACCCACCCACTCCAAGGGCCATACATTGGATTGTATTGCAGACCTCAACTGCTTGATCTCTACCTGATATAGCATCCTATGCACGTGGCGTGACCACCATATCATTGACTTTATCATACCACACCAGAAGAAACCCAAACCCTCTACTCATCCTTTTCCACCCTTGCTAGCACACATCTTAGGCAAATTAACAAAAAAAAAAACCACCCTGCCCTTACTAGACATGGCCAAGCTTAAGCCTCATTATTCAAAGGATCCCAATATCCTGTCAGACCTTTACACCCTGACACTAACTACGGCTGTAGACACCATTGCCCCTCTAGCTCCCGAGATAGCTAAAACCGGTCAGACATTGAAACTCTTGATTCACTCTGGACCTCCCATTGCTCTGCAACAAAAAAAGGATAGCTGAATTGACCTGAAAAATAAAACATCTGACACCTTGAGAGCAGAGTACTCCATGGTGTCTGAACTTTACAAGCAAGCAATAATCACAGCAAAATCCACATCTTCCATTTCCAGAATCACCAACGCAAAGTCAGACACCAGAGAGATCTTTACCATCTTCAGGCAACTCAAATAATCTGCCACCTTACCGCTCCTTGACTAAGGATGAAAGTTGGTGCTCAAACATCCAATCAGCTATTCTCAATAAAATTGGACATGCTCAATACAAGAATCATTACAAATCAAGAGAGCCTGCACACAGTCCAGTGCATCCCGGATAACATCACTAACTCCACTCACCCAAGCCCCATGACCTGCAAATTAATTTCAAAGAGATTGCTGAGTCAGAAGTCTGAGCCATCCTCAAGAGTTTAAAACCCCCTAAGTGCAAAGGAGATGTCTGTCCCGACACCATTATCAAGGACTGCTCAGAGGTCCTAGCACCATTTATCACCTCGTTCATAAATGCATCCTTCTCTGCAGGGATACTATCCTCTAGTCTCAAGGAAGCCTGGGTACCTCCATTACTAAAAAATAAAACTTGGAACCTGCAGCCCCTAACAACTTTAGGCATATCACTACAGTCCCTTTCCTATTGAAAATTGTAGACAGAGCCGCCTATCTACAAGTGCAGCATTTTCTAGAAACTAACCATATCCTGGGAATGCACAAGTCTGGCTTCCACTCAGGCTATGATACAGAATCATCACTGCTGGATCTCAGAATACCAGATGGACGAGATTAGGGACAAGGACAAGTCCGCCCCTCCTCCTCTTTCCAGATCTGTCTGCCACGTTAAACCTTGTTGATCATAAAATCCTCTGACACCACCTTAAGAACTCAGCCAACATCTCTCCGGAAGACACAACCTGGTTTTCCTCCTTCCTAGAGGCAAAGTCATGAGAGTGTTTGCTGAGAACACCAGTGCACCACCAATTCATATCACATGTGCGGTACCTTAGGGGTCATATCTATCCCCAATGCTCTGCAAAATATTCACTAGACCCCTGTTTGACAGCCTGGACTTCATCAGTCTAGAATACACCAACTATGCCGATGACACCACATCTTCCTCCCACTCTGCTCACTGGAAACTATGCAGAGGACTCCAACACCCTAAATGTTGCATACTCCACAATTCAGAGCTGGAAGGTGGCAAACCACCTTTGCCTGAATGGGCATAAGACAGAGCTCCTACTGAAACATCTCGGCCATATCGAAACCATCCAGATCCCTGTCTCATTCTCAGTGAAGACATTAGGTGTCTACCTGGATGCCAACCTCTCACTGTCCCGCCCAGTCAATGCAATCGCCTCTTCTGCAGCCTACGCAAACAAATTGATAAACGCATTCAGACCCTTCTATCTACAGATTGCTGCTTAACCATCAGACGAGCAGTCGTCAGCTTTATGCTTGCCTATTGTAATGTCCTCTTCGCTGGCACCTCTGCTAAAAACCTCCAGAAGCTGCAAGTTAAACAAAATAAGCCTCTCTGAGCTTCCCTTAATATTCTTAAGAGGAAACACATCACCGTAGCTAGGAGAACAGTACACTGGCTCCCTATCTGGCAACCCATTATCTTCAAAAGCCTCTCCATTAACCATAATTGCCTTGTCCACCCAAAATTCAGACGCTCTAAAGTCGGAGACACAGCTTTCCCATACATCGCAGATAAACAGTGGAACTCCTTGCCCCCTACCCTGAGAGCTGAACCCTCATACTGGGCATTCTGAAGATCCTGCAAAACCTGGCTCTTTAACTACACTCCTCCCTCTCTTACTGCCTTATATATCGTATCTGCCTGGTAATTGATTGTTATGCTGTTTATTGCAAGTAACTGGATTGTAACAGCACTTCGATGCCTCTGGGTTGTGTGTGCACTTTATAAATTAAAATAATAATAATAATAATAATAATAATAATAATAATAATAATAATAATAATAATAATAAATACAAATGAAAAGAATTGTATTTTACGCATCCTGTCACAGCAGCACTGTAATTCACAAGGGACTTTGCAGATAGCAGTTCTGGCCAGCAAGTCAAGCAATGGCATGTTAGACATATTTAAGATTAGGTATTTCTAGCCTACCTATATTTACTATTCGATGTGTGTGGATGATAATTATAGGGTGGTAGGGCGAAACTAGTTACATTTAAATATACCAAATATACCAAATCTGGTCTCAATCCTGGAACCTCTTTAGGCACCGAACTGTCTATCCCAGACACATGATATTTCTTGTCATTGCTAGTAAGACCTCCCACTGAAGTCTTGATTTCTCATTCTGTCACATTGTTGTACAATATATCCCGACTAGCTACAGACATCCAAGCCCCTAGTATTCCTGCAAATCCGTATGAGGTAGCCTAAGATCCTCTGGTCAAGAAAGTATTAGATTGGGGGGCGTGGCTAGCGCGCGAGCGATGCGGACGTGAGCCGAGTGAGCTCCCGTAAGCGCCGACACAATCCTGTACTTTTATCCTGATTCCTGGGGACATCGAGTGACATCAACGCCACGATTGTACCCGTGAAGCTGTGGGCTACGACCGGCTGAAATCCGGGCCGTCGTCTGCCCGTTGGGAGGGCCATAATCTGCAATTTACTGAAGGCCGAGGGCCCCGAACTGCGAAACCAAGATGGCCACCGGAGCTTGAGGGCAGACCACCTCCTGTCTGATTGGGGCTTGAAGCGGCCTGGTACGGTGCGGCACACGCAGTGGACACTGACTTCTCTTACAACCGGAGGTCGCCCGGACAAACGGCTCCTGCTCTTGGGCTGTCTCGACCCAGCCCCGAGTGGTGGAGGACGGCAGCGGCCTGGCCCGACAGTGCTAGAGGTAGGTGGGATTAACTCTCCCCCCCCCCTGCTCCATACAGACGGTGGAGTCGTGGGACCTGCGTGTTGGAAGGTGCTTGGAGGACCCCGAGGCCTTCCACCTGGCCTGTTCCGGGGCTGCGACACGATACGCCGGAGCAGATCCGGAAGGGCGTAATTAGCACTGTTCGACCTGCCGAGCCGGACGCCCCACGCCTCCCCGGAACTATGGGGAAAGAAAGGCAGAAGAAACCCTCCATACAGAGCAGCATGGACCAATTTGCCGTCGCCACCACCCCGGCCCCGGCGGCCCCAGCAACGCGACCGAACTCCCCCAATGGGGAGGCCTCTCTTTCTCTCCATGATGTAATGGCGGCCATTGCTAATTCCCGATCCTCCATGGAGACCAAAATAGATAGCATGGCGGCAGACGTCTCCTTCCTACGCCACGATCTACAGAAGCTAACCTCCAGAACGGGAGAGGCGGAACACCGTATTTCTGAAGTGGAAGATAATATAGGCGGGATTAACCGCCAATTGTCCCAGGCCTTAAACCGCCTTAAGACCCTTGAATCAAGAGTGGAGGATGGAGAGGGGAGATCCCGTCGCAATAATGTCCGTATCCTGGGTCTGCCAGAAGGGGAGGAGGGACAGTGTATGGAGCTGTTCTTGGAGCAGTGGCTTGTAGACATCTTCGAGGCCACAACCTTTTCAAAGTTCTTCTCAGTGGAGAGGGCTCACAGAATGCCGGCGGGTAGTCCACCCCCGGGTGCCCCGCCACGTACTATCATCGCCCGCTTCCTCAACTACCGAGATAGGGATGCCCTCCTGCAACTGTCGCGGGCACAAGGCTCGATTACCCATAACGGCTCCCGAATCGCCTTTTTCCCGGACTACACCCGAGAAGTGCAGCGGGCACGACAATCGTTTGAGCCACTCAAGAGACAGCTGGCCCAACTAAATGTGAAATATGGCCTGCTCTTCCCGGCCCAACTGAAGATATATCATGGTGGAACCACGGTTCATTTCAGCGACCCGCAAGAGGCATGGAAATGGGCGGAGGCCCATATAGAAGGTGATTGGACTGCGAGACCGAGGAGACCGAGAGGAAGACCGAGGCCCAGGCACGCCTCCCCGAGGGGAAACCCGGAGAGGAATGAGCAGGGGGTCTTGGACCCCGATGCAGATCAGCGAGAACATTGACCGGACTGTCGCCTCTTTGGCCCAGTAATAGCGCTCTGCAGTATTCTTTCTTTGTACTCTTAAGCCGGACGCATGAGTAGTCCACCATGGAAGATGTTGACACTGGCGCATGGGAGGGGACTCTGGAGGAGCCTCGAAACCCCCCCCCCCCTAGCCGAACTTCCTCCTTTCCTTCTCCTTTTCCCTTCCCCCCCCCCCTCTTTCTTGTTCATCTAGACCCGGCTCTAGGGTCTGGGTTTTTGAGCTGCTACCTTAAGTTGAAGGTCCAGCTATGTTTGGGCGACAGGTACTTCGTGTTGGGGTGGAGTATAGGGTGGGGGTAAGTTGGGAATGTTTGAAAGTTTGTTTGTTACTTCAAGACTGTCATATGTTTATAAGGAACATGAACCACTGTCTTTGGTCGAAGTTACCACTCCACCATCTCTCACTGATTGTTACAATCGTACAGACCCCCGGCATGTGTGATAGATATCCTGTGCACAGACTCACGAGACACCCATGCGACACACTAAATCCCTGAAGTTCCTCACCTGGAACGTGAATGGGATGGGGTCCGGGATTAAACGGCGCCTGCTTAGGCAATTTTTAAATAGACACTCCCCTGATGTGGCCCTTTTGACAGAAACCCACCTGGCCGGATCACACTGTGCCTTTTTTCAGAGGACTAATTACCACCTTGCCCTTCAGGCGGGGAACACAATGGGCTCCAGGGGCACCCTCATCCTGATACACAAGCGCATTCCATTTACTCAGCAATTGGTTGAGCGTGACCCAAGGGGTCGATACGTGTTCGTCATGGGGACCATCTGGGGTCAGACGATGGCCATTGCCGCAATTTATTCCCCACCTGGGTTGGGACAGGAATTACTGGACGATCTTACTACCCTTATAGGGAAACACCATCCTGATACGTTCATTCTGGGGGGTGATTTTAATGATACCATGAATGATAACTTTGACCGTTCCCATCTCCGAAATCGCAACCCTGACACCTCGACTAGATTGGCCAATTTTGCATCGGCCCTTGGGCTCCGAGATGTATGGAGAGAGTTACACCCGACTGATAGGGAGTACTCCTTCCATTCCGGCGCTCACGGCTCCATGTCCAGACTGGACTACTTCTTCTTGCCACATACCGACCTCCATAGGGCAATGTCTGCAGATTTACTCCCCCGGGGCATTTCGGACCACTCCCCCCTTTTAGTTGAATTGCGTATGCAGGGTCCCCTTCCCCCTAGAACGTGGAGACTTAACAATTATTATCTGGGGTGCCCGGAACTGATAGATCGCCTGGAGGAAGTTTCTGGTGAATATTTCGAAATCAACGAGAAGTCGGTGGACAGCCCCGTGATATTATGGGAGGCCTATAAAACAGTGCTAAGGGGTGAAATCCTTTCTTGGACGACACATAAAAGAAACACCCGGTTCCGGGAAATATTAAAGGCCGAAGAGGAAGTGAGAAACAGGGAGATCGAGCATATATCCGATCCTACGCCCGAGACCCACCGATCCCTCCAGCGCGCCCAGGAGTGCCTCCGTAATAGAACGATGGATGACGCTAAGCAGGCCCATTGGCAGGCTAGGGCGAGGGTGTATGAACTTGGGGATAAGTCGGGTAAACTGCTTGCTTGGTTGCAGGGGAGAGACGAGGGGGAGCGCCATGTCCGGGAAATTGTCACGGCACAGGGCGACACCCAACACTCGGACTCTGGGATTGCCGAGGCCTTCGCAGAGTTTTACGCAGATTTGGATCGGGCTCCGACCTCACCGTTAAACCCCTGCCTCCTGGATGAGGTGACGCTGCCGACCCTTTCGGCGCAACAGAGGGACCAGCTGGACTCTGCTTTATCAGAGGCTGAGATTGCAGAGGCACTGTCTCATCTCCAGTCGGGAAAGGCACCGGGCCCGAACGGATTCCCAGTTGAAACTTGGCAGAAGTTAGGAGTAGACAAAATGGCCGCTCCTCTACATAGGATGTTTCTTGCTGCCCGGTAACAGGGTACCCTCCCACCAGATCTCTGCAAGGCCACTATTGTGGTCATTCCCAAGCCTGGCAAACCTACACATGATTGTGCTTCTTATAGACCTATATCGCTGATTAACGGGGAAGCTAAGGTCCTTGCTAAGCTATTAGCGAATCGGTTGCAGTTAGTCACATCCTCCTTGATCCATCCGGATCAATGTGGTTTTATGCCTGGCAAATCGACTCGGATGAATCTGCGCCGCCTCCATTTAGCATTGGAGAGATCCCCGATTATAAACGAACCCTTGGCCTTGTTGGCAATCGATTTTGAAAAGGCGTTCGACTCCATTCGATGGGACTGCCTTTGGGAAATGATGCGCCGCATGGGGTTCGGAGAGGCCTATTTAGGCTGGGTGCAGCTACTTTATGTTAACATCAAGGCGGAAGTGAGAGTGAATGGCTGGTCCTCTGGGTCCTTCCCCCTGGGCCGTGGTACGCGACAGGGATGCCCATTGTCCCCTCTTTTGTTCGCCCTTGCTATGGAGCCATTAGCTCTTTGGCTTCGCCAAAACTCCGCCTGGAGAGGATTCAGATGGCCGGAGGGACACGAGGATCGTACATCCCTGTATGCGGACGACCTCCTTGTTTACCTGGGTGACCCATCAACATCCTCTGCCATTGTAACGCAAATGTTAGTCCGCTTTGGGGAACTCAGCGGACTCAGAATCAACTGGGGGAAATCAATCCTCTTTCCGGTGAAGGGTGGGGAACTGGCAATCCCCCAGGACTGCCCGTACCGGGTGGAACGACAGGGGTTTCGTTACCTGGGAATATGGATATCCGGGGATTTAACAAGCTATATAAAGAACAATCTCCGACCAATCACAGAACGCTTTATTATTGATGTCCGGCACTGGAAACTCCTCCCCCTGACACTTATGGGAAGAGCGGCACTTTTTAAAATGATGACCCTTCCTAGATTCCTCTATGTCCTTCAAAATGCCCCACTTAAAGTCCCCGACTCGGAGTTCTACCAAGTGGAGACACTTCTCAGAGACCTCATATGGGGGGGAGGCCAGTCACGAATTGCGTTAACTACACTCCAAAGATCTATTTGGGAGGGAGGAATAGGAGTTCCCCGCCTTCAAACGTATTACTGGGCATCACAACTGGTGGTGATCAATGACCTTCTCCACGGGGACCGAGACCTGCCCCATATACAGGCTGAGATAGCCACCATGCGCAACACTGACCCCCTGCTTCTCCTCTATCAGCCCCTCTCGAGAACCTCCCCGCCCACAACCACTACGCATATGATCACAGTGTGGAGACAGGCACACCGATTCATTGGGTGGGAAAATAAAGCTACTAGAGCACAACCCCTCTGGCGGAACAACAACCTAGCTGAGACCCAGAAGTTGGAGCCGTGGCCTAGGTGGGTGAACGCGGGGATTGCCAGGATTGGGGATATGCTTACACAGGGGTGTTTGGCCTCATTTGATGACCTACAGTTGCGATTCCAGATTCCGAATACGGAACATTACCATTACATTCGCCTCGCCCATGCTTTGAGACCCTACCTGACAGCAGATACACAGTTACCGGACTATACCCCCATAGAGCGTAACATCCTTCCGGCGCATATCCCTACTAAATGCACTTCCATCCTTTACAATGCTATATCCTCCTTTGCTACCCCCGAATTGAATGAACTAAAGGCAAAGTGGGAAGTAGACGTGGGGGTGATAGATCCTGAGGATTGGATACAAGTCCTTATGCATCCCCGGGAA